>NC_052160.1:70981547-71581547 GCF_902713615.1 Scyliorhinus canicula | reverse complement strand
AAATGATCCTGACTTTTGTGCAATAGTTTAAAATGAGGGATGGTGAATCGGTATCTCGTACCGTTTGCATTTCCACTGTTTCATCGCAGAACATCAAATCATGCCATTGTTTTACACTCCAGGAGACTGGCAAAGGCCTTTTTGAGACCGCTTGGTGTTTTAAGTTCAAAGTTATGAAGAATGGAGGAGGGAAGCTTTCTAAATATATGTGGGACCCACATCATCTCTTTTGGAGCAAAGATGTTGATTCACTCTCATGCAAAAATGAGCCATTTCTGCTCAAATACTAAAGCCTCATTGAAATGCCACTTTTCTAATAATCACTGTCAGCTATTCCACAAACACCAGTAAGCACTGAAAATATCATGGAGGTGGCAGTGACTGTCAGCTTAATGGCTCAGAAGATTTATTCGGAATCTCAGTGATACAACCCAGGGCAGCATGGTAGCACAAGTGGATAGCACTGTGGCTTCACAGCGCCAGGGTCCCAGGTTCGATTCCCCACTGGGTCAATATCTGTGCGGAGTCTGCACGTTCTCCCCGTCTCTGCGTGGGTTTCCTCCGGGTCCTCTGGTTTTCTCCCACAGTGTATAGATGTGCAGGTTAGATGGACTGGCCATGATAATTTGCCCTCAGTGACTAAAAAAAGGTTAGGAGGGGTTACTGGGTCACGGGGATAGGGTGGAAGTGAGGGCTTAGGTGGGTCGGTGCAGACCTGATGGGCCTTCTGCACTGTATGTTCTATGTTTAAAAGATCTTGTCACAGATTCTCTGGTCGTCGGGATTCTTAGTCCCTGCCAGAAGCAGAAGCCAGAACCCACCTGTGGGTTTCCCGGCGACGTGGGGTGGGGTTGCAGGAGTGAAGAATCCAGCTGCCAGCGAATGGCGCACCACCGAGAAACACGTGACTGGGGAACCGGAGAATCCCACCCCTTAAGTTCAACTTTTTGTCTCTTCAACTCTAAGACATGCCTTAAAACCTACCTCTTTGACCATCTGCCCTAAGGTCTCTTCTATGTGGCTTGGTGTAAAATCTTGCTTAATAGTCTCTCCTGTGAGAGCTTTGGGATGTTCAGAAACACTATTTGAATACCCACTGGTGTTGTAGCTAGGTTAAGGATACAGAAAAAAAACCATTAAAAAAATTACTATCTCTGTATTGGGAAAGAATTCTTTCGCAGGATGGTTCTCCCAAAATGGGACTATGTCCACACGCCGGCGTAAAAACACTGGCGTTTCACTCCCGAGTTTCCGGTAAAAAAGATCAGCTAATTCACTCAACTTCAGTGGGCTAGCAGGGACCCAAAATAGTTCACGCAGCTTTAACTGCGGATACGGACCCCGCACATCCGGTTTCGAGTCCGCACATGCGCACAGCTGCAGCCTCCAGCGGCCACGACGAGTGTCATGGCGGACTCGGACCACGGAGGCAGCTGCAGAATGTAGCCCCCCGCGATTGGCCGCGTGGCTGAAGATCCGGCTGGCCCAATCTGTCTCCCAGCCGCCCATAAGACCCCCCAAGTGACCGTTCCCCCCCCCACCCCTCACCAGGGCGGTCACGGACTGAGTCCGCAGCCACCACACAAGCTTCCCAAATGGCGATAGGTGGTTAGAACCACGCCGTCAGGCCGGTTGGGAGCGGAGGATCGGTGGGCAGTCCTCTCTCAATGGGCCCCCAGCCGTGAGGAGTCTCCCGATTCTCGGGTCCCGGAGAATTGCCGGAGCGCCGGCGGGCCCGATTTCGGAGTGGAATTGGATTCTCCGCCCCCGCGCCAAATGCGTTTTGGCGCAAGGCTGTGGAGAATCCAGCCCTTAATATTTGACCTTGAGGAACCAATGGTTTGTAACACATAAAACTGCATTAAAATAAGAAGCACAAGCTTCATCAGAATATTTTAATGCCAAGTCAAAGAGGAATGAATGATGCAGCAAACCTACATGGGGTAGTCATTCAACACACAGCTTTTGTGAAAATATATATTTTAAAAAGCGCTGAATACTGTTGGATAGTTATGGGGTCAAATTGAATAAAATGTGTAAGTTTTAAATACATTGACATCATAAAAATAAGCATCTGTTCATCTGTCCTGGAAGAACAGGGTTCAATAGGTAAGAGCTCGACCTGAAGTGGACCTGTATTCATTTGCAGTTTTTCTCTTGGTATCTGCAACATACTTGTGACTTCCAAATGATAAAGTTTCATTCTTATTTGGCAGAAGAAATAAAAGGTCGTCGGTTCAGGAT
The DNA here is from genome assembly GCF_902713615.1 of Scyliorhinus canicula. NCBI lineage: Eukaryota > Metazoa > Chordata > Chondrichthyes > Carcharhiniformes > Scyliorhinidae > Scyliorhinus > Scyliorhinus canicula. The sequence goes on along the minus strand of NC_052160.1, from coordinate 71,579,303 downwards.
ACCAGCATATCCTCCATCCTGCAATGCTTTCCCCAGTGATAAGTTACACTGCTTTTGATCTGAAGTATTGGTGGTATCGGTGGCAACATGCTGACATTCCTTTGGGCCTATCCATGCTGCACATTCCTTTTTGATGCTCAGAGTCTTCAGGTCTTATTGTGACACCCCCTGAACTCTCCATTATGTTCTTGCCATTGAACAGTGTGATGTCAAAGATTACCACTGGAACCTGGATACCAACTGTCAGCTCTACTGTGTGCGTTCTTGGCAGTCTGCATTGTGTTTTGACCACATAAAGCTGCTGTCTAAGTATTCAAACTTATCAGATGTCAGCAGCGAGGCAGCTGATGTTCTGCCATCTGTTTACATTCCTCCAACATGGGTGGTTTTTCAAAATGTATATTTCCTGAGCGGATCTTACTGCACCACAGATTACTCCCACCTCCAGAAATTACAGTGTCAGCCTTTGCCTTAGTTACAGCTTTCCCATCTCTGAGTCAAAGATTGAAGTGTTCAACCCCCAGCCCAGACAGTTCCAGTGGAGACAATGGCCTAGAAATTCAAACAAGTGCTGCCAGATTTCTAATATGGCAAGTAGGAAGCCCATACACCATAAGACCATAGGATATAGGAGCAAAATTAGGCCATTCGGCCCATCGGGTCTGCTCCGACATTCGATCATGGCTGATATGTTTCTCATACTCCTGCCTTCTCCCTGTAACTCCTGATTCCCTTATTAATCAAGAACCTATCTATCACTGTCTTATAGAGACCCATTGAGACTCAGTGACTTGGCCTCCACAGCCTACTGCGGCAAAGAGTTCCGCAGATTCATCACCCTCTGGCTCACATTTCCAGCCAATAGTATACTGCCCATCACGATGGGTGGTAAAGGTCTTCCTGACTTGCTATCCCTTACCAACATTGTACACCCTGCTTCTTAATTTAGTACTGCCAGAGTATCCAAAGTTCCAGATGTGCAGATACTGGGGTGGGCGCAGTAAGAAGTCTTACAACACCAGGTTAAAGTGCAACAGGTTTATTTTGAATCAGTGGCTTTCGGAGCGCAGCTCCTTCATCAGGTGAGTGAAGAGGTGGGTTCCACAAACCCATATATTGACAAAGTCAATGACACAAGGTGATACTTTTGAATGCGAGTCTTTGCAGATAATTAAGTCTTTACAGGTCCAGACGGAGCAACTGGAGAGAGGGAAAAGAGGTATGAATTGTCTCACATTAGGACAGTTGGCAGGATTTTGCAAGCCCAGGCCAGATGGTGGGGGGGGGGGGGGGGGGGTGAATGTAATGAGACATGAATCCAAGGTCCGGTTGAGGCCGTACTCACGTGTGCGGAACTTGGCTATAGGTTTCTGCTCGGCGATTCTGCGTTGTCACGTGTCCTGAAGGCTGCCTTCGAGAACACTTACCCGAAGATCAGAGGCTGAATGCCCTTGACTGCTGAAGTATTCCTCAACTGGAAGGGAGCATTCCTGCCTCCCGATTATCACGCGATGTCCGTTCATCCGTTGTCGCAGCGTCTGCATGGTCTCGCCAATGTACCATGCTTCGGGACATCCTTTCCTGCAGCATATGAGATATGCAATGTTGGCCAAGTCGCACGAGTATGTGCCACGTACCTGGTGGGTGATGTTCTCACGTGCAATCGTGGTACCCATGTCGATGATCTGGCACTTCTTGCAGAGGTTGCCATGGCAGGGTTGTGTGGTGTCGTGGTCGCTGTTCTGAAGGCTGGGTAGTTTGCTGCAATCAGTGGTCTGTTTGAAGTTGCGCGTTTGAAGGCAAGTAGTGAGGGTGTGGGGCTGACCTTGGCAAGATGTTCATCTTCATTGATGAAGTTTTAACGGCTACGAAGAAGGTTTTGTAGTTTCTCCGCTCCGGGGAAGTACTGGACGATGAAGGGTACTCTGTCGGTTGTGTCCCGTGTGCATCGTAAGGTTATCCGTGGGCTTGCAGTAAAGCGAAGTGCTGAGGTGACCGTCCTTGATGGAGATGCGTGCATCCAAGAATCATAGTTTCTGCAAGGCGGCCTTCAGGACGCACAACAACGCAGAATCGCTGAGCAGAAACTGATAGCCAAGTTCCGCACGCATGAATATGGTCTCAACCTGGATTCATCTCTCATTACATTCACCCCCCCCACCATCTGGCCTGAGCTTGCTAAATCCTACAACTGTCCTGGCTTGTGACAATTTACACCTCTTTAACCTTTGATTATCCCTCTCTCTAGTTGCACTGTCTGGATGTGTAAAGACTTAATTACCTGCAACGACTCACATTCAAAGTATCATCTTGCATAATTGACTTTGTCCATATATGGGTTTGTGGAACCCACCTCTTCACTCACCTGAAGAAGGAGCTGCGCTCCGAAAGCTAGTGATTCGAAACAAACCTGTTGATCTTTAACCTAGTGTTGTAAGACTTCTTACTATAGTCCCCCATGACCAGCAGCTGCTTTCCCCTTTGAGGAGAAGAGCTGACTGGCCTGAGGATCACCATGCCTCAGGCGAGGGGCAAGGTTGAGAAGGCAGGCCCTTTATGAATAACCTCAGCTGGTATGGAGATTGAACCCACGCTGTTGGTCTCACTCTACATCACTGTCCAGTCAACAGAACTAAGCCGGCCCCAGAGCAGTCTGTTCATAAGAAATAGGAATAGGATTAGGCCTTTCGGGTCCTTGAGCCTGCTCCGCCATTCAATAGGATCATGGCTGTTCTTCCTGGTCTCGTTGGTTCTGGCATTGTGATCACATTCTTCTCATTCCGAATTCCTTTCTGGCTGATTCTATATATCCCTAATGTGGAGATGCCGACGGTGGACTGGGGTGGGCACAGTAAGAAGTGTTACGACACCAGATTGAAGTCAAAACAAACCTGGCCTCGGTATCAAGTGGACAACATATCATAGATTCTTGAGAATGACTGCAGAGGATATCCTCTATTTCCCAAATCCTCAGTAATGATAACGTTTCTATTCTGCTATTCCCCACCTTCTGGCCCATGTTGTCTTGGTTATTGTTCTGGCCATCCACCCCTAGCCTTCGTCCTTATACCCACAGATAGCAAGTACTTTGTACCTGTTGGACAAAGCCAGTTTCTATGCATCTTATTCTCAGCTCTTCATTAAACATCTGGGGCACCGTATACAGATTTGGTCTCCTTATTTAAGAAAATATATAAACGTGTTAGAAGCAGTTGAGAGAAGGACTGATACCTAGGATGAAGAGGTTTATCTTATGAGAGTTTGGACAGGCTGGGCCTGCACCCATTGGAGGTTAGAAGATTGAGAGGTGATCTTATTGCACCACAAAAGATCCTGAGGGGACTTGACAGGGTGAATGCTGAGAGAATGCTTCCCCCTGTACGAGAGATGAGAATTCGGGGGTCACAGTTTAAAAATAAACGGTCTCCCATTGAAAACGGAGATGAAAATAATTTTTTTCTCTGAGGGTTGTGAGTGTGAGGAACTCTCTTCCCCAGAGAGTGGTGGAGCCAGGGTCATTGAATATTTTAAAGTATTCACCTGAGGAAGGAGCAGTGCTCCGACAGCTAGTGATTTGAAACAAACCTGTTGGACTTTAACCTGCTGTTGTAAGACTTCTTACTGTGCTCACCCTAGTCCAACGCCGGCATCTCCACATCATGAATATTTTTAAGGCTGAGATAGATTCTTGACTAACAAGAGAATCAAAGGTGGGTGGGAGGAATGTGGAGTTGAGGCCACAATCAGATCGGCCATGATCTTTTTGAATGGTGGAGCAGGCGCAAGGGGCTGAATGGCCTTCTCCCACTCCTAACTTGTATGTTTGTATTGTTGTCAGGCAAACACTTTTCTTCATGTCTCTCCATGAGGTAAAACTAAAGGAATTGAAAGGAAGCTATCAATCTCATCAGGAGATTGGTTAGGTGGGAGAAGACAGTGATTGGGGATACCGGGTATGGACAGGGATTGGAAGCGGGTGAGGAATGGTGTTCCACAAGGGTTTGTGCCTTTTGTCATATTTATAAATGATTAATGATTTAGATAGCGCATAAGAGAGCCATCTATCCAAGCTCATTGATGACACAGAGAAAGGTGGGAGAGTCACTGTTGACAAGCATAAAATTATAAAGAGACATTGGTAGATGAAACGAGAGGGAGAAAACTGTGTGGAAGATGGATTTCAAGCAGCTAAGTGTAAGGTCATCCATTCAAACCAAAATAGAATAGATCCTAGCATTATTTACAAGATGAAAAGTGAATAACACTGGAAGTGCAAAGGGCTTTGCCCTCACCCCAACCAGTACAGAGCAGTATAATTTAGGTGTCAGTTGCGAAATAAAAAGGTTCTATATCAAGGGGGTTGTAATGTGAAGTGGTGAAGTGGAATTATTGTTTCAGATATACAACGCACCTATTCATCTCACCCATTACACTCTCATATTCATCTCTAAGTATTGCTCGAGTTTTTTTCTGCTCAGCAAGTTCCTTCTTTTTATACTTCATTTTTTTTGAAGTTCAGTTAAATTTTGTGCCAAGCCACCATTCAGAAATTTGTTCATCAGCCCATTGAGTGAGAAACAATATTTAAACTGTGGCCTCTCCCCCCACGTGAAAAGGTCTAGATCGTCTTTCCCCCATTTCTGATTATGTTGAAGTATCTGTAGCCCACATTGAAGCTCATGGCAGAATTTTTCGATTTGTGTTTTTAAGTGCTGTCTCTGAAGGAGGAAAAATGGAGGGCGACACGCCAGCTGCCTTGCCAGGTTTTCCCACCGTAATTCCAAACACTTAGAAAGAAAATGTTAAGGGTCGGGTCCCACAATGTCATGCTGGCAGGGGAGGGGGGGTTGGGGGGAGCTCGGAATGAGCCCGGCCCACCAGCAACCTCGACTCCTGCGAGATCGGAAAGGTAAATAAACAAAGTAACCCCACACAGACATGGGACCCTGCGCCACCGCCACCCCCACCCTCCTCAGGGGCTGTATTGAGCTGTGTAGTCCTGAAGAGTTCACTTTGCTGGGTCCCCCTTTGTCAGGACCAGGTTTTAAACCCCACCGACATGACATCACACTTCCAAGGGGAAATCCCAACTTTGGGGGATGTTACCGCGGGGTATTGCTAATTATATCTGAATTTTTATGATGGGGGTTCCTGTCATTGCGTGGCGGGAACCCCATTATATCATTGGGGAATGGCGGACAATCGAACGGGGACATCCCAGCAGCGTAAATGCCAATTTGTGTTCCCCCTCTATTCCTTGCCCCCTCTGCCAGTCTTGCTGGCTGAAAACACGGATGTAAATTCCTAGCCCATGACACTGAGACGGAGTAATTCGAGAGACCAAAATGTCCCATAGGCCATCTTCTGGGATAAGCTTTCAGTCCACGAACACTCACCTTCCATAATTCTGACACACTATTGTTTCTGCTACCATCTATTCAATATCGATATGTACAATGGCACAGTGGCACTGCTGCTTCACAGCGCCAGGGACTGGGGTTCATTTCTGGCTTTGGGTGGCTGTCTGTGTGGAGTTTGTATCTTCTCTTTGTGTCTGTGTGGGTTTCTCCCGGGTGCTCCAGTGGATTGACATGATCAATGTGCGGGGTTATGATGATGGGTAGGGAGGGCCTAGGTACTGCGCAAGGCTAAGCCTAATGTAGCTCAAAGTGGTGCACAGAGCCCACCTGACCAGAACCCGAATGAGCAGGTTCCTACCGGAGGTGGAGGATAAATGTGAACGGTGCCAGACGGGCCCAGCCAACCAATCCCACATGTTTCGGGCCTGCCCCAAACTTGCTGGGTTCTGGATAGCCTTCACCGAGTCCAAGGTTATGGGGGTGAGGGTAAAGCTTTGCCACCGATAGTGGCAATCTTTGGAGTATCGAAGCAGTCAGAGCTACACATGGGAAGAGGGCTAACGCCCGTGCTTTCGCTTCCCTAGTCGCATGCCGGAGAATCCTGCTTGGCTGGTGATCGGCAGCACCGCCCACAGCTGCAGACTGGCTCGCTGACCTCTCGGAATTTCTCCACCTGGAGAAGATTAAGTACGCCACCCGAGAGTCTGAGGAAGGCTTCCTAGATACTTGGGGGCAGTTTGCTGGCCTGTTCCAAAACCTGTATGAGGCCAGCAACGAGGAATAAGTTAAGAATAAAAAAACAAGATAGATGAGGAACCAAAGGACTGTGCAACCCAGGGAGGGGTGGAGGGGTGCAGGGGGATGACAGAAGGAAGGTGGGGAAACCACAAAAGAAGAGAAGAGGAGTGAACTTTCCCTGAAAATAAAAGCAAAACACAACTGATGCCAAAGGAGGTGGGGGGAAGAAGTGAGGGTGGGGGGCAAGGGGCAGGGGGGGAAGTGGAGGGACTATAGACCGATCCAGAGGGCGAAAAAATGTACATAAGTTCAATTAAATGAAAGACAAAATAAACCTCTCTGTACAATAAAGTAAATTAACGCGGGTAAGAAAAATGTGATGTATATATTCAATAGTTCTCAATATGAGAAATGCCAATAAAAAGATTTTTAAAAAAGAGTGGGCCTAGGTAGAGTGCTCTTTCGGAGGGTCGGTGCATACTCCATGGGCTGAATGACCCCCTTCTGCACTGTAGGGATATAATTGTGGTGCAGCAATTATATATTTATCTATTCCCAATGCTACCTGATTCACCCTTATTACTAAATTGTAATTATCACATAAATGTAGATCAATTATTTTTCAAATTTTTATTACTTGGTGTTAGATTTACTCGATTTCATTTGCTGTTGGTGTCAATTTCTGTTTACCTTTGATGACTTAATTAAATGTGTTAATGAGGATTTTGTCCTTGTTTCTTATTTAGGAAATTCCTTCCTGTTTTAAACTTCGGTAATCCCTTAATTTACCGTGTGGTAAATATTTAGGGTGTGAATAAATAATTGAATACTTAGCTTTCATTTCTGAATTACTTTGTTCCGGACATCCTTCCCCCCTCGGCACTTACACATACCTTAGCCTTGGAAAACAAACCCTTCTCTAGGGTCTCTCCACTTTCTCACCTCTCCAAGCTTCTCCTGTCCCGAAGATTCACCTTCTGCTCTCTGGAATGTAGCTGATACTTGAAGTGGTAGACCAAATTCATGAAGATTTGATTTAAAAAATCATGAGGGGTCAAAGCAGAGTAGGGGGAAAAAGTTGTTCTCACAGGTGGAAGGATCAGCAACCAGAAGGAACACATTTAAGCAAATTGCCGAAAGAATGGTGACATGCGGAGAAATGTTTTCATCCAGCGAGCGACACGATTGCACTATTGCCTCACAGCGCCAGAGATCCAGGTTCAATTCCGGCCTTGGGTGACTGTGGAGTTTGCACTCCTCGTGTCTGCGTGGGTTTCCTCAGGGTGCTCTGTTTCCTCCCATTGTCCAAACATGAGCAGGTAATGGATTGGCCATGCTAAATTGCCCCTCAGTGTCCAAAGATGTGCAGGTTAGGTGGGGTTATGGGATAGGGTGGAGGAGTGGGCCTAGGTATGGTGCTCTTTCAGAGGTGCAGGCACGATGGGCTGAATGGCCTCCTTCTGCACCATAGAGGGAATTGGATTGTTTCTGAAAAGGAAAACTGCGCAGGGCTACAGGGAGAAGGCCGAGGATTGACACTGGAAAATTGCTCCTTTGGAGCATGTTATAACCCACACGAGACCTACGGGGATGGGCGATTAGCCTCCCCCGTGAGTCTTGTGGAATACGAGCTTCCTCAATGAGAGGTGGGGCTCATATCAATAGAGTATGGACTCTAACATAAAAGCCACCCAGATAGGAGTGAGTTAGCATAGTCTGGCTGGGATCTCAATGTTCTGTGTATATAGTTACTTAAAACAATAAATAGTTTTCTTGAACAGTCATGAACCAGACTCCACTGTGACCATTAAACTGGCGATGAGGATAAAAGTGGAGCTATAGTCGGCCCTGCTACATACCAAAGGCACGACCATCTCCTCTCATTCTACTGGGTTAAGGCTTTCACCATTCCAATATGCCGCCCTTTGGCAGACTTGATGTGTTCGCCGCCGATGTGGAGGATTGGAGGCAATACACGAAACATATGCATTATTTCTTTAAGGCTAATGCAATAGTAGGAGATGAGCACCAAACGGTAATACTTTTGACCACCATGGGACCCCCACCTTTCGAGTAATGAAAGGCCTGACGTACCCTGCAGTATGGACTCCAAGTCCTGCGAAGAGCTGGTCAAATTGGTGACAGACCACCATGGCCCCAAGCCGTCAGTCATAGTACAACACCGTTTCAATTCTGCTGAGAGGACCACATACTACCAGATCTGCACAATGGGCATCCTGGTGTTTCGAAGATGAAAAAGTTCACCAAAGTTACGTCTAGTAGCCAGGCCTGGATGGGAAAATAGAGTGACTGGCTCGACAATCTGTTGACGGCCAAGAGCAACAGAAGCACCCACCTGCTGCACCTGTGGGAATGACTGGGCCGGCCTTGGGTGTGGCTCCATGCCGACTTTGCCCGTCCTTTCTGGGATCCGTGTTTCTGGTCATTATAGCTAGATACTCATTCAAAGTGGCATGAGGTCCACAAGGTGCCGCCCACTACATCGATGGCAATGATTGTGAAGCTTCGGCTCTTGTTCAGAACACATGGCAATCCGGAGGTGTTGGTCTCGGATAACGGCATCGCCTTTACCAGAGAGAAATTTGTGGATTTTATGAAGGCCAACAGGGTGCAACATATCCGCACTGCCACTTACAACCGAGCCTCCAACGGATTGGCTGAAAGAACAAAGAACAAAGGAAAGTACAGCACAGGAACAGATCATTCGGCCCTCCAAGCCTGCGCCGACCATGCTGCCCATCTAAACTAAAATCTTCTACACTTCCGGGGTCTGTATCCGTCTATTCCCATCCTATTCATTTATTTGTCAAGATGCCCCTTAACCTTCACTATCGTCCCTGCTACCACCACCTCCTCCGGCAGCGAGTTCCAGGCACTCACTTCACTCTGTGTAAAAAGAATTGCATCGTACATCTCCTCTAAACCTTGCCCTTTGCACCTTAAACCTATGCCCCCTTGTAATTGACCCCTCTATCTTGGGAAAAAGTCTCTGAACATCCACTCTGTCTATGCCCCTCATAATTTTGTAAACCTCTATCAGATCGCCCCTCAACCTCCTTCGTTCCAGTGAGAACAAACCAAGTTTATTCAACCTCTCCTCATAGCTAATGCCCTATATACCAGGCAAAATCCTGGTAAATCTCTTCTAAACCCTCTCCAAAGCCTCCACATCCTTCTGGTAATGTGGTGACCAGAATTGAACACTATACTCCCAGGTGTGGCCTAACTAAGGTTCTATACAGCTGCAACATGACTTGCCATTTTTTATACTCAATATCCCGGCCAATGAAGGAAAGCATGCCGTTTGCCTTCTTGACTACCTTCTCCACCTGTGTTGCCTGTGGACCTGTGCACCTAGATCTCTCTGACTGTCAATACTCTTGAGGGTTCTACCATTCACTGTATATTCCCTACCTGTATTAGACCTTCCAAAATGCATGACTTCACATTTGTCCGGATTAAACTCCATCTGTCATCTCTCCACCCAAGTCTTCAAACGATCTAAATCCTGCTGTATACTCTGACAGTCCTCATCGCTATCCGCAATTCCACCAACCTTTGTGTCATCTGCAAACCTACTAATCAGACCAGTTACATTTTCCTCCAAATCATTTATATATACTACAAACAGCAAAGGTCTCAGCACTGAACCCTGCGGAACACCACTAGTCACAGCCCTCCAATCAGAAAAGCACCCTTCCATTGTTACTCTCTGCTTTCTATGACCGAGCCAGTTCTGTATCCACCTTGCCAGCTCACTTCTGATCCCGTGTGACTTCACCTTTTGTACCAGTCTGCCATGAGAGACCTTGTCAAAGGCCTTACTGAAGTCCACATAGACAACATCCACTGCCCTACCTGTATCAATCATCTTTGTGATCGCCTCGAAAAACTCTATCAAGTTAGTGAGACACGGCCTCCCCTTCACAAAACCGTGCTGCCTCTCGCTAATATGTCCATTTGTTCAAAATGGGAGTAGGTCCTGTCTCAAAGAATTCTCTCCAGTAATTTCCCTACCACTGACATAAGGCTCACCAGCCTGTAGTTCCTTGAATTATCCTTGCTACCCTTCTTAAACAAAGGAACAACATTGGCTATTCTCCAGTCCTCTGGGACATTACCTGAAGACAGTGAGGATCCAAAGATTTCTGTCAAGGCCTCAGCAATTTCCTCTCTTGCCTCCTTCAGTAATCTGGGGTAGATTCCATCCGGCCCTGGGGACTTATCCACCTTAATATTTTTCAAGACGTCCAACACCTCGTCTTTTTGGATCTCAATGTGACCCAGGCTATCTACACATCCTTCTCCAGACTCAACATCCACCAATTCCTTCTTTTTAGTGAATACTAATGCAATGTATTAATTTAGTACCTCGCCCATTTCCTCTGGCTCCACACATGGATTCCCTCCCCTGTCCTTCAGTGGGCGATGCAAACTTTGAAACAGGGCCTAAAGCAGACCTTGGATCCATGGAAATACTGCTAGCTAGATATTTGTTTTGCTACCACACCAACCTATCCACTGCGACTGGCATAATCCCGACAGAACTTTTGATGGGCAGGTGACTCCGGATCCGCCTTAGCCTTGTGTTTCCAGATATTGACGGGGAAGTGTGGTGCAGTCAGGATAAATGCGGGCGTGGTCCAGACAGGCGCACATGAACCAGATGGATCGGACCTCAATTTATATTCGGATCTTCGGCGATGGCTTCAAGTTGGTTTCTAGGTTGGTAATTCGGCAAACCAGACCTGTGATAATACCAAGTCTGAGCACAAGACAAACGAAGCATGTGGACCACCTCAGGGACAGGAGGTCAGATGATCCCCATTATTCCAAACTCCTCTGGAGGAACAAGTTGCTAAACATATGTCTTCGACACTGGTGGGTTACAGGGTGTTGCCTCCTGGGAGGTCTGGTGCACAGATGCCAGAAGTCGTTGACTCTGACTCCGATATGGAAAGCCAAGCGTTGGAAGTTTCCAACGGTGAACAAAATGGAGAACAGTCTCTAGTGGTGGTATCCCGTCCTCACCCCGCGCCCCCAGATGGACAACATGAAATGGCATTCCTTGAGGTGATACACACCTTCTGAATTAGGTCCAGGAAACGCAGCCATGGGCGTAGATGAGCAGGGCCTCTCCTGCGCCACCTTCCTCAGTTGAGTCTTTGGGCTTTATTGGGGGGGTGGATGTTATAACCCGCACGAGATCTACAGATGGGCCAACCAGCCTCCCTGTGAGCCTCATGGAATACGAGCTTCCCTGATGAGAGATGGGACCCATACCAATAGAGTTACAGACACTAACATAAAAGCTGGTCCAGATAGGAGCTGAGGTAGAGAAGTCCCAGCTGGGACCTGAAAGTTAAGTGTACATAGTTGCTTAAGACAATGTTTTAATTCTCTAATGTTCACAAACTGGACTCTTCTGTGATCATTAAAGTGAGTCAACTCCGATACAATGGACTGAATGGCCTCTTCCTGTATTGTAATCGTTCTGTGATTTTGTGAATACTGATGATTCATTTCCTTTCTTGATTCAGGATGATAGCTGCCATTGTAAATGGTTCCTTTTGTCTCCTTTCCTCTTAATACACCTTCTCCATTTACTCGTGCTTGAAAACACCCTCTGCACCTGTGTCAGTGTATTATTTTTAGTTTTTTAAATAAAGTTAGAGTACGCAATTATTTTTTTTCCCAATTAAGGGGCAATTTAGCATGGCCAATCCACCTAACCTGGACATCTTTGGGTTGTGGGGGTGAAATTTGCGCAGACACGGGGAGAATGTGTGAACTCCACATGGACAGCGAACCAGAGCCGGGATTCGAACGCGGGTCCTCAGCACCGTAGTCCCAGTGCTAACCACTGCGCCACCGTGCTGCCCCTGTGACATTGTAAACAACCACTCTGTGTCCACACTCTCCTTCCTTCAGTTCCTTGAACATGTTGTCAACTCCAAGTCCATCTCTCATGCTACTCCATTTTTGAGTTGCCTCAAAGACGGGGTCAAGCTCCATGCAGGTGCTGATGACACCCAATTCTATCAGACAACCACTACTCTCAACCACTCCATTGCCTCTGCTATATAAGTTTGCTTACTCAGTACAATTCCTGTCAATTAAACATGGGGCCGGGATTCTCCCATACCCGGCGGGGCGGGGGGGGTCAAGGCAGGATGGAGTGGCGTGAACCACTCCGGCGTCGGGCCGCCCCAAAGCTGCGGAATCCTCCGTATCTTCAGGGGCTCGACCCGCCCCGGGTGGTTGGCGCCCCGCCGGTCAGCGGGATAGGGGCCTGGCGCCAAGCCAACCGGTGCCAAAGGGCCACTGCCGGCCAGCGCGAGTCGGCGCATGTGCGGGAGCACCAGCGCATGCTGGCATCATCCCCGCGCATGTGCACAGGGATTCACTTCAGCACCAGGAATGGCGGATGAGCACGGCCTCCGGTTTGGAAGGAACAGTCCCCTACGGCACAGATCCGCCCGCGGATCAGTGGGCCCCGATCGCGGGCCATGCCACCATGGGGGCACCTCCCGGAGCCAGATCCCCCGCGACCCCCCAAGAACCCCGGAGCCCGCCTGCACCGCCAGGTCCCGCCGGTAAGGAACCAACTCTAATTTACGCCGGCGGGACCGGCATAGAACGGGCGGGACTTAGGCCCATCGCAGGCCGGAGAACCCGGACAGCCCCGGGGCCCATTGAGTCGTGCCGCACCCCGCCATTCTCCGAGGCGGGCGGCGCGACTCACGCTGGCCGTTTTTTGGGGGGTGGGAGAATTGGGGAGACGGCGGGGGCGGGATTCACGCCGACCCCCAGCGATTCTCCCACCCGGCGGGAGGTCGGAGAATCCCGCCCGGGAAGGCTGGAACAATCCAGCATCCACCATGAATTCCAGATTCATGCCACTGCTTCTGTGGTTTACTACTGAGGTGGGTAGATGGTGTTGGGACATTTCCAGGCTTGCCATGCCCACCTCCCCCAAAATTAAGCACCCCTCACTCCGAGGAGGGGAAGGGTTGGGATAGAGTCATGCTCATTACCTTTGGACGCAGAGCATAGGCAGCCATGGGGCTAGCCAAGTCCTGAGGAAGGCTGGTTAGAAGTCCCACCTTGACATTTTAGGCTCTCTAGTGCTCATTCCTTGCAGACCCTCACCCACATCCCCATGCCACCTCCCTGCTAAATGAAGTCAATTTTGACCCTTCTTTGCCCATTCACCCAGTGTGCACAAAACCAGTGAGCCACATAGTAATAATGGCATATGTAGAACTGCTCAGAAAAAATAACCATACACAAATCTTTTGAAAAAGAACAGCTGTTCAGATAACACTATAAAAGTGTCAGTTAGGCATAGGTATCAATAACAGAGGCTTTGGGCGGCATGGTGGTGCAATGGTTAGCACTGCTACCTCACGGCGCTGAGGTCCCAGGTTCAATCCCGGCCCCAGGTCCCTGTCCATGTGGAGATTACACATTCTCCCCGTGTTTGCGTGGGTCTCACCCCCACAACCCAAAAGGTGGATTGGCCACGTTAAATTGCCCCTTAATTGGAAAAACAATAATTGGATACTTTAAATTAAAAAATAACAGAAGCTTCAAACACTTCACACCTTCAATCTTGAGTAACTAAATATTGAAACATTGACAAAAGAGATCAAAAATGAACCATTTATAACCACTTCAACATGTTAACCAAGCAAAGTCAACAGTTCTCTCCAGCTATCAAAACAGACGCCTCCCATTTTCCATGCAACATGAACTTTAACTCATTCAATTGTCTGCTGCCCCTACTTTATCTGGAACTGGCCATCCACCCCTACTTGTGGTTCATACCGTGAAGTCACCACATTTAAAATTCTCATTCTTGCCTTTAAATCTTTTCATGACTTTATTCCTTTCTATCTCTGTAGCCTTCTTTAGGCCTACAATCCCTTCTCTCAAACCCTCGCCGCATCAGAATGGTCAGAATTGTTACAGTGCAGAAGGAGGCCATTTAGCCCATTGCATCCGCACCGGCCTCTGAACCTAGCCTCTTGCCCACCTGCCTCATGCTTCAATCCACAGCTGACGGCATTGCCTATTGTGTTGTCTAAGCCCAGTGCTTTGGAATTCTTTCACAAAATCTCTTCATCTCTTTCACGACTCATCTCAAAACCTGTCTCTTTGGTCAGCTCTCCGAATAGCTCCTTCTATGTTACCGCTCACACCTCTCCGAAGCAACTTGAGATATTTTTCTCCTTCAATCCAGCATCCAGCAGAGGACAGCAGAGCGGAGCTGCTGATTGGCTGTTGTGGGTAAAATTTGCATCAGTGCATTGAGGTCACTGTATCTAGAAGGTGGTTTGTAGAGGAGCTGTTGCCAAATGAAGCTAGATGATTGACGGTGAGAGGAACTGGGAGGACGCAGTCAGTGCAGGGATAATCTGTGGTCGTTCCCCTCAGTAACAAGTATACCGCTTTGGATACTGTTGAGGGGGATGACTTACCAGGGGTAAGCCACGGTGAATGGATCTCCAGCACTGAGTCCGTCCCTGTGGCTCAGAAGGGAAGGAGGGAGAGCAGGAGAGCAATAGTTATTGGGGACTCGATAGTTAGAGGGACAGATAGACTGTTCTGTGGCATTGAAAGAGACTCACGGATGGTATGTTGCCTCCCGGGTGCCAGGGTCCGTGACATCTCAGACCGTGTTTTCAGAATCCTTCTGGGGGAGGGAGAACAGTCACAAGTCATGGTACACATTGGTACCAACGACATAGGTAAGAGAAGGGACGGGGATTTAAAACAGGAATTTAGGGAACGAGGGTGGAAGCTGAGAGCCAGGACAAACCATGTTGAAATCTCTGGTTTGTTACCGGTGCCACGTGCTAGTGAGTTGAGGAACCGGGAGAGAGTGCAGATGAACACGTGGCTGCAGGGCTGGTGTAGGAGGGAGGGTTTCAGTTATGTGGATAATTGGAGTACATTCTGGGGAAGGTGGGACCTAGACAGACAGGCAGTTTGCACCTGATCTAGAGGGGCACCAATATCCTGGGAGGGAAATTTGCTACGGCTCTTCGGGGGGGGGTTTAAACTAATTTGTCAGTGGGATGGGAAAACGAGCTGTAGTCCAGAAGCCAGTGTTGAGAGTAGTGAGGTACTGAGGAGGGTATCAAGGTCACAGGAGTGTACCGGCAGACAGAAAGGTGGGTTGAAGTGTGTCTACTTCAATGCAAGGAGCATCCGGAATAAGGTAGGTGAACGTGGAGCATAGATTGGTACTTGGGACTACGATGTTGTGGCTATTACGGAGACATGGTTAGAACAGGGATAGGAATGGTTGTTGGAAGTTCCAGGGTATAAATGTTTCAGTAAGAGTAGGGAAGGTGGTAAAACAGGTGGTGGAGTCGCATTGTTAATCAAGGATAGTTTAACGGCTGCAGAAACGCAGTTCGAAGAGGATCTGCCTACTGAGGTAATATGGGCCGAAGTTAGAAATAGGAAAGGAGCGATCACGTTGTTAGGAGTTTTCTATAGGCCCCCAAATAGTAATAGAGATGTGGAAGAAGAAATTGCAAAACAGATTATGGATAGGTGTGGAAGTCTCAGGGTAATTGTCATGGGTGATTTTAGTAAGGCCTTTGATAAGGTTCCCCATGGTCGGCTCATGAAGAAAGTAAGGAGGTGTGTGATAGAGGGAAATTTGGCCAATTGGATAAGTAACTGGCTATCACATAGAAGACAGAGGGTGGTGGTGGATGGAACATTTTCAGACTGGAGACCAGTTACCAGCGGTGTACCACAGGGATCAGTGCTGGGTCCTCTGCTATTTGTGATTTTTATCAATGATTTGGAGGAGGGGGCTAAAGGGTGGGTCAGTAAATTTGCTGATGACACCAAGATTGGTGGAGTACTGGATGAGGTGGAGGGCTGTTGTAGGCTGCAAAGAGACACTGATAGGATGCAGAGCTGGGCCGAAAAATGGCAGATGGAGTTTAACCCTGATATGTGTGAGGTGATTCATTTTGGTAGAAAAAATTTGAATGCGGATTACAGGGTCAACGGCAGGGTTCTGAGGAATGTGGAGGAACAGAGAGATCTTGGGGTTTATGTCCACAGATCTCTGAAGGTTGCCATTCAAGTGGATAGAGCCGTGAAGAAGGCCTATAGTGTGTTAGCGTTTATTAACAGGGGGCTTGAGTTTAAGAGCCGCGGGATTATGCTGCAACTGTACATAACCCTAGTGAGACCACATTTGGAATATTGTGTGCAGTTCTGGTCACCTCATTATAGGAAGGATGTGAAAAGGGTGCAAAGGAGATTTACCAGGATGCTGTCTGGTTTGCAGGATTGGTCTTATGAGGAAAGGTTGAGGGAGCTAGGGCTTCTCTCTTTGGAGCGGAGGAGGATGAGAGGCGACTTAATAGAGGTTTATAAGACAATGAGGGGGATAGATAGAGTGGACGTTCAGAGACTATTTCCTCGGGTGGATGTAGCTGTTACAAGGGGGCATAACTATAAGATTCGGGGTGGGAGATATAGGAGGGATGTCCGAGGTAGGTTCTTTACGCAGAGAGTGGTTAGGGTGTGCAATGGACTGCCTGCTGTGATAGTGGAGTCGGACACTTTAGGAACTTTCAAGCGGTTATTGGATAGGCACATGGAGCACACCAGAATGACAGGGAGTGGGATAGCTTGATCTTGGTTTTGGACAATGCTCGGCACAACATCGAGGGCTGAAGGGCTTGCTCTGTGCTGTACTGTTCTATGTTCTATGTTAAAGGTGCCTTCAACTGGTTATTATAGTTGCCGGCGGTAACAGTGGCAATAAAGTTGTTGGAGAGGACAAAGATCACTCAAATTTCTCGTCTGCTCAGCTTGCTAAAAAGTGTGTGTGTGAGGACAGGATAAATATGACAGTGATAACAAACAGGCTGCCATCACTTTCTATTTTGTGAGCCCATTATAGGCTGGATTCCAGGTTAATATTAAGAGCAAAGCTCACTTCCAACTTTAAAAAAGCTTTCTTAGCTCCTTCTTAGCTTTGCCTGGCTGATTGCGAGTCAGCACCTGCCCAGTCGGTGCAGCGAATCAATTGATGCAACTTTGACTCAATTTACTTTCAACACACTTCTGGAACTCATCTGTTAAAATATACTGGATTGCCAAAAACAAAACTTCATCAAATTCAACAGGAGCACAAGCAAAGCAGAAACAGACCGGCTGGAATTTGCTGCCCTCCCCTGAGGTGAGATGGTGTGGCAACAGGGGCAGGGGAGAGAGGGTGAGGGCATTTAGTCAGGTGGAATGGTGGCAGGTGGGGATGCCGCCATCATCCCAACTCGACTCTGATTAAGGCCATGGCAGGAAAGCCTGTGGACAGCCACCAACCTGCCGCCAATTAATGCCCTTAAGGGAACTAATGCCACCTCAAGGGTCTTGTCCCACAGCTGCCAGTGGCAGGGCTCAGCATGCAAGGAGAATGACAAGTTCCTCAGTCGGGGTTGCTTTCGGCCTCCCATTGAGGGGCCAGGGTAGGTGCGGTGTTCTCTCGTTCAAAGGCACTTGATGCCAGTTTGAGGGATCCGTAATCGTAAAGAGGGTTCCCGCTGAGAGCCACCCCTTGTCCTTGCTGCCAGCCCACTCCCCACCCAGTGAAACTCCTCCCATCATCACTCACCGGTGGCCCGGGTCCATTCACAATCCTAGATCGTGAGTAGGTGTTGTATCATCCAACAGCCGCCGCCTCCCAAGTGGTGTCACCATTCAACTTGCCAGCCTCTGATTGGCTGGCAGCTTTTGGTGGTCAGGACTTCCACCCCAGGATCCTTGATCCCAGGAAATTGGCAGGCCTTACCTAAAACTAGGGTATGCGGCAGGGGTGGTCTTGCTGGCTCTCCATCCAGCAGCAAGACCCCGATTGCCTCCATTAAATCCGGCCCAGGGTCTTTAAATGGTGGTTGGGGGAGTGATGGAGTGTAAAGTTTGAGGGTGTGGTCTACCCAAGTGAGGGCGGAGTCCCCTAGCGCGTTCGTGATTAGCCGAGTTTCCTGTTGCTCAGAGCATTGAGAAACACCCCCGCTATCTGACACCCACCCGGGTAGATCAGGGGCCTCAGCAGGAACCGCACGGCCGAGGTTGCTATGAATGCGATCCTTTCATGGTACCCATTGATTCACTGAAAGATTCAGTTGGAATTCCACGGCCATTGGGATTCTCTGTTCCGCTGGCAGTTCACCCCTGCCCACGGGTTTCCTGGTTATGTGAGGCGGCTTCAATGGGAATTCCCATTGATGGGTGACAGGCGTAGAGAATCGCAAAGCCAGCAAACAACACACCGCCGAGAAACACGCGGCTGGGGGGGGCCGGAGAATCTAGCCCATGATTTATCTCCAAGAATAGGTGGAGAATTAACTCATGGTGGGTAATTTCGAACTCGGCAAGTTGTTGGGAGCAGCAATACCTTCTTTATTAGACCCTTATTGCTGAACATGTATTGCACAATTTTTTAACATGCATTGTGCCAAAGTCTGCAAACATTTCCTCAGTGGCTGCCCTAATTTGGTGAGTCTTCAAGGGCTACCGCAAACATGGAGCTGTGCTTCTCAGACTAGAGTCAGCCGCTTTGAAGAGAAGGTTGAATTAAAACAGTAATATCAAACATATAACATCTCTGCAGCAGAATGTCAGACTGCACTATAGTTTATGAAGGGCCCAAGGTGGCATGCAAAAGCATAAAGGCAGCAGCTAGGGCTGAACTTCATGACATTAAACCATGGCAAAATCAGGCTTTTGTGTGGAATAGACCATTACAGATTCCAGATTTGAATAAATAAAACTAGTATTTGCTGATATTGCTCACTGTTTTGTACAGAAGGACTTTGAATCTGAAGAATATACTTCTTTTAGGGAGACTGGCATTTGTGGAGGATGAGGAGCTGTGCATCATTCCCAGCAGGCAGTCCAACCCCGTATTTCAATGAACAGATGACTCAAAGTTGCGACAATATCAACGACGCTCTGTGTTTGTAAACAAACAAGTGTTTGCCAAATACTTTCTCGATCTGACTGCCTTTAAACTTCTCAGATAATTGACCAATCTAGAGCTGCCATTACTTATCTGATTGACAAACTGCTGAACAGGCAGGCAAACTTCAAGAAATGCCGCCCAGCGTTAAAGTGTGAAATAGATCTACGCAGAAACTAGTTTATCTGGTTTAACAGTTTCATAAATTGGTTAAACGATTAAAGCTATATAAATTTCCACCCTTATTTATGAGCCCGCGCTAATGATTTCCCTGTGTTCATTTATAAATCCACAAATGAATGCACAGCATTTGACCTTCAATCCTACCTTTCAACTTCTTTATTTAATCATTCTAGTGTAAATAAACCATTTCTCTGAATGATTAATCCAGCGTTGAACGTGGGTTTGTGAACTGTTTATTTCGCAACACTTCCTCAACTTTCCACTGATTAGCGAACACTGTTGGAATCTCCTCCTTGCTATTGTAACTCTGTTGCCACAAAGCTCGTCCCAGGGTGTGGGGCAATGGGGCGCTGATTTGTGTGGCAGTTTGCATTTTAACTAAATAAATGAAGTATTGCCAAGAATTGGTTGTTGCTTCACTGCTCTGAGCAGAACTGAAACTTAACTCTGGGTAGAATTTCACTCAACGGTACGTGATTTCATCAACTGTTTCATTTCTGTGCTATGACTAATAATGAAACCATGTGTACTTTCACAAGGTTACTCAATCCATTTCATTCATGCTTGTCTGGGCGACAATGAGATTATGCCACCTCACATTAATTTTGCATTTAAGAAGCTTTTGGTCCGGGTATTTCGTGGTTTCCTTACACTTCACTTTAATTTTCTGGAATTTATCCAACTACTGTGACTATCAGTTTCAAAATATATCAGTGACAATACTGGTGAAATATTATCTGGAGCTGTTCTTGTGCTCGA
This sequence comes from Scyliorhinus canicula, assembly GCF_902713615.1. Taxonomy (NCBI): domain Eukaryota; kingdom Metazoa; phylum Chordata; class Chondrichthyes; order Carcharhiniformes; family Scyliorhinidae; genus Scyliorhinus; species Scyliorhinus canicula. Next base: position 71,559,242 of record NC_052160.1, on the reverse strand, counting down.
TTAGTCGATAAGTTATTGTAAAGATTCAGTGGGATGATTGACTGAAATTGCATGCTTTAGACATTAACCTTCATTAAAAGATCCCAGCTGGGGAAAATCTCTGCCAACAGCTGGCATTTATGTAGTACTGTTAAGGTAATAATGTGATCCAAAACCCGGCAATTTGAGTGGAAGATTAGTGGAAACCCTGCAGGAAGTTAAAATGGAGATCAGGCGGACTTTCTTTCTCACAGCGTCCTGAGTCTTTGGAACTCTCTTCCTGAAAAGGTGGTGATTCTCCACCACCGGGATCCTCAGCTTTGCTGGCAGCGCACCCACGGGTTTCCCGACGGCGTGGGGTGGCCACAATGGGAACTCCATTAGCCGGCTGTGGGAATGCAGCATGGAGAATCCAGCCCAGCATCTTTGAATATTTTGAAGGCAGAGGTGGAGATAGATTCTTGGTGAATAAGGGGGTGATACATTATCATGGGGGAAATGGGGTGCAGATTTGAGGTTACCATCTGATCGGCGATGTCCTTATTAAATCCCGACAGTGCAGAAGGAGGCCATTCAGCCCACCGGTTAAGCACCATACGTGCGTCCAATCCCCAGCCCTATCCTTGTAACCCCTTCTAACCTCCATAATTTTTGACACTGAGGGGAAATTTAGCATGGCTAATCCACCTAATCTGCATATCTTTGGACACTAACGTGGTTAGCACTGTTGCTTCACAGCGCCAGAATCCCAGGTTTGATTCCCGCTTGGGAATCTGCACATTCTCTCCATGTCGCTGTGGGTTTCCTCCGGGTGCTCCGGTTTCCTCCCACAAGTCCTGAAAGACGTGCTTGTTAGGTGATTTGGACATTCTGAATTCTCCCTCAGTGTACCCGAACAGGCACCGGAATGTAGTGACTAGGGGATTTTCACAGTAACTTAATTTCAGTGTTAATGTAAGCTTACTTGTGACATGAATAAAGATTATGATTATTAAAGGGGCAATTTAGCATGGGTAACCCATCTAACCTACACATCTTTCAACTGTGGTAGGAACCCGGAGCACCCAGAGGAACCAACGCAGACACAGGGAGAACGTGCAGACTCAACACAGATTTGAGGCCGGAATTGAATCCTGGTCCCTGATGCTGTGAGGCAGAAGTGCTAACCACTCAGCCACTGCATCGTCCCTTGAGGGGCCGAATGGCCTACTCCAGCTCCTTGTTGGTATGGCGCAAATAGTTTCTCCCAGAGTTCTATTGATCTTCCACAGAAGCAGCGGAATAGACCTGGAGCAATTCCAAGCAAGTGATAAGTGCTGTCTGTGAACATGCAATTTGATGGAAATAATGGGCTTTCACCCTCTGAGGACTCTTAAAGCTCCTCAGTAAATAGAACACAACGTGTCTCACCATCGGAAACTCTGTAGCTGTCTCAATTCCCAAAACAGAAAATCACAGTGAACCTAGGACCAGTCTGCTGTCAGTTGAAAAGAGTGGGAGGCATTTCTGTGAGGTTGAATTGACGTCGCAAAGGAGGGGGATTCCCAGGGGATCTCCTTTCTTCAATTTTTAACAATTCAGAAATGAAGTTTCATGTGGGACATTCAGGTTGAAAAACATAGTGTAGTGTAGAAGATGAAATGTGGGGTAGTCCAAAAACGGAGGGCCATAAATATCACTTGGTAGTAAACAATTGTAGAAACTTCTTTACTCAGTGCGAATGTGGAACTCACCACCACAGGGAGTGGTTGCGGTTAATAGTTATAGACGTGCTTCAGAGGAAGCGGGACATGTGTGAGAAAGGAACAGAATGTCCTGCAAGGGACAGAAGAGACATCTGTGCAGCATAGCAAAGACTTTGAGTGAATTGGACAGTTTCTATTCTGTAAATTCTACATAATTCAATGTAAATCAGGGAGTTGTGATTAGATTGCATTATATTTGAGTTTTCAAAGCCTGTTTCTTTAAAGGAAGAAAGGTAATGAGGGAGATGGGATGCTTCCCAAATTTAAGCTCCTGCGGCACGGTGGCACAGTGGTTCGCACTGCTGCCTTACAGCTCCAGGGTCCCAAGTTCAATTCCGGCCTCGGGTGACTGTGTGGAGTTTGCACTTTCTCCCAGTGTCCGCGTGCGTTTCCTCCGGGTGCTCTGGTTTCCTCCCATATTTAGAAGGTATGCAGGTTAGATGGACTGGCCGTGCTAAATTGCCCTTAGTGTCCAAAAGGTTACGTGGTGTTACTGGATTACGGGGCTAGGTTAAGGCATGGGCTTGAGTAGGGTGCTCTTTCCAAGACTCGATGGGCCAAATGGCCTCTTGTGCACTGTAAATTCTATGAGTCAACGATTCTATGAAATGTGTGAAAATAGGATTCTCGATTTCAATAGAGTGAGGACAGAGGTGGAAAGATATGTAGGTTGAAAGATTTGGAAATACTTCTGAGGTGGGTGTTAACATGTAAAATAGGGGATATCAGAATGATCAGTTTGCTCCATCGTTTTTTATTTTCACTGTGATTAATACTGACTGAATTTTGATTTATTTGTCAGTCACATGCGTTGATGTAATTTGCCCTCGCCATCTCTAAATACACTGAACATGAGTTAAGAAAAAAAAATGTTTTAATAAATAGTTGATTGCATCGCCTCACTGTCTCCAGCCAGATATAGTAATAGATATCACTGTAGCACTGACCAGGTCCAGTTCAATGTGATGTTTTGCCTGGAAATTCAGGCGTTACATTGAGTGCACAATGAATCTAAACTACAGGGCACAATTCAGCGATCCCCTTGCGCCCGGCACAATGCCAGGCACAACGGGTGAATCGTGCAACAGCCTCAAATCATACGGGTCTCTGGAGAGTGTCTCCCTCTGACACCTGTGGGGGGGTCCCCCTATTCCAGGGGCCCCAGTGGGAGTCTCCCTATTATAGAGGTCCATGTCGGGCTCCCCCTTTTACAGGGCTCCCTGGGAGGGGATGTCTGATAGAGGGAGATGGGCAGGCTGTGCATTGTGGACTGGGAGTGTGGTCCTTGGTTGGGCTCGGATGGTCTTCACCAGCATGGCCCTGGCGTGGCGGACCTCACTGTGGACCAAGGGGTTAAAGCTACCCCCTTGGCCCACCACGAGGTCCACCATGCGATCTGCACCCACGTGATTCCTGGCCATGGACTGGAGAATCATGGAGGGCCGGAGCATAGGCTGCCGGACCTGCTAACTGGATGCAAATTGGTCTTTTAAATAAATTTACATGCTGTTACTGGCTCGTGGTCGCCGACCTTGATCCCCAGCAGGGGTCGGAGCATCGGGTTCGCATCTTAGCCCGGCGTCGAACCTGATTTTGCCCTGACCACCGATTCTCCATCCCATCGGGGAATGCGATCCGGGTCTCCAAGGACACAGAATCCAGCTTTAGTCATTAATTTGGGTCTTGGGGAGATTCGCACCGGTCAATCTCACAGAATGTTTTTCTGCAGTTTCCTGGTTTATTCCTTCCTCCTTTCTTGAATAATGGTACCACATTGGCTATCCTCCACTCATCTGACACTTCTGTGGTAAGAAAGGATTTGAAAATTATTGCTAGCATCCCTGCTATTTCCTCCCTTGCCTCACTCAACAGCCTGGGATACATTTCATCCGGCCATGGAGATCTGTTTATTTTTAAGCATGACAGACCACTCAAACCTTTCCTCTGTCTATGTTAATCTCTTTAATTTTATTACAGTCCTTCTTCCTGATTTCTATACCCACACTGTCCCTCTCACGAGTGAACACTGACACAAAATATTCATTTAGAACCCTATCTGCGTCCTCCGGCTCCACACACAACATAGAACATAGAACAGTACAGCACAGAACAGGCCCTTCGGCCCTCGATGTTGTGCCGAGCAATGATCACCCTGCTCAAACCCACGTATCCACCCTATACCTGTAACCCAACAACCCCCCCCCCCCAACCTTACTTTTTTTAGGACACTACGGGCAATTTAGCATGGCCAATCCACCTAACCCGCACATCTTTGGACTGTGGGAGGAAACCGGAGTACCCGGAGAAAACCCACGCACACACGGGGAGGACGTGCAGACTCCGAACAGACAGTGACCCAGCCGGGAATCGAACCTGGGACCCTGGAGCTGTGAAGCGTTTATGCTAACCACTATGCCACCGTGCTGCCCCAAATTTCCACTGTGGTCCTTAATGGGCCTACTCTTTCCCTAGTTATACTTTTACCCTTAATTTGTTTGTAAAACAACTTTGGATTATCATTTATTTGACCTCCCAGTATCCTTTCATGTCCCTTTTTTGCTCTCCGAATTTCCTTTTATCCTCTATCTGCCATTTGCCTCCCATTCTTTCCTGATCCAATGCTGTATATCCCTCGATATCGAGGGATCACTGGATTTGTTGGTCTCACATTTTTTCTTGATTAGAACATGTTAGCTCTGTATTCACCCTATTTCCTTCTTGAATGCGTCCCACTGTTCTGTCACAGATTTACCTAAAAGTATCTGTCCCAGTCCACTCTGGCCAAATCATATCTGATCTTTTTAAAATTGGCCTTCCTCCAGTTTAGAACTTGGAATTCAGGCCCAACCTTGTCCTTTTCCTTAAAAATCTTGAATCTAACAGAGTTATGGTCGCTGTCTGCAAAATGCTCCCCACTGATACTTCAACCACTTGGCAAGCTTTGTTACCTAAAATTAAGTCCAGGACCCCACTCCCACTCTTATAGGACCTTCTACAGTATACTGGTTTATAAAGTTTTCGGACGCATCTGGTCCCTCTAAACCTTTCACACTATGGCTAACTTAAGTAAGTAAAGTAGCTATAGTCTCAGTTGACCATAGGCTGCTTTGAGGGGGAGAGTTGATTGGTGGTGATTTAACCTTTTTTTTTTTCTTTTTTTTTAAATTTAGATTACCCAATTATTTTTTCTATTAAGGGGCAATTTAGAGTGGCCAATCCACCTACTCTGCACATTTTTGGGTTGTGGGGGCGAAACCCACGCAGGCACGGGGAGAATGTGCAATCTCCACACGGGCAGTGACTCAGAGCCGGGATCGAACCTGAGACCTCAGCGCTGTGAGGCGGTTGTGCTAACCACTAGGCCACCGTGCTGCCCGGTGGTGATTTAACCTGAGGATCACCACATCTCAGGCGAGGGACCAGGTTGAGAAGGCGGGGCCTTCATTAATAACCTCAGCCGGTACGGGAATTGAACCCGCGGTGTTGGCCTTGCTCTGCATCACACACCAGCTGACTAGCCAATTGAGCTAAACCCGCCCCCAAACTATGACGACATCAGTTAATGTTGGGGAAGCTGAAATCCTCCACTATCACTACACTATTACTTTTATACTTCTCTGAAATGTGCCCACATATCTACTCTTCTATTTCTCTCGGACTGTTAGGAGACCGAGAGAGTGCTCCCAGCAATGAGATTGCTCATTTTTTATTTTTAAGCTCCACCCATATGGTTCCATTGGAAGATCCTTTGAAGATGTTGCCCCTCCTTACTGCTGTAATCGACTCCCTGATTAGAATTGCGACACCTTCTCCTCTTTTACCTCCTTCCCTGTCTCGCCTGAAGATCATGTATCCTGTAACATTGAGCTGCCAATCCTGTCCCTCTCTCAACCATGTCTCAGTGACAGCACCGACATCAAACCCCATGTTTTAAATTGTGCCCTCAGCTCACCTGCCTTTCTCGTCAGATTCTTTGCATTAAAATGAATGCCGTCCAATCTTGCCAAAGTCCCTTGTGACTTTACTGGTCCAGAACCTCTATGCCTTCCTGACTCACTTGATGCCTCTTCGAATTTTGGTTGTGCAACTCCCCCTGCTGAACCTTCTCTTAGGATCCCACCTTCCTGCATCCGAGTCATCTTGGATTGAGCAGCTTCCTGTCCACGCAATGCCAGGAAAATCAGAAGGTATCAGAGAGCCCAGTGGAGAAAAACATTCTGAAGAGGGTTGGCACTAGCAAACAGCCATTAGTGAGTGATTGGGAGTGGGTCAGAATACTCATCATTGTCCAGGACACGTGTGAGCATGTCGTCATGGAACTGTCAAAACATTGTGATGGATGTGTCAGGGCAACTGAATATCTCCATTGCCTTCCAAATGCTCTCATACTGATTGTGTCCAATAATTGGTCAGGTCAATAATCATGGTGTGGAGTAATCATGGTCATGGACTTCTTCTGTCCTTGGCATTTCTCCTGGAGCTGAATAACTGGAAACACAATGTCAGTGGTCCCTCGACCTTTCCTGAAACTGTGCTGACTCTCTTGCAGCAGACCCAGTTCGAGATGTTGCATTGAGAAATGCAGGAGGACCCGGGGAGAGATTTTGCTGGTGATGGGGAGGAGTGAGATGCCTCTACGATTTGTCAGAGGAATAACCAGCTGTTCTCCACTTACACATCTGGACGATGGAGGCATCTTTATTTTCTTGTGGGATAGTTCTCACTCCCACAAAGACTGAGATAGTTCAGTGAGCTTCTTGACCCGACATTAAACTCTCACCTTGTGGCTTTCAGCTGGGATGCCATCAGCTGCTGGTGTTTTGCCAACAGGCAGGTGTTTGATTGGCTTCATCATATCTCACAGTGTGAGACGGTCATTAAGAGATGTTGATGACAACCTGTTGAGTGCTTCTTCATTGATGGATGAAAGGTGATTGAAGATCTGTTTTAAGTTTTCTGCCCAACTTTCTGGAATTTGGACTTTTTCTGTGAGAAGAGTTGCCCATTTGACCGGGGATTGGTGATGAACCAAAAACTGTGATCAGTTCGATCTCGGAGCAATGTAGAATCTCTTCCAGTCTGCATATGACTAACATTCTCCACCTCTCTGATGCAGCCCTCTGAGCTTGCTTTGACAGTCCTGTCTAATGTGCCCTCAACCTCCCCAAACTACCTCAGCTACTCCCACCTGGCCCGATGAGACTCTGGCCTTCTGACATGGCTGATAAACTGCAAAGCCACTGGAACACTCCAATAAATGTTAACTGCTGTAAGGTTTCGGTGCATTTTGACAGTCAAGCACTGGGGGGGGGGGGAAGAGGATTGGGTTGAGTGGGTGGGTGGGTATGGGGTCGGGAGGGCGGAGCAGAGAGTGCTCTCCAAATAAAACTGCAGTAGGACTTGGATAGGCTAGGACAATGGGCAAAGAAGTAGCAGATGGAATAGAATGTGGAAAAGTGTAAGGTTATGCACTTTGGAAGGAGGAAGGGAGGCATAGATTATTTTCTAAATGGGGAAATACTTCGGAAATCAGAAGCACAAAGGGACTTGGGCATACTTGTTTAAGATTCTCTTAAGGTTAACGTGCAGGTTCAGTCGGTAGTCAGAAAGGCAAATGCAACGTTAGCATTCATGTTGAGAGGGCTAGAATACAAGACCAGGGATGTACTTCTGAGGCTATATAAGGCTCTGGTCAGACCCCATTTGGAGTATTGCGAACAGTTTTGGGCCCCGTATCTAAGGAAGGATGTGCTGGCCTTGGAAAGGGTCCAGAGGAGGTTCACAAGAATGATCCCTGGAATGAAGAACTTGTCGTATGAGGAACGTTTGAGGACTCTGGATCTGTGCTCGTTGGAGTTTAGAAGGATGATGGGGGATCTTATTGAAACTTGCAGGATACTGCCAGGCCTGGATAGAGTGGACATGGAGAGGATGTTTTCATTTGTGGGAAAAACTAGATGCCGAGGACACCATCTCAGACTAAAGGGACATTTCTTTAAAAAAGAGGGGCGGGATTCTCTCAGCCCGGGGCCAGGCCGAAGAATCCCGCGACCAGCGTGAATCACGCCACGCCACCCCGATGCCGACATGCGGTTCTCCACTTGGCGCCATTGGCGCCGGCATGGTTGGTGCGGCGCAGGTCGCGGGCCGCTCTACGTGGCTGGCCCGGCAATTCTCGTGCCGGGATGGGCCGAGCGGCTGTTGTGGAAACGCCGAGTCCCGCCGGCGCCGTCCGCATCTGTTCTCAGCTGGCAGGAACTCAGCGTTGAAGGGTCGAGTTGCGGCCTGTGAGGGGGTGGGGGTTCCGATCCCGGGGGGGGCCTCCGATGTGGCCTGGCCCACGATCGGGACCCACCAATCGGTGGGCTGGCCTCTCTGTCTCCCAGCCTCCTTTCTTCTGCGCCGGCACCATGTTGGGTCGGGGCCAGCGCGGACAAGGGAGACACTGCGCATGTGTGGGAATCGCACCGGTGGGACTGCGCCTGCGCAGGTTTGCGCCGGATCCACTGCACATGCGCGCAACCCCCGGCACCAATTTCACGGTGGGATCAGCAGCTGGAGTGGCGTGAACCACTCCAGCGCCCTGCTGGCCCCCTGTAGGGGCCAGAATTGCTGATCCAGGGGCCACGTTGACGCCGTCGAGAAACGCGACGGCATTTCGACGGTGTCAACACTTAGCCTCAGGATCAGAAAATTCTGCCCGAGATGAGGAGGAATTTCTTCAGAGAGAGGGTGGTGAATCTCTGGGACTCTTTTTTAAAATAAATTTAGAATACTCAATTTTCTTTTTCCAATTAAGGGGCAATTTACTGTGGCCAACCCACCTACTCTGCACATCTTTGGGTTGTGGGGGCGAAACCCACGCAGACACAGGGAGAAAGTGCAAACTCCACACGGACGGTGACCCGGCGCCGGGATCGAACCTGGGTCCTCAGTGCCGTAGCAGCAGTGCTAACCACTGGGCCACCGTGCTGCCCCGAATCTCTGGAACTCTTTGCCGCTGAAGGCTGTGGAGGCCAAATCACTGAGTGTCTTTAAGGCAGAGGTAGCTAGGTTCTTGATTAATAAGAGGATCATGGGTTATGGGGAGAAGGCAGGAGAATGGAGACAAGAATAATATCAGCCATGATTTAATGGCAGAGCAGACTCGATAGGCCGAGTGGCCTAATTCTGCTCCTATGTCTTATGGTCTTATGGAAATGACAGAAATGACTTTGGGATTAGTTGCAGGGAAGCAGGGCAATTAAACTTGTGGGACAATGGAGGAGGAATTATTTGAAACATGAATTCATTGACAAATTGGGCTCATTGTGGGACTGAAACTTGTGCGTAGCCAGTAACTCTCACACCGGGTTGAGCTGTTGAAGTGGTCTGTTGTTCAATCAGATAAGATATTAACTCAGAACCAGAAAAGGTTGAGTCATCAAGACCTATGTTGCCACTTGTTTTAAGGTGTGTTTGGTATGTCCTTATATTTATTTTGAACTTCTCTGAAGTGAGCAGTTCTTGTTAATGACTGTTGATCAGTGATGGCGAGAAGCTGTAAGATAAATTGCTGGAAAACCCCCAGTGTTTCACCTTTCTCACATTCTGATGTATGTTTAGTTGGGTTTCTATATGAGTTCATTTTTAAATAGAACAGGAAGAACATGCAAATTTTCAGTTGACTTTTTTTATAACTGCATATTTCTGACTCGTGTTCATACTTCCTGTTATTATCTTCTGCCTTGCAATTTGCATTAAAATTGAGCACACGTGACATCGCCAATCCTCAAACTGTGGGCCCACAGTACTAACCTCAACACTTACCTCATTATCAAAGGCACTGGGATATCACGGACCATTTCCCCCACTATTCTGTAAAATAATCACAACCTATTTTCTGTGATATTTTGAATGCCGGAATGTATTTTTGGATTTATAATATATTAATATTTTCATTCTAGCTTTCCATCATTGTCACTTCTTTTTTTAAAATAAATTTAGATACCCAATTCATTTTGTCCAATGAAGGGTCAATTTAGCGTGGCCAATCCACCTATCCTGCACATCTTTGGGTCATGGGGCGAAACCCACGCAGACACGGGGAGAATGTACAAACTCCACACGGACAGTGACCCAGAGCCAGGATCGAACCTGGGACCTCGGTGCCATGAGGTAGCAGCGCTAACCACTGCGCCAGCGTGCCGCCCATTACTGTCACTTCTTGTTCATTGTTATTTTTTCTGAAGCCCATATGCATTTCCAGAAAACTCCCTCCGATGCCTCTGATGATCACTTTATAAAGCAGATTGGCCCAGGTCATTTGGTCTCTAGATTGCAAGAAACCAAATTTACCCCACAAGATACCCTATTGGACCCCCTCAGAGGTCCCAATGGAAGAATTCCGAGAAAATTGTCCAGGAAGTCTGAACTTCCGATGGGCAATTTCTCTTCCTCTTGAGACCCTCCGAACATGTCTCCAACTCTGAGTTAGAGTCAGAAATGTCAGACAGTTCTCATGTACTTATCGGGATAGTTACCCAGGAAATGTTAGACAGATTAAAGCCGAGTCTAACACCTGGGCAACTGTACAGCCGACCCTCCAATCATTCACATTGATTTTCCCCTCCATTTCCCCTCTCAACCCCCCTCGACGACTGACTACTCTAATGCGCCTGACTCCCCCTGAACCCCCAACCACACCCCTGACCCTGACTCCATTCAACCCGACCTGACAAAACCCAACATGCCTCATCGACCTACCATTTCACCCAATCTACCTCCTTACCCACTTACCTTATCCCCCCTACTCTCTTACCACCCTACCCCCTACCGACCTACCTGCCATAGAATCTCTACAGTGCAGAAGGAGGTCATTTGGCCCAGAGAGTGCACCAAATCTCTGAAAGAGAATCCTACCTAGGCCCACTCACCCGCCCAATCCCTGTAACCCCACCTTATCGCACATCTTTGGACACTAAGGGGCAATTTAGCATGGCCAATCCATCTATCCTGCACATCTTTGGAATGTGGGAGGAAACCGAAGCACCTGGAGGAAACCCATGCAGATATGGTAAAGAGTGCAAACTCCACACAGACAGTTACCTGAGACCGGTATTGAATCCGGGTTCCTGTCGCTGTGAGGCAGCAGTGCTACCCTGTGCCACCGTGATGCCTTTTCTTTTCCCAGCTTTTCAAGGAAGATCGAAGATATTTAAGTAATCTTTTGTTGTCCTTGAATTTTCCCTCAGGGACATTTGCTCGAGCATAACTCCAAGGGGCTGGTTTAGCTCACTGGGCTAAACCACTGGCTTTTAAAGCAGACCAAGCAGGCCAGCAGCACGGTTCGATTCCCGTACCAGCCTCCCCGGACAGGCGCCGGAATGTGGCGACTAGGGGTTTTTCACAGTAACTTCGTTGAAGCCTACTCATGACAATAAGCAATTTTCATTTTATGGGCAGCATGGTAGCATAGTGGTTAGCATCAATGCTTCACAGCTCCAGGGTCCCAGGTTCGGTTCCCGGCTGGGTCACTGTCTGTGCGGAGTCTGCACGTCCTCCCCGTGTGTGCGTGGGTTTCCTCCGGGTGCTCCGGTTTCCTCCCACAGTCCAAAGATGTGCGGGTTAGGTGGATTGGCCATGCTAAATTGCCCGTAGTGTCCTAAAAAGTAAGGTTAAGGGGGAGTTGTTGGGTTACGGGTATAGGGTGGATACGTGAGTTTGAGTAGGGTGATCATTGCTCGGCACAACATCGAGGGCCGAAGGGCCTGTTCTGTGCTGTACTGTTCTAAAGATCTTCTAAAGAAAACCAAAATGAAAAGGAGCAAAATATGTCAGCAATACCTCAACTCGTGTTGCTACAGTGCAGCACCAACACGACATCACAGCACCAACATCGCAGCACCAACATCACAGCACCAACATCGCAGCACCAACATCGCAGCACCAACATCGCAGCACCGACATCGCAACACCAACATCACAGCACCAATATCACAGCACCAACATCGCAGCACCGACATCACAGCAACAACATTGCAGTGTGAACATCACAGCACCAACATCGCAACACCATCATCGCAGTGGCAACATTGCAGCACCGACATCACAGCACCAGCATCACAGCACCAATATCACAGCACTAACATCGCAGCAGCAACATTGCAGCACCAGCATCGCAGCACCAACATCGCAGCAGCAAAATCGTAGCAGCAACATCGCAGCAGCAACATTGCAGCAGCAGTGCAGCACAAACATCGCAGACAAACATCGCAGCCGCAACATCGCAGCACCAATGCCGCAGCAGCAACATTGCAGCACCAACATCACAGCACCAACATTGCAGCACTAAACATTGCAGCACCAATGTCACAGCACCAACGTCGCAGCAGCCAACATCGCAGCAGCAACATTGCAGCACCAGCAATGCAGCAACAACATCACAGCATCAACATCGCAGCACCAACGTCACAGCACCAACATCACAGCGCTAACATCGCAGCACCAACATCACTGCACCAACATTGCAGCACCAGCAATGCAGCACCAACATCACAGCACCAACATCACAGCACCAACATCACAGCACCAATGTCGCAGCAGCCAACATCGCAGCAGCAACATTGCAGCATCAGCAATGCAGCAACATCACAGCACCAACATTGCAGCACCAACATCACAGCACCAACATCACAGCACCAACATTGCAGCACCAGCAATGCAGCAACAACATCGCAGCACCAACATCACAGCATCAACATCTCAGCACCAACATCTCAGCACCAACATCGCAGCAGCAACATTGCAGCAACAACATCACAGCACCAACATCTCAGCACCAACATCTCAGCACCAACATCACAGCAACAACATCACAGCACCAACATCACTGCACCAACATTGCAGCTCCAGCAATGCAGCAACAACATCACAGAACCAACATCTCAGCACCAACATCGCAGCACCAACATCGCAGCACCAACATCGCAGGACCAACATTGCAGCACTAACATCGCAGTACCAACATTGCAGCATCAGTGTCGCAGCAATAGCATCACAGCATCAACATCGCAGCACCAACATCACAGCACCAATGTCACAGCAGCCAACATCGCAGCAGCAACATTGCAGCACCAGCAATGTAGCAACAACATCACAGCACCAACATCACAGCATCAACATCTCAGCACCAACATCTCAGCACCAACATCGCAGCAGCAACATTGCAGCAACAACATCACAGCACCAACATCACAGCACCAACATTGCAGCACCAGCAATGCAGCAACAACATCACAGCACCAAAATCGCAGCACCAACATCACAGCATCAACATCGCAGCACCAACACCTCAGCACGAACATCACAGAACCAACATTGCAGCACCAACATCGCAGTACCAACATTGCAGCATCAGTGTCGCAGCAATAGCACCACAGCACCAACATCGCAGCACCAACATTGCAGCATCAGTGTTGCAGCAATAGCATCACAGCATCAACATCGCAGCACCAACATCTCAGCACCAACATCGCAGCACCAACATCGCAGCACCAACATCGCAGGACCAACATTGCAGCACTAACATCGCAGTACCAACATTGCAGCATCAGTGTCGCAGCAATAGCATCACAGCACCAACATCGCAGCACCAAAATCGCAGCACCAACATCACAGCATCAACATCGCAGCACCAACACCTCAGCACGAACATTGCAGAACCAACATTGCAGCACCAACATCGCAGTACCAACATTGCAGCATCAGTGTCGCAGCAATAGCACCACAGCACCAACATCGCAGCACCAACATTGCAGCATCAGTGTTGCAGCAATAGCATCACAGCATCAACATCGCAGCACCAACATCTCAGCACCAACATCGCAGCACCAACATCGCAGGACCAACATTGCAGCACTAACATCGCAGTACCAACATTGCAGCATCAGTGTCGCAGCAATAGCATCACAGCACCAACATCACAGCACCAACATCGCAGCACCAACATTGCAGAACCAACACCGCAACACCAACATTGCAGCACCAACACCGCAGCACCAACATTGCAGCACCAACATTGCAGCACCAACATTGCAGCACCAACATCGCAGCACCAGCATCACAGCACCATCATCGCAGCACCAACATCACAGCACCTACGTCGCAACACCAATATTGCAGAACCAACGCCTCAGCACCAACATGACAGCTAAAATTGAACAGAGAAAGGGGAACATTGAGAAAGATTATCTGGCACTTATCCAACTAATGGATGCGAATGTTTGTATGTCCCCCAAAATGCCGTCTGTCCCAGGTGTTGATACTGTATTGGGAATGGAGTTGAGTTTTGGCAATCTCTCTAACTCCAGGAATGCACAATCTATCAACAGGTGGCCAACCCTGAAATTTCTGCTACCTTTCTGCTCCAGGCCAAAGCAGGCTACCCGCTTTCACTGGGCTGTTGCCCCGTCATGCAGATTATTCCACCCCAAGAGCCCCTTCTGAGAGACAATGACTCCAGCCACATGACGCTTACCTTGGTCATACCTTTGTTGATCTGCTGCCAACCAAAGCTCTGATATGGAGCAGCTCGTCACTTACCAGAATACGGCAGTTAGTGCTGTAAGGAGGCGTGGATTCTGTTCCAATTCTCTTGCTTCGCTCCATCCAAGGTGCGCCGCACTCAGTCAGACGTGAAGAATCCTCATGGGGAACATTGTTCAGAAAAATCCGAGGATGGTAAATGTCTTTTATTTTTGCTCAATCAATTGACTTTCCAACCCTGATCAGATGTTCGGGGCCCTTGCGGCTTTTGACATGATTGTGGGTCAGCTTGTCTCTGAGTCAGAATGTTATGGATTCTGGTATCACTTCAGGTCTTGAGCATAAAGCTCTTAACTGTCACTGCAGTACTGAGGGAGTGCTGAATTGCTGTCGGTGGCATCTTTTGTATGAGTTGCATAATCCACATTCAACCGCACTCTCAGGTGCTGTTAAAGATCCTCCCTTCTTGAATAATAGTATCACATTGGCTATCGTCCAGTTCTCGCATCTGTCCTGTGGCCCGAGAGGAATTGAAAAATATTGGCAGCGCCCCTGCTATCTCCTCCCTTACCTCACTCAACAGCCTGGAGTATATTTCATCTGGCCCTGGAGATTTGTTTACTTTTTTTAAAATTTAGAGTACCCAATTATTTTTTTCCAATTAAGGGGCAATTTAGCGTGGCCAATCCACCTAATCTGCACAACTTTGGGTTGTGGGGGTGAAACTCACACAGACACGGGAGAATGTGCAAACTCCACACGGACAGTGACCCAGGGCCGGGATTCGAACCCGGGTCCTCAGCGCCGTAGGCAGCAATGCTAACCACTGTGCCAGCATGCTGCCCCTAAGATTTGTTTACTTTTAGGTATGACAGACTGCTCGAAACCGCCTCTTGTCTGTTAATTTCTTTCATTTTATCACAATCCTTCTTCCTGATTTCTATGCCCACATGGCCCCGCATACAAATTACCACTGTGCTCCTCATGGGCCCTACTCTTTCCCTAGTTATCCGTTTACCGCTAATGAACTTGTAAAACAACTTAGGAATTGCCTTTATTTTACCTGCCAGTATCCTTTCATGCCCCCTTTTTGCTCTCCTAATTTGCTTTTGAAGTTCCCATTTGCACATTCTATACTCCTTTAGGGCTTCTGCTATATTGAGCCCTCGACATCTGCCACAAGCTTCCCTTTTTCTCTTTATTTAATGCTGTATATCCCTCGATATCAATGGGTTCACTGGATTTGGCGATTCCACCCTTTTTCTTGATTGCAACATGTTGGCCATGTATTCTTCCTATTTCCTTCCTTTTTAAAAATAAATTTAGAGTACCCATTTTTTTTCCAATTAAGGGACAATTTAGCGTGGCCAATCCACCTACCCTGCGCATCTTTGGGTTGTGGGGTGAAACCCACGCAGACGTGGGGAGAATGTATAAACTCCACACAGACAGTGACCTGGGGCCGGGATTGAAACCGCAGTGAGGCAACAGTGCTAACCATTGCACCACCGTGCCATCCCTCCTATTTTCTTCCTGAATGCATTCCACTGTTCTTTCACAGATTTACCGAAAAGTGTCTGTTCCCAGTCCACTCTGGCCAAATCATTTCTGCTCTTATCAAGATCGGTCTTCCTCCAGTTTAGAACTCGGATTTTAGGCCCATCTTTGGTCTTTTCCACAACAGCCTTGAATCTAAAGGAGTTATGATCACTGGCTGCAAAATGTTCCTCCATTGATACTCAACCACTTTCCCGGCTTCGTCCATGACCGCCCCTTCTCTTGTAGGACTTCCTACGTACTGGCATAAAAAGTTCTCCTGGATGCATTTTATGCATTCTGCTCCCTCTAAACCTTTCCCACGATGACTACCCCAGTTAATGCTGGGGTAGCTGGAATTCCCACTATGCTATTGCTTTTACACATCTCTGAAATGTGCCCAAATATCTGCTCTTCTATTTCTCTCAGACTGTTAGGGGGCCTATAGAACACTCCCAGCCATGTGATTGCTCAATTTTGATTTTTAAGTTGTACCCATATGGCTTGATTTGAAGAACCTTTTATGATGTCATCCCTCCTTATAGCTGTAATTGATCAAAATTGCAACACCCCTCTTTCACCCCCTTACCTGTCTCGCCTGAAGATTCTATATCCTGGAATATTGAGCTGCCCATCCTGCCCCTCTCCCAACTATGCCTCAGTGACAGCAATGACATCACACCTCCATGTTTTAATTTGGGCCCTCAACTCATCTGCCTTGTTTTTTAAAATATAAATTTAGAGTACCCAATCCAATTTTTTCAATTAAGTGGCAATTTAGCATGGCCAATTCGCCTACCCTGCACATCTTTGGGTTGTGGGGGCGAAACCTACGCAAACACAGGGAGAATGTGTAAACTCCACACGGACAGTGACCCAGAGCCGGGATCGAACCTGGGACCTCGGCGCTGTGTCATCTGCCTTGTTCATCAGACTCCTTGCACTAAAATAAATGCCATTTAATCTTGCCTGACTTAACTGGCCTATAACCTGTATGCCTTCCTGACTCATTTGCTGTCTCTTCTACTTTTGCCTGTGGTTTTCCTCCTGCTGAACCTTCTCTAAGGATCCCACACACCTGCCAAATTAGTTTAAACCCTTCCCGACAGCAGTAGCAACCCTCCCTGCAATAACACTGGTCCCATTGCAGTTAAGGTGCAACCCATCTGCCTTGTCCAGGTCCCACCATCCTTACATGGCCCCAGTGTCCCAGAAATCTAAAGCCCTCCCTCCTGACCATCTCTCCAGGCCCATATTCATCTGGACTAACCTATTTCTATACTCACTAGCATGTGGCTCCAGATGCAATCCAGAGATACTGGGCTGGAATCTCTGCAGCCCCGCGCCAAAACCACGATCAGCGCGGGGGCGGAGAATCCACTTTCACACCGAAATTGAGCCCGGCGCCGTCCGCTGATTCTCCGTGACCTGAGAATCGACGTGGTTGTGGAGTACACTGTGCGGCTGGGGGCCCATTGACAGAGGCCTGCTCAGTGATCCTCTGCTCCCGACCGGCCGAGTTCCCGATGGCGTTGAACTAACCACCTGTTGCCGGTCAGGATGTTGGCTTGGCGGGTGCGGACTCAGTCGGGATCGGACGATGCCGGCAGGGGGGGGAGGGCCTTATAGGCGGCTGGGGGTTAGATCCACGCAGTTAGATGCTTGGGCGCGCGGCCAATGGGGGGGGGGGGGGGGGGGGGGGGGGGGCCTAATTTTTGTGTGTGGCTCTGCGGTCCGAGTCCGCCATGGAGTATGGGGCGGCCGCTGGAGGCCACCACTGTGTGCTTGTGCGGATTCCAAACTGGACGTGCCGGGGCCCGTATCCACAGCTAAAGCTGCGTGAATTACTCCGGGGGTCTGCTAGCTCCATGCAGGGCATTGAATGAGCTGATTTTTTTTCCAGGAATCTCTGGAGTAAAACTCCAGTGTTTTCATGCCGGCGTGGAGACATAGTCCTATTTTGGGAGAATCCAGCCCACTACCTTCTGGGTCCTGTTTTTTAATTCTCTCTTCGCTCCCTAAATTCTGCTGTTATGACCTCATCCCTTTTTCTACCTAAATTGTTGGCACCAACATGCCATCCTCGAGTCTCTTTTGCGGCCGCAGAAATACCTGTCTGTTCCCCTTATAATTGAATCCCTGACCACTAGAGCCCTGACATTATTCCTCCTCCCCTCTTGTGCAGCAGCCACCCATGGTGCCATGAAGTTGGCTGCCACTGCTTTCCCCTACACAGTCATCTCCCCCAACAGTATCCAAAAGAGTGTATCTGTTCGAAAGAGGGCTCTTGCCTTCCTCTGTTTTGCCTGGGACTGATTTGGGACTGCGTGTCAAACCGCCCACACAGTGATGTAATGAGGCACTTGAGCCAGAGCCAACGGTCAGTATGGTGTTGACCAGGGACATATAAAGCATGAGATGTACCTGATGCTTTATATACCTGTACGCCGCCCCCTGCCGATTCCCGCCTCACATTTCTCCAGTATTTTGCCTTTCCTTAAACATAAGAACATAAGAGCTAGGAGCAGGAGTAGTCCATCTGACCCCTCGAGCCTGCTCCGCCATTGAATGAGATCATGGCTGATCTTTTGTGGACTCAGCTCCACTTTCCGGCCCGACAGGCAGTCCTAAACACTGAAAGTTGACCTCAACACTTGTGACTAATTGTGAATTTCACCAAGGAGAACATTTGTATCTTTGCATTAACCGTGTATTCAATAACGTGTAAATGATATTCGTGTCGAGCAAGTTTAAATTAGATTTTTCTTTTGTTCATCATCTGGATCTTTGTCCGCACCGTGGTATGAGACCTGCTAGTCAAATCAGAAAACTTTGGACACGATTCTCCATTTGGGAGACCCGCCGGAAGTGAATTGCATGTGATTTGCACTTTGCAAGTTTATGCATGGCGATGATCGCGAGGGCTTCCCATTATTGGGTCCCCATTTTCAGTGGGCGGCTGGATAGGGAGATCCCGTGACAGACCACTGCGCTCCCCCATATCACAAAGCAGCCCTCCACCAACCCACATTGTAAATCAGCAACCCCCACCCCCAGATGTTCTGGGTTCCCCCCTCCCCCCGGGTATGGGGGTGACCCGACCCCTCCCGCTCCCAGAGACCCCCTTGCATTATTTGGGGAGGGGGCAAGTGGTCTTTGGATGGACTTTGGAGGAAAATTCATTGAGGAGTCACCCTCTTGGCCCACCGCAAGGTCCACCGCATCAGGGTGACGCTGGAAAATAACTGTAGAGGACCGGATAATCACGGGGGGGGGGGGGGGGGGGGGGCAGACAATATGGTGCCCAGCTCACTAAGTGGACGCAAGTGGGTCTTAATGACCCCGGTGCTGCGGGGCGTGAACCTCAATCCGGTCGCCAGCGGGGCGGGCGCACAGCATCAGAATGGGTGCCGATTCCGTTTTCTCCCCGACGCATAATTCTCTGCTGCATCAGGAACTCCGCTACTGGCAGCAGGTGGCGGAGAATCCAGTGTGTCATGCATGGAGAACCTGGGCAGAAAATGTGTCCTGTTCTATTTGAATTCTGCAGACGCCTGATTGTGACTTTTTGATTGGGCTTTCAAATGTTAAACTTTGCCCAGCTGCTGAAGTTCTGAAATTTCTGATGCACAAAAAGAGAGAGCAATGTGTTGTCAGAGCTGGGGATTAATAAATACACAAGTTAGAAAGTTCTCAATCACTAAACCAATAGAGTTAGGCCCTGTTATAACTTGCCCCTTTGAAGTAAGTGGTTGAATTGGAGGCAGGAAGTGCCCTAATTTCCTGCTATCCAAACAATGACTACACTTTCAAAGTATTTCACTGTGAACACTGTACAATGCTTTGAATCATCCTCACATTAAATTCTACAGAATTGATAGAACAAAGATTTTCATTTATACTCAGTGAGTCTGGTATTGTTATCACTTCAGAGCCTAGATTTTCTTTCTTTTAAAATTTAGAGTACCCAATTATTTTTTGTCCCATTAAGGGGCAATTTAGTGTGACCAATCCACCTAACCTGCACATTTTTGGGTAGTGGGGGTGAAACCCACACAGACACGGTGAAAATGTGCCAACTCCACACGGACAGTGACCCAGGGCCAGGTTTCGAACTCGGATCCTCAGCGCCACAGTCCCAGTGCTAACCACTGCGCCACATGCTGCCCTCAGAGCCTAGGTTACGGTTGGAATTTTCTGGCTGTTCCCTTGCGGCGTGATGCTCATTTCCTGCGGGCAGCACACCCTGGCTGGAGTGGGGTTGTCTTCAAAGAAAAATCCCATTGACAAGTGGTGGGAGTAGAGAATCCTGCCAGCAGCAAACAGTGCGGAATGAAGGAGTCCATGTCCTAATGCAGCAGAGCCTGGACAAGATCAGGCTGACTAGTGGCAAGTTACATTTGCACCACACAAGTGCCAGGCAATGACCATCTCCTATAATAGAGGATCTATCCATCGTCCCTTGACATTCAATGAATTGCTGAATCCCCCACAATCAACATCCAGGGAGTCAGAAACTGAACTGGACTAGCCATATAAATGCTGTGGCTACTAGGGCAAGTCAAAGGCTAGGAACCCTACGGCAAGTGAGTCACCTCCTGACCACCCCAAAGCCTGTCCACCATCTACAAGGCACAAGTCGGTAGTGTGATGGAATACTCTCCACCTGCCTGGATGAGCGCAGTTCCAACAACACTCAAGAAGCTCGACACCATCCAGGACAAAACAGCCCACTTGATTGCTCTTCTTTCCCCAAGCATTCAAACCCTCCACCGCCGACAAACAGTGGTAGTGATGTGTACCATCTACAAGAAGCACTGCTGTAACTCACCAAGGTTCCTTAGACAGCACCTTCCAAAGCCACGACCACTACCATCTAGAAGGTCAAGAGCAGCAGATACCTGTAAACCCCACCACCTGGAGGTTCCCCTCCAAGTCACTCACCACCCTGACTTGGAAATATATCGCCATCCCTTCACTGCCACTGGGACAAAATCCTGGAACTCCCTCCCTAACAGCATGGTGGGTGTACCTATACCTCATGGACTGCAGCGGTTCAAGAAGGTAACTCACCACCATCTTCTGAAGGGCAACTAGGGATGGGCAATACATGCTGGCCTGACCAGCGACTCCCAGATCCCATAAATGAATTTAAAAAACAGTCTCGCAATGGGAAAGCCAGCCCTAAATGTCTGCCAATGCAACAGGAATGGGACAGGTGGGTGACTAAAGTACCCGCGTGGCACATTGCTGCCCTCATGTCTTCTGAACATGCACATTTCAGGGGAGTTCAGGATGTAGGTCAGGGGCTGGTGGGAGTTGGGTTCAATGATGAAGATGCAGTCTGCAGTGTCACATTCAGATGGAATGGCAGGAAGAGCAGCAGAAGAAGCAACAACAGCTTGGCCTGGCTGTTGATGCAGTGGGGAGGGGGCTTTGCTGTGCTGTGCTGGGTGCGCGTCTCTCTTAGGAGATGGAGAAAGAAAGAATGGTATTGGTGAAGTGAGCTCCCCTGAGTTCCACCCTCTCATGAGATTGCGTCTCGCAGCCAGCACACAGGACAGGGGGCATGGCTGTGCATGTGCCATCGCCAAGTGTGCCGGACCCCTCCGGCTCGAGTGCCCCCGAGGATGCCCTCCAGAGGCATCGAAGGCTCAGAACGTTGTAAGCAGCTCGCTGCCTCTACCTCCGATGTACATCCTGGGATCACTGAGGGCACCGGCGGAAGAAGGGGGAGGGGGCAAGGGGTGGTAGGTAGGTAGGGGGTGAGTGGGAGAGGGAGTGGTGAGGAGAATAGGGTGGCACCATCGGGAGAGTGGGGATTTGTTGTAACACATTAAAAACCCTTCACCACAACCAGTATGACGCCTATGCCACTTTCTTCCTCAATGTGGGCCGACCTCCCAACACTTGGCCCATCTCTCTAGGCATCCCCCCTGTCCCTGGGCACAACGTTGCAGGTGATGGGTGTGAGGAGCACTCAGCAGACAGGCAGGCGCCAGTCTATGCATACATTGAGGAGAACCGGCGCTCAGCTCTCTGCGGGTTATCATCACCTTCCTGCCCTTGACTGTGACACGCTGTCGGTGCCGACACAGTCCCAGCACCCAGGAGTGATGTGACATATATGCTGGGAGGGTGGGAACTGGGGGAGGGTGCGGTAGCGATGATTGGCCTGTCCTGCAGCCTCTAGCTGTCTTCCAGTTCATCCCTGGATATATCCTCCAGCCCCTGCTTGTCCGGGGATGAACTGGAAGTCTAGCCAGAGGCCTCCTCACCATCATTGTCCTCGGATGTCACCACAGGGTCATCCTCCAGCTCCAGCATGTCGCCCGCTGTTGTGTCAGGTTGCGGAGGGCGCAGCAGACCACCACAAAGTGGGTGACCCTCCGGGGGGTGTACTGCAGGGCACCACCAGAGCGGCCGAGGCAACGGAACAGCATTTTGAGTAGTCTGATGCACCGCTCAATCGCAACCTGGGTGGCTACATGGGGCTTGCTGTATTGGGTCTCCGCTTCAGTCTCCGGCCTTTGCATTGGCATCATTAACCAGGTCCTCAGCGGGTACCCCTTATCTCCGAACAGCCAGCTGCCCATCTGCTGGTGGTCCTCAAAGAGGCTGGGGTTGTCTGACTGCCCCAGGATGTAGCTGTCATGCACACTCCCTGGGCAGCGTGCACACACCTGCATGACCTTCATGTGGGTTTCACACATGAGCTGTATGTTCAGGGAGTGGAACCCCTTCCTGTTAATCTAGGGTACTCCCTGACAGCCCGGTGAGCGCAAGGCGACATGTGTGCGGTCTATCAGCCCCTGGACCTGGGGCATCCCGGCGATGGTGGAGAATCCTGCTGCCCAGGCATCTTGTTGGGCTTTGTCCATGTCAAAGTTTATATCATTTTCCATCCGGGGAAACGGGGCATTCGTGACCTAAAGCGTGTACGAGTTTACAAATTCTTTCTTCATAAAAGTACTGTGTGCCATTACTCAGGCAGAATTGGCCTCCAGAGCAACTTCAGAGTTGACAGGGTTACTAAATAATGTCAGTGCTACTTCTGGATGGTAACACCCAGAGTGCTACTGTCTACACTCTACACGGCGGCCTGGGGCATCCCGGAGCTCAATTACCTCAGCATGGCAACAGAGGACAAAGACAGACGTTTTCAGATTCAGATTCCAGCATCAGCAGTAATTTGCTTTTCTCCAGAAGTTTTCAGTGTGGCTACAAAGTGAGGAAATATTTTGAATATTTGCATACCACTCCTTGAGTTCCATGTTATAGGCAGACCTCAGATAAGAGTTGAAAGTTTCCGGCAATGCTAAAAGCTGCTATTATTGCCTTCCACACCCTAGCACTTTGTTAGACCAAGGTCAGACGCGTCTCAATCTGTGCCAAGGAATAAACAATATTTGACCTTTGAAGGGATTATAACTCAATTTGAAATGCTTTCCTGTTGCAGGCTGTATTTGTTTTATTTATATTCTTGGCATCATGTTATTTCACTTTATTAAATCTGACAGTTGGAAACATAGGATTGTTTTGTTCACATTTCTCATACATTTTCATTCCATGTTATGTCTCGTTTAACCACTTCAATTTAACATTACCAATCTACTCGGAGACATTCTTCATGTTTTCCTATAACTGATTGGCAGAGGTACAAGTTGGAGATCTTTCTCAGCCCTCACCTTCAGGAAAACAGTCCACTCCCGACGATGTCCATGCCCGACATCAGGAATTCACCAGCTTTGAGGAGAGATTGCTCTTTGCTCTGTGCTGGCAGATCACAAAGGAAATCTAGGAAGGAGAATTGCAAATTTGAGCCTGAGACTAGACTGTGTGCTGAATTTTAAGGGCAGGAGGGGTATGATCTTAACAATGGGGTCTCATTTGAATTCATTTTCTCCAACAACAGGCCACATCCTGGTGGGCAGGGGTGGGAATTGGGTCAAACGATGGCTACAGCTGAGGACTAATGGGAAAGGCCTCAGCCTGTCAGGAAAGGCTGGATCAATGAGGCCTTGGACTTCCTTGTCAGGCCTGAAGGAGTCCCCTGAGACTGCAAGGAAATCTAAAACTCAATTTTTAAATTTATCTTTGGGCTTGTTCTGTCCCACCACTCACAGGCCACCACACACCTCTTGGCAGGCAAGTGTGGTGGCAAAGCAGACAATGTTTACTCACTCAGACCATCAAATGATGTGGTAGATTGAGTCCGGTGGCTTCTCCACACCCAATCTACGTATTAAAAGTCAGAGCCTGCTTTCTTCCTGCAAGTCTCCTAATTGCTTGCTCAAAAGCGAAGGCGAAGGTTGGGACTTGTTGCAATGTGGATGATGTGCCTCATTTTAACCAACCCAGCCCAGATGGTTTTCACGAGGCAGGGAGGTTAAGATCAGGGCCGCACTGAGCTTCCGTATTACCAGGGTTCACAGTTTATTCCGAAATGAATAACTAATATAAATGATGTGGAAAATAAACTAGTTAAGTGGTTAGGAACAGACTGTGCAATCTCCTTGCATTAAACTGATAAATACCAGGGATACAATTGAACCAACACAATAAACTCAAGCAACTCAATACTTTCTTTGCCACCGTAATGGCTACAAATATCGGATGCAATATCTATGCTATTTTCACTCAATAGTTTATCATTCATCCAAGTATTTAACTAATTGAAAGGGTTGCCAACTGCAATGAAGTATGTGCGTGATCTCCTGACCACGCTGCGCACGAAAAGCAGCGCACCACGGCATGACGTGCCCGGTAATTGCTGGGAGACACGTTCCTGGGATCTACCCGGCTCGCTACGCCTTGCAAGGTCTAACGTGATCTCATGAGACCCGCGATGTGAAGCACGCCCTCACATTTTGGCAAATCAGCTAGTCTCACTCGAATATGCAGTTTCCTGAGGTAACCAAGGCGTTGGGTTCTATCCTCTTTGCCTTGGAGACTTTGGCTGAGCGCCGTTCAGTGCTACTCTCCACAAATGGGAACCATAAGGAACAGCACTCATAGGGGTCTCCAGGAGATTGGAGGCCTCTGGGTACATGCCCCTTGGGCAGGGTGGCACCCTGGCACTGCCAGCATGCCAGGTTGCATTCACGAGGCGCCAATCTGGCGTCTTCTGCATGGCAGTGATTGGTCCGAGATGGTGCACTGTGCAGGTGTGGGGTGTGTGGGCCCAGGGACCCCCATATAGAGATTTGGGGCTGGGTGGGAGATTTGAGGATTGCGTCAGGAGCTCACGAGATCGGGATGCCGCTGAGGCACCGTATCTAACTGGATGGGCATTACATAGTGGGGTATTTCTCAGCGCTGCTGATTATTTTTTTTCTCCAGGGTTGCTCATACCAGTGGCTGGAGATTGATCTTCAATTCCTTGAGGCTCCAGGCTAATCCTGGAGGGTTGGCAACCCTATCAACTGGGGGCAAATGAAATTGATTCTCTTCAGCTTTAACCTTAGCACTGGAGCAGATATCAGCCAACAACTGGATTATTGAGTCTAGTCCAGGTCTGGAAGACACGAGAGAAACAGGTAAGCCAGAGAAGAAACTTAGAGAAGAGGTCCTCAGCATTGGAGCATTGTTGAACATGAAGAGTGATGGCCAAAGACAACAAGGCCTTACCACTCTTTTGTACAGAGTTAACATAACTTCATTATCCTTACATTGGGTCCACCCAGAACCTCAACTGCCTTTTGTCGGGTCTTTCCTAACTGGACACCATAGCCCCAAAAGTCTGAGGAGGTCTTTTCCACTAGTGTCAGATAATAGAAGAAAGGGAACCTGGGTAAATCACTGACCCCCCCCCCCCCCCCCCCCCACCACCACCACCACCACCACCACCACTGGAGATAAATACTTTTCCCTGGTAAATGTTTAGGGCCGGATTCTCTGTCGGCGGGATCGTCCTCTTTGCTGGCAGTGCCCACTTTGCTGGCAGCGCACTCACACCTGTGGATTTCCCCACAATGTAGGAGTGCCCAAAATGGAAAACCCCATTGGCGGGCTGCTGGAACAGAGGATCCCGCTGCCAGAAAATGGGTGCGACGGGACGGAGAATCCTGCCCTTAAAGTCCGATTTACCCACCTCAATTAACATAAATAACATGAATTTATTTGTCATGAATTGGGGAAGATGGTATCATTGCGGCATTGTCACTGGACTAGTAATCCAGAGGCCATAGCTAATTCATCAGGAACATGGGTTCAAATCCCAGCATGGCGGAGTTTAATTCCAATTAATAAGTTTGGAATATAATGGTGACCATAGCAACTACCATCCATCGTCATAAGAACCCATTTGGTCACCAATGTCCTTTAGAGAAGGAAATCTGCCGTCCTTACCCGGTCTGGCCTACATGTGACTACAGACCCACAGCAATGTGGTTGACTCATAACTGCCCTCCGGAATGGCCTTGTGAACAACTCAGTTCAAGGACAATTAGAGATGGACAAGTGCTGGTCTTGCCCAGTGATGCCCACATTCTCTGAAAACATGTTTAAAAATGAAGACTTACAGAGGATGCAAAATTATGTGATTTTTGGTGTTCCACAGAATCTCCCCTGGCACATCTTTCACCCTAAATCTCTGCCCCCAAAAGCTTTAGTGTTCACTGAAACATGATGCAAAACCATGCTCAAGGAACGCCAAAAGTAACACTCATGTTTTTGTGGTGATCATTTCAGCCTAGGGCAAGTGACATGGGTAATGTTTCTCAATCTGTACACATGCAACAACCAGGTGATGGGTTCGGATGAGCTGGGGAATTTGTATAATTCCCAAAGGTACAACGTGACAGAGCATTGGGCTTCCCCACGACACACAGGGCTGTACACTGCAGATATTTTGCCATCAGGGTACCAGCTGGTGACCCTGGTGGGTACCTGAATGTTTTTGATCTCCATTGTACAACAGTTTGTGATCACAACACTTGATCATGGGGATAAATGCCAGATTTCCTGGATGTTTGCTATATGAGGTAGTTCTTGTTGCCAGAGCATTTTAAAGATCAGAGCCAGGTGAATGGGTGGCTGCTGAGAGACAGCCCTTGGGAATTCTGCTGGACTAAGGCCACCTGGCCATCAGAATTGGCAGGAGAACACTCATTAAATACTTAACCCGAGATTCTGGTGAGACTCTGTAATCGACAGTTACACCCTTCATAACTGCAGGAGGAAAATGAGCTGACGGAACTATCACAGGCACTAGATCTATAGGTGGAGAATGAAGATGAGGTTAATACCGAGGATCCCGGGAATGTTCCTATGCCCAGACTGAGGAACGTTAGAAACACTCGAATAAGACACACCTTGTTGTGAAATTCATCTGAGAGAGTACAGACCAGCCTTTCTCCTGCCTCACAACAGCTCCTGGGTACACCTTTCTGACATGTTGAATGATGAGCCCTACTCCAATCCCTCAGCCACTTTTTTTACAATTCTGTGGGAATATAAGCAGAATGAGGTTAAAAGCAACGACATATGTTATTATCGTTACTGGATAAAAGCAAATTACTGCGGATGCTGGAATCTGAAATGAAAGAGAAAATGCTGGAAAATCTCAGCAAGTCTGGCAGCATCTGTAGGGAGAGAAAAGAGCTAACGTTTCCAGTCCAATGACTCTTTGTCAAAGTTTTGACATTTTCTCTTTCGTTTATTATTATTACTGACTATTCCTCACTAATGAGGATGATTGTCTTCCATTTGTCCAAAGGTGGCTGATGAAGTTGACTCGGGAACTTATGATTTTATGACACGTACGGCATTTGTTGTCACATGATGCCTGATTGCGTGTTATCAGTTTGGGTCATGATGTGTTCTCTTCACCAGTCTCATTCTCCTTCTTGGTTTTGACGTTGTTGAGACTGGGATCTTTCCCACAGACTCTGCCGCCATCTGCTTCAATTCAGGGCTATGGTCTCCCAGGAGTTGGTGTCAATATTGCATTTCTTATTGACCTATGTACACGACTATTGAACATCCTCTTCTCGCTGTAGAGCCCTTCCTTTGTTGCTCTAGTGCTTTAGCCACTCACAAACCACATCCCGAGGCTGCCTGAGTACCTAAGGTGATGTTTGGTTGCTCTCTATGTTTTGGCGACTCCTGGAACTAAGGGTGGATTTCGCTGTAAATTGGTTCTCCGCTACCTGACGATCATTGTCAAATGTTATTTTTGGTGTGCTTACCTTTCACCAGATGTCAGATCACGAGTAAGCACACCCGGTTATGGTTCACACCCTTAGACACATGAAAACGTATTGGAAAATTGTGCACAATGCTGTCTGGGGCAGGGCCCTTCTATTGATGTTACTGAATGGAAAAATCACAGACTAAACCCCGCAATTTCCCGATCAGCTGCTCACTGTATGCAAAATCTTGCCATTGGCCCGTGGTCTTGCTTCAAACTCAACTGCACCATCCTTCAAACTGCCTGCCTGACTGGTTGGCCTTCTGACCTCAAACGTGTGCAAAACAACTGATATCAAAGCCACTGAATAGTTTTACAGGAAGTATTTACACATTCAGCTGCTACAACGCCTGACATTTAAAAAAAGCCATTTCAAATCTTTATCAGCAAAAATCTGTCATGAAGGAAGTTGCTTTTCCTTTAACTTCTGAGTGGCCGACATCGAGCTTAGACTATCTGAGTGTCAGATGATAAAACCAAAATCTCTACAGCACAGGTGTAAACAAAGTTGAAATCTTACTAAATCAGGTGTAATTCATAGAACGTAGTCATAGAATCCCTACAATGCAGAATGAGGCCATTCAGCCCATCGGTTCTGCACCAACCATCCGAAGGAGCACGCTACCTAGGCCACCGCCCTATCCCTGTAATCCCACCTAACCTTTTGGACACTAAGGAGCAATTGATCATGGCCAATCCACCTGCACATCTTTGGACTGTGAGTGGAAACCGGAGCACCCGGAGGAAACCCACGCAGACACTGTAGAATGTGCAAACTTTACAAGGACAGTCACCTAAGGCTGGAATTGAACCTGGGTCCCTGGCGCTGTGAGGCAACAGTGCTAACCACTGTGCTACCAATAATAATAATCTTTAATTGTGTCACAAGAATGCTTATGTTAACACGGCACTAAAGTTACTGTGAAAATCCCCTAGTTGCCATATCCGGCACCTGTTCGGGTACACTGAGGGAGAATTCAGAATGTCCAATTCACCTGACGCCAGCTATTGGGATTAATATGGTCCCTTTACCAGTGAAATCGCAAGGTTCATACTAGAAGTATTTAAAAGTAATTTGTAATTTAAACTATTAAACGCAGGTATGAGCACACTAAACTTCAGAATATACTCACACTTAACCAATCTCATTTATTTTCAATTCCTATTGACACACCCCAGTATTTCCTGGCTTTATTCCACATCCCCATGACGCCAGTCCTCTGACTGTAAACAACACAAGCCAATCCCAATGTCATTCAACAGAACCAGAAAGTGTAGCCAGGCTTGAGAAAAAAACATGAACAGCCCCACCTAATGGAGACATCACATTAGGGCTGAGCGTTATGCATTAAAGATCAATGGAGGGAATATCTTGGTTTGGATATTCAACTTTCTGTCTGCTTCTCAACTGAAAGAAATGTGTGTGCATGCCTGTACACGCGAGGTTGTGGGTGACCGTGATTGGAGCAGTGTGCATGTGTGTGTGTGTGTGAGTATGTGTGTGTTTTATTCATTCATGGGATGTGGGTGTCGCTGGTTAGGCCAGCATTTATTGCGATCCCTGAGGGCATTTATGAGTCAACAACATTGATGTGGCTATGGAGCCACATGCAGGCAAGCCCAGGTAAGGACGATAGATTGTCTTCCCTAAAGGCACCAGATGGATTTTTACAACAAAAGGCAATGGTTTCATGGTCGTCATTAGACTTTTAATTTCACATTTTTATTGAATTCAAATTTCACCATCTGTGGTGGGATTCGAATTCAGGTCCCAGAGCATTACCCTAGATCTCTGGATTACTAGCCCAGTGACAATACTGTTGCACTATTTATTTATCTCGGTGAACAACACGCCTTTCCCTTATATTGATCAAATGACCACACAAACAGTTGGTTAGTTCAAGAGATGGTTTATTTACATACACAAGAGTTATCTCAACATGCAAACAAAATATCTACTACGAGTTAAACTACACCTATCAGCTACAATAACCTATACTTAATTTCAGGGTGAGGATTAGTGGGAAACCAGAGGAATGGGAAGCCTTTAAAAGCGAGCGGAGGACAATGAAAAAAGCAATAGGGGGGGAGAAGATGAAGTACGAGTGCAAGCTAGCTAGTAATATAAAGGAAGATAGGAAGAGGTTTTTTTCAATGTATAAAAGGTAAGAGAGAGGCAAAAATAGACATTGGACCACTAGAAAATGTGGCTGGAGAAGTAATAATAGGAAACAAAGAAATGGCAGACGAACTGATTAGTTACTTTGCATCAGTCTTCACGGTGGAAGACACCAGTGGGATTCCAGAGGTCCAGGAGAACCAGGGGGCAGCGGTGAATGGAGTGACCATTACTAAGCAGAAGGTTCTGGGGAAACTGAAAGGTCTGAAGGTGGATAAATCACCTGAACTGAATGGACTACACCACAGAGTCCGAAAAGAGATAGCTGAGGAAATTGTGGAGGCATTAGCGATGATCTTTCAGGAATCACTGGAGGCAGGAAGGGTCCCAGAGGACTGGAATGTAACACTACTGTTTTAGAAGGGAGGGAGGCAGAAGATGGGAATTTATAGGCCGGTTAACCTGACTTGGGTCATTGGTAAGAATTTAGAGCCTGTTATTAAAGATGAGATTGCGAAGCACTTGGAAGTGCATGGTAAAACAGGACTGAGTCAGCATGGCTTTGTTAAAGGGTTTTTGGTAATGGATTTGTCTGACAAATCTGTTAGAGTTCTTTGAGGAGGTAAAAGCAAGTTAGACAAAGGAGAATCAGTGGACGTGATTTATTTAGATTTCCAGAAGGCCTTTGACAAGGTGCCACATAGGAGATTGTTAAATACGTTAAGAGCCCATGGAGTTAAGGGTAAGATCCTGGCATGGATAGAGGATTGGCTGACTGGCAGAAGGCAAAGAGTGGGGATAAAGGGGTCTTTTTCAGGATGGCAGCCGATGACTAGAGGTGTGCCTCAGGGGTCTGTGCTGGGACCACATCTTTTTATAATATACATTAATGATCTGGAAGAAGGTACTGAAGGCACTGTTGCTAACTTTGCAGATGATACAAAGATCTGAGGCTGTATAAGACTCTGGTCAGACCCCATTTGGAGTTTTGTGAGCAGTTTTGGGCCCCCTATCTAAGGAAGGATGTGCTGGCCTTGGAAAGGGTCCAGAGGAGGTTCACAAGAATGAAGAACTTGTCGTACGAGGAATGTTTGAGGATTCTGGGTCTGTACTCGTTGGAGTTTAGAAGGATGAGAGGGGACCTTATTGAAACGTACAAGATACTGCGAGGCCCGAATAGAGTGGACGTGTTTCCACCTGTAGGAAAAACTAGAACCAGAGGACACCATCTCAGATTAAAGGGACGATTCTTTAAAACAGAGATGAGAAGGAATTTTTTCAGCCAGAGGGTTGTGAATCTGTGGAACTCTTTGCCGCAGAAGGCTGTGGAGGCCAAATCACTGAGTGTCTTTAAGGCAGAGATAGATAGGTTCTTGATTAATAAGGGGATCAGGGGTTCTGGGGAGAAGGCAGGAGATTGGGGATGAGAAAAATATCAGCCATGATTGAATGACGGAGCAGACTCGATGGGCCAAGTGGCCTAATTCTGCTCCTATGTCTTCTGGTCTTATGGACCGGCACTGTGCAAATGGATAAAGGCCTTTATCTGGATTTCACTTGTCTGGTTCGAAGAAAGTGGCTCTGTCTCTGCTGGGCTCATCCGTCAGGTAGCGATCATTGGTCTTGAACTTGGCTGGCTGTTCCTGCTACAATTGTGTGGACCAGGCCGGATCCATGAGAGACAGAACACATGGCTGCACTCTCTTTTATCCCTCTGGGATTTCGCGCTCTTTGGGGCGGTCCTTAACATTGGACCCAATAGTTTGACAGAGCTCTGTCCTGGGAACGTGGGCCATTAAAATGCAAACGAGCGGTGGGGGGGGGGGGGGGGGGGGGGGGGTTCGATCAGGTCTGGTTACCTGTGTTTTAGATACACATAGGCTGTGTATCTGTCTGAGTCCTGGGTTGGCCATAATTCCCATGGTCCTTTGCAGGTGGCCATCTTAGATGGCTACATTACGTCCTTTTGATCCTAAAGCGCGAAGCATGGTGTATCACACTATTGATCCCTGTTCATCCTTGGTGGACCGGTCACCCTTGGTCAAGGCAAGGTTCTACTCTACTCTGTCTTATGGTTTGGGACATTTACCTAATATTCCACTAACACATTCATAAATTAATTCATTTCTTTTTAAAAAATAAATTTAGAGTACCCAATTATTTTTTTCAAATTAAGGGGCAATTTAGCGTGGCCAATCCACCTAACCTGCACATCTTTGGGTTGTGGGGGTGAAACCCACGCAGATACGGGGAGAATGTGCAAACTCCACATGGACAGTGACCCAGGATTCGAACCCGGGTCCTCAGCGCCATAGGCAGCAATGCTAACCACTGTGCCACCATGCTGCCCCAGTTAATTCATTTCTTTTTTTTTAAATTTAGAGTACCCAATTCATTTTTCCAATTAAGGGGCAATTTAGCGTGGCCAATCCACCTAACCTGTACATCTTTGGGTTGTGGGGGCGAAACCCACGCAAACACAGGGAGAATGTGCAAACTCCACACGGACAGTGACCCAGAGCCGGGATCGATCCTGGGACCTCGGCACCGTGAGGCAGCAGTGCTAACCCACTGCGCCACCGTGCTGCCGTTAATTCATTTCTAACGGTTACTATAATTTAGGTCACTATAATATTTAATTTATCCGCACAGTTGACCTCTAGCTAACGCTATCTAAACTACTCTCATGCTGCTGGTGAATTTCAAAGAACTTATATACAGTACAAAATTAAAAACAGCAGCATCACATTTCTACTTAATCCTAATAAGGTTAAAGAGGTACATGGTTTATTTTAGCAGCGATTGTTATATGAGTTTAATTTTGTTGAATTCCAAAGGGGGCTCGGACTGTATATATCGGGGAGTGGGAGGCTTTTGCTCGCCATTTACAGAGTCGAAGTGTCTGAATGACACTGCAGATTATTGCAATTACTAGAAGGGCCTCCAGTATGTATGAAAGGGGTTTCCATTTGGCAATGCTTTCGCACCAGGTGGGGGTTTCGATGTCTGTCTTTATGTGTGGTGTAGTGTCCGGGCTGGTGGTGGTCTGTTGGGTGGTTGTGTTTGTGGCTGGTGTGGGGTTTGTTACAAATGTTTGTTGCGCGCGCAGCTGCAGAAGTCCAGCGATGATCCAAACGCATGTCAGCAGTCCTTGCTTCATCCTGTGTTTTCTGTTTTCCGGGTAATCCTCGGGGTGCAAGCATGGTATCTGTTATTATCTTTGGTTAATATCTCATTTTATTAGTCTTTCTCTCCTTACTCCAATTACCCATTATGATTGTCACCCTGTGTAACTCTCTCATTTTTGTTTTGAAATACCATTTTGGAGAGACAAGAAATGCAAATGTTTGAAGTACAGAGACTCTCGCAGCTTGTGGTCGATGCGGGGAGTGGTTGGACAATTTCTTCAACCAGTCTTTTCTTGACTTGTAACCGATGGTGGTTGAGGCTTATCTTAACCAGCCGAATTCAGGGCGGCCAGTTTTATAGAGTTTCATCCCTGGGCGCAGAGGTAGTTGACATGTAGCAGCGTGTATAGCAGCGGTGAGCAGCAACCAATTGTGTCATTTGTGTAAATAGCATGTGGGGAATGACCAGGGGGTCGCGGGAGGTAAAGGAAAGAAGGGGTGAGCGTACGGAACGTGGCAAAATACATTCTTTATACCCCAACTAAAGAAAGTGTAGAGGTGAAACTGAGGCCTGCCACAGGCAATGCAGAGTGTAGGGAACCATTCCAGAGTGTATGAAGTGAAGGGAACATGAGATGCGTGTGGGCCGCTGCGGGAGAAGAATGGGTGGAATCCCCGGGTAGGGCAGGGGTTAGTGCCGTTACTCCCCTACCCGAGCTTGACTGACCGGATAAATTTGGGGTCCTCAGGTAGGGCGGGGATCAGTGCCGTTACTCCCTGCCTGGGTGACCTGGGTAGACGGAAAGAGTTTGTAGTCGTGTGGAAACCTGCCATAAAGACTGGGAGAACAGTGATTTGTTTCCCAACAAACGTGTGCCTTTACCTGTCAGAGGGCATCTTACCCTCGAATCAGAAGAATAATTTGTGTCGGGCGACATGAATTAAAACCATGTGGTAGAATGGACTAGGTTGTTGATGGGCGGGGCGTAATTGTCTCCTATTGCCAGAGAGATGTGGTGGGAGTGGCTACATTGTGATCTGTAGACTTTGAGTTGGTTGATGTGGAACCAGCCAGTTTTACCATTGGGTACATTATCTTGTACACGGAGGGGCTCACTTTGTCAGAAATGGAGTAGGGTCCTGAAAATTTGGGAGAGAGGAAAGAGCTAGGGTTGTAAAGTTAAACTATTACTTGCTGACCGACTGTGTACTCTAAGGGTTGGACGGTTTTGTCAAAGCAGGCTTTACTCTGCTTCTTTCCAGTGCCTAATTGGACAGCTGCAGCGAATTGTGCCGCTTTCATGTTATCTGTAACCTGCTGTATTGCTTTTTCGTGGGTGAGGGCGGTTACTGTAGGGCTTGCCAGATTGAGGCCTAATAAATATTCACTACCTTTCATGGGCCGTCCGGTCATGAGAGTTGGGGGGGGGGGGGGGGGGGGTGAAACCCGTGGAACTGGAAACGGTGTTCCGAATAAACATGAGAGCAAATGGGCGGACGGTGCCCCATGTGGTATTGTTCTGTTGCACCATCTTCCTAATGGTCGCTTTTAAAGTTTGATTCATTCTCACGACAATGCCACTGGATTGGGGGTGATGCTATATGGAATTTCTGCCTGATCACAAAAATTGTTAATCCATTTTGCATGACTCTGCCGGTGGAGTGGGAACCTTGGTCTGACTCAATGCTGGGGGGAAGACCCCAGCGTGTGAATATCTGTTCGGTCAAAATCTTAGCATTGAGGGCAGTACGGTGGCCTAGTGGTTAGCACAACCACCTCACGGCGCTGAGGTCCCAGGTTCGATCCCGGCACTGGGTCACTGTCCGTGTGGAGTTTGCACATTCTCCCCGTGTCTGCGTGGGTTTCGCCCCCACAACCCAAAAATGTGCAGAGTAGGTGGATTGGCCACGCTAAATTGCCCCTTAATTGGAAAAAATAATTGGGTAATCTAAATAAAAATAAAAAATCTTAGCATTGGCCTTTGCTGTGTTTGTCAGTGAGGGAAATGCTTCCACCCATTTAGTAAAGGTGTCGATTACAGCCAGCACGTACTTGAAACTGTTTCTGCAAGGTGGACGGGGGCCAATGAAATCGATTTGCAAATTTGTCCAAGGACCATTCACAGATCGGATGTGTCTTCATTGTCCTTTCTTTGAGTAACATTCGGGATTGTTCTGAGCACAGATAAGGCAATTCTCGACATAATGGATTACATCGCTTTTTAAATCGCGCCACCAACACAAAGGTCCTAAATGGGCAATGGTATTGTCTATCCCCTGATGGCCGTGTCCATCATGAAATTGGTAAGTGAGCTGGTTTCTGCCCTGGGTGGGGACCACATAAATTCTGTTCTTTAAAACTATGCCGTCCTGTACAGTCAGTGTGTCCTTCTATTTATCATAGGGGCTGGAAAGGTGCCATTTAAAACCTGTTTGAGGGTGTCGCCTGCTTTTTGGGCTTGAGATAGGTCCTCAATATTGGTCTGGGAAACCTGGACTGAGTGTATCGGTTCGCTTTCGGGTGTCTGCCAGAAGTGACCATGGCGTGATCCTGTTTTGGCTAAAGCGTCTGCCTTTACATTACCGGGTGGGGAGGAGCAATGATGGCTTCTTACTTTAATGATACCGTATGTGCGGTGTGAGGCTGTCCTGAGAATGTGCTTTAACAACAGGGCAGAGGGTAGGGGTTTTTCATCGGCTGAAACAAAACCTCGAGATTCCCAGAGGGGCAGGAATTCTGTTAAACTGTTGCACACATACAGGCTGTCCGAGTGTATGTCTGCGGGAGTTGGAAAAGAGTCGAGATGTTGAATTACATAGGATATGGCTGCGAGTTCTGCTGCTTGTGAGCCTAGGTGGCCGGGCAATTTTACAGAGATCTCTTCTAGTGGCCGTCCCTGTACTTCCTCTACTTAAATTCCACAACTAGTAATTCTAACTCCATTTTCAATTATGGAAGAACCGTCTACATAAATGTTTTAAGTATCCCTTGTGGTTTGGGAATCCTGTGTCTTACTGCCTGCTCGTGGGTGTAGTGACTTTGGGATAAAGGGTCCTGTGTGATGTTGGGCCGCTGCGATCTGGCACTCGTGGGGTCCCTGCATATTGGAGATTATCGGCCATAAATGTGTGGGTCTTGGTGCTATTTACTGTAATGTCCCTGCCTTGTAACTGTAGTGTCCAGCGAGCTGCTCTGATTTGGCTGACTGAACTGTCCTTTAATCTACCGTCTAGTAATAGTTGAGTGGGGGTGTGCTCGGTCAAGATCTTGACTGGGTTGAGGCCTGTGATGTACGCAAAGTACTGTACTGCCAAAAGACTGCAAGCAAGTGCTGTTCGCAGGCTGAGAATCCTTGCTCTACGGGGTCTAATACTCTTGAGTCATAGGCTATGGGTCCTAAGTGATCGTGTCGTTCTTGCAAGAGTACTGCTGATAGGGTTCGGTCGGTGGGGTTGCTACTTCTATGGCATAGGGCAAATCTGGCTCTGGTACTTGTAAAGTGGGGGCTGTGCCTAGGGTGCGTTTTAAATCGTCAATGGCATTTGTGTGCTGCGGAAGCCATTCCCATGGGGCGTTCTTTTTAAGGAGCTCTGAGAGTGGGGCTGCTTTGATAGCAAAACCACATATATAATTTCGGCAATATCCTACCAAACCTAGGAATGACCGGAGTGCAGTGACATTTTGGGGCAGGGGCAATTTAACGATGGACTCGATCCATTTTTGCTCAATTTCTCTCTTCCCGTGGGTGATGATGGTGCCTAAATAAAGAACCTTTTCCTTTAAGATCTGGACCCTTTTGGGGTTGACCTTGCATCTGATGGATTGCAGTAGGCCTAGTAATTCAGACAAGAGCTCTATGTGTTCCTCGTTTGTGTCCGTTTGCAGGAGCAGATCATCTACATATTTTATACGGGGCAGGAAAATTTAGAAAGTCCGTTGGCCAATTGTCGGTGGAAAATGGAGGGGGAGTTATGGAATCCTTGTGGGAGGCATGTCCACATGCACTGTTCTTGAAAATACAGAAAAATGTGTCATTTGAAACATGGAAGTCTGGCAATATCTGGTTTGAGAGGGTACAGGGAAAGATCCCACAAAAAGTTAATAGCAGCTGCAAAGAGCAGGGTTATAAAATACAGATTCTTGATCACAAGCAGGGTTAGCAAACACATAGGTTTCATGTGGTAAGCTAAAACATTGGCTCACACCTTCATGCAATGTAACTATCTCAGGAAGCATCTGAAAAAGCATGGATGAGAGTTTCAATTGCATTAAGTGACGAATGTTTAAAACAGGCAAGTCTTTCAAGTCAGAACCAAGTTAAATTTTAGCATACAGCTAAAAGCAAAGTTTCACACCTTAATTGAAATAAACTCTCTTAGTAAACAGCTGGAAAGGATGGAAGATGCCCAGTCGAATTTGGTGTCAATTTTAAAGTGTAAAATTCTACGAACATCAAGTCAATTAAAAGAAATTGGAGACGACCTGTCTACGAGAAACATCATTTAAGTCAAAATCAAAGGCAAAGTTATGAGCTAGGGACAATTGGAAAATTAAACAATTCGAAATCACAGAAATAAAAGTTAACTATTGAAACCAAAGCATTTTTTAATCAGATCTGAGAGGAGACGATATGCCCAAATGAATAATTAGTTGTAGTAAAATGTTTACATCAAAGATACTTTTAACAATCAAAGGGAAATAAGTTAATTTACAATAAGGCTCTAAAAACTTAATAACTCTCAGAAAGAGAATATAAACCCAGGGAGCAGAGGACAGAGCACAACAAC
Organism: Scyliorhinus canicula; assembly: GCF_902713615.1. Lineage (NCBI taxonomy): Eukaryota > Metazoa > Chordata > Chondrichthyes > Carcharhiniformes > Scyliorhinidae > Scyliorhinus > Scyliorhinus canicula. Next base: position 71,521,229 of record NC_052160.1, on the reverse strand, counting down.
AGCAACAGCAACAGGAGAGAAGGGGAGGAGAACTCAGAGAGAGAGAGAGAGAGAGAGAGAGAGAGCTCGGTCATGGGAAAGACAAGGCAAGCAGCCGAGTTTAAACAGTTATACATCTAAGGAAGACTAGAATTTAAACAGGAGCCAGAGCCAGCTCTCACATCTCGGTGCATGGGAAAGACAGGACACAGCAACCGAGTTCACCAGCGAATACAACTCAAGAAGACCAGCTTTTAAGAAGATCGATTGTCAAGGTGGGCCTGAAGGTCTGTACAACCAACCAGCAGCAGCCAGAAGCAAGATCCTTTTTCCTTTCTGTAAAGAAAGTGTTTGCAGCTTTTAAAAGAAAAAATATAATAATAAAAATAACTTAACCTGAAAAAGTGGTTATTAGCTTACTTCACTTCCTTAATAACGCAGGACCCAGGACATCAATGCTATTAAGGGGTAAGTAGGTAAAATTCTTCAGTGAAGGTATGGGTTATACCGGGGGATAACTTGAAAAGATGGTTTGACCTGAAAAGCACCCACAGAAGCCTGCATCGGAGTCAGGGAGTGAGAATCCCTGTTCACCATTTAGAATATCTACCTTTTTTTTGGTATAGGGGGAATTCTAAGAATAGTGGTGAGTTTTAACTTCAGTACTGCTGCCCTTGAAATGTAAATGTGAATATGTACTGGCAGGCCCTGTCTAACAGGTTGGACCAAAATTCATTGCTGATGTCCAGCACTGCGAAATACTTTGCCTGTACTCACTGTTTGAGCACGGTCTCGGGACTCGTGACAACAGTGGGGCTGCTAATAGGGTTACCTTATTAAGTTCTCGGTAGTCGATCGTTAGTTGCCATGAACCATCGGGCTTTTTTACAGGTCAAATTGGGGCATTATTTGTGGAAGCTACGGGTCGAATAACTCCTTGGTCTAACAAACTGTTAATGTTCAAAATCTCACCCTCGGCTTGCTGTGGGAAACCGCATTGCTTTTGCAGCTTTGGATCGTAGATTTTGGATCTTCTTTGTCAGTAGATCCAGCTGTGCTCTGAGGCTGATGGATTTTAGGCTTCAAGATCCATTTTTTCGCTATGAAAATGGACAGAAATGTACATTCAAACTCAGGGTTGCAGACATAACTTGCCCAACCAGTTCACATGCAAAGGTTATGGACAAAGAGACTTCAGCAGTCTCATCACCACATGCCCCATCGCAGTCAAAATTTTAATTGGTACAAATTATCTCGGCATTTCAGGGAAAAAGTGCAACTCATAGCTAAAGTGGAACCAGGTCATCGATGAAGAGGGCTTTGTCCATTCAACACGTGGATGAATCTCTTCTGGAGAGTGAGGCGCAGCATGTGTATCCGATCACAGATATTAAGCACAAGGTCATGTTAAGGTGTTCTTAGTCGACATTGCAGACATCTCAGTATCATTCCTATTGGTGTTGCTGCAATACTATCTTATCAAATTTACAGAACCCAATTCATTTTTTTTCCCATTTAAGGGGCAATTTAGCCTGGCCAATCCACCTATCATGGGTTGTGGGGGTGAGACCCACACAGACACGGAAAAGTATCTATATTGAGTTACAAATTTTGCCATCAGTCATTTTTGCATCTTGCTCCCACTCCAGTGACAGATAATCTTCAAGCTTATGATGATTATGATAATAATCTTTATTAGTGTCACAATTCGGCTTACATTAACACTGCAATGAAGTGACTGTGAAAATCCCTGTTGCCTTTCTTTTCTTATACTCTTTTCTCTGTCCTTTCTGTGGCTCTGTTCCAATTATGGCAATCAGTGAATTTGTCCTTTCTGTGTTATCGATGTTCTAATGCTCAGAGGCGCCAGGCATCAAATGATACCACCACAAGGTTCAACCGGCTATCGAGCAAAGAGCCAAACACCAGTTAGTTAGTTCAAGGTCAAGGGTACTTTATTTACACATAATTAGTCATGCAACATAAACACTACTAGTTAACTACACCTATCGACTGAGACAACCTGTACTTAACTTCGGGCACCCGGCTCAGGTCAGAAAACAGTGGCCGCTGTTTGATTCTGGATCTATCAGGTTCGAAGGGGTAACTGCTGCTCAGCTGGGCTCATCCGTCTGGTAGCGAGCGTTGAACTTGGACTTGCTTCTGGTGTTGTTGCACTTGGAGATGGCTGTGACCGGGGTACCAGGACCAAGAGAGGACGAACATGTGGCGAACTCTTCTTCTTATACTTGGGGGTTTTTGCGCTCTTTTGGGCGGTCCTCCGGTTTGGGCCTTGCTAATTGGGTGATCCCTGATCACTCCGTTCGATCCCTTAACCAATATGTGGGCGGGGAGCTGGATGGCTGGGCGTGTCCCAAGCGGTCACTGACCCCGTTGTTTGCGTTTCCCTTGAACAGGGAGTGGCGCTGAAATGTCTGGGACTGTCCTGGTCGCTCGAGTACCAGTCCTTTGTTCTGGTGAAGATGGGCCATCAAATGCTAATCGGCCTCATTAAAATGCTAATTGGACGGAGTTTCGATACCGTCTGGACTTCTTGCTGACAAATATACATTTCAGGCTCTGAGCCTGCCTGAGTCTTGGCTTGTCCATTTTACCGGCTGGGCTTTGCGGGTTTCTCTGTACCTAGCTGGAAGTGGCCATCCCAGATAGCTACATTCCGTCCTCTTGATCCTCAACACGAAGCGTGAAGAATCACAACACTGGGTCTTCTCCTGTTCTCTGAAATGCCAGGTCCCCTTAACCAAGGACATGTTCTACTCTACTCTGTCCTATGGGTCAAAAATATTGACCTAATTTTCCCTAAACAACACATATCTAAGAATTTCTAAGGGGCCATTTAGTATTCAATAAGAAGGGAACCTCGAACTGTCTCTAACTAGACTACACTCATGCTGCTATTTAACAATCAAAGAACTTATCTTACAATACAAGAAAAATCCGATCGCAACATCACATTTCTTCTTATCACTAATCATTCATACACAGAAAAATAAGCTTTATTAACGAAACAACAACTGCGGAATTTATTAAAGAGAAAGGTTCAGAAAGAGTGCGGGGTTTGCTGGAGTCCGAGGAAAGGAGCTCTAAATGTGTATACTGGAGGGCGGGAGGGTCTCCTCCTCCATTTCCTCAATCTAATTGTCTGGATGACACTGCACAATATGGCTGTCACTAGTAAGGCTTCCATTGTGTATGACAGGGAATACCATTGAATGAGATTCTCACACCATGTGGGGGTATCGGGGCTGGGTCTATGTGTGGTGTAGTGTCCGGGCTGGGGGTGTTGTGTTGGGTAGTCGTGTTCGGGGCCTGTGTGGTGAGGGAGATGGAGGTAGGTAACCCGTGCAACTGTACTGTTCCAGCGACGATCATGATGCCGATCATCAGGGTCGTCTTCATCTTGTTCAGGCTTTCCTTCGTCGTTGAGTATCTTCGTATTTTTCTAGGGGAACAAGCATAGTATCTGTTATAATCTTGTTGTTTAATATCTCGTATGTCTATCTGTTTCTCTTTAACATCAATGTCCCATTAGAATCGTCACCATATGTGACTCCCTCATTTTTTTTTTAAACGACCATTTGCGGAGACAAGACATCCGAAAAAGAAATTCTGTGTCACAGTGCGAGCACTCTCGCAGCCTGTGGTTGATGGGCTGAGTGGGCGGACAATTTCTCCGTCCTCTGCAAACTTGATTTTCCAACCAATTTGATTTTCTGACATGTAAATAATATGTGGGGGATAGCAACTGAAAGGTTGCCAGAAAGGGCAAAAGTTGTGGCAAAAAGCATTCTTTAAACCACAGGGAAGAAAAAGAACAGCAAAAGAGTTTTGAAAACAAGTATCCGAACGGGGTGGTGCCTATGATCCGCAGCAGGGCAAGAATGGGTGGGATCCCCGAGTAGGGTGGTGATCAGTGCCGTTGCTCCACTACCCGAGCTTGTATAGGGGGTCCTCAGGCAGGGCGGGGATAAGTGCCATTACTCCACTGCCGCCTGAGTGACCTTCCAAGAGTGGTAAGAATTTGTAAATATATGGGCTCCAGAGAAACTTATTTCACTAACTGCCATGTGGCGTTGGAAGAGTAGTTATGATTGCATCGAGAAAGCGTCCGTAAGGACGACGCACAAAATCGTACAAGAGGGAACGAACAACACTTAAACACAAGCTAAACATAAAAGCGGGCAGCTTCCATCAGAGTGCAGGACACCGTGAATCTCAATCGGTCCTGGCTCTTATCATCTGGACACTCCAAGGTTCCATTCCAAAACAATTTTCAAAGGGGTTACCATGGTGGGAGTCAGACTCGGAGTTGTCGCCATCTCCCGGGTGCCAAACTCGTTCATGGAGTTTGCGTGCTAACGCGGCGTGTGCCGATGTTGGGTCCATTTCATCATTCTTTGTCAGACTACAGGAATTATCACAGTGCCAGTGTTTCATGTTCCGTAGGGCGGTCGCAAGGGGACTGTCACTATCAGCGGGTGGCGGGTCAGGTTCCCGTTTGGGCAAATAAATCGTCTCAAAGAGGCTGAGCGTATCGTGGTCAGGGTCTCTGGGCCTGTAGTGACTGGGGCCTGGTGTGTGGGTTGAACATTCAGAATTCTCCCTCAGTGTACCCGAACAGGTGCCGGTATGTGGTGACTAGGGGCTTTTCACAGTAACTTCATTGCAGTGTTAATGTAAGCCTATTTGTGACAATAAAGATTATTTATTTATTTTATTAAAGATTATTATTAGCTCAGACACCCATAGACTGATACATGCTAATACCCCTCCAATATTGAAGAGTCAAGATCATTGGAAATCTGATGTTAGGTATTCATCTCAGTCAGGCTGGATTCACAAGCAGAGGTGTACAGATGAATGTAGTCTCCAAGTATGTTAGTAATGGAGAACATTCTTCCAGATCACCAAATACATTGACTAATGGGACATAAAGAGATGTGATCTGAGTAATCAGTCAAACCTGTTTGGCAAACTGTTCCAGCAATACTGTAAACATGATTTATGTGAAAATATTCTCTCCACTTGCCTGGATTAAGTTTTATTTTTCAAATATTTTCCCCTCTCCTGAAGGGAAATGACACACATTAAATGCTGACTTGCATTGAGAATAATCTGTGGCCCTGATAACACACACTGAGGAATGGCGAACGCGAAGGATTCATTTCTCTGACGGACTGGCTGATGCTGAGGAATGATTTACCCAGAGAGCTTGATTTTTCTCTTTCCAAAACCCATCTTTTCAGCCCAGCTTCTGATTGCCTCTGCTTCACCTCCCATCATAGTTCAGTATTAAAAATAAAAACAGATGACGGCACGGTGGCACAGTGGTTAACATGCTGTCTCACGGCGCTGAGGACCCAGGTTCGATCCCGTCCCTGGGCCACTATCCGTGTGGAATTTGCACATTCTCCCCGTGATTGCATGGGTCTCACCCCCACAACCCAAAGATGTGCAGGATAGGTGGATTAGCCATGCTAATTTGCCCCTTAATGGGGGAAAAAAAATAATTGGGTACTCTAAATTTATAAAAATAAAATAAAAGCAGAATACTGCGATTTGCTGCAAATCTGAAATAAAATCACAAAATGGTGGACAAACTCGTCGGGAGCAGCATCTATGGCAAGAGTAACAGAGTCAATGTTTTGTTTCTGTATGACCATTCTTCAGAGATCAGCATCTGTTTCTTTTTATTTATAGTGGGGTGTTTTACAACATTAGAGGTGCAAACATAAAAGCAGCTTATTGTTTCTTGTACACACCCTGCCCTGAAACCAATTGTTACAAGGGCTCAGGTTTCCTCCACCCCATGGCTCAAACCGTCGCCCACAATTAGTCCTCCGGGGCCAATCTGTGACAGTCTAGCATGAAGCTTTATTAAAACACACAGCAAAGGCTGGTGTCAAAGAACCCAAGAGCATTGTCAACAATCTGATCTTTTTTTACCTCAACAACATGACAGCCATGACACATGACCTTGTTTTTGTCAAAATGGACAAATATTTTGATTCCAAAAAAATCCATTTTGGAAAATGAACTCCCTGTCTGCGTAAACACCGATATTCCTCAGCTGCACAGGTAGCAGAAGGCACGTGAATAATAAAGGCAGGGACTCCATTAAAGGATTTCAAACAGATTCCTTCTGGAATTGTGAAATGTTTTTCATTTGTTTTGGCAGAGAGTACTTCCTGTGAAAGTAAATAGCAGGAAGGGAAGTTTCATGAGAGAAAGTTTGTTTGTGAACTTATCATTAATGGGCTTAATGTAGTAAAGTGTTCTGTATATGTTGCTGGTTATGCACAGAGGGAAAAGCAATGTTATGACTGGTGTCGCGATAACATTGTCGAATGTGACTGAAAATAACTCTTCAAAAATGCTTTGTGTTGCATCAAAGATAAAGCTTGGGGGCAGTGCAACATGTCATTGTGAGAGGAGAGTTTGATGATTTGATTTAGGGCACGCCCTGTTTCCAGATCGGAACATGTTTTATGTTACAATTTTACGGCTTTCTTTTTGATGTCAAGTGTGAACACATATTCTGTTCCTGTCTTCTCCTGTCCTCTCTTCCGAGGGTTCAGTTCCAGCATTTCTTCTCTTACCTCAGGCAAGTTCATTCTGCGCACATGTGGGAAAACAATTTCGAAAACAACAGAGCTGGAAACACTCAACAGGCCAGTCAGCAGGTGCGTGGACTCTCTAACTTAATTTTCCATTCTCCCACTCAAAGATACTGGGCTGAGTGTCCCATGAGACCACCTCGGAGGAGAGCTCTGAGGATGCCACCCATATAGTTGTGGCACAGCAGTCATCCCACTCTCCAGCAGCGCAGATACACACACCTCGGTGGGACATGTTAGTGGTCAGGCTTCTGGGCCACAATCTGGTGAGCACCACAGCTGCTGATGCACATCAGGTGGAGGCAGGAACCCTCAGGCAAGAGAGCAGTTGGAGGGCTGCTGGATCCCTGGACTCAGCTGGGTCCCAGCCTGATGCTGAGCCTGTGCTACAGAGGGACCCGGAGCTGATGGAGATCATAGGGAGCAGCCGGGACATTCAGAGGGAGATGTCAGCATCCATGGTCAATCGAAGAGTCCTGGGGAAAATTGATGTACAGAGAGATCTGAGAGTTCAGGTCCATTGTACCCTGAAGGTGGCAACGCAGGTTGATAGAGTGGTCAAGAAGGCATACAGCATGCTTGCCTTCATCGGACGGGGTATTGAGTACAAGAGTTGGCAGGTCATGTTACAGTTGTATCGGACTTTGGTTAGGCCATATTTGGAATACTGCGTGCAGTTCTGGTCGCCACATTACCAGAAGGATGTGGATGCTTTAGAGAGGGTGCAGAGGAGGTTCACCAGGATGTTGCCTGGTATGGAGGGTGCTAGCTATGAAGAAAACTTGAGTAGATTAGGATTGTTTTCATTGGAAAGACGGAGGTTGAGGGGGGACCTGATTGAGGTCTACGAAATTATGAGAGGTATGGACAGGGTGGATAGCAACAAGCTTTTCCCAAGAATGGGGGTGTCAATTACAAGGGGTCATGATTTCAAGGTGAGAGGGGAAAAGTTTAAGGGAGATGTGCATGGAAAGTTTTTTACGCAGAGGGTGGTGGGTGCCTGGAATGCTTTGCCAGCGGAGGTGGTAGAGGCGGGCACGATAGCATCATTTAAGATGCATCTGGACAGATATATGAACGGGTGGGAACAGAGGGAAGTAGACCTTGGAAAATAGGCAACAGGTTTAGATAAAGGATCTGGATCGGAGCAGGCTGGGAGGGCCGAAGGGCCTGTTCCTGTGCTGTAATTTTCTTTGTTTATTCTTTGAGCAGATCCATAGCTGATTGGAGGAGTCCCAGAGGCTACGGGTTCAGGAGATGTCTTCGGCAATGCTTGGCATCAAGGCCAGCTGCTAGGGTGGCAACGCAGTGGAGAGCCTGGTGCATGACGTCCTTATCATTAGTGAAGGTGTCCAAGTCATTGTGCAGTAGGTGACGGCCATGGCTGAGGGTCTCGGCAGAATGTCCGACTTGCTGGGGGATGTCACCCAGTACCCAGGACTACCTTGATGGGGTTCTGTGAGACACATCCCGCTCTTAGATGGGAATGGCCGAGGCGTTGCAGAGTTTATCCCAGTCACAGGTGGGCATTGCCGAGGCACTGCAGAGCACATCCCAGTCACTGAGGAGCATCGACAGGGGCATCACGATGGTGCGGACCATGGGGAACCACCAGGGCTGGCAGAGCTAGATGGTGCAGGGGCAGCCGAGGCTCAAACCAGCTGCTCCTCCGTCCAAAGGTGAACCCCAGGACCCTGTGGCCAGTAACTGGGAGGAGGGAGCGCTGAGTGCCACCTAGGCCCATCCCACGGAGTGACAACGGTGGCCACCAGCTCCCCCGAGTTCCAGCCCTCTGATGAGGCTGCATCTCAAGCTCAGAACACGGGACAGGGCGGCACAGCTGTGCATGTGCCACCAACAAGTGAGCCAGGCCCCCCAGGCCTCAGAGCCCCCAGAGGACATCCGCCATGGTCATCGAAGGCCACGCGATGAGGTAAGCAGCTGGCTGCCTCTACCTCAGATGTGCATCCCGGGGACACACCTAGTTGTAGTGGTATAGCTCGGAGGGCAAAGCACATTGAGGATCACTGAGGCACCAGGGAAGCGGGGTAGGGGTTGGGGAGTGTAAGTAGGGGGGGGGGAGGGGGGAGTGGGAGGTGGCACCATCGGGAGAGTGAAGATTTGTATTACACATTAAACACTCTTGTGCACAACGAGTATGATGCCTCTTCCACTTTCTTCTGCAATGCGAGCTGACCTCCAAACCCTTGGTTCATTTCTCCAGGTATCTGCCCCTCCCCGTAGCACCCACCCATCCACCCTCCGGCTGTGAACATGCCCCGGAGCTGTGTCCCATCCCCTGGGTGTTCGGATGTTGCTTGCTGAGTGTGTGGTGTTGACTCAATGTTCAGGTATGAAGATGTGATTGGGATGCTAGTCAATGACTCCCACATGCTACATGGCCTGCCCACCCGTGGGGATCCACTTGGATTGTGTGAAGTGCTTATTTAACCATGATTGCCAAATCCCTATTAGCTGTAGCCTTCAGCCACACAGGCAGAGGCCTCGGCAGTCGGCAAGGGTTATGAGAGAGTTGTTAGGGTGGATCTTCAGGGACAAGGGTTGCCCCCAGAATGGGTAAAAACGATCCGGGGGTTGGCATGGTGGTGCTGCGATGGGTTGCCCCCCTGTTGCCCCACCCCCACAGAACCTCCATTCTCCTATGGCGGCCGAATCCCGCGGAGCACTGGAGTGGCAATCCCAGCACCCCTGGGCTCTTTGCCTGTGAGCAAAGATGGCTACTCACCTCCTCGGCCCCCCCACAGTAGCCCTTCCGCCAGGTTCACATTTTTCAAAAGGGGTACCAATCAGCTCCAGCATGAACACTTGCTGGGGAGGCCGCTGAATGGCAGGAGGCCATTGGATAAGGGATGGCTCCTGTTAATTGTATGGAAATTGGGCTTAAGTGGTGATAATTTGGTTTCTTGCCACACTACGGCAAGATCCCAATTATGCCCACGGGAATGGGCCGGTTGCATCGCAAACTGTGCCTGGCACTATTCACCGGCCTCGTTTCACTTGAAGAGAGCGTAAAGAGGCCAGAGAATCGTGCCCGACATGGCAGTGTCAACCCTCCACACCACGGAAGCATGGCCCCATCCCATCCTTGTAGGCATCGGGGCATTGTCCCCCCCCTCTCTCAAGTGAGGATACCCCACTGTGATGAATGTTATCAGTAGCTGCTGTAACGGTACCTTACCTTTAATGCATTGGCCCTTTAAGACCGGGCTTGGAACCCTGGGGGACTCCGCCTCTGGCTCCGCCCCCAGGAAATGGTATATAAGATGGGGCTCACTCAGGCAGCATGTGATGAGCACACTTCTCAGCTGCTGTATAATTCTCAGATGATTAAAGCCTTTGAATCACCTATCTTCTCTCCTGTGTCGTGATTGAGGGTATCTCAATTTAATCATCTGACACATCAAGATGGACAGCGCTCTAAAGCTGGAGAAACTCAACCTGGACGCTTGGTCGCCGGAAGCCCCAGAAATGTTTAAATATTGGCTGCGGTGTTTTGAGGACTATGTTGACTCCTCAGCGACTGATGTCGACGGCGCTCGCAAGCTGCGTTTACTACATGCCCGGGTGGGCCACCAACTCTCCTCCGCGATTGAGAATGCTGCAAATTACGAAGCTGCGGTCGAGATACTGACGAAACACTTTGTGAAGCCGATTAATGAGGTACACGCTAGACATTTGCTCTCAACCTGCAGCCACCGTTCCGCGGAAACTCTGGACGAATACGTGGAGAGACTCACTGAGCTCACGAGGAACTGCAACCATAAAGCAGTGACGGCAGAAACCCACATGAACTTGCATATTCGCGATGCCTTTGTGTCCGGTATCAGGTCCTCGTACATCTGGCAGCGGCTCCTAGAAGACGGGGCAAAGGATCTGCAAGGCACGGTAACGCTCGCCTCTTCTTTAGAAACGGCCCACTGTAACCTCCGTACATACTCTTGCAAACCTTGCAAACCCCTCTCGATCCTCTCCAGACTCGGCCACGCTACAGGTCTGTGCCGCGCGGTGATCCGCTCACTCCGGGGGTTCCCCATGCTATTTCTGTGGGCAAGGTCAGCACCCACATCAACGTTGCCCGGCCCGCTCCGCGATCTGCAACGACTGCGGGAAGAAAGAGCACTTCGGTAAAGTCTGCCTGGCTGGCCCCAAAGGCCACAAACAAAATCCTCACCAGGCCCAGAAATCAAGCTCCGGACACGCCTACGTCCGACGCGACATCGGCCTCGTGCGAGTCATGGGAGCGGCCATCTTTGCGGTGGCCATCTTCGAACCCCGATACGTGAGGCGGCCATTTTGTGAGTCCAAACTTAACCGAGGACTCTGACTACCCGCAACTAGGAGCGATCACGCTCGATCAATCGCGGCCGAAACACCTGCGGAACTCAATGATGCGGGTGCGAATCAACGGCTACGGCACTTTCCCCACCGACCCCCCCCCACCTCCTACCGACGCTCCCCTCCCCGCACCGACTGCTGACCCCGACAGCGCCCCCCCCATAGCGCCCTCTGCCCCCCAGCCGGCGCCGGTACCGATCACCCTAGTCACCCCGGATACTCCCCCCACTCCAAGGTGGGCAAGGCTCAGTCAACCGTGCTCCCGGATATACCCACCATCAAAACGGACCGTATCCACGGCACCACCAGCGGAGAAAGTCAGCACGGACGGTCAAACCACCCACAAGACTGAACTTATAACTCCACTTCACCCCCGACGGACTATGTGTTTTTTCTAAACAGGGGGTGCATGTGATGATTGTTATCAGTAGCTGCTGTAACGGTACCTTACCTTTAATGCAATGGCCCTTCAAGACCGGGTTTGGAACCCGGAGGACTCCGCCTCTGGCTCCGCCCCCAGGAAACGGTATATAATAAGAGCTCACTTGGCAGCATGTGATGAGCACACTTCTCGGCTGCTGTTCAGTTCTCAGATGATTAAAGCCTTTGAATAACCGATCTTCTCTCCTGTGTCGTGATTGAGGTTATCTCACCCACTATGAATTCGCTGAGGGCCACCCCACCTTTAGGACCGTCCCCCCTTTCAGCCCCCTTTTCAGGCCCCCCCTTTAAGGCCCTTCCCCTTCCAGCTCTTCACCCCCTCATGCGCCTGCTTCATCCCCCTCTTCACCTCTCCCCACCCTTCAATTTTTTTTTCTTTTTATAAATTTAGAGTGCACAATTATTTTTTTCCAATTTAGCGTGGCCAATTCACCTAGCCTGCACATCACACAGAACACAGAACAGTACAGCACAGAACAGGCCCTTCGGCCCTCGATGCTGTGCCGAGCAATGATCACCCTACTCAAACCCACGTATCCACCCCATACCCGTAACCCAACAACCTCCCCTTAACCTTATATTTTAGGACACTACGGGCATTTAGCATGGCCAATCCACCTAACCCGCACATCTTTGGACTGTGGGAGGAAACCGGAGGACCCGGAGGAAACCCCGCACACACGTGGAGGACGTGCAGACTCCGCACAGACAGTGACCAGCCGGGAATCGAACCTGGGACCCTGGAGCTGTGAAGCATTTATGCTAACCACCATGCTACCGTGCTGCCCTTGGGTTGAGTGGGCGAAAGCCCACGCAAACATGGGGAGAATGTACAAACTTTGCGTGGACAGTGACCCAGAGCCAGGATCGAACCTGGGACCTTGGCGCTGTGAAACAACAGTGCTAACCACTGCACCACCGTGCTGCCCTGTCCCCACCCTTCATAACCCCCCATCCTTCACAATCCCCCCCTTCACACCCCATCCTTTGTACCCCCGATCAGGCCAACCTCATCAGACCCCCCTCTTTTATGAACCCCCTTCATGCCCCCCTTCACCTGCCACTTCCATGGGAGTGGCCCTCCTCAGGCTCTGTCTCTTGGTAGTGTCTCATGGAACCCTGGCCCTGCCCCGGCACCCGGACAGTATCAGCCTGGCACACCTGCAGTGCCAATCAGGCACTACCTTGGCTACGTAGGCCTCCGGGCTCCCCAGCATGGCCATTGAGTCCGGTTTTCCGTTTTCGGGAACCAGTACTATATTTGCACCGGCATCAAGCTATGTCGCTAGGGCTAGTGAATCCTGGGAGCTGGAAGATTCCTGCCTCAAACGGGCTGTGCGTATTTAAATATGTTTTAAGACTCATTTAAATATGCTGATCTGGATTATGCTCTCACGGGGCACGTTGTGTGACATTGGTTGGGAGCATTACGATCGGTTCGGCGCCCGGCACTCCCGTTATTCACTGGGAATAACGGGATCAGCGGCAGGCACAACGCCGGCCGCAAATCGCACCGACTGATCAAAATGTAACACCCCTGGCATGAGAGCTTCTGATAGATGTAGCTTAATGGTACACAAAAAAAACAGTGCTTCCACTAAGTCATTGCAAGAATATGCACTGAGTACGGTTAGAAGGATCTCAGCAGAATATTAGACAATTGCTGCCCCACATGGCCAGAACTAATACGTCAGCTCGAAGTCAGGAAACATCAGCGGCTGCGCTGACACAGTACATCTGGGTATTCCCCATGTTTATGATACTGAACATTAATTGATAACCTTTATTGTCATAAGTAGGCTTACATTAACACTGCAATGAAGTTACTGTGAAAATCCAATAGTCGATGTCGAGGCTGTGAGGGTGACAGGGACTCGATGTCGAGGCTGTGAGGGTGACAGGAACTCGATGTCGAGTTTGTGAGGGTGACAGTTAGCTCGCTGTCGAGGCTGTGAGGGTGACAGGGAGCTCGATGTCGAGACTGAGGGTGACAGTTAGCTCGCTGTCGAGGCTGTGAGGGTGACAGGGAGCTCGAGGTCGAGGCTGTGAGGGTGACAGTGAGCTCGATGTCGAGTTTGTGAGGGTGACAGGGACTCGCTGTCGAGGCTGTGAGGGTGACAGGGACTCGATGTCGAGTTTGTGAGGGTGACAGGGACTCGCTGTCGAGGCTGTGAGGGTGACAGGGACTCGATGTCGAGTTTTGTGAGGGTGACAGGGACTCGCTGTCGAGGCTGTGAGGGTGACAGGGAGCTCGATGTCGAGGCTGTGTAGGGTGACAGGGAGCTCAGTGTCGAGGCTGTGAGGGTTGACAGGGAGCTCAGTGTCGAGGCTGTGAGAGTGACAGGGAGCTCAGTGTCGAGGCTGTGATGGTGACGGGAGCTCGATGTCGAGGCTTGTGAGGGTGACAGGGAGCTCAGTGTCGAGGCTGTGAGGGTGATAGGGACTTGATGTCGAGGCTGTGAGGGTGACAGGGAGCTCGATGCTGAGACTGTGAGGTGACAGGGAGCTCAGTGTCGAGGCTGTGAGGGGTGACAGGAGCTCGATGTCGAGGCTGTGAGGGTGACAGGGAGCTCAGTGTCGAGGCTGTGAGGGTGATAGGGACTTGATGTCGAGGCTCTGTGAGGGTGATAGGGACTCGATGTCGAGGCTGTGAGGGTGATAGGGAGCTCAGTGTCGAGGCTGTGAGGGTGACAGGGAGCTCGATGTCGAATCTGTGAGGGTGACAGGGAGCTCAGTGTCCGAGGCTGTGAGGGTGACAGGGAGCTCAATGTCGAGGCTGTGAGGGTGACAGGGTGACCGAGGCCGAGGCTGTGATGGTGACAGGGACTCGATGTCGAGGCTGTGAGGGTGACAGGGAACTCGAGGCTGAGCTGTGATGGTGACAGGGACTCGATGTCGAGGCTGTGAGGTGACAGGGACTCGAAGTCGAGGCTGTGAGGGTGACAGGGAGCTCGATGTCGAGGCTGTGAGGGTGACAGGGAGCTCAGTGTCGAGGCTGTGAGGGTGACAGGGAGCTCGATGTCGAGGCTGTGAGGGTGACAGGGTGACTGTGGCCGAGGCTCTGATGGTGACAGGGTGATTGAGGCCGAGTTTGTGAGGGTGACAGGGAGCACAAGGCTGAGACTGTGAGGGTGACAGGGAGCTCGAGGCTGAGACTGTGAGGGTGACAGGGAGCTCGATGTCGAGGCTGTGGGGGTGACAGGGTGACCGTGGCCGAGGCTCTGATGGTGACAAGGCGATTGAAGCCGAGTTTGTGAGGGTGACAGGGAGCTCGAGGCTGAGACTGTGAGGGTGACAGGGAGCTCGAGGCTGAGACTGTGAGGGCGACAGGGAGCTCGAGGCTGAGACTGTGAGGGTGGACAGGGTGAACAAGGCTGAGACTGTGAGTGTGGACAGGGAGCTCGAGGCTGAGACTGTGAGGGTGACAGGGAGCTCGAGGCTGAGACTGTGAGGGCGGACAGGGAGCTCGAGGCTGAGACTGTGAGGGTGACAGGGTGAACAAGGCTGAGGACTGTGAGTGTGACAGGGAGCTCGAGGCTGAGACTGTGAGGGTGATGGGGTGAAGCTGTAAGGGTGACAGGGTTCTCAAGTCCATGTGGTATGACAGGTTTGAGCTGAGAAACACCAAGGTGTAAAAAACATTAATGGCCATTGTATATGGACCCCCAAACTGTGGTGGTGATGTTAGAATTGAGGTAAACAGGAAATTAGAATCGCATGCGATAAGGAAACATTTGCAATTATGGATGATTTTAGTCTACATATAGATTGGACAAATCAAATTAGTCACAATACCATAGAGGAGAGATTCCTGGAGTGGATACAGGCTGTTTTATTGGACCAAAACATTGAGGACCAAACTAGAGAACGGGCCATCTTAGACTGTTTAATGAGAACAGGACCATTGGAAATCTAGTTGTGCAAGACTCCTGGGGGATGAGCGACCATAATATGATAGAATTTTTCATCAAGATGGAAAGTGAAGTAATTGATTCTGAGACTAGCATCCTGAATCTTAAAAAAGGAAACTATGAATATATGAGGTGCGAGTTGGCTATGGTCGACTGGTAAACGTTACTTAAAGGGATGATTGTAAATGGCAATGTCAAACATTGAAGAAGCGGGTGGGGAAACTGTTGGTTCGAGACCATTGGGAACATTCTTCTGCATCTACCCTGTCGAGCCTTGTTAGAATTTTCTAGATTTCTATGAGATCCCTCCTCATTGCTCTAAACTAGATCCCTCTCACTCTTCTGAACTCCAATAAATATAATCCACACCAACTCAATCTCTCCTCCTACCTCAGTCCCGCCATCCCAGGAATCATTCCGGTAAATCTTTGCTGGACTCCCTCAATAGCAACATCCTTCCTCAGATAAGGAAACCAAAACTGCACACAGCCTCACCAAGATCCTGTATAATTTCAGCAAGACATCCTTCCTCCTGTACTCGAATCCTTTCGCAATGAAGGTCAACATTGCACTTGCCTTCTTTACCGCCTGCTGCACCTGCATGCTTACCTTCAGTGACTGGTGTACGAGGACATCCAGGCCTCATTGCACATTGTGTTACTAAAGAAAATAGCGATATGCATAATTAACAGGGGTCCTGAAAAAGAGTCAGGAAACTATTCATGTTTTTTTTTTTAAAATGTTGGTTCTACATACAAGTATATATTCTAATTTTATTCAAAGAAAAGAGAATCTGTTAATTATACATCTATTGGCTGCATAATACAATTGTCTGGGGACATACCTGTGCTTATATGCCTGAAAAGGCTAACAGACAGGATTATACTGGAGGTTCAGCAATGAAATATATGTCTGTGTAATTAAATTTACAACTGAATAAATACAAGGCTCCAGCACTCTATCCTTCATCTATTGGCTATCCACGTTATTACATCTTCTTCCCCTAAATCATGCAGCACACCAGCCCCACCCCAAGCTGCACAGGGGATACAGCACACCATTCCCAAGATCACAAGTGGAACTGCGTAAAAGAAATACAAATCACTTACCGAAGGTCCAGCAAGCGGATTCTTTTTATGTCAACGTTATCGATAAAAATCGGACCCTCATTCAGTTCCACCAGTGGGAAAGCGGGTGAAAAACAAAGTGGACTTTCCTGACTCTGTCCAACAATCCCAACTTTCTCACCAGCATCAACCTTCAGATTAATCCCATCGAGCACAATAGGGAGACCCTCCTGATATGGGAGGATTGCATCCTTGAACATAATCACACCACACTGTAGCCAAGAGGGAGGAGCCTCAATATTTCCCTCTTGTAGGCATGATGGGGCCGAATGGCCTCCTTCTGTACTGTAACAGAATTATTCTATTCTGTGACAGTAAAAATCCTGCATTAATCATGGATAATTTTAATCGGACTCCTGGTGACAGCCATGGAGTGAGTGGTCGCACAATTGGTGGCTCCTGCTAGAGGCAGAACGGTTTTGGTCCTTGTTACCCGTTCACAAGGTGTTTGCTGGTATAAAGTATAGGAATAAATAGAGTTAAGGAGTCTCCTTCGGGTGGGCAAGTCTCAACCCGATCAAACTGCTGAGAGGTGACTTAATAGAGACATATAAGATAGTCAGAGGGTTAGATAGGGTGGACAGTGAGAGTCTTTTTCCTCGGATGGTGATGACCAACACGAGGGGACATAGCTTTAAATTGAGGGGTGAGAGATATAGGACAGATGTCAGAGGCAGTTTCTTTACTCAGAGAGTAGTAGGGGTGTGGAACGCCCTGCCTGCAATAGTAGTAGACTCGCCAACTTTAAGGGTATTTAAGTGGTCACTGGATAGACATATGGATGAATATGGAATAGTGTAGGTCAGATAGGCTTCAGATGGTTTCAACAGGTCGGCGCAACATCGAGGGCCGAAGGGCCCGTACTGCGCTGTAGTGTTCTATGTTCTAAACAAGGAGCGCAACTGTAAAGGGGCAGCACTCAGACCAGGGGATTTCGAGGAGTGCTGTAGAAGGAAAGATGGCGGAGAGCCATTCAACACATTTCAATATTATAGAATGCCTACAATGCTGAAGGAGGCCATTCGGCCCATTGAGTCTGCACCAACCCTCTGAAAGAGCACCCTACCTAGGGTCAGCCCCCCCGCTATCCCCGTAATCCAGTAAACCCCATCTAATCTTTTTGCACACTAAGGGGCAATTATCATGGCCAATCGACCTAGCCTGTACATCTTTGGACTGTGGGAGGAAACCGGAACACCCGGAGGAAACCCACGCAGACACGGGGAGAAAGTGCAACTCCACACAGACAGTGACCCAAGGCAGGAAATCATAGAATCATAGAATTTACAGTGCAGAAGGAGACCATTGATCTATCGAGTCTGCACCGGCTCTTGGAAAGAGCACCCTACTTAAGCCCACACCTCCACCCTAGCCCCATAAACCAATAACCCCACCTAACCTAAGGGCAATTTATCGTGGGCCAATCCACCTAGCCTGCACATCTTTCGGCTGTGGGAGGAAACTGGAGCACCCAGAGGAAATCCACGCAGACACGAGGAGAACGTTCAGACTCCGCACATTCCGCAGACCAGGACCCAAGCCCGGAATCGAACCTGGTACCCTGGAGCTGTGAATCAACTGTTCTAATCACTGTGCTACAGTGTTGCCCAGTGAACCTGGATCCCTGGGGCTGTGAGGTAGCAGTGCTAACCACTGTGCTTCCCACTATATATGCATTCGCCGGATTCACCTGGGGCCCGGGATTCACTGGCCTCGCCTGAGAGACCTCATCAGGTCGCCATTTAGTTGTGGTGCACACAAATGTGGACCAGTCGGACCAGCACCTGGGAGGAGGTCTCTCAGATTATGGAGACCCCCGGGTGGTCAGGGAGAGTGTAGGATGACACCATGTCACTATCTCTGGCACCTGGGCACCTTGGCAATGCCAACCTGGCATCTTGGCCGGGCCAAGGTGTCTAGTGTCAGGTTTTGCTGAGGGGGGCCTTGCCCATAAGCGGTGGGGTGAGGGGTGTCAAGGACCCTGGAAGAGGTCAGTTGGGGAAATGGGAGGGGGGAGGGACCAAAGGCCATGGCGGGACCTCTGAGTGGGGTTTGAAAGATTAGGGCTGCCTTTAAAAATGACGGCCCAATCCACAAGTAGTCTTGCACTGGCGAACGGAGCTGAGCTCACCAATGCAGTAAATGACTTAAAGTGCAGCCTTGACGGGGAGGTTCCTTGCCAAGGCCAAAGCAAACGCTGAGTGCCATTGATTAGAGAAGTCTTTCTCGGTCCTGTAGGTGCCACAAAACACTCTGCTAAACGCGCTGTTCATCGGACTATAACTCAGGTGTGTGAGTCACGCTCTAGATATTTTCTGTTTTTTCTTAATATATAAATTTAGAGTACCCAATTATTTTTTTTCCAATTAAGGGGCAATTTAGCATGGCCAGTCCACCTAGCCTGCACATCTTTGGGTTGTGGGGTCTAAACCCATGCAGACATGGGAGAATGTGCAAACTCCACACGGACAGTGACCCAGGCCTGTTTTTGAACACGGGTCCTCAGTGCCGCAGTCCCAGTGCTAACCACTGCGCCATATGCCGCCCTCACCATAGGCCTTGCTAACCACTCTATCTGCCTGCTCTGCTACCTTAAGGGACCGGTGTACACTCTGATCCTTGATGCTTCCCAGGGTCCTGCGTTTATCATGTAGGCCTTTGTGTTCATCACCAAAGTTCATCACCCCACCTCACACTTATCCAGATTAAATTTCAGTTATTTTCTGAAGGGGCTTCACAGGGTGGATTCTGAGAGGGCGTCTCCCCTGAAGGGGGATTCTAGAATGAAGGACACATTTTCAAAATATAATGGAGATGAGGAGAACCTGTATTTTTCAGATGTTCCTTTTTCTTTGAATTCTCCATTGATTGATTCATGAATACTTTACATTGACAGCCTTAAGTTTGGTGCTTCCCACAAGTGAAACCAATCTCCTTGGGTGGGATTCTCCATTTCAGAGACTAAATGCTGACGCCGGGACAGCATCAGTGGACTTCTACGACAGCAAAATTGGCAACGCTACCGTGGCAATTCCGGAACCGTTAATGGACCAACACCATGCGGAACGCGAGTGATTCCAATGAAAAACGGTGTTTGGATTCAATGGGTCGGATTGACACTGGAGAGGCTGACAAGCTGCAGCCGCATATTCGCACTCCACGCCCACACACACCATCCCAGCCAACAAAATGGCAGCACGAAGAGCGGAACCCCAGTTTGCAGATGCGGAGCTGGAAACCTTGCTTGATGCCATGGAGGAGAGGCAAGCTACCCTGTATCCTGGAGTGGGAAGGAGGCTGCCACCCACCGCAGAGTGGGTTGTAAGGGGGAGAGGGGGGGGGGCGGGAGCTGGCACAGGGAGGGTGTTCAAAGGACATGGTGGTTGGCGGGAGGTGGGGGGAGTGTGCGGAGGGATGGGGTGCCTGTACCGCTGGCCAGCCTTCTTGTCGGTGAACCTGGAGGAGATTAGAGCATCGCATGCATGATGGCCTAGCTGCACATATTGTACACCCCATGTCCTGCCTATCCTCCCCCCTTCCTCACCCCCACACACACATCCTCCTCATTGGATGAGTCCTGGCGTTGATCCTCCTCCTCCAGCACGTCGCCCACCTGCTGTGAGATGTTGTGGAGGTCGCAGCAGGCCACCACAGTGTGGGAGACTCTGCTAGCGCTACACTGGCATCTTCAGGATGCCAAAGCATCGCTTGACCATGCCCCTGGCATGGCATGGGCGTCGTAGTAGCGCGTCACCCCATCAGTCTGTGGCCTCCAGATCAGTCACGATCCTTCCTAGGTTCACCTAGGAACCAACCCCTCATTCAGGGTTGCGCCTAGAAGATGTCAGGAACCATCGAGTATGCCAGGATAGGGCAGCACGGTGGCGCAGTGGTTAGCACAGCCGCCTCACGGCACCGAGGTCCCAGATTTGATCCCGGCCCTGGGTCACTGTCCGTGTGGAGTTTGTACATTCTCCCCGTGTTTGCGTGGGTTTCGCCCCCACAATCCAAAGATGTGCTTGATAGGTGGATTGGCCACGTTAAATTACCCCTTAATTGGAAAAATTAATTGGGTACTCTAAATTTTTTTTTTTTAAAAGAGTGTGCCAGGATGAAGATGTCATGCACAGTGCACGGGTATCGGGCGCAGACGTGCATGATGTGCATCTGATGGTCATATGCCAGCTGCACGTTCATTGAGCGATACCTCTTTCAGTTTGTGAAGACTGGCCTGTCATGGCCAGTGCTCATAGGGTGACATGTATCCCGTTAATCACTCTCTGGACCTGCGGCATCTCGCCGATGATGTCGAACCCTGCCGCCCGGCAACCTGGTGGGCTCAGTCCACATTGAATTTGATATATCGTGCTGACTGGGCATAGAGGGCCTCAGTGACTGAGCGGAAGAACCTGTGCACCAAAGTAGGTGAATCCATGACAGGTCCCCACCTCGGCTCCTGTAAAGTTTCAGGGCGACCGTCACCTTGATGGCCACCGTGAGCGGGTGTCCTCCCCATACACACATGGTGCCAGGTACGCCATGATCCAGCAGATAAATTGCACTGTCCCCACTGCTCAGCCGGAGTATTTGACGGTATGCCCGGTCCGGCAGGTCCACGCTGCTGTTACACAGGAAGCCTCATGCGGCGCCTCCTTCCCCCTCCTCCTCGGCCTGTTGGATGGCGGCTCTCCATCCTCTCCATCCTCACCAGCAGGCTCCTGTTCCTTTGGGACAGGTCCACTGCTGCAAGGTCCTCCCTGAGCAGTTCCAGCTCAAACAGCCTGAGTGCAGCCCCAGGGGTGCAGCGGCCAGGATGGAGGTAACCATTCCTGGTTGGATTCCGAAAGGCATTGTTTGCAGAGGGTAAAAGTCAGATATGTTAGCATGGCACGTACCCCCGTGCCCAACCAGATCCATTGGGCTACATGGTGGCCCCAGCCTGCACTGCAGACCCTGCCATCACATGTCACCACCCTCCCCCCCATCTGGTTGCCTTTTGGCCACGGCAGTGGCGGTCCGTGCCTGGACACCCACATCCCATTTCCTCATTACCCCCCTCTGCCACCCCTGGACCCGGCAGACACCCCACCTTCTCCCGCAGCCAGCCCTGCCAGTGGCAAGACCTACCTCCCTTCTCTTTCCCTCATCAGCCATGGCGCCTGTTTCCTGTTTTTAAAACCATAAGTGAAACACGTCATTGGTAATTCCTCCTGGCGGAGCCGGTGCATCGTGAAGACCCTGGAGAATACCGGGTCTGGCCCGCTAATGATGTGCCAACGATGTTTACTGTACGTGTGAAGTAGAACGCATTGATGTTGCTGTCGAGGCATTGGAGCGCGGCATTCTGGCAGGGCGTTCGGCACCGGCCATGATTTCCCATCACGTGCGATTTTCCGCCCAATCTCCTTTCCCGATTGCGGCATCGGCTGGCGGAGATTCCACCCCTCGTGTCTGGATATTGGATAAAATATCTGACAATTTATCAGAAGTACTGAACCCCGATTCTAAACAAACAGCACTGAACCCCCATTCTCCACAAGGTTACAGCACTGAACCCCCATTTTTATAATCCAATCAGGTTAGGAATGTGGAGATGCTGCTCATGGGGATGCCAGGAAGTGAAGCTAGAGAAGTAGGTGAGCAAGGAGGGACTAGAGAATTACAGATAGATTTACATGTGGAAAGATGGAGTAGCGCCAGTGGATTATAAAGATTGGCATGGACTGATTGGGCCAAACGGTTCTTTACTGTGATGTATATCCTACGTAAACTATGTAATTTTCTTATCACACTACGCAGTCAAGGATATTTTTCAATAATTTCTAATGATTAGAGATTACAACCAGAACTATTCAGGGAGGGATTTCCAACAAGATGTGCATTTCGTCCAGGTGAGTCTCTTTTAAATAAATTTAGAGTGCCCATTCTTTTTTTTCAATAAGGGGCAATTTAGCATGGCCAATTCACCTACCCTGCACATCTTTGGGTTGCGGGGGTGAGACCCACGCAAACACAGGGAGAATGCGCAAACTCCACACGGACAGTGACCCAGGGCTGGGATTGAACCTGGGACTCAGTGCCGTGAGGCAGCAGTGCTAACCACACCGTGCCACCCTGGACAGTCTCCATCCAGAGGGCGATACTGTGTGGCTATGTCGTTGTGGACATCCTCCTCTCAGTTATATTCTGGATGCACTTGCCATCAGTAATATGAAATGCATCCATGATGTGGAGAAGCCGGCGTTGGACTGGGTTGAGCACAGTAAGAAGTCTTACAACACCAGGTTAAAGTCCAACAGGTTTGTTTCAAACACGAGCTTTCGGAGCGCAGCTCCTTCCTCAGATGAAATGCATCAGCATTCTGCTCGGAACCTTGGAAGCACATACTCATCACTCACACCTGAGAGACACTGAGTAAGACATCACAAACAATCGAACATGGTAAAGTAATGAGAGAGAATGAGACATAAAGATGCAGGAAGGCATTTCTACACATCTCAGAGTGGAAATAATGAGAGTGTGCATGTCAGGATAAACACATCTTACCCATGCACAATTGCACTGTAATTACTTCCATTGGGAGAAGATACATTGGCCCTCACATTAGCTGAAACATCAGAAATGGCTGTGGTATGAAATATTACTGAATGGAATGCACATTTTGAATTTTTCTATTTTAGCTAGAATTTCAAGTGTTTTAACTAGAAATATTGGTTGGAAGAATTGCACTCCCCTCTCTCCCCATACCTGCAGTCCATCTTTTGCCCAAAGCTACCACTTTATTAACAATGTGTTATTGATTATGAACTATCTCTGATCGTGTCAGTGGAGCAGTTTCCATTTAAGAGCTGAATACTGTGGGCGCGTTGTGTGCCGAATGTGACAGCAGTCTTATCCCCTCTCCTCTTCCCCTCTCTCTCCCACCTTTCTGAAAGAAAACATGGCCAAATCTAAGTGTTCCACAACCCCCCACATATATTACTACCAGTCAAATTAATAGTGAGGCTTCGCTAAACTGTTTCTGGCCATATCCATTCATAGGCAAAGAGTTGTGTGGCTGTTGTCTCTTTTCATGGTAAGGATTTTGAATAAGTCTTGTTTTTAATGAATTTGTCTGATAAAGTGGTTACGGGGATTCTTGTTAATTATATTATCTTCTTTAAGCATATGAAGGTATGAATTGGGAGGAGTAGGCCACTCGGCCCCTCGAGCCTGCTCCGCCATTTAAAAGATCATGGCTGATCTGACTGTAACATCAACCCCACATTCCTGCCTACCCTCGAACATTTCACCCTCTTGCTCATCAAGAACCAATTTAACTTTGTCTGAAAAATATTAAAAGATTCGGCCGGAATTCTCAGGCTGTTGGGATTCTCTTTTCCTGTCGGCAGCGCACTTCCGCCCATAGGTTTCCCAGCGATGTGGGGCGGCTTCAATTGGAAATCCCACTGACAAGCGGCGGGAAGGGAGAATCCCGTCGGCAATGAAAGGCGCACGGGAAACACGCGGCCGGGGAACCAGAGAATCCCGCCCGCTGCTTCCACTGAAATTTGAGGAAGAGAGTTCCTAGAGGCTCACAACGCTCAGCGAAAAGAATTCACCTCATCTTTGTCTTAAATGTATTTTGTTATTTGCAAATTTATTTTTAAATAGTGACCCCTGGGCCGGGATTCTCCCCTACCCGGTGGGGCGGGGTGTCCCGGCGTGTCGGAGTGGCGTGAACCACTCCGGCGTTAGGCCGCCCCAAAGGTGCGGAATTCTCCGCCCCTTTAGGGGCCAAGCCCTCACACGCCAGCGGGGGTCGAAAGGACTTCGCCGACTGGCGTAGGTCCGCGCATGCGCCAGAGTGTCAGCAGCTGCTGACGTCATACCGCCGCATGCGCAGGGGAGGGGGTCTCCTCCACCTCCTCCATGGTGAAGGCCATGGCAGGGGCGGAAGAAAAAGAGTGCCCCCACGGCACAGGCCTCCCCGCCGATCGGTGGGCCCCAATCGCGGGCCAGGCCACCGTGGGGGCACCCCCTGGTGTCAGACCGCCCTGCACCACCCCCTCCCCCCCCCAGGACCCCAGAGCCTACCCGCGTCACCAATCCCGCCAGTCAGGTAGGTGGTTTAAACCACGCCGGCGGGAGAGGCCTGTCAGCAGCGGGACTCCGGCCCATCACGGGCCAGAGAATCGCCGCGGGGGGCCCGCCAGCCGGCGCAATTCCCGCCCCCGCCGAATCTTGGGACACGGTGGGGACGGGATTGGCGCCGGCCCCGGGCGATTCTCCGACCCCCCCGGCCGGTGACCCCGGGGGGTTGGAGAATTCCGCCCCTAGTTCTAGATTCTCACAGAAGTGCAAACATCTGCTCCACATCCACCCATTTTGTTGCTTATCGCTGTCTGTGGTTCATCAAAATTAATCCATGTTGCAGTAATCTATATGTGATATCTGGAAGCTATAATGTCGCCTCCTCCCTTTGCCTATTGCGGTAATACCTTCCTGTGATACTTCACTTCGGTCTTCTGAAGCATGTAAACTGTTTGATATCCTCATGCATTAAAGATACAATTATGTATTGTAACTGTAATCTTCCCATGTTTGCGTGGGTTTCGCCCCACAACCCAAGATGTGCAGGGTAGGTGGATTGGCCACGCTAAAATTGCCCCTCAATTGGAAAAATTTCTAAACAAAAAGAAAAAAAAAAGTAATTGTAATCGCCATCCCCAATTAGCAGGCCTCTGCAATGTACATAATGGTGACTTAATATGTGCACTGAAATTTTAAAAAACTATTTCATACTTAATGGCGTTGAGGAGGAAATCTTGAAGTGAACTAACCTTAATGGAAATTCAACCCAAACTGGAGCCAGCTTCAGATAACTGTTCATTAAAATATCACATTTACATTTGAATCCCCATCTTTGCTCTCTTCCATTGCTGCCACTGTGCATCGGTGGTGATGGGAATGAAGTTTTAAGAGAATGGATGTAATGCCAATTAAGCAGCTGATTTGTCCTGCATTGCGTCGAGCTTCTTGAATGTTGTCGGAGCTGTGCTCATCCAGGCAAGGGAAGAATATTCCATCACACCCCTGACTCGTGCCTTGTATTATAATAATAATACAGGTATTCATTGTCACAACTAGGCTTACATTATCAATGCAATTAAGTTACTGTGAAAAACCCCTAGTCGCCACACTCCGGCGCCTGTTGGGGTACACGGAGGGAGAATTCAGAATGTCCAAATTACCAAACAGCACGTCTTTTGGGACTTGTGGGAGGAAACCGGAGCACCCGGAGGAAACCCACACAAACACAGGGAGAGCGTGCAGACTCCGCACAGACAGTGACCCAAACCGGGAATCGAACCTCGGACCCTGGCACTGTGAAGCAACAGCGCTAACCACTGTGTTACCGTGCCGTCCCTTGCAGATTATGGAGAGGCTTTGGGGAGTCAGGAGGTGAGTTACTTGCCATAGCGTTGCTGGCCTCTGACCTGCTCTTGTAGCCACAGTATTTATATGTGTATTCCAGTTACGTTTCTGGTCAATGGTAGCCCCCAGGATGTTGAAAGTGGGAGATTCAGTGATAGAAATGCCATTGACTGTGAAGGAGCAGTGGTTAGATTGTCTCTTGCAGGAGATGGTCACTGTCTGGCACTTATGTGGAGCGAATGTAACTTGCCACTTGTCACCCCAAGCCTCGATATTGCCCAGGTCTTACTACATTTACTACTTTTCAGTATCTGAGGAGTCGTGAATGATGCTGAGCATTGTGCAATAATCATCGAACATTCCCACATTTGACCTTATAATGGAAGGAAGTGAAGGGGGGTGCCCTGCGATAAGACCCCTTAAAACCAGATAGCTAGGAGAACACTAGAATACAGTAAGAAGTCTTACAACACCTGGTTAAAGTCCAACAGGCTTGTTTCGAATCACTAGCTTTTGGAGAACTGCTCCTTCCACAGGTGATTCACCTGAGGAAGGAGCTGTGCTCTGAAAGCTGGTGACCATTAGTTAACCATTAAACATATATTAGCGTCATAGAGTCATAGAATTTAGGAGGCCATTCGGCCCATCGAGTCTGCCCCGGCCATTGGAATGAGCACCCAACCCAAGCCCACACCTCCACCCTATCCCCACGAACCCAGCCCAAATTCATAGGCATAGCAGTAAGAAGCATTTAAACTCTTGCTAAAATCAGTGGCCGCAATGTACAATGGGATTTAAGCTAGCTAACCTGCCCATGTTCTTAAGACAAACAGAATCAGACAGAAATAATGTGGTCAGCAATAATATAGCCAGCTCAACAAGCAGTTCTTATCAGTAGCTCCAACACCCTGTGCTCAGACAAACCATGATACAAAGAGGAATCAGATTCAATATCCTACGCCCAGACAAACAATGACACAGGCCGGAACCACAGACGTATGGGAAAATTGGAGTAGGAGAGAAGAAGATGTAACGGATCAAGAGTCCTGGAAAACAACAGATGGCCAGGGAACAGGTGGGATTAAATCATGAGCTGATCATGCAGTCACCATGCTCCCTAAAGTAAAATTCATTGGTCAAGGTAAAATCAACAGCTACAAGGATGGAATCAAATCCAACTGGGGTGGGCTACTGATTTTTGGAAATTGTGTAACTGTTGCACCTGAAACAATATAGAGTGGTTTTGGCATTTATCCAAATCACTCGCCCTCGTACATGATTTGGATAAATGCCAAAACCACTCTACTTTATATTGTTTCAGGTGCAACAGTTACACAATTTCCAAAAATCAGTAGCCCACCCCAGTTGGATTTGATCCAAGCTTGGAAAATAAAGCTGTCTTAACCAGAGTTGATGTATCTGCAGGTCTTGGTGTTTAGCTGAGCCTAACCAAGAAGGAGGATCCCCACGTAAAAGCCAGCTCAATACCCAGTCCCTGAAAACGCCTCCCACTTCCTGAGGGAAGTCATTGATGAAGCAGCTCAAGATGGTTGGGCCTAGGACACCACCCTGAGGAACTCCTGCAGTGATGTCCTGGAGTTGAGGTGATTGACCTCCAATCACCATAGCCATCTTCCTTTGCTCGGTATGACTCTAACCAGTGGAGTTCCCCCCTAATGATCTGGACAAAGGTATAATACAGATGGAGGGTGAGAAAGTAAAATCAAATACTAGTGTTTTGTGTTTAAACAAAGGAGATTACAAGGGGATGAGAGAAGAACTAGCTAAGGTAGACTGGGAGCTAAGACTTTATGGTGGAACAGTTGGGGAACAGTGGAGAACCTTCCAAGCGATTTTTCACAGTGCTCAGCAAAGGTTTATACCAACAAAAAGGAAGGACGGTAGAAAGAGGGAAAATCGACCGTGGATATCTAAGGAAATAAGGGAGAGTATCAAATTGAAGGAAAAAGCATATAAAGTGGCAAAGATTGCTGGGAGATTAGAGGACTGGGAAATCTTTAGGGGGCAACAGAAAGCTACTAAAAAAGCTATAAAGAAGAGTAAGATAGAGTATGAGAGTAAACTTGCTCAGAATATAAAAACAGACAGTAAAAGTTTTTACAAATATATAAGACAAAAAAGAGTGGCTAAGGTAAATATTGGTCCTTTAGAGGATGAGAAGGGAGTTTTAATAATGGGAAATGAGGAAATGGCTGAGGAACTGAACAGGTTTTTTGGGTCGGTCTTCACA
The DNA here is from genome assembly GCF_902713615.1 of Scyliorhinus canicula. Taxonomy (NCBI): domain Eukaryota; kingdom Metazoa; phylum Chordata; class Chondrichthyes; order Carcharhiniformes; family Scyliorhinidae; genus Scyliorhinus; species Scyliorhinus canicula. Next base: position 71,493,109 of record NC_052160.1, on the reverse strand, counting down.
GTGGAAGACACAAATAACATGCCAGCGACTAATATAAATGAGGCTATGACAGGTGAGGACCTTGAGAGGATTGTTATCACTAAGGAGGTAGTGATGGGCAAGCTAATGGGGCTAAAGGTAGACAAGTCTCCTGGCCCTGATGGAATGCATCCCAGAGTGCTAAAAGAGATGGCTATGGAAATTGCAGATGCACTAGTGATAATTTACCGAAATTCACTAGACTCTGGGGTGGTCCCGGTGGATTGGAAATTAGCAAACGTGACACCACTATTTAAAAAAGGAGGTAGGCAGAAAGCAGGAAATTATAGGCCAGTGAGCTTAACTTCGGTAGTAGGGAAGATGCTGGAATCTATCATCAAGGAAGAAATAGCGAGGCATCTGGATAGAAATTGTCCCATTGGGCAGACGCAGCATGGGTTCATAAAGGGCAGGTCATGCCTAACTAATTTAGTGGAATTTTTTGAGGACATTACCAGTGCAGTAGATAATGGGGAGCCGATGGATGTGGTATATCTGGATTTCCAGAAAGCCTTTGACAAGGTGCCACACAAAGGTTGCTGCATAAGATAAAGATGCATGGCATTAAGGGTAAAGTAGTAGCATGGATAGAGGATTGGTTAATTAATAGAAAGCAAAGAGTGGGGATTAATGGGTGTTTCTCTGGTTGGCAATCAGTAGCTAGTGGTGTCCCTCAGGGATCCGTGTTGGGCCCACAATTGTTCACAATTTACATAGATGATTTGGAGTTGGGGACCAAGGGCAATGTGTCCAAGTTTGCAGATGACACTAAGATGAGTGGTAAAGCGAAAAATGCAGAGGATACTGGAAGTCTGCAGAGGGATTTGAATAGGTTAAGTGAATGGGCTAGGGTCTGGCAGATGGAATACAATGTTGACAAATGTGAGGTTATCCATTTTGGTAGGAATAACAGCAAACGGGATTATTATTTAAACGATAAAATATTAAAGCATGCCGCTGTGCAGAGAGACTTGGGTGTGCTAGTGCATGAGTCACAGAAGTTTGGTTTATAGGTGCAACAGGTGATTAAGAAGGCAAATGGAATTTTGTCCTTCATTGCTAGAGGGATGGAGTTTAAGACTAGGGAGGTTATGTTGCAATTGTATAAGTAACTAGTGAGGCCACACCTGGAATATTGTGTTCAGTTTTGGTCTCCTTACTTGAGAAAGGACGTACTGGCACTGGAGGGTGTGCAGAGGAGATTCACTAGGTTAATCCCAGAGCTGAAGGGGTTGGATTATGAGGAGAGGTTGAGTAGACTGGAACTGTACTCGTTGGAATTTAGAAGGATGAGGGGGGATCTTATAGAAACATTTAAAATTATGAAGGGAATAGATAGGATAGATGCGGGCAGGTTGTTTCCACTGGCGGGTGAAAGCAGAACTAGGGGACATAGCCTCAAAATAAGGGGAAGTAGATTTAGGACAGAGTTTAGGAGGAACTTCTTCACCCAAAGGGTTGTGAATCTATGGAATTCCTTGCCCAGTGAAGCAGTTGAGGCTCCTTCATTACATGTTTTTAAGGTAAAGATAGATAGTTTTTTGAAGAATAAAGGGATTAAGGGTTATGGTGTTCGGGCCGGAAAGTGGAGCTGAGTGTACAAAAGATCAGCCATAATCTCATTGAATGGCGGAGCAGGCTCGAGGGGCCAGATGGCCTACTCCTGCTCCTAGTTCTTATGTTCTTATGTTCTTATGCTCTTATAAGTGGTCTGATGAGCAAGTTTGCAGATGATACTAAGATTGGTGGAGTTGCAGATAGCGAGGCGGACTGTCAGAGAATACAGCAAAATATAGATAGATTGGAGAGTTGGGCAGAGAAATGGCAGAGGGAATTCAATCCAGGCAAATGCAAGGTGATGCATTTTGGAAGATCTAACTCAAGAGCAGACTATATGGTCAAGGGAAGTGTCCTGGGGAAAATTGATGTACAGAGAGATCTGGGAGTTCAGGTCCATTGTACCCTGAAGGTGGCAACGCAGGTCGGTAGAGTGGTCAAGAAGGCATACAGCATGCTTGCCTTTATCGGACGGGGTATTGAGTACAAGAGTCGGCAGGTCATGTTACAGTTGTATCGGACTTTGGTTAGGCCACATTTGGAATACTGCGTGCAGTTCTGGTCGCCACATTACCAGAAGGATGTGGATGCTTTAGAGAGGGTGTAGAGGAGGTTCACCAGGATGTTGCCTGGTATGGAGGGTGCTAGCTATGAAGAAAAGTTGAGTAGATTAGGATTGTTTTCATTGGAAAGACGGAGGTTGAGGGGAGACCAGATTGAGGTCTACAAAATTATGAGAGGTATGGACAGGATGGATAGCAACAAGCTTTTTCCAAGAGTGAGGGTGTCAATTACAAGGGGGTCACGATTTCAAGGTGAGAGGGGAAAAGTTTAAGGGAGATGTGCGTGGAAAGTTTTTTACGCAGAGGGTGGTGGGTGCCTGGAATGCTTTGCCAGCGGAGGTGTTAGAGGCGGGTATGATAGCATCATTTAAGATGCATCTGGACAGATATATGAATGGGTGGGGAACAGAGAGAAGTAGACCTTGGAAAATAGGCAACAGGTTTAGATAAATGATCTGGATCGGTGCAGGCTGGGAGGGCCGAAGGGCCTGTTCCTGTGCTGTAATTTTCTTTGTTCTTTGTTCTAATTCATTGGCTCCAGATTTGTCAGGGCTCCCTGATGTCTTACTCAATCAAATGTTGTTTTGACGTCGAGGGCAGCCACCCTCATTCTCTGGAGTTCAGCTTTTTTGTCCATGTTTGAATCAAGATTATAATTCGGTCAGGAGCTGTGCGACCCTGGCAGAACCCAAATTGAGCATCAATGTGCAGGTTATTGCTAAGCAGATACCATTTGATAGCACTGTTGATGACCCCTTCCATCACTTTACACATGATCGAAAGTAGACTGATGGGTGGTAATTGGTGGTGTTGCATTCATCCCGCTTCTTATGCACAGGGCATACCTGGGCAATTTTCCTCATTGCTGGGTAGATGTCAGTGTTGTAGCTGTACTGGAACAGCTTGGCTAGGGGCGGGGAAAGTTCTAAAGCCAAAGTCTTCAGGACTATTGCTGGAATATCGTTAGGGCCTTTGCCGTATCCAGTACCTTCAGCCATTTCTTGTTGTCATGTGGAGTGAATCAAATTGACTGAAGACTGAATTCTGTGAGACTAGAGGAGGCTGAGATGGATCATCCACTCGGCACTTCTGGCTGAAAATTGTTGTGAATACTTCAGCCTTATCTTTTGAACTGATGAGCTGGATTCCTCCATCGTTGAGCCTGGGGATGTTTGTGGAGCCTCCTCCTCCATTAAGTTGTTTAATTGTCCACCACCATTCATGGCTGAATGTTGCAGGGCAGCAGAGTTTAAATCTGATCCATTGATTGTGGAATCGGTTAGCTCTATCACTTGCTGCTTATGCTGTTTGGCATACAAGTAGTCCTGTGTTGTAGCTTCACCAGGCTGACACCTCATTTTTCGGTATGCCTGATTTTGCTCCTGGCATGCTCTCTTGCACCCTTCATTGAACCAGAGTAGATCCGCTGGCATGGCAGTAATGGTACAGTAGGGGATATACTGGGCCATGAGGTGACAGATTGTGGCTCTGTACAATTCTGCTGCTGCTCGTGGCCCAGAGCATCTCATGGATGCCCAGTCCTGTTTTGCTAGATCTGTTTAAAATCTATTCCTTTTAGCACCATGGCGGTGTCACAGAATGGGCTGGTTTAGCACAGGGCTAAATCGCTGGCTTTGAAAGCAGACCAAGGCAGGCCAGGAGCATGGTTCAATTCCCATACCAGCCTCCCTAAACAGGCGCTGGAATGTGGCGACTAGGGGCTTTTCACAGTAACTTCATTTGAAGCCTACTTGTGACAATAAGTGATTTTCATGGGGGCAGCACGGTAGTGGTTAGCACTGTTGCTTCACAGCTCCAGGGTCCCAGGTTTGATTCCCGGCTTGGGTCTCTGTCTGTGCGGAGTCTGCACGTTCTCCCTGTGTCTGTGTGGGTTTCCTCCGGGTGCTCCGGTTTCCTCCCACAGTCCAAAGATGTGCAGGCTAGGTGGATTGGCCATGATAAATTGCCCTGTATCCTCAATGTGGATCTAATACCTCCTGGAGAAATGTTCCAGCCTAATTAGGAGTGGACTAAAGAAACATGAATGAGAAACTTAAACGGTTTCTCCTCTCCCTCAGCATTAATAAGATCTTTAATTGAGTATTCATGCATTCCTATTTCATTTATAACCAACAAACTTCTGTAACTCCACAAAAACAAACATTTCTATACATTATGTAATACCCATTCACCCTACATCTGAAAGCACGGTATTTGTTATTCTGTTTCCCATCTGCATTTGCTGGTTCCACTTAACATATATTCAATTAATAAGAGTCATCAGAGTTATATTAGAGGTAAAAGCAAGCCACCCGTTTAAATCAGGCATATGTTTAATATCCTGCTGTTGATATAGAAAGCTTTCTTTCTTAGGGATTGGAGTGCAAATAATTTTCATTCCCAGAAATTTGATTGATTTGAACTGGTAATGGTGGCTTTTTGACATGATTGGTCCAACAACAACAAAGAGGTGGTTTTGATTTGGATGTGGAATGCGAATATTAGAGTGAAGGAAGAACATATAGCGAGGAAGATTTTGTCCGTAACAGGAATAAAATATTTAAGGAAGCAAAAATATATTTTCTGCTTATATTATGTGAAAAATAATTCATGTGTGGGCATATATCACTGGTCCTTCCAGCCACTCCTGCCAACCTAGAGTTAGTAGCGATGGGAATGGAGGTGGGTCAGATGAAGTGTACCACTCATTAGGATAACACCTGGCAGCCATCTCAGAGGCTGCTGGCTGTCCTGAGATTGTCCTGAGGTTGTTTGTGTTAAAACCCAGCAGAACCAAAAACTCAAGCTTTACCAGAAGAAAGTGAGATGTTACTGGAGACCCGGGGTTCCCTGAGCCTAGAGCCAAGCACTAACCGGATCTAATGCTGCAGGCCTTGAGACAGAGAAGAACGGTTCTTTACTGGAGGGTGTGAAAAGCAAACCACCTCATTGTGCAGCAGAAATACCTATCTGTTCACAGTCCTTTACTCCTCTTCCTCCTCCTCTCTCTTCTCCTGTTCCTCTCTCCAGGAGTTGAACCCTTCTCGGGCCTCAACATCCTCAAGATCCACATTTCGCAAGAGTGTCATGTTATGGAGAGTATAGCAGACTTCCACAATGACTGAGACCCTTAGAGTAGAGTACCGGACAGCACTACCCAACTGGTTTAAGCACTGGTATCCCACCTTCAGAAACCCAGTGACCTGTTCAATGGTTGTCTGTGTGAGCACTGTATCTGTGACTTTGTTCAGGACTCCTGGAGAGCAGTCAGTAGCCATCTCTTCAAAGGATTTCCCTTGCCCTCGAGGATCCATCCACACACTTTTGGGGGTTGGGGTGAAGATTGGATGCAGCCTGAGCTGTGGACGGTGACGGAGTCATGGCAGCTTCTAGGGCGGCACAATAGCACAATGGGTTGCACCGTTGCTTCACAGTGACAGGGGCCCGGATTCGATTCCCGGCTTGGGTCACAGCCTGTGCGGAGTCTGCACATTCGCTCGGTGTTTGCATGGGCTTCCTCTGGGTGCTCCGGTTTCCTCCCACAAGTACCGAAAGACATGGGGCGTAATTCTCCGCTCCCCACGTGGCGTGGGAGAATCGTGGGAGGGCCTCCCGACATTTTTTACGACCCCCTGGCGCCCCCAGCGATTCTCCCCCCACCCCCCCCGGCTCGGAAAAATCGCCGCTTGCCGTTTTTCACGGCGAACGGCGATTCTCCGAACCCGATGGGCCGAGCGGCCGGCCCTTCACGCCCGTTTCACCACGGCAGCAACCACACCTGGTCGCTGCATTCGTGAAACGGGCGCCAGATGCCCGTTTGGGGAATCTAGGGGCCCAATTTGGACGGGAGCACCGCGACTGTGCTCGGGAGGGGACAGGCCCGCGATCGGTGCCCACCGATCATCGGGCTAGCATCCAAAACGGACGCACTCTTTCCACTCCGCCACCCGGCAAGATCAAGCCGCCACGTCTTGCCGGGCGGCGGTGGAGAAAGACGGCACTGCGCATGCACGAGTTCATGCCGTCTGCGCGATGAAGTCATCCGCATATGCGCGGATTGGAACCGGCAACCCGCGCACGTGCGGATGACTTCACATTCTCGGCGTGACGAGGTCGCTGCCGAGAAAGACGGAGGCCCACTCCTAGCCCTACGGGTGGGGGTGAATTAGGTGCGGGAAGCGGGCTCGAGGCCGTCGTGAACTTTCGGCCGAGTTCACGACGGCCTTCACGAATTCGGCCCCCTGCGGAGAATTCCGCCCGTGCTTGTTAGGTAATTTGGACATTCTGAATTCTCCCTCTGTGTACCCGAACAAGCGCCAAAGTGTGGCGACTGGGGACTTTTCACAGTAACTTCATTGCAGTGTTAATGTAACCCTACTTGTGACACTAATAAAAATTATTAGTATTATTAATATTGTGGTCACAGAGCAGCTGATCATTGAGGGAGTGGATGCCCTTCCTGCTAATGGATTCACTGCCCCCGTCTGAGTGCACTAAGAGTCACATAGACAGAATCGATTATGTCCTGCAATTGCGGGTATCCTGCATGGAATTAAAAATCAATGCTCTCTGTCCAATGTGCTTTGACCAATGTCCTCTGTTCCTGAAAGGTCAGCGCTGTCATTTAATCAATGTGCTGTCCAACACATACTTGCTGGGTCTGCTTTTGTTGGTATTAGGTTGAAGCTCACACACACCCCTGTAAAGATATGCAATTCTCAGTCAATTTCCCTCTATTCACTGTGCCCAGTTACACTCAGGGGCAGAGACATCCAGCCAGCCAGTTTCTTGACATTCAATAAGAGCAAAAATTACTGTGACTATATTAAATGATTCTTAAAAATAAGTCACGGTGTCTCATTGTTAGTATTTGGTGGAACTTTTCAATTGATCAACCTGAGAAAAGGTGCCATAACTAGGAGTTGTGACAATACCATAAACCAGACAAATAAATCTAAAGTCTCTTTGTATATCTTTACCCTCAGGTAGCATGTCCAGCACTCAACCATGTGCAGTAAATTACCTTGGGTTCTGACAACATTGCAAGCCGAGATACTCATGGGATTGTCTGACATTAGGGATGCGATTCTCCCAACGGGAGACTGAGTGCCGACGCCTGAGTGAAACCCGGAGTGTTTCACTCCGGCATTGGGGGCCGCCCCCTGCCCCCTATTCTTCCCCCCCCCCCCCCCCAGGGGGCTAGGAGCGGCGGTGCGTGAATCCTGAACGCGGGCCTTGACGCTTGCGTCTAAGCGGCGCGCTGGGAATGACGCGGCCGGCGGCACCGAAGTGACGTCAGCCGCGCATGCGCAGGTTGGCCAGCTCCAACCCGCGCATGCATGGTTGCCGTCTTCCCTTCCGCTGCCCCGCAAGACATGGCGGCTTGATCTTGCGGGGCGGCGGAGGGAAAAGAGTGCGTCATTTACTGACGCCGGCCCGACGATCGGTGGGCACCGATCGCGGGCCAGACATCTGATGAGCACGCCCGTGGTGTTCGATCCTCCCTTCGCCCCCCACCGGCCCCACACTCACCTGTCGCGCGCTGTTCACGCCGGCAGCGACCAGGTGTGGTTGGCGCTGGCGTGAACCGGTCGGTTTCATCAGGCCGCTCGGCCCATCCGGGCCGGAGAATCGCCTGTCGCCGTGAGAAACGGCGAGCGGCGATTCTCCAAGCGGCCTGTCGAAAAACGCGACACGCCATTTTTGGGGGGGTGGGAGAATCGCGGGGGGTGCCAGGGCGGCGTGGCGTGATTCGCCCGGCCCTCCCGCGATTCTCCCACCTGGCGTGGGGGTGGGGTGCGGAAAATCGCGCCCTAGGTTCCTCTTTCTTAAAAAAAAAATCAGATTTCTTAATTTAAAAATTGTCTGATTATTTTGCTTCATGGCTCAAGCGTCATGGCACAAGGGCAGCACAGTGGCACAGTAGTAAGCACTGCTGCCTACCCGAGTTCAATTCCGGCCTTGGGTGACTGTGTGGAGTTTGCACTTTCTCCCCGTGTCTGTGTGAGTTCCCTCAGGTTGCTCCAGTTTCCTCCCACAGTCCAAAGATATACAGATTAGGTGGATTGGCCATGCCCCTTAGTGTCCATAAGACAATAAGACATAGGAACAGAATTAGGTCACTCGGCCCATCGAGTCTGCTGCGCCATTCAATCATGGCTGATATTTTTCTCATCCCCATTCTCCTGCCTTCTCCCCATAACCCCTGATGCCCTTATTAATCAAGAACCTTTCTATCTCTGTCTTAAAGACACTCAGTGATTTGGCCTCCACGGCCTTCTGCGGCAAAGAGTTCCACAGATTCACCACCCTCTGGCTGAAGAAATTCCTCCTCATCTCTGTTTTAAAGATGTGCAGGTTAGGTGAGGTTATTGGGTTACGGGGATAGGGCAGGGGAGTGGGCCTGAGTGGGATGCTCTATCAGAGGGTCAGTGCAGACTCGATGGGCTGAATGGTCTCCTTCTGCACGGTAGGGATTCTATGCTTCTATGAAGTGCAGAGAACCATCCCTGCATTAATTCTCACCACCTCGAAATTCAAATACCAAAGTTTATGTTTGACATTCCTTGTCTGCAGGATTGTACTGCCCTTCTGAATGATGTCAAAGCATAATGCATGGGGGAATTGATGGCAGCCACTCTTAACAGTTATAATCCATACTACGATTGCAGTCAGACAAACCTTGGTTTGATATAGTGGTACTGAGCAAAGGCAAGTAGGGATCATGGGATGTTACAAACCTTCTATCTCTCAGATCCTCTCTTGACGTCTAATGTTAAAGTGTCTTCTGAAACTCAAGATTGTGTCATTTTAATAACTTCCTACAGATTTCTTTTTGTAATTTGCAGAATTATGGAGTCCAAATATCTCAAATAGTCTCAGATCATTTTGCAGATTTAAATGAGTGTGCAGACTTTGACATAACCTAAGGTACATTTATAGCATAACTGGTGGAAAGGTCATGCAAGCTATCATTTACAGTGAGATATCAGCTTATTCACTGCCTTGTACGTGTTATAACCTACCTGCGATGACAGCATTTACTCAACCATTAGTATGAATCATTTATGTGTCCTTGAAGTTATACATGTATCAAGCAGGAAACAAAACACTTTTTCATCAAACATGATCCGTTATGTACTGTAACTCAATTCTTTCAGAACCACGGATTAATAAAAGCTTACTGCTGAAATTATAAAAAATAATCTCATTCTTTTCTCACAGCATTAATTCATAACAGCTTCTCAATTTGCAATGTTAATTCATGTTACAATAACAGCGTCAACATTTACATAGTACCTTTAATGTAGAAGAATGTACCAAGGACCGACGGTTTGGTTGAAGATTGGAGTTTTGAGAGTCTTAAAAGTGGAGATAGACAGGAGAGGCAGAGGGTTCCAGGGAGGGAATTCTTGAGCATGGGTCTTAGATGATTAAATGCATGGCTGCTAATAGCAGAAAAAAGGCAGGTGGTACACAAAAGGCCAAAGTCAGATAGATGGGGAGTTTGTTAGGGGAGGGGGCTGGGGGAGTGGGGGGAATGGATGGTGCAGGTGGGGAGGTTAGGGCTGGAAGAAGTTACCCAGATAATGAGGGGAAGACCATGTAGAAATTTAAACACATGCATGAGAATTTTATATTGGGAGCATTAGAGGATTGGGACCCAAAGTAAGCTAACAAGGAAATACGTGACGGCTGAATGGGTTCTGATGAGGGTTAGGATGTGAGGAAGTAGAGTTTGGATGAGCTGAAGTTAAGGGCGTATGCGAAACGCGAGGCTAACCGTGAGAGTTCTGGGATAGACAAATATGAAAGTGACATAGGCAGGGATACAGGGGTCAGCAACACATGGCTTGAAGCAGAGCAGGAGGGTGATGTTGCAGATAGAGGAATAGGCTGTCTTTGCGACTGAGAGGTGATGGAGTTGGAAGATCAGTTCAAAGTTGAATAAGACACCTATGGTGGGATTCTCCGTCTCCCCCCCCCCCCCCCCCCCCCCAGCCGCGTGTTTCTAGGCAGCGCGCCATTCGCTGGGGGGATTCTCTAATCCCGCCACTTGTCAATGGAATTTCCCATTGAAGCCTCCCCCAGGCTGCTGGGAAAGCCACGGATGTGCTGTCGGCGAGAAAAGAGAATCCCAACTTTCGGAGAATTCTGGCCCCAGTTTACTCATACGCTCAGCGGCACCGTGACACAGGAGTTAGCACTGCTGCCTCACAGCGCCAATTCTGGTCTTGGGTCACTTTCCGTGCGGGGTCTGCATGTTCTCCCCGTGTCTGCGTGGGTGCTCCGGTTTCCTCCCACTGTCCAAAGACGTGCAGGCTAGGTGGATTGGGTGTGCTAAATTGTCCCTTAGCGTCCAAGGGTGTGTACGTTAGGTGGGGTTACGGAGATATGTTCGGAGAGTGGGCCTGGGTGGATGCTCTTTCAGACGGTCGGAGCAGACATGATGGGTTGAATGGCTTCCTTCTGTGCTGTAGTAGTCTATGGTTCCAAAGGCTGGTGAGGCAATCACTGGATGGAATCATTGATGCATGTATGTGTTGTAATATGCCTTTAAGAGATATCAACATGAGCAGCAGTGTGGCATAATGGTTAGCATTGCTGCCTCACGACGCCGAGAACACGATTTCGATCCCGGCCCTGGGTCACTGTCCATGTGGAATTTTCACATTCTCCCCATATCTGCGTGGGTCTCACCCCTACAACCCAAGGATGTGCAGGGTAGGTGGATTGGCCACACTAAATTGCCCCTTAATTGGAAAAAATAAGAATTGGGCACTTTAAATTTTAAAAAAGCAGACAAAAAGAGCTATAAACATGACATCACTAGAAGGGAAATGTGACATGTTTGGTTTTACTTTAGCTTTGAGCAGAGCACATGCACACAGCTCTGAAATTATCAGGCTTTATACTTATGCGTATCTGTTCTCTTGTGCCTAGTCTTAATAAATGAACCTAAAAGGTGTTTACTCAATCTGTTTGAGCTGTTAGATATTATATAATTATAATAACACAGCAGTATGGATTCAGTAATAGGCACCAAATAGCAATCGATTTTGCATGTTCTTTTTTCAATTTCATATTGCTTGGCCGTGCACAGATCCACATGAAAACTTCCATCATGGAGACCGTGAGTATTCTTGGGCAGCTGAGGTTCTCCCAGTTTTCAATTATCAACCATGCAGCATTCAGAAGGAACTGGGTGATCACCCCAGCACACATTTTACCTGCCACCTTTGGCTTATTATGAATAGCACAGGAAAGCCACACACACAGAGAAATACATTTATAAAAAGGGAGAAATGAAAACAAAGAAAGAATAATTCGCACAAAAGACAATATGAGTTGAAATTAATACACAAACTATTTCATCATTTGGTCAGGATCTCTGTTGGTATCTATACGTCATATTACATCAGATCAAGAAGGTCGCTGACTAACCTTTTATTCTTACTTTTTTTGCTCAGACTGTTTCCCGCATAGCCCCCAGTGTCTGCAGTAATTCTTCACTATCATTACAGTGTAAATGTCATTTCAGTGAGTTGGAGAAATGCTCATGAAATATTGGGCAGAATTCACCGGCCGTTACTGGCGATGGGTTTCTCTTGTCCTGCTGGCAGGGCACCCCCACCTACAGGAATCCCACTGACAAGCGTCAGGAGTAGAGAATCCCGCTGGCAGTGAACGACGCGGCCAGATTCTCCATCCTCGCTAGCAGCGGTAGTGGAGCAGACTCGCAATGGAGAATCCCGGCTGATGTAATATTTTCTGATATGGTTTATTGAGTCATTGCTGGTAACTTTGAATTTGGGTAATCGTGCATAACAGGTGTGTACAATGCATCTCTTGCAATTTTCCAGTCAAGCAATAAATCAGGAGCGAAAATACAGGCGGCTGGATTCTCCGCCCCGCCGCGCTACCTTTCTGTTTTGCCGCGCCGGTGGGATGCTCCGTTTTGCCGGCCGGTCAATGGGGTTTCCCATTGTGGGGCAGCCCCATGCCGTCGGGAAATCCCCAGACTACCGGCAAAACGGAGCATCCCGCTGGCGGAGAATCTAGCCCAGGGAGTTTGACCCAGTATCACCCAGTTTAAGCTATTGCCCAAAGTCAGAGTTACCCCCACCCCTGAGCCCTTCCAGTCTTCTTTAATTAGAGCTTCAGATTGTCCATGACAAGACAATGAGCTCAGCATCACATCATTATAACATCATCCATTCGGAACCTTTTTAAATGCAGGAGATAGTCACTTCCTTCTTGCAGGGATATGTAGGAAAGCGAACAAGTCGGTTAAGGATGTGTTTAAAATCTCTGTCTTCTGGAGGAAGCAATTTCAAAGTTTTGACATAATTTATGTAAGGTTGTGCCTGTGAAGTTAATGAAGCATTGACAAAACAATGGAAAAATAGTGTGTAGCTGGAAAACCACATGAGAGAAATAAAGAAGACGTCTGTCAGTTCTAATATTTCATGTTATCTGAAATATGCAGTCATTTGTTTCAAAATCCTTGGAAGTATCATCAGAAATTCCCAAAGGCTTTTTACCTCCACACACTGTTCTATCAAATGCACCACTTCTAAATACCTGATGAAGAATGAATTTTCAATTACATAGCACCTTTCAAGATCTGAGGATATTCCAAAGCCCTTTGTCAGCCTATTTGTGCAGAGCAAGCAGCAAAGAGATAAATGGTCAGGTAATATGTTGTAGCACTGATGGCTGAAGGAATAAATGATGCTCAGGACACCTGGTTAGGCTCACTTGCTCGTCTTCATCCTGTGCGATAGGGCCTTCTACAATCATGTGCTCCAATGGCGCAATTGGTTAGTGTGTGGTACTTATACTGAAGTTCAGTCAGTGGGCTAAACCGAGTTTGTCAGTTCAAGCCTCACCTGGAGCGGACATTTGGACATTGGCTTGTCTCAGTTGGCTGGACGGCTGGTTTATGATGTGGAGCAACGCCGACAGCGTGGGTTCAATTCCCATACCGGCTGAGGTTATTTATGAAGGCCCCACCTTCCCAACCTTGCACCTCACTTGAAGTGTGGTGACTCTCAGGTTAATTCACCACTCTCTCTCTCAAAAGGGGAGGTCCTTGGTGACTAGGCGAGTTTCATGTCTTTCGCATTCAGAGTGCAGAGAGCGCTTTAAACATCTCAGCCAAAATAAATACAGTGCGACCAATGGCGCAGTTCTTCAGCAATCTTCCTTGAGACCACACACTCACAACTCTGGGTTACCTGGCCTAAAAGCTCACTTCAAATGAAGGCCCTTGGCCCCAAGAGCTAGAGTGAATGTTTAATTTAATAGATGCAAGGTCATTTGACCCATCCTACCTGTACTAGCTCTCTGAACTAGCTGCCAATTATCCAGCTCTTTCCCCATTGCCTTACAAGTTTTACCTTTTTAAACATATGTCTAACTTTGGAAGTTATGATTGAATCTGCTTCCATCACCGTTCACGGAGTACATTCCAGAATGTAACAATTCACTGAGTAAAAAACAAAATCCTCATCTCTCTGCTAGCTTTTTTATAATTAGCTTAAATCCATATCCTCCAATCAGTGGAAACATTTTTCCTTTATCCATCATCTCTAAATCCCTCATAATTTTTCATATTTCTGTTAAATCTTCTCTTAATCTTCTTTGCTCCATTGTGATTGCCATCTATTTTTCATTATAATTTTATATTCTAGAGATGTTTTTGTTGAGCAGTAATGTTACATTCAGCAAACATAGGCTGAAGATGCTATTCTGTATTTCATCCCCACACTTAATTCAGCTTCATATTTCCGAGTGAATCTTCAGAGACCGCCTGTGCCAAGTTGACAGCCCATTATTCAGAATTGTGGTTGCAAATGCTGCCCACAAAGACTTTGTGGATGATTAGGCTGAAGCATTCTCGCCAGTGGGATGCGTAATCAATTTATGCAACTTGTAATGTTTAATTAAAATTCACAGATCACCACAGATCAAGGAGTCACCAGTGGTTTAAAGCAGGTTATTGAGATGTCACGGCTTCATGTACAACATGATTGGAATAGCCAGAGTACCAGTATGGCCTGTAAAAGGTGAGAACGTTTATTCATCCTGAATTGGACGGATGGGATGTTATAATCCTGGGCAAGACCCCTAAGTTTTTGGTACGATTGGGTTGGGGACAGTTCGAGCTTCAGGTCACTGCTTACTGAATAAAGCCACAAAATTCCATTGGTTCTGAACAAACAAAAAGGTTAGAAAGATAAAATAATTTACAATATCCATCTTATGCTCTCACATTCAGCCTTGATGTGGAGATGCCGGCGTTGGACTGGGGTGAGCACAGTAAGAAGTCTTACAACACCAGGTTAAAGTCCAACAGGTTTGTTTCAAATACTAGCTTTCAGAGCACTGCTCCTTCCTCAGGTGAATGAAGAGGTAGATTCCAGAAACATATATATAAACATAGTCAAAGATGCAAGACGATACTTTGAATGCGAGCATCTGCAGGTAATTAAGTCTTTACAGATCCAGAGATGGGGGTAATCCCAGGTTAAAGAGGCGTGAATTGTCTCAAACCAGGACAGTTGGTAGGATTTCGCAAGCCCAGGCCAGATGGTGGGGGATGAATGTAATGCGACATGAATCCCAGGTCCCAGTTGAGGCTGTATTCATGTGTGTGGAACTTAGCGATAAATGTCTGCTTGGCGATTGTCATGCGTCCTGAAGGCTGCCATGGGGAACGCTTACCCGGAGATCAGAGGCTGAATGCCCTTGACTGCTGAAGTGTTCCCCGACTGGAAGGGAACATTCCTGCCTGGCGATTGTCGAGCAATGTCCATTGATCCATTGTCGTAGCATCTACATGGTCTCGCCAATGTACCACGCTTCGGGACATTCTTTTAAAAAAATATATAAATTTAAGAGTACCAATTAATTTTCCAATTATGGGGCAATTTAGCGTGGCCAATCAACCTTGCACACCTTTGGGTTGTGGTGGCGAAACCTACGCAAACATGGGGAGAAAGTGCGAACTCCACACGAACAGTGACCCAGAGCTGAGATCGAACCTGGGACGCCGTGAGGCAGCAGTACTAACCACTGTGCCACTGTGCTGCCCGGACATTCTTTCCTGCAGCGTATGAGGTGGACAACGTTGGCCGAGTCCCACGGGTATGTACCGTGTACCTGGTGGGTGGTGTTCTCAAGTGTAATGGTGGCACCCATGTCGATGATCTGGCACGCCTTGCAGAGATTGCCCTGGCAGGGTTGTGTGGTGTCGTGGTCGCTGTTCTGAAGGCTGGGTAGTTTGCTGCAAACAATGGTTTGTTTGAAGTTGTGCGGTTGTTTGACGACAAGTAGTGGAGGTGTGGGATGACCTTGGCAAGATGTTCGTCTTCATCGATGACGTGTTGAAGGCTGCAAAGCTGATGTCGTAGTTTCTCCGCTCCGGGGAAGTACTGGACGATGAAGGGTACTCTGTCGGTTGTGTCCCTTGTTTGTCTTCTGAGGAGGTTGGTGCTTTTTTTTTGCTGTGGTGCGTTGGAACTGTTGATCGATGTGTCGAGTGCCATATCCCGTTCATACGAGGGCATCGATCAGCGTCTGCCGATGTGTGTTACGCTCCTCCTCGTCTGAGCAGATCCTGTGTATACGGAGGGCTTGTCCATAGGGGATGGCTTCTTTAATGTGTTTAGGGTGCTGAATTTCTGTAAGAAGTCCGTCATATCGTGACAGAAACTGGGCGTTCCTTGTACGATGGGTTTCAAGATGCCCTCAATGTAGCCAGAGTAGTTCTCACACATGGTCCCATTGCCTGATAGATAGGACGACCTGGTGTGTTGGCCTTGTGTATTTTCGGGAGGCAGTAGAGATCTCCAATGCGGGGAGTACGTGGGATGAGAGCACGTAGGGTCTGGATCCAAGGTCTTGATAAGGTCTTGATAAGTCTGTTGATCATCACTTCTAGGTAATGGTATCATAAATTTGTGGAATGGTATCAAAGATGCATCTCAGGTGGAAGTCTCGCGGGTGTGGATTACTACAAGTATTTACAAACAGGGACTGGGTGCCATGGCTGCGGAAAAGGAGCGGGAGGCTAAAAAAAACACTGTAAAATCATTGAAAACTGTTGGGCTTGCTGGCGGATGGCTGCCCGGGCCTGTGGTAGTAGCGGGTAGTGACTTGGTGCTAAGTCCGTGGACTTTGGGTGTCCCCATCGGGATTGGGGTGGCCTGGCTCAGATCTGTCTATTAAATGCACCCATTTGGTGCTACTTATAGATTCCTGACTGTTCACTCTGCTAAGTGTTGATTGTGAACTTTAAATGCTTAGAAGGCCTCTGGTCATCTGGGAAGCCACCCATCTGCCCCTCTGGATACCCTCATACCCCAGCTGTATCACCAAGGGGATGGGCATGGCCAAGCTCATTCAGGGGCCCACCTGGTGTTGGCACTCCTCAGAAGTGCTGCCCACTGCAGAGGAAGCACAGAATCAGCAGAGCTCATCCCAACCACAGGACACCTGCACCACGGCCTTTGGAAGCCTCCCTGGTTCTCTGCTCCTCTCAGGGCAGAGGCCTCACCAATGATCCCCACCCCTCAGGATCACCAGCTGTCTCCTCCTGATGAGGCTGGCAGCGCTGGCTGTCTCTGCCACCATCTCCCAGGCAATGTTCAGGAGAGAAAGCTTGCGTCTGAATCCCACACTGGGGCAGAGGGTGTCCTTCTGCTCCTCAATTGGATGGAGCTGTGGGTCCACCTTGGACTCCCGATCTCTGGGGCAGGTCTTCTCTGAGCCATCTTGGTGGCTGCAGTGAGTCTGTGGTAAGTGGAGCACTTAAAGCCAGCTCCAGCTGTAAGACTCTTTGGCGCTAACTCAGGCCTCAGCGGTTAGAGCTGGGAATTGCTCGGAATTTGCGCCAGAGTTCGGCCCATTTGTATGTCCTGACTCACTTGCTGATTAGTGCCCCAACGGGAATACGAATCACATGCTATTCAGTCCTGGTGTCAACACTTAGGGTTCGATTCTCCCAAAAGAGAATAAAGTCCTAAACGAGCGCATTTAGCCACGTGTTTCCCGGCGCTTGCAATGCTGGGAAACACATGGCTATTCAACACAACTCGCATTGCATAAGGGGCCTCAATGGGGATGGCACGGCCAAGGCTGCACATTGTTTTGTACAGTGGGGAGTTCTGCTGGAACTCCGCAGTGTAGCGAGTAGCATCCCAATCTCCGAGGCCCCTGAGGCGGTCCCCAACCTCTCCTGCAGCCCGAACATACTATGGCAGAATCCCTGCAGCCCTCCCCTCTTAGCCCTGCCAACACCTATGCAGGGCACCCTCAGCCTGATCGCACATGGGCACAAAAATTCCAGCTTGGCCCTTGGCATTGCCAATCTGGCACCCTTGCAGTGCCCTGTGCCAGCTGGCAGTGCCACCTGGGCACCTTGGCAGTGCCAAGTTGGCAACCAGGTGACACTGCCATGGTTCCAGGCTGATACCAGTAGTACCAGAGCACCACCCTTCCCAAAGGGCATGCAACTGGGGGCCTCCAAGGCCCTGGTAGACCCCCACAAATACCGTTCTGTCTGGTCCCCGTTTGTGGGGACCAGTGCTCAACGATGCTCGCCTGAAGTCTCTCAGGCATAGGGGACGAATCCCAAAGGCTCAGGATCTTCGGGAATCTGCACAGTAAAGGCCTTCACCTGCCTCGCTCTAACATGCGGATTTGCTAAAAAGTGGGCAGGGTTTACATCACAATGTCTCGAAAGATTGTGTTCGATCTCGTGAGGCGTTGAGAGCTGGATAGATCCTGGGAGCGGGTCGGCCAGCTTTTATTGGCCACGCTGCACCATGGCGAGCTGCTTTTCCGACGCAGTCTGGCCATTGGATCACTCCCTTAGTCTCCCAAACGGAGAATGTTGCCCTCTGTCTCTCTCACAAGGGATTCCAGTCTTCACCTTTGAAGACTTTGAATTCTTCCCAAAAGTCAATCTGACTTGGATGGCCTCAACAAAAAGCCTATTTTGTAGGGTTTCAAATCATCTCTTGAGACCCTGTTCACCTGGAATCCCAAGTGTGCACCCCAGCACTAATTCACAAGCATAATTTCAGTCTTCAGCGATGCCAAACAGAACAATTATGCTCCAGAAGGGTACTTTTGTCCAACAGCCTGCAGCACAGTCAAGAACATTCTGATGCCTTCTTTGGCCCACAGGCCTTCACTTGAGCCCCCATTAAAGTCTGCCAGTCATAGCCCACTTTCTGCTTAGAGTCTCTCTCTCCCTGCTCATCCATTTCTTCTTAACTGGGACCTCTCCCTGTTGCCTGTCCCCTGCCTGGGACTCTTCTCCAATGATGGCACTTGATTCCGGGGTCACATGATCCAGGTTTTACACACCGCCTTCTCTTTTTCTCTTCATGCAGGCACGCTGGGCCCGTCTTCAGCCCAAGAACTACAGTCCGCCAGATTGCACCTGCTCCCAATTTATGGAAGTCCCGAGGTCGATGGGGACTTGGAGTTTCTGATCTCCTCACCTCCCACAATGAGCGACGAGGCAGAACAGTTTAATCATTGTTGCCTGCAGTAATGAATTATTCTTCTGTTGTCCCTCAAGATGAATGAGGTGTGAAGCTGAAGCGAACATGGATCCACTTTCTTCGCCTACCTAAATTTCCCCTTCTTGACTGTCTATTTATTTCCCTAATTTTAGAGGCCAGTGGATAGATCACATCAAACACTCATTTACTCGCTCTTACCCAATTAATGGGAATAGACACCCAAGAAAATGTCCTCTGTTCTCACCTCAAGCTCCATGAGAGCTTTCCTTTTTTAAAATAAATTTAGAGTACCCAATTATTTTTTTTCCCACTTAAGGAGCAATTTAGCATGGCCAATCCACCCAACCAGCACATCTTTGGGTTGCGGTGGTGAAACCTTGCAGACACCGGGAGAATACGAAAACTCCATACGGACAGTGACCCAGGGCTGGGATTCGAACCCTGGTCCTCAGAGCTGCAGTCCCAGTACTAACCACTGCGCCACATGCCACCCCATGAGAGCTTTCCTAAGATTATCTCTTGTATGGACATCTTGTTACCTGCTTTCAGACAGCTGTTTATGTAAGTAGATCACGAGGCTGCTTCTTATCAGGCCTAGTCATGCTTACACAAAGCCTTGTTTCTTCATTATGTCCTTGGGTAGATAACCAGCCCTTGGAAGAAACCTTATTCGTCATGACTAAAGCTGTAATGACCTCCAATTAGCATTATTGGTTGGCCAATTGGAGTATGAGCTCCCTCAATGATAGCTCTTTGAGGGGGCCCATATAAATACCTGTGTAGGCTTTGTGCCCCAGTCTTAAATTGACTGGAATGCTAGCAGCACTGTTTGTAGCTGCTCTTGTATCTAGTGATTGGAAATAAATATTGGTGTGATGACCGGACTCCTGACTCCTGCCTCCTGCCTCCTGCCTTCTGTGGATTATTACAAAAGCGGTTTTACTTTGGCAGATCCAGATTGTTGGGGAACTCTTAACTAGAGAAGGAGAGAGACCTATTTCTACAATACTCAATTTCTTACCATTTTATAAGAATGTTATAATCATTATTATTCAAATATATAACATTTCCTACAAGCTGAAAGAGAAGTGGTTTGGGGCTAAAGGATGTTCTGACAGTGAATGGGTGAGTGAAATTTAACATATAATCACTCATAACATTCATTAGACATTCTAGTCTGTAAAGTTTGTTGGTGAAGGATACGACTGGAGCCAATCTTTATTCAGTCTCACATTTACTTACAGAGTGAAACATTACAAGCATACACCTCCTCACCCAATCACACAACAGTTTCAGCAAATGTCTACTCTTTTGAGTACAAACTTGGCAAATTAACAGATCCTGGGCGGGTTTCTCCCATTTTGAGACTAAATGAAGTGGTGGGCAGCTTCCGTGTGCAGCCGCTGAGAGTGCCCTCTGCCTGTGCCCGCACCAAGGTCAGCAATGCAAGTCACCGAGGGTGCTTTGTCCCTGAGCAGGAGACCCTTATGAGGCCGGGCCCTCCAGGGTTCAGACCTCCTGAGGACATCTGCCAAGGTCATTATGGGCATCAGGACAGAGCAGTCAGCAGGTTACCTTCACCCCAGCAGCAGATGTCAGGGCTGCACCAAGGCCTAGCAGTAGGGTTAGGAAAATTTTAAAAGTCTGAAGTCAGCTCAGGGTCACGGGTAGTCTATCATTGTGAATAAATTGCACTTTTTAAAAACCATTCCATGCGTATGTGAGTGAATGCAATGGTCAGATGAAAGCAGTTTTTTTTTAACCGCCTCACACAGTGTCTTCTTTTACGATTAACATGTGGCCTATGTAAGAGGCCTTCTCTGGACAATCGCAGCCTTGCCTTGCATTTGCCTTCCAATGTTCTAAATTACTCGTGTAGAAAGGAAATTTGTGGACGATAGACCGTCGGTGCTATGTGTCATCTCTGCTGTCTGAGTCTCTGCTCCTCAGCCTCTTTTCGATGACACTTGGCCACGTCCCCCATGCAGTGCCTCCTGCTGGAGCTGTGTGTACAAACACCGTTCCCTCCATCGCTTCTTGCATCAAATGGGGATTCATAGTAAAACTCCCTGGTCCACTGGATCCATTCTCACTTTTGGCTCCTCTCTGAAAAGATACATTGAAGAACATAATGGGTAAAGGGTGTTGAGCACAGAGGTGTGCATGAGAGAGCGAAGGAAGACGTTGGGAAGCTACAATTTGGCCTTCAGATTGAATTTGCCGTAGCGCGGCCCCTTTAAGGGACGGACTCGGTGGACCACGTGACCGGATCGGGGCCAATTGCACAGGAGCATGCGAACCCTGGGACGATAGGTCCTGGTGTTTGCGCGGGGTCCTGGGAGCAGGCCCCAGGCAGTGCGGAGCAGGGAACCGAAGTATTAAGACTGGTTGTATAGTGTTCTGTGCTTGTAACTTAACTACCTTTGCCTTGCATCAATAAACCACTTTGTTTTTTTAAAAATAATTTTTATTCAGATTTTCACAAAATATCAATAACAGAAAATATTAACAAAAAATAAGAAAAATAAAAAAGAGCAAACCCCCCCCCCCCCCCCCCCCGGTAAATACAAAAAAGAAGTAGATTAACACCCGTCATAAACAAAGAACACATGTACACGTCCCTTCAACCCAACACACAGAAATGACCCCCCCCCCCCCCCCCCCCCCCCCCCCCCCCACTCCTTCCCCCCCGGTCTGCTGCTGCTGCTGGCCTTTTTCCCTACCGTTCTGTCAGGAAATCTAGGAAAGGCTGCCACCGCCTGAAAAACCCCTTTACTGATCCCCTCAGGGCAAATTTCACCCTCTCCAATTTGATAAACCCTGCCATATCATTGATCCAGGCGTCCACGCTTGGGGGCCTCGCATCCTTCCACTGAAGTAGAATCCTCCGCCGGGCTACTAGGGACGCAAAGGCCAGAACACCAGCCTCTTTCACCTCCTGCACTCCCGGCTCCACTGCAACCCCAAATATTGCGAGTCCCCAGCCTGGATTGACCCTGGATCCTACCACCCTCGACACTGTGCTTGCTACCCCTTCCAAAATTCCCCCAGCGCTGGGCATGCCCAGAACATATGGGCATTGTTCGCTGGGCTCCCCGAGCACTGTATGAGGCTAAGCCTCGCACAAGAAGAGGAGGAGTTCACCCTTCCCAGAGCATCCACCCACGTCCCCTCCTCAATCTCCTCATCCAGCTCCTCTTCCCATTTACCCTTCAGCTCTTCCACTGAGGCCTCGTCTACTCCTGCATCACTTGGTACATGTCCAAAATCCTCCCCTCTCCAACCCACACCCCCGAGAGCACCCTTTCCTGGACCCCATGTAGGGGCAACAGAGGAAACCCCGCCACCTGCTGCCTGGCAAATGCCCTTACCTGCATGTACCTAAAAATGTTCCCCGGGGGGAGCCCGAACTTCCCCTCTAACTCACCCAGGCTCGCAAACTTCCCGTCTACAAACAGGTCCCTCAACCTCCTAACACCTGCCCTGTGCCAACTCAGGAACCCGCCATCGATTCTCCCTGGAACAAACCAGTGGTTCCCCCGTATCGGGGACCCCATCGAGACTCCCACCTCCCCCCTGTGCCGTCTCCATTGCCCCCAAATATTGAGGGTAGCTGCCACCACTGGGCTCGTGGTATACCTCGTTGGAGGAAGCGGCAACGGCGCCGTTACCAGCGCCTCCAGGCTCGTGTCCACACAGGACGCCATCTCCATCCTCTTCCATGCTGCCCCTTCCCTGTCCATTACCCACTTACGCACCATCGCTGCGTTGGCAGCCCAATAGTACCCGCAGAGGTTGGGCAGCGCCAGCCCCCCCCCTATCCCTGCCCCGCTCCAAAAACACCCTTCTCACCCTCGGGGTCCCGTGCGCCCATACAAACCCCGTAATACTGTTGACCCTCCTAAAAAAGGCCTTCGGGATAAGGATGGGGAGGCACTGGAACAGGAACAAAAACCTCGGGAGCACCGTCATCTTGACTGACTGCACCCTGCCCACCAGCGACAGCGGCAACATGTCCCATCTTTTAAACTCCTCCTTCATTTGCTCCACCAGCCTTGTAAGGTTAAGTTAAGGTAGGGCCCCCCAGCTCCTGGCCACCTGGACTCCCAGGTATCTAAAGCTCCTCTCCGCCCTTTTTAGTGGGAGCCTACCAATCCCCTCCTCCTGATCCCCCGGGTGCACGACGAACAGCTCGGTCTTCCCCAGGTTGAGCTTGTACCCTGAGAAGTCCCCGAATTCCCTGAGAATCATCATCACCTCCGGCATTCCCCCCACCGGGTCCGCCACATATAACAATAAGTCATCTGCATAATGCGACACTCGGTGCTCCTCCCCACCCCGCACCAGTCCCCTCCAGTTCCTCGACTCCCTCAACGCCATGGCCAGGGGTTCAATTGCCAACGCAAAGAGCAAGTGAAACAAGGGACACCCCTGTCTCGTCCCCCAGTACAACCGAAAGTACTCCGACCTCCTCCTATTCGTGGCCACGCTTGCCATCGGGGCCTCATATAACCTCACCCATCTGACAAACGCCTCCCCAAACCCAAACCTTTCCAGCACCTCCCACATGTACCCCCACTCAACCCTATCAAAGGTCTTCTCCGTGTCTAGCGCCACCACTATCTCCGCTTCCCCCGCTACCGCCGGCATCATAATAACATTCAAGAGCCTCCGTATGTTGGTGTTCAGCTGCCTTCCCTTCACGAACCCCGTCCGATCCTCGTGGATGACCCGCGGCACACAGTCCTCTATCCTTGTGGCCAAGATCTTCGCCAACAGCTTGGCGTCTACATTTAACAGCGAGATCGGCCTGTATGATCAACACTGCAGGGGGTCCTTGTCCCACTTAAGGATAAAGGAAATCAGTGTCCGGGACATAGTCGGAGGCAAAGCCCCCCCACCTCCCGTGCCTCGTTGAAGGTCCTAACCAACAGGGGACCCAGCAGGTCTGCATACATTTTATAGAATTCGACCGGGAACCCATCCGGCCCCGGCGCCTTCCCCGACTGCATGCTCCCTATCCCTTTGACCAGCTCAATCGGCGCCCCCAGTCCCTCCACCTGCCCCTCCTCCACCCTCGGGAATCTCAGCCGGTCCAAGAAGCGCCCCATTACCCCCCCCCCCTCCGCTGGGGGTTCAGACCGATACAATTCCCCGTAAAAGTCCCTGAAGACCCCATGGATGTCTACCCCCCTTCGCACCACATTCCCTCCCCTATCCTTAACTCCACCAATCTCTCTGGCCGCAACCCGCTTACAGAGCTGATGCGCCAGCATTCTACTCGCCTTCTCCCCATATTCATACACCGCTCCCAGTGCCTTCCTCCATTGAGCTTCCGCCTTTCTGGTGGTCAGTAAGTCAAACTTGGCCTGAAGACTATGCCGCACCCCCAACAATCCCTCCTCTGGAGCCTCCGCGTATCTCCTATCCACCCTCACCAACTCCCCCACCAGCCTCTCCCTCTCTCTTTGCTCTCCCCTCTCCCTATGGGCTCGGATGGAGATCAACTCCCCTCTAATCACCGCCTTCAATGCCTCCCAGACCTTCCCCACTCGGACCTCCCCATTATCATTGGCCTCCAGGTACCTCTTGATACATCCTCGAACCCACCCGCCACCTCCTCATCTGCCAGCAGCCCCACCTCCAATCGCCAGAGCGGGCGCTGGTCTCTCTCCTCCCCCAGCTCGAGATCCACCCAATGCGGGGCATGATCAGAAATGGCTATTGCCGAATATTCGGCATCCTCCACTCTTGAAATCAGCCCCCTGCTTATAATTAAAAAAATCAATCCGGGAATAGGCCTTATGCACATGGGAGAAGAATGAAAAATCCCTGGCCCTTGGCCTCGCAAACCTCCAAGGGTCCACCCCTCCCATCTGGTCCATGAGCCCCCTCAACACCTTCTCCTACCCGTCCTGGACCTGGATCGATCCAATGGGGGATCCAGCACTGTATTGAAGTCCCCCCCCCATTATCAGGCCCCACGTCTTCAGATCTGGAATGCGGCCCAACATGCGCCGCATAAAACCCGCATCATCCCAGTGCGGGGCATATATGTTAAACAGCACCACCCGCTACCCCTGCAGCTTGTCGCTCACCATCACATACCTCCCGCCGCTGTCCGCCACCACATTCGACGCCTCAAACGACACCCTCTTTCCCACCAGGATCGCCACCACCCCGATTTTGCGCATCCAGCCCTGAAAGAAACACCTGGCCTACCCATCCCTTCCTCAATCTAACCTGGTCCGACATCTTCAGGTGCGGCTCCTGAAGGATGGCCACATCCGCCTTCAGCCCCTTCAGGTGTGAAAACACACGGGCCCGTTTGACCGACCCATTCAGTCCCCTCACATTCCAGGTTATCAGCCGGATCAGGGGCTCCCTGCCACCCCCCCCCCCCCCCCCCCCCCCCAGCCACGTTACTCCCTCCATAGTACTCCCGTAAGCCAGCTGACTCCTGCTGACCCCGACAACTCCCGCCACTCCTCCGACCCCTCCCAGCTCCGACCCCACCCCCATCAACACTCAGCGCGGGACAAAGCCCGGACTTTCCACCTGCCCAACCCCCCCTCCCCCCCCCCCCCCTCTAAAGCAGCTCCCATTGTCGGCCCAAGCCCCTCCGGGGGCCCCAGCCCCCTTTCCACCATCAGCTCCCCACACTGCGAGTCTACCCCCCTCCTCGAGCCCATCCACCGAACCCATGCAAAAAAAAAGTGCCCCACCCGCCCTGAAAACGACACAGAACCAGCATTAAACAGAAAACCCCCCCTCAGAAAATAACACATTTACATATTGACCCCCGCACCCAACCCTCAGTTTGAGTCCAACTTCTCGGCCTGCACAAAGGCCCATGCCTCCTCCGGGGACTCGAAGTAAAAGTGCCGGTCCTTGTAGGTGACCCACAAATGCGCCGGCTGCAACATGCCAAACTTCACTCCTTTTCTGTGCAGCACCGCCTTCATCCGGTTGTACCCGGCTCTCCGCTTAGCCACCTCCGCACTCCAGTCCTGGTAGATCCACACCACCGCGTTCTCCCACCTGCTACTCCGCTCCTTCTTGGCCCACCTGAGCACACACTCAGTGAACCGGTGGAACCGCACCAGCACCGCCCGTGGCGGCTCATTTGGCTTGGGCCTCCTTGCCAGTATTCTGTGGGCCTCCTCCAGCTCCAGGGGCCCTGGAAGGACCCAGCTCCCATCAGCGAATTCAGCAGGACGACCACGTAGGCCCCCATGTCTGACCCCTCCAGCCCCTCTGGGAGGCCCAGGATCCGCAAATGTTTCCGCCTCGACCAGTTCTCCATCTCCTCGAACTGTTCCTGCCATTTTTTTATGGAGCGCCTCATGCATCTCCACCTTTACCGCGAGGGCTGAGGCCTCATCCTCTCTTTCAGAGGCCTGCTGGCGGATCTCCCGGATTGCCACCCCCTGGGCTGTCTGAGTTTCCAGCAGCTTGTCGATGGAAGCCTTCAACGGCTCTAGCAGCTCCGCTTTGAGCTCCCGGAAGCAGCGCTGGAGAGTCTCCTGATGCTCCTGCGCCCACTGCCTCCATGCCTCTTGGTCTCCGCCGGCCACCATCTTGTGCTTCTTCCCTCTCTTTTGCTTTGGCGCTGCCACCGCTATCTTGCTCTCCCCACTCCTGGTCCAGGCCATATACTGCTGACTCCTTCCCATGTCGGGAATCGTTGAACATGTACCGCTGGGGGCCGTAAAAAGAGCCCAAAAGTCTGTTCCTGGCGGGAGCTGCCGAACGTGCGGCTTAGCTCCGCATAGCCGCAATCGGAAGTCCGCATAGCCGCAACTGGAAGTCCAATAAACCCCTTTGTTAACTGCTGGCTACCTCCAGTATGTTTCAAGCCACCACATTGATGATGAGGTAAACGTTTTCAATCACAGCCAAGTCGTCGTGAATCAAGGGGGGAAGGAAGGAGTAGTTGAGAAAGTAGCGAAGTTCCAGCAAGAGTCAGAATCATTGAACCCGTGAGTGGAAATGGCTGTCATTGAGAAACTGGACCCATTTGATCATGGGGTTGAGTCATGGAGTCAATAAACAAACCACTCTCTTATTTACAGCGAACAAGATCACAGGTGAGGACAAGCAGAAGGTGATACTTCCGACAGTTCGCAAATGTGTAAGTTGATTAGAAACCTGGGGCCGAATTCTCCGACCCCCCCGGGTTGACAAGTTGTGCAATCGGCTGGTTTATGGGATCCATAACCTTAATATCCAGAAGAAGCTTCAGGCGGATTACGTTGGAAAGAGCAATCAAGATAGCTCAGGCAATACAGTACATTGAGAAAGGTACCACTGAGCTTCAAAGCATGGCTGAAGGGATTAATCAACTATGGGGTGGTTCTGCTGTGCGGTCTGCGGCAGGATCAACAGGCACAACCAAGAATTTAACATACACCAGGGAAATTTTGAAGATCTTTGGAACAGAGGACTTGAGGCGAATCTGACTTTGGTTGTCGTGGGAGGACATAGACCCAGTCTGTTGGGAAGAGACTGGTTACAGAAGATTAGGCTCAACTGGCTGGAGATCTTCAAAATATCCAACGGTGTCCTCCAAGAAGTTTTCCATAAGGAATTGGGCCAGATTAAGGGCTTAAAAACTAAGATATATATGTCAATCCAGATTCGACACCCAAATTCTTCAGAGCCAGTCCAGTGCCATACGCATTACATCAGAAAGCTGAAGCAGAGGTAAAGAGATTGGAAGAGCTGGGAATAAACAAGTCGGTTCAGTTTTCAGAATGGGCAGCTCTGATAGTCCCTGTCCTTAAACCTGATTGTTCAAGAAAGATTTGTGGGGACTATAAACTGAACACAAATTAGGCTGCCCAGGTCAATCTTTACCTAATTTCCTGAATTGAGGGCCTCTCTGCTGAACTGGCCTTACCTAGTCCAAATTGGGCCTCAGTCACAGCTACCCACAGCGACTAGACTTGGATGAGGAGTCTCGGCGGTTTTCCATAATCAATACCCTCAAAGACATATTCCAGTATAGCAGACTCCCCTTCGGCATTGCTTCAACCTGCGCTAACTTCTCCTTCAGGGAACTCCCAAGGTGATGGTTTACCTTGATGACGTGCTAGTCACCGGTACTACAGCAGAAGGAAGCATGGCCAGCCCAGTGGAAGTATGAAAGACGTATTGTGATGTAAGAGTCCAACTAAAATGCGAAAAATGTACTTTTTGGGCTTCAGATGTGATGAACCTAGGATTTCACGTTGTTGCGGTAGGGTTGCACCTTTTTGAAGTAAAGGTCAAGGCCTTACGAGATGTTCCTGCACCCAAAAATGTTAGAAAGCTTAAGCCCTTCCTTGGTATGGTCAATTGTTATGGAAGGTTTATTTCAAATTTAGCCACAACATTGACACCATTACACCAGCTACCTTGAACCAATCAGCAGTGGCAATAGAGAGCACCCCAAGAAGAAGCTTTTTGAGTTGTGAAGCAAACATTGCAGTCCTTTAGAAAATAGAATCTCTACAGTGCAGAAGGAGGCCATTCAGCCCATCAAATCTGCACCGGCCCTTGGAAAGAGCAGCCTACTTAAGCCTTATTTAAGCCCACGCCTCCACCCGACCCCCGAAACCAGTACCCCCACCTTTTGGACACTAAGGGACAATTTAGCATGGCCAATCCACCTAACCTGCACTTCTTTGGACTGTGAGAGGAAACCGGAGCGCCCGGAGGAAACCCACGCAGACACGGACATGCAAACTCCAGATAGGCAGTCACCCGAGGCCAGAATTGAAGCCGGCTCCCTGGAGCTGTGAGGCAGGACTGCTGATCAATGTGCCACCGTGCCGTCCGTTTTGATCTGGGGAAACCAATTATGCTCAGATGTGATGTGCCCCTATATGGTATAGGGACTGTTTTATCTCACAAAATGGGAGATGGTACAGAACACCCTATTGCCTTCGCCTCAAGGACCTTTTCTGAAGCAGAATGAAACTTTGCCAGTTCGAGGAGGAGGGCTTAGCGGTAATTCCGGTGAAGAAATTCCACCAGTATGGGTATGGTCAACGGTTCAACATAGTAACTGACTACAAGCTATCACTAGACCTTCTAAGGTACTACGGGCCAGGGCTTAGAGAACCGCAAAGTGTATCATGGAGTTCACCTGACCCATAACTTTTAATAGATTTTGGTTATGGGGAGTACAAGGGCCCACTCTACAGGTGTGATGCAACAGAGATTTAAAGCACTTTTAAAACAAAACAATGTTTATTCTACAAATCCAGTTAACATTTTATAAACACACAGTAAACATCTTAACAACTATCAACTCAAATACTCCCCCCAAAGAATACAGTACTCTATAAGTAACCCTTAATCTTTCCTAGCAACATCCATAAGACAAATATCCTATTTAACAAAGATAACAGGTTTTAAATTCTCTACTGAGAGCAGTTATCACTTTTAAGTTAGCACGTGATCTGAAGATATTCTTTACATGCAGAGAGATTAAAATTACAACTTGTTTGGCTGGATACAGCTCCAACTCTGAAAACAAAACTAAACACACACTGCCAGCTCAAAAATGAAAGTAAAGCAGACAGACAACCCAGCTCCACCCACATTCTGACATCACTGCAGCTATTTGATAAACACCCATTTCTTAAAGGTACATCCTGTTGACTTCTTTATTTGTATGTGAACCACAAGCTGTTTCTTATATTGACCAAATGACCACACAACCAGTATATTAGTTCAAAAGGCAGTTTATTAATAAACACAAGACTTATCTCTATATGCAATGATACACGTGGCTACGCACTAAACTAGACCCAATAACTAAGATGACCTTTACTTAACTTTGCGGTGACTGGCTCTGTGCGGGAGATAACGCCTTTATCTGTGCACATGTGGCTTGGTTGGTCCCACATGGGACATCAGGTTCGTCTCGGCTGTGCTCATCCTTCAGATAGCGATCGCGGATCATTGAAATTAGCTGGTTGATATGCTGCAATTGGTCGCACACAGGCCGATCTCTTGGTGTGCAGTTGTTCTTATTGCCCTGGGTTTTATTTTCCCTTTGGGGTGGTCCTAACTCACGTCCAATGGATTACATAGAACATAGAACATAGAACGATACAGCGCAGTACAGGCCCTTCGGCCCTCGATGTTGCACCGACATGGAAAAAAACTAAAGGCCATCTAACCTACACTATGCCATTATCATCCATATGCTTATCCAATAAATTTTTAAATGCCCTCAATGTTGGCGAGTTCACTACTGTTGCAGGTAGGGCATTCCACGGCCTCACCACTCTTTGCGTAAAAAACCCACCTCTGACCTCTGTCCTATATCTATTACCCCTCAATTTAAGGCTATGTCCCCTCGTGCTAGCCACCTCCATCCGCGGGAGAAGGCTCTCGCTGTCCACCCTATCTAACCCTCTGATCATTTTGTATGCCTCTATTAAGTCACCTCTTAACCTTCTTCTCTCTAACGAAAACAACCTCAAGTCCATCAGCCTTTCCTCATAAGATTTTCCCTCCATACCAGGCAACATCCTGGTAAATCTCCTCTGCACCCATTCCAAGGCTTCCACGTCCTTCCTATAATGAGGCGACCAGAACTGTACGCAATACTCCAAATGCGGCCGTACTAGAGTTTTGTACAACTGCAACATGACCTCATGGCTCCGGAACTCAATCCCTCTACCAATAAAGGCCAACACACCATAGGCCTTCTTCACAACCCTATCAACCTGGGTGGCAACTTTCAGGGATCTATGTACATGGACACCGAGATCCCTCTGCTCATCCACACTACCAAGAATTTTACCATTAGCCAAATATTCCGCATTCCTGCTATTCTTTCCAAAGTGAATCACCTCACACTTCTCCACATTAAACTCCATTTGCCACCTCTCAGCCCAGCTCTGCAGCTTATCTATGTCCCTCTGTAACCTGCAACATCCTTCCGCACTGTCTACAACTTAATAAGTTGATAGGGTTTTGATCACCTTCATTGATCCTGGCCAATTATGGGTCGGATACCTCGATGGTTGGGCAGGTCCTAGTGTCATTGTCCCAGGAACGTATGCCTTTCCAAATAAGGGGAAGTGGTTAGTCTGCTACTGTTGCCGTTCCTTGATTCGAGTTCTATTGTCCTGGGAAAAATGGTGATTGACCTTTGATAGGTACAGGTTTCTTCAGGGCTGGCTTCTTTGCACAATACACAGAGGCTGTGTACTTGTCTGGGCCCCAGGTTGACCACAATTCCCATGGTCCTTTGCAGGTGGCCATTTTAGATGGCTACAATCCACTACAGCTATTTGATAAACACCCATTTCTTAAAGATGCTCTCACATCACAAAGGGAAGACATTAAGTCATCTGCCCATATCCAAGAGCATTCCACCACCACCTGTATGCCAGGAAATCATTCGAACCTTGAACTTCCGACACACTCTGCCTGTGTCCAGTGGGCACAACCGCAACTGGACCCAAAGAGACCCTGAGCGGGATTCTCTGTTAGCCGATGCTGAAATCGGGAAAGGCGATTGGGTGATTGGGTGGAGAATCGGTTCCGACATCGAGATCGCGGCAGGCGCCAGTTTGCCAAACCGCAATACTCCAGCACCTTGACAGTGGCGTCAATGCATTCCGGAATATATGTACAGGAGACACAATTTGCATATCATTAATGGGCCCCACCCAGTATTCTCCGGGGCCTCCGCGATTCTCCGCCTCTGATGGGCCGAGTTCCCGATGGCATGGTTCACTTGTGCTTTTAAAAATTGTGAAATTGCCGTGGCTGAGGGATAGAGAGGGCATGTGGAAGGTATCCAACATCACCATAGTTTGATAACAATTGTGCCGTGGGGCTTCTGCCAGGGGCGGGAGAGTCGTGGGCAGTGGCCAGAAAGTGGGCAGTGGGGTCGGGGTGGACGGGCAAGGTTCACCATTGCCATAGCAAGACAGCCATGCAGCTGCGCACACAGCTAACAGTCCACCTTGAACTTAGTGCCGTGGGTCATAAACATGTTCCCCCCCAGGCCACTCCCCTGTGTGCATCTGGCCCCAGTTCACCGTCCAGCGCAACAAGTACCATCTTGTTGGCTGGGATTGTCATAATATACACATCAGTATATGATGGTGCAGGGACACACACTGACTGACACACTGCAAGATCAATCAACACACACAACACAGCAGCCACTCACCAGTTAGGGCACGGTCACTATAAAGCCAGAGGGCACTTGTTTTCCCGCTCATTCGGGATGCAGCCTCTGAGACAGACAGAGCCCGCAGTCAGCAGCACAAGCCTCTACCATGTGTTAGCAGTATAGGCTGGTCAGGTTAGGCATAGGACTTCAGTCAATCTAACATAGTGTCGACCCATAGTGCAAGTATGTTTAACAGCTCTTCGTCAAATAAAATAGAGTTGCACTTCTACAAGTGTTGGTAGCCTGTCTATGTTACTGCTAAGGTAAACGCAGTCTCCACAGATCCAGAGTACCCAACACATCAGGGATGAGTGTGTGTGTGGAGTGTAATGTGTATAAGCGGCTGCAGCTTTTCAGCCACCTGAGTGTCAATCATGGACCTGGTGAAACCCGCACCCTTTTTTCTTTGGAATCGATTGTGTCCAATGCGGCACCAGTGCTTACCCATTCACCGTAGCGGAATCGGTCCAGGTCCAGCGCCAGCTTTTCTGTCGTAAAAGTCCATGGATTCTGCCTTGGCATCAACACTTAGTCTCAGAAACAGAGAACCCACCCCCTATTTCAAAGATTAAATGAATGATATCATCTGGCTGGCATTACAAGAATCTGAACAGTTGAGGCCCTACTTCATTTGCCAAGACAAGTTGACATGGGAAGACACAAGAACACAAGAATTAGAAGCAGGAGTAGGCCACTAGGCTCTACAGGCCTGCCCCACCATTCAATATGATCATGGCCAATCTATGCCAGCCTCAACTCCTTCTCTGTGCCAAATTTCCCATAGATCTATTTCTCAGTCTATCAAATAGTTATCCACTTCCACTTTAAATACTTCGAGTGATTCAGCCTCCACCCCCTCTGGGGCAGAGAATTCCAGATTCTGCGGCGTCTTTCTGTGGGGATCATGGGTAGTCATCCCACCTCAGACCAGGGAGCCTTTCCTTCAAGAGCTACATAGCACCACCCAGGGCGAACAAAGGTGAAGATATTGGTTTGGAGCTACATTTGGTGACGAGTTCACCTGATGAAGGAGCTGCGCTCCGAAAGCTAGTGATTCGAAACAAAAAAACAAACCTGTTGGACTTTAACCTGTTGTTGTAAGACTTCTTACATTTTATGGGTGAGATATTTTTGGTACTGGTCGACGCCCACTCTAAGTCACTACTGGTTCAAGAGATGGAGACCACTACCTCGGCAGCCATAGTAGATGCCTTGTGCTGAGTGTTTGCCATTCATGGGCTTCCCAAGTCAATTGTTTCGGAGAAAGACACCCCTTCACCGGCGATGATTGCCAATGTTTTGTGCAATCAAACTAGCATGCATCACAGAAAGACGTCCGCCAACTCCAGTGTTGAACGGTCTGGCTGAGAGGGCCATCCAAAGTTTTAAGAATACCATAAAAAAGCAGTCGGAGAAACCCCTTCGACAGAGGTTGGCTAATTTTGTGCAGTGTAACTCAACCCCTCATTAAACCATTGGTAGGGAGGGTGGAGGTACATCAAGCCTCTTGGAAGAGTCAGCAGTCAGACCAGAGGGGTGACATGTTGTTCCGGGTTGGAGACCCAATGGGGCAGCACGGTAGCATACTGGTTAGCACTGTTGCTTCACAACACCAGGGATTCCTGGCTTGGGTCACTGTCTGTGCGGAGTTTGCATGTTCTTCCCATGTCTGCGTGGGTTTCCTCCGCGTGCTGCAGTTTCCTCCCACAAGTCCCAAAATATGTGCTTGTTAGGTGAATTGAACATTCTGAATCTCCCTCAGTGTTCCCGACAGGCACCGGAATGTGGCGACTATGGGATTTTCACAGTAATTTCATTGCAGTGTTAATGTAAGCCTACTTGTGATAATAATAAATATTATTATTTTTTGGTCTGTAATTTCATTTCATGTCCGCCTTGGTTAGAAGGACGGGTTGTAACCCAGTCAGGGCCAGTGTCTTATCTGGTCAGTGTGAAAGGGAAAACCACTTGAGGAGTCGAGGGGTGACAGCCCCCAAATTGAAGTTGACATGTCCAGCGAGCATCGAGAATACTCCTGTAACTCGGTCCAGCCATGGGGAGCCAGGGGCTTCTGTTTCTGTTCAACCAGCTGCGCCTGCCAAGGGCAGTGAAGTCAGCTCACCTGTCGTTGAGTTGGTGCCTCCTGAGGTGGCACCGGCTGTTGATCACTTGGTCGCCCAAAAGACTGCCAAGCATATGGCAGGGCTGTGAAGGTCTGGGAGGACCCGGAGATCTGCAGACCAATTGACCTCTTGATGAACTCTCTTAACATTTGTGACTTCTGTATATAGCTTTCGGGGTAGTTGTAGTAAGGGACTTAAGGAGCGGTTTGGATGTGGCCCCTTTAAGGGAGTGGGCTCCACGGACCACGTGACAAGCTTGGGGTTAATTGCACAGGTGCATTCAAACCCTGGCCTATAGGAAGTTTGCGTGGGGCCCTAAGAGCAGGACTCCGGGCAGTATGGACTGAAGTGTTAAGACTTGCTGTATAGTGTTCTGTGCCTGTTATCTAACTGCCTTTGCCTTTCATCAATAAACCCCTTTGTTTACTATTGAAAGCCGCGACTGTGTCTCAAGCCACCACAGCATTGTTCCTCCTGTTCCGTACCCCTGAGACTTGAGCACACAAACAGAGATGAGCAGATTCTATCCACAGATGTGAGATCTGGAGCCTTGTGTGGGTTGAGATTTTGTGAATTACATCATCAAACCAATGTGGCTCTGAACTTCACTCATTGCCTTGATATAACTATCAGCTTTTGGTTGCATATGGTGAATGAATGGAATCCATTTGGCCATTGATGAATAGAATTAATTGTCAACACATGACTCCCCTTCACTAATGGGATGGCAGAATTGATACAGCTGAGTCCCCTTCACTACCCACGGCTGCATTATTCCACTCTAGTTCTTCCAAATTTGTGTGAGGCTATTGAATTTTACTGATCCCTTTAAAAGTACAAAATTAGAAATCTGCTATGCTCTTACTTCCTGGTCAATGGGCTCTGAGTCCTGTGTAATTGACCTGGACCCTGTCCAATGGATCGGCACCAACAAGTGAATGGGTGGTTCAAGAAGGAGCCGCAGAGCCCAGCCTAGTGGTCCTCCCAAACTTTATCATACCCCTCCCAGACAGAACCAATTTTATTTTTGATTTTGGGAGACCCCATTTTACCTGAGCGTCGAGATGGCGGTGCTGTAACTACTGTAGAATCCGACAGGAGAGAAACACACATAGGACGCATGGTAGGATATAAAAGATTTATTAAAATGCACTACAAAACTCACACACCCCAAATGGTCACCATCCCCGACCTGCACCTAGACCAGGGGCGAAATTCACCGACCCCACGCAGGGTCGGAGAATCGGCCGGCGGCGGCGTTATTCCCGCTCCCGCCGGGTTTTGAATTTTCCGAGCGGCCAAAAACCGGCGTTGTGCAAATCCCGCCGGCAGCCTCTGAGAACAGCTGGCGCCGGCAGGAAGTCATTTAATTTTTACTGTCAACAAATCTCCGGCCCGGATGGGCCGAAGTCCCAGTAGGTTTATAACGCCGTCAACCATTAATGATGGTTGACGCCGTTCAGTTACCTACATCGAGTGCGGGGGGGGGGGGGGGGGGGGGGAGGCGAGTACCGGCGTTTGTGGGGGGGGGAGGAGAGGAGGAGAGAGTACCAGCGTTTGTGGGGTGGTGGGGGGGGGAGAGAGTACCGGCGTTTGTGGGGTGGTGGTGGGGGGAGAGTACCGGCGTTTGTGGGGTGGTGGTGGGGGGAGAGTACTGGCATTTGTGGGGTGGGGGTGGGGGTGGGGGGGTAGGGGTGGGGGGGTAGGGGTGGGGGGGGGGGGTGGGGGGGTAGGGGTGTGGGGGGGTAGGGGTGTGTGGGGGTAGGGGTAGGGGTGGGGGGGTGTGGAGGGGTAGGGTGTGGGGGGGGTAGGGTGTGGGGGGGGTAGGGGTGTGGGGGGGGTAGGAGTGTGGTGGGGTAGGGGTGTGGGGGGGTAGGGGTGTGGGGGGGGTAGGGGTGTGGGGGGGTAGGGGTGTGGGGGGGGTAGGGGTGTGGGGGGGGTAGGGGTGGGGGGTTGGGGTGGGGGGTAGGGGTGGGGGCGGGGGTGTGGGGGGTAGGGGTGGGTGGGGGGTAGGGGTGGGGGGGGTAGGGGGTTGGGGTAGGGGGCAGCGGCGTGCAGGGGGGGGGGCGACGGTGCGAACCTTCTGAACCTTCCTTTGTCAGTGTGCACATTAAGCAGCTTATGCTACGTCAAGGGCATAACAAAACACACCCTCTTACCCCTCTGCCTGCCATTGTGAGCCCTCACCCTCCTGCACAGCCCTCATTCCCCAATGCCCTCTCATTTTTTCCTTTCCCTTATGCCCCACTTTGCACACTTTCCTTCCACACTGCTCCCCTTGACTTCATTTGACAACCCCCCCCCCCCCCCC
The DNA here is from genome assembly GCF_902713615.1 of Scyliorhinus canicula. Classification (NCBI taxonomy): domain Eukaryota; kingdom Metazoa; phylum Chordata; class Chondrichthyes; order Carcharhiniformes; family Scyliorhinidae; genus Scyliorhinus; species Scyliorhinus canicula. The sequence continues at coordinate 71,456,807 of NC_052160.1, read as the reverse complement.
CTCCCCCCCAACCCCCATCCTCACCTCACAACCCACCCCGGTTGAACTTTGCACATTTATTGCAGTATCTGCATGAGTCCCACAGCACGTTGCTGTCCAGATAGACACTGGTGTGAGGCATCAGGGGCAAAGAAGACCCCAATACTCCCCAACCCCAGGCACAGTACTGATCTGAGACGGTGACACAGGAGGTTCCATGGATCCAGCCACAAGATACTGTCCATGGGGATGGAGGGCAGGAACTGGACTACCCTGGCAGAGTGGTGATCACCGCAGCACTGTGGCAGAAAATTGTTTCGCTCTCCTCAAAATAACTGGTGAACTGAGGGCCGCCTTGTGCTCATCACTCTTTAACAATTGGGTGCTATTTCCCGCCGGCGTGACTCAAGATTGAAAGGAATGATGGGATTGTGACTGACTGCTGTTTTAATGAGCATTCATGAGATGCAAATGATTGCAAATGGCATTCACATCACCTGCCAGCGAGTTGCCATTTACCCGCCATCGGGAGAATTGCTACACGATTTTACGCCACTGGGTTTCCAACCTTCTGTCTTCTGCGAGATTCTCTACTCCCGCCCTTTACTAAACCTGCCACGAGGGGAGCGGGGGTGGAAGAATTCCGTCGCAACTGTCTCTTTGTATGTGCGCAAATGAAACTCCAATAAATACCCTCCACAGGCACAGAATTAAAAACAATTGATATGCAATTAACATTAGATCATAGTGCAGCCCATTGCACCAAACACCAGGGCCATTCGTTGATGCTGTCACCATTTTGTATGTATTGAACGGGTTGCTTTTGTGTCCAACATAATGGTGATGTGCACAGACATTCCATACTGGAAGTGCAGCGCCCGCTGTACTGGTAATTGCTGAATATGAGTATAGCTGCCTGGAGCAGTGGTTACCAACCTTTTATATGTCATGGCACACCTCTGCACTATAAAAAAAATTGAGACAGAGCGGTCTTGGTGTACCTTTACACTGGTCATTTACGGTAGAGAGCAGGTGGATACAGTGGTTAAGAAGGCATATGGTATACTTGTTTTGATTAGCCGAGCATTGAGTTTAAAAACAGGGTGGTTATGCTGGAACCATATAAAATGTTGGTTAGGCCACAGCGAGAGCATTGTGTGCAGTTCTGGAATCCACATTACAGCAGGGTTGGGATAGCACTGGAATAATAATAATAATCTTTATTGTCACAAGTAGACTTACATTAACACTGCAATGAAGTTACTGTGAAAAGCCCCTAGTCACCACATTTCACGCCTGTTCGGGTATGTCGTGATCTGTACATACATCTGCACATACACCAGGGACTGCAGCACAGATGTAACAGCCACAGCACCACTAGAGGGCAGCATCAGAGAAGGGTATAAAGGGTCCAGCCCAAGGGAGGATCCGCCTCTTTGAGGAGCACAGAGCTAGTGAGCAGCAGCAGACAGAGACAGCTCAGCATAGGCAGTTTACCTTAGCTTCACTGGTCATACCTCTTGACTGTTTTACATCTAGTTGAGCTCTGGAAGCAGAACAAACACTTTGAATAAAGTTTTTGTTAACTGTAAGTCTGCAGTCTTCATTCAGATTTAGAGAATAACATATGGTACCAGGAGTCATTTCAGCAAGCTAGCTAGATGCCAGCAAGAGAAGAGGACTTAAACCAGATATTCGACCATGGGAGGCCTCGCAGCATTCGGACCCTTCAGATACCAATCGGCACGATGGACCCAATCCAACCTCCCCGCCTGCTCCAGACCACTGGTAATATGCATTCCAATTGGAAACTTTTTATACAACAGTTCAAAATATATCTAGAGGCTAAGGATCTAACTTCAGTGTCTGATGCCAGGAAGATAGCCTTGCTCTTATCCCTGGCTGGGCTGCAGGCATTAGAAATATATAATTCCTTTACCTACCTGGCATGGGAGGTCAAGGGAAAGCTGGAAATAATCATCAAAAAATTTGAAACCCACTGTCAATCTGAAATCAATGAGATATTTGAAAGATTCAAGTTCACCAGGCGCTTGCAAAAACCGGGAGAATCTTTCAGCAGTTTTGTCACTGATTTTAAATTACTAGCTCAATCCTGCAACTTTGAAAACCTCCATGACTCCCTCATCAGAGACCAGATAGTCAATGGTATATCTGATGAGGGACTTAGAAAATCCTTATTAAAACAAAAAGACCTAACCCTAGAAACAGTTTTGCAAAGATGCTCTACTTATGAAAAACGTAAAGAAGAATATGAGGAGTTTACTTACCAGGACCAAGGCCTTCACCACGAGGTCGAGCCCGTCAAAATGGTGGCCCAGGCTTCCAGAAGGCGCTCCTCGAACGGCAATCCTGCGCGCGTGAACCTGGATGCAGGCCACACGCATGCGCAGTTGTCCCAAAGATTTGACACGGAAGAAAGGCCTACTGCGCATGCGTGAGCGTGGAGGGACAGCGTCATGATGTGTCCCCGCTGTGGATACGCCCACTTAAAAGGGCAATGTCCAGCTTCTGGAAAACAATTTTAAAAGTGTGGCAAATACAACCACTTTGCCTCACAGTGCAGAGCTGCACTGCTAATGAAGACAACTAGACAGAAACACATGAACTTCAATGTAAAAAGCATAGATTCAACGGAGCACAAAAAACCCAATGATGAGTATTCCTCGGATGAGGACAACCTCGCTTACGACAACTCGCTTCTTGTGATCGAGACAATCGAGGAACATGACGCAACAATCGCCACGCCTCACCCGGTCAACAGCATTGATTCCAGCAGTGAGTGGACTGCAACTGTGCAAGTCCATGACTTTCCAGTAGTCTTCAAGCTTGATACTGGGGCCTCAGCTAACCTCCTCACTAGCAAGTATCTCCATTTGATTCCAGGAGACCATGAAATAATACCCGCTGCATGTCAGCTGAAGGACTACAACGGCAATCAGATCGCCTCAAAGGGATCGTGCCATCTCCGGGTGGACAACAAGACGATACGCAAGCAGCTACGATTCGAGATTGTAGATGACAACAAATCATCACTGTTAGGCGCTCAGGCCTGCAAAGACTTGCGGCTGGCGCAGCGCATTTACATGCACACCCAGGATCCATCAAGCCTGGAAGCTAAAATCCACAGCATTCTACAAGAATACTCCGACGTATTCAAAGGCATGGGCACCTTATCCAATACAAAATCATGCTGAAGACAGATGCCGAACCCGTCATTCAGCCGCTCAGGAGGGTTCCAACTCCACTGCGGGAGAAGTTGAAAGCGGAACTCAACAGACTGCAGTTACAAGGCGTAATACAAGTCACACAGCTGACTGACTGGGTTAGCTCCATTGTCTGTGTTAAGAAACCTTCTGGAGATCTTCGCATATGCATAGACCCGAAGGACCTGAACCATGAACTTTCGCCGGGAACACTAACCCATCCACAAGCGTGAAGAGATCACATCTGAGATGGCGAATGCTCGTATCTTCGCCAAACTCGACGCCTCGCAGGGGTTTTGGCAGATACAGCTCGATGACTCGAGCAGATTACTGTGTACATTCAACATGCCATTTGGCTTCAATCGCATGCCCTTTGGCATTAACTCTGCGTCAAGATTTCCCACAGGATAATGGAGCAAATGACCGAGGGCATCGAGGGTGTCAGAGTCTATGTGGATGACATCATCGTATAGTCCACCACTGAAGAAGAACACCTCTGTCGTCTGAAGAAGGTGTTTCAGAGGATTCATAAATATGGTTTGAAACTGAACCAGGCAAAATGCACATTTGCGAAGGAGTCTGTAACCTTTTTGGGTGACACCATATCATATCAGGGTGTCAGCCCTGATGATGCGAAAATCGCTGCAATCTGGACCATGAAGACGCCACATGACAAGAAGGCGGTGCTACGATTTCTGGGCTTCGTCAATTTCCTCGGCAGGTTCATCCCAAACCTGTCCGCACAGATGGCAGCATTACTCAATCTCCTACGAAAGACCACTGTGTTTGAGTGGACACCATGTCACCAAAATGGATGTGTGGATCTCAAACAGCAACTAACGAAGGCACCGACCCTTGCTTTCTTTGACGCAACCAGACCCACCAAGATCTCCACTGACGCCAGCCAGGGCGGGATTGGCGCCGTTCTCCTCCAACAGGACGACCAGTCTGACTGGGTTCCGGTGGCATACGTGTCAGGGCCATGACCCCAACTGAGTGCAGATATGCACAGATCAAAAAAGAATGTCTTGGACTCCTCACTGGGATTCTGAAGTTCCATGTCTATGTGTACGGCCTGCCCATGTTCATAGTGGAAACCGACCTCAGACCGTTGGTCCATATCATAGACAAGGATCTAAATGAAATGACACCTCGTCTGCAACACATCATGACGAAGCTGCAAAGGTATGATTTCGCCCTAATATACACCCCGGGATGAGATCTTGCCATTGCCGACGCACTGTCCCAATCAGTTGGCACTGACAGCGCACCACCGGCCCCCGTCAAAGAAATCAAGGCCCAAACACAGTTATGCATGGAGAATTTGCCTGCTTCGGACGAGAAGCTTTGCCTAATCCGACAGGAGACGCAGAAAGGTGCAACCTTACGGAGGGTGCTGCACCTACTCCAGCACGGTTGGACGAGGGGACAATGTCCACAATTTCAGAATGTCAAGTCAAAACTGATTGAAGTTGATGACTTGCTGCTACGCAATGCGCAGATTGTGATTCCGGCCACACTCCGTGCCTAGATGCTATGTAGGATTCATGAAGGCCACCTAGGCATTGAGAAATGCAAAAGGCGAGCACGACAGGCTGAGTACTGGCCCGGCATGAATCAAGACATAATGGACACGGTCATGACATGTGACACCTGCCAAAGACATCAACCCACACAGTGTAAAGAACCATTGCAGTAACACAAACTCACAATGGTGCTGTGGACAAAAGTGGGCATTGACTTATTTCATGCCACAGGGCGTAATTACGTCTTGATCATGGACTATTACTCAAACTATCCGGATGTGGAGATGCCGGCGTTGGACTGGGGTGAGCACAGTAAGACGTTTTACAACACCAGGTTAAAGTCCAACAGGTTTGTTTCAAACACAAGCTTTCGGAGCACAGCTCCTTCCATTCACCTGAGGAAGGAGCTGTGCTCCGAAAGCTCGTGTTTGAAACAAACCTGTTGGACTTTAACCTGGTGTTGTAAGACTTCAAACTATCTGGAGGTACTGAAACTCCATGATCTCATCAAGGCGTGCCAGGAGACATTTGCGCGACATGGAATCCCGCGTGTGGTGATGTCAGATAATGGTCCCTGCTTCGCGAGCTGGGAATGGAAAGAGATAGAACATAGAACAGTACAGCACAGAACAGGCCCTTCAGCCCTCGATGTTGTGCCGAGCAATGATCACCCTACTTAAACCCACGTAACCCGTATACCCAACAATCCCCCCATTAACCTTACACTACGGGCAATTTAGCATGGCCAATCCACCTAACCCGCACATCTTTGGACTGTGGGAGGAAACCGGAGCACCCGGAGGAAACCCACGCACACACGGGGAGGACGTGCAGACTCCACACAGACAGTGACCCAGCCGGGAATCGAACCTGGGATCCTGGAGCTGTGAAGCATTGATGCTAACCACCATGCTACCGTGAGGCCCCACGGTATCTCAGACTGCTACAGCTTTCAGCATGTAACGTCCAGTCCTCGCTACCCACAGTCAAATGGGAAAGTGGAAAAGGGTGTCCACATCGTTAAACGCCTTATTAGCAAGGCAACAGATTCACGCTCGGACATTAACCTAGCACTGTTATCCTACCGAGCAACCCATTGAGCTCAGGACTGTCGGCAGCGCAGATGCTCTTTGGCAGGCACATCCGGACAACCTTACCGGCGATTCAATTCCGAGACCCCGATAACGCTCTGGTACTCGACAAAATGCGGGCACTACGGTCCAAACAAAAACAATACTACGATCAACATGTGATCTCACTCAAGTCACTGAACATGGGCGACATCGTCAGGATTAGGGACCCAAAAGGCGGATGATCTGAGACAGCCACGATGATCAGGCAGGAGGCACTGGGGTTCTACATTGTCAAGTCGTCGGCGGGAGTATTCTTTCGCCGTAACCGCCGGGATCTGTTAATGCTTTGGCCTACAACACTTGTGTTTCCCACACTGGACTTGACCAAGTCCATTAGTCCACAGGACGTTCCTAACCACACTGTAATGAACTCCAATTGGCTTTATTGGTTGGCCAATTGGAGTATGAGCTCCCTCAATGATAGCTCATTGAAGGGGCCCATATAATCACCTGGGTAGGCTTTGTGAGCCAGTCTTAAGTTGACAGGACTGCTAGCAGCACTGTTTGTAGCTGCTCCTGTAATATCGTTATTGTAAATAAATATTGGTGTGGTGACGGAACTCCTGCCTCTCGTGGATTACTACAGTGGCGACGAGGTAAACTAAGACTTTTGCGGAGACCAGCTGCCGCACTCGGAGGGTAAGCCTTGCCATTTTAAAAATGCCGTTTTTTGGGAGGTTAGAGGTATTCGACCCGGCTATTGAGGACTGGTCCCAGTATGTGGAGAGAATGTGTTATTTTTTCCGGGCAAATGATATACTGACGGACGAAAGGAGACGGCTTATCCTGCTGTCGGCGTGCGGACCCTCAGCTTTCGCCATTATACGTAGTCTGACTTATCCTGATGCGCCGGACACGAAAACTTTCCAAGAAGTAACGGAATTGGTGAAAGAGCACTACGACCCAAAACCACCCCTCATTTTGCGTAGGTACAGATTCTACACAGCGAAGCGGGAAGACAGGGAGTCAGTCACGAATTTCTTGACCCGCCTGAGAAGGCTGGCGGAAAAATGTGAGTTCGGCCCGACGCTAAATGAAATGCTTCGGACCGGTTAGTGTGTGGTATAAACAACCTCACAATACAGAAACGCCTGTTGCCGGAAACAGAGCTAGACTGCAGGCAGGCGTTACAGCTCGCACTGTCCCTAGAAAAGGCAGCAAGTGGGGCTGTTGCACGTTTTACTGTGGTTGTAAAACGCGTTTATTGGAGTGTATTAACACGCCTCCGTATTCGACGTGTGCTTAACACTACTAGGCTCTGTTCTATGTATTTATTCAGCTCTGGAGTCGCCAGGTGCCGTATAGACACCGTCACAAGTATTCCAAGGTCAAGTTCAAAGTAATAAAGACGATACACCGATTAGTAAGGTTCAAACGATCAATATTTATTATACAGTTATAATAAATACTCATGCACACACTAAGAGACTAAGCTATAACTAAACTTAAGTGATCAGAATACTTATCTAACAGGAACAGGCAAGGTCAGAGAACGAGGCCTTCGTCCTGGTCTTGTACTGCAGCCTTCAGCAAGCGTTCTGGTACTGGGGGGTCTAGTGGGCTTGGATCGCGTAGCGAGCGTTGAACTTACGGTTTCGGCGGCTGGTGCTCAACGGCTGGAGTCAGGATGCAAGATGTCAGTCAGAGCCGGAGCACGGGTTTAACAGACCGGGCTATGTGGGGAATTTGCCTTTATACCCCTCTCTAATGTCCTTGCCCCCTTCTGGGCGGGCTCTACCTTTCGGTACCGATTGGAGCGTTTCCAAATGGTTACCTTCGAAATCCTCCAATGCGAGGGCCTTCCTCGGTGTTGGGGGGTGGTTTCGATATTCGTTACTTTGGTGCCATCCTGTCTGCGCAACCAATTAAGTGTTACATTGAGATGGAAATGTTGCCATTGTTCGTGCCTGGATCTGGGCTGCCTCATCAGAATGCTAAGCGCTTGCCATTAACACCTTTGGCTTGGAGATCTTGCACCTGGCCAGAAACTGGTTTGCTGCTTGCAAAATGCTAATTAGTTGAGAGCAGACTGTCTGCTCTCACTAAACAGGCTTTTCCTTCTGTCTTCCATTTTACTTTGGCTCAGTGTCCATTTTGTGTGGCCAGCATGGCTACATTCCCTCCTTGTGATCCTCACAATCATACTATTGTGAAGGATCACCTATGTACGTTGCCTTCCTTGTGTTCTGACCTCTTGCCAGTTCCTGTTCTACTCTATCTTAGACTATGGGAAGAAGAGAAAAAAATTTTTAACTAACATTTCTACTTGGCCCTATGTCAAAGGGACATGCATTACTACAACTGGGAACCTCTACCTATCACTATTAACCTTAACCTTAACTTAACATTTCATCACTCTAAAACCTTAACCATTCACACCACAACATCACACTTCCCAACTCGGCAGTCGAGTATGGAACAATATAATACATGGCTGAACTTTTTATTTACAGAGTGTTGTAATCAGTAAGGGGTTGAGGGGTTTGGTGGAATCCGAAGATGGGGGATTGAACTCTATAGATGGGTGAGGTGCTGGAACGAGAGGCTCTCCTCTTCCATTTCCTCAACCTGAGGGTCTGTACTAGTATGATGAGGATCGCGATCACCAACAGTGATTCGATTATATAGGACATGGAGTACCACGTCATGAATTTAGTGCACCAGGTCTGAACCTCGCTGATCAGGGCTGAGCACTGGGGGTTTGCTGTAATTGAAACATTTACGGTGGGGGGTTGTGGGGGAAACGTGTCTTGTTTCCACAAATAACACATAACATTTAGAAACAATAGGTGGGCTTCCATCATTTTGTTGTTCTTCTTCTTTCTCTTCCTTCTTCCTCCGGTATTGACAATCCTGGCTTCGACCTCTGTCTCGTCCTTTGAAACCTTTGGGATCAAGCACAGTATCTGTCAATACACAGTTTAAGACCTTTACTTGTTAGTGCATCTGTCTTTCAAAACCCAATTGACCCTTTAAAATGACTGGCTAAGTCACACCCTGTGACTCCCCTCATTTTCTTTTTTCAAAAAGCGAATTTAAAGACCAGCATAACACCTAACAATCCTTCCTTCTGCGAAGCCGTCTCGCAGGCTTTGCTAGTTTACCATCCGAATGTTCCTGGATGTAAATAGCATGTGGGATGGCGGCCTAAGGGCTACCTAACTTAAAATGAAAACAACTTTGAAACAAACTTCCGAATGAGTTGCGTATGGGCCGCGACGGGTACGAGTTGGATGGGATCCCCGGGTAGGGCGTGCTGTGCCATACCCGAGCTTGGCTGACCAAGGTTTGGTTCTCAGACAGGGCGGGTCCTCAGTGCCGTTTGTCCACTGCCTGAGCAACCTGGAAAAAACAGGTACGAATGTGGTTACCATGACTTGCAGCCTCTATTCGCCGAATAGAGGGGCACCTAAAAACCAAGGGAGCCAAGATGCTCCAACTGAGGACATCACTGAAGTTCTCAGAGATATCTGCGGACAAGCTATTTGGCGTGTAGCCTTACAACTTTGAAAAGATCTCCAATCAAACCGAAGTTCTCAAAAGTTTCGGCAGACAAGCTAACGTGTATGTGAGGTGGTCACAATCTTTTCAGCTGAAAAGAAGATGTCCATCCTCCAGCTGAACCATTTACTTTACTGAAAACGAAACAAACATAAAACAAAGACAAACATACGTGCAGGTTCCATCAGTGGTGGCGTGGGGCTGTGAAAAGCTGTTTAAATTTAAACACTGAACATTTGACAAACACATACAAACAAACATGCAACGAATATCGTACAGGTTCCATCAGAACAAAGGATACCGTAAATTACATTTGGCTGGGGGTGTAACTAGCATATGGAGCCAGTGCAGTGTGACCGAACAAGAGGGGAAGGAGAGAAACAAAAATGAACTGGCATTGCTGAGGTATCCCTGCCATGAGAAGTGGTGGGTAAGCACTCATAGTTTGCATGGGGCAGCTGGGACCTTGTAGCTGCTGTGGGTGGTGTTCTCTTTCATATCTGGGGGCGGGTCTAGCTGGTGCTGGGTGTCTCCTGCAATCTCGGGAGAAGTGTCCTGGCTGCCTACAGTTGTAACATGACCCCTGAGGCACATAAGGCGGAGCAGGCACTCTGGTGCATTGTTCCCTTGTGTACTGTTCCCTGAGAGGGGGGTCTGGGCTGTTGGTTTCATTGCTGCTTCGGGGGGCATTGGTGGGCTGATTCTGTTGCTGTTTCGGGGGGCTTGACATTCTCGAGCGTAATGTCCTAATTGTCCACAGTTAAAACATTCCTTTGACTTGATCTGCTGTGGCTGTCCTTCCCTCATTTACACATGCGGGGTTTTGATATGTTTTAACTGGATTCATGTCTGCATCTGCCTGCTCTTCGGGATTATAAATGCTGTTTTATTGTGACGGATTGCTGCCAAATGCGGGACAATCTTTTCAAGACCCATTTTTCATTATGGGCCTCTTCTAAGGGGTCATAACTGTTGCAAGCGCTCTGTCCTGCCTCTGTCGCGTGTGAGATTATGGTGCGCATCCATTTAACCATATTTTCCTGGTTCAAATGCGCTCTATTTAAATCGCCGAAAACTGCGTTGAAATGAATCCACAGCCTTCCTGCGAATGCTGTGGGGTGTTCGGATATTTTTCTGCCGGCACTATTAAGTCCTTCTACGGGGTCACCTCGATTATACCCTATGGCATCTAAAATGGAGGTGTGCATCTCTTCTAGGGTGCCTCCGGCAACGTTCTGTGGGTCGGGGAGGGCTGCTACTACTGACTGGTCTAAGCTCAGCACGGTGAGCTTAACCTGCTCTCTCTCATCCAGGCCGTACATGGTAGCCTGCTGTTCACTTTAGGCGAAAAACTGGCTGAGGGTCTGCGGTGGGGAGGAACGGAGTGATCTTCTCACACGCGTCCCTTAGCTGGGTTACTGTTAAGGGGGTGGTGTAGGTTATGTCTGGGGCGCCTTCTGATTCGGCTTTTCTCTGCGTGGTTACGGGATTCATGGGTGCGGTTATGGTCTGCGCTGTGGGGGGTTGGGGTGCCTGTCGTTTCTGCTGAGCTGCTGGCGCACATGTTCCCTGAACATAACGCTGCGCTGTCTCACTTAATTCCTGCCAATCTGGGGCATTTTCCCCGTCTAACTGTGCTCCAAAGGTGCTTTGGAAGCCATTCTGCACCGAAAGCAGAGATTGCAATTCCGCAATCTGTTTCCTGCATTTCGCGTGGTCAACTGTGCTTTGTCTTTGTTCGGTCGTTGCAGCATGGAGTGCTCTCAAAGCTGCTTTGAGATCAGAACATTGCCTCTGCAATGCCTCCACCTGCTTTTCCGATTCCTGTCTTATCAGAACGGCACGTTACACGTCCTGATAGGCTTTCTCATACTGGGTCTGGGAACTGCTCAGATGAGCTAGACAAGACTGATGAGCCCTTTTGGCATCATCCACCTCTCTATCCTTCTCTGCCAACTTCCCTTTTAGATCCAGATTTTCCTTCTCAATGTCCCTGACATCGACCTTACTCATCCTATTCCTCTCTTCTAAATCTGTCCGGAGCGTCCTGATGACCTCCTCTGCGCCTCGCAACTGTGCCAAACAGGACACAATCGCCATCGGCTTGCGTGCTTTACCTAGGTTCTTTTTGTGTATTTGAGAGAGGTTCTCCCACCAAGTATGACCTATACTCCCGGGACCTGTCTCCTCATTTGCACAAAACTCTTTCCAAAGGGGCCATCCCTTTCCTTGTAAATATTTGCGGAGTTCCAGCTCCCACGTGGGACACTGGCCTACCCTGCTACTGTTGCTGGTCGCTGCGACCACAAACCTTTCTGGATCCATCAGACGTTCCATTGCCTGCATGGCCATTTCCTCTGACTCTCTTTGTATAATTTGGAACAGGGGGTTGCTGGGGTTGTGTTTCAAGAAACGGGTACGGCTTACGCTATTTTCCGATCACAAAACTACCGAAAGTTTGTCGCAACAAAAAGCTTTCAGTTTTACCTTACAGCCCTGTTAGTACGCATGCACTAAACACACTTCCGAATTACGCTTATTATTTTGAACCCTTGAATACTTGTGATTTCTTTCTTTCTCTGCAATTTGGAGTTCTAATTCAAATTTCAGGGTCCTGGACGGTGTGGGGTTTCCACTTACAACCGAGTCCCCGTCAGGAGGTCGCCACTAAATGTTGCACGTTTTACTGTGGTTGTAAACGCGTTTATTGGAGTGTATTAACACGCCTCCGAGTTCGACGTGTGCTTAACACTGCTAGGCTCTGTTCTATGTAATTATTCAGCTCTGGAGTCGCCAGGTGCCGTATAGACACCGTCACAAGTATTCCAAGGTCAAGTTCAAAGTAATAAAGACGATACACCGATTAGTAAGGTTCAAACGATCAATATTTATTATACAGTTATAATAAATACTCATGCACACACTAAGAGACTAAGCTATAACTAAACTTAAGTGATCAGAATACTTATCTAACAGGAACAGGCAAGGTCAGAGAACGAGGCCTTCGTCCTGGTCTTGTACTGCAGCCTTCAGCAAGCGTTCTGGTACTGGGGGTCTAGTGGGCTTGGATCGCGTAGCGAGCGTTGAACTTACGGTTTCGGCGGCTGGTGCTCAACGGCTGGAGTCAGGATGCAAGATGTCAGTCAGAGCCGGAGCACGGGTTTAACAGACCGGGCTATGTGGGGAATTTGCCTTTATACCCCTCTCTAATGTCCTTGCCCCCTTCTGGGCGGGCTCTACCTTTCGGTACCGATTGGAGCGTTTCCAAACGGTTACCTTCGAAATCCTCCAATGCGAGGGCCTTCCTCGGTGTTGGGGGGTGGTTTCGATATTCGTTACTTTGGTGCCATCCTGTCTGCGCAACCAATTAAGTGTTACATTGAGATGGAAATGTTGCCATTGTTCGTGCCTGGATCTGGGCTGCCTCATCAGAATGCTAAGCGCTTTGCCATTAACACCTTGGCTTGGAGATCTTGCACCTGGCCAGAAACTGGTTTGCTGCTTGCAAAATGCTAATTAGTTGAGAGCAGACTGTCTGCTCTCACTAAACAGGCTTTTCCTTCTGTCTTCCATTTTACTTTGGCTCAGTGTCCATTTTGCGTGGCCAGCATGGGCTACAGGGCACAGGAACTACAGGGCACGCCAATGGAGGTAGATACCTGTGGGAGGGACTACCACAACGGGTCCTGCTACCAGATAGCCGCTCTCAGGAAAAACCTGAGGAATAGAGGGAAAAAGGAAAACCCCAGAACTGCCCCCAAGTCTGCCAGGACTAACTGGAGACAGAGGGAAGTACCGGCTGAGGCTCCCCCAACAGAGAAGGACCATTTCTGGCACCAGACAGAGTGGGGTAACAGCGACAGAAACCCTAGAAGGAGGTGTCAAAGGAGGGAATAGCAGGTGGGGACGCAGGGAAGTACACAACCTAGACGCCCCATTCCTACTCCGAAGGGGAACAATTATATAATATTGCAACGAAGAAGCAGAACCCATTAAGATACCCCACGGGTGAACGGGCGGCCAACAATAATGGAAATAGACACGGGTGTGGCCGTATCAGTAATGGGAGTGGCAGCATTTAGAAAAATCAAAGATGGACTCCAGTCACTAACCCTAACAAAAAACATTGACGAAACTTAAAACCTACACGGGGGAAACCCCTGGAAGTTCTAGGCACGACTCATGTACCCGTGGAATATGAGAAAACAATTGCTCAGATTCCTATTGACTATAGTAGAGGGCTCCGGACCGAGCTTAATTGGATGGAACTGGCTGAAAGACCTAAAATTAGATTGGATGAAAATTTTCCAGAGTGGAAGCGGGCAGTTGAGTGGAGTACTCGAAACATACCCGAAGGTCTTCCAGGAAGGTTTGAGGGAAATCATAGGCGCCAAAGCAACTTTGCACGTGGACCCAGAAGCCCTTCCGAAATTTGTACGGCCAGGCCGGTACCTTTTGCATTAAGGAAGAAAGTAGATGACGAAATAGAAAGGTTACGGTGCGACGGCATTATCAGACCAGTACAGTTCTCGGAACGGGCAGCGCCGGTGGTACCAATTTTGAAGCCAGACGGCTCGATACGTCTCTGTGGAGATTTCAAACAGATGGTAAACAAATACGCACTGCTGGACAAACACCCTATCCCGAAAATAGACGACCTATATGCCAAATTGGCAGGTGGGCTTTTGTTCACGAAACTGGACATGAGCCATGCCTACCTACAGTTAAAACTGGACAAGGGCTCCCAGAAGTTCGCTACGATCAACACCCTGAAGAGCCTTTTCATTATACTAGGCTACCTTCGGAGTGTCATCAGCCTGCGCTATATTCCAGCGTACGATGGAAAATATTCTGCAGGGACTACCGCAGGTGGTGATTTATTTGGACGATGTCTTAATCACGGTAGGACAAACAGGGAACACTTAAGGAACCTGGAGGAAGAGCTCAGGCGTTTCGCAAAGGGCAGGCGTACGGCTAACAAGGGAAAAATGTGTTTTTCTGGCCCCACAAGTGACATACCTGGGATATAAAGTAGACGAGTCAGGCTTACACCCATTAGAAGACAGAGTAAGGGCAATAAAAGAAGCCCCAGCTCCCACCACGGTCCAGGAGTTACGATCATTCTAGGGTTGGTAACCTATTATGGAAAATTTATTGAAAATAGGGCGCCCATCCTAGAACCCCTCCACCAGCTACTAAAAAAGGGGCAAGAATGGAAATGGTCCACCTGCCAAAACCGAGCATTTAGGGACATTAAGGAACAGCTGTCATCCGAAAATGTCCGAGGGCATTATGACCCAAGGAAGGAGTTGGTGGTCACTTGTGATGCATCCCCCTATGGGGTAGGAGCCGTCTTAGCCCATAGAGGAAGGAATGGGGAAGAATGGCCTATGCTTCGAGGACCTTGCCGATGGCTGAGAGGAAGTACGCACAAATCGAGAAGGAAGGACTGGCGGTAATATTCGCAGTAAAAAAATTTCACCAGTATCTGTACGGGCGGAAATTCACCATAGTGACGGACCATAAGCCGTTATTATGGTTATTAAAAGAAGACAAGTCAATACCCCTGATTGCATCAGCTAGAATCCAACGCTGGGCGTTGCTACTGCCGGCGTATAGATACGTTCTGGAGCACAGACCGGGAACGCGAGTAGCAAACGCAGATGCTTTGAGCAGACTTCCCCTCAGGGCCGTCAGGCAATCTTAACTGAGTTACATCACGGACACCCAGGGGTGTCTAAAATGAAGATGCTAGCTTGAAGCTATGTTTGGTGGCCAGGTTTGGACACAGACATAGCAGCCTTGGTACATCGGTGCCAGGAGTGCCAACAGGGGCAAAGAGTGCCACCAGCGGCGCCATTGCACCCGTGGAATGCCAGGCAGACCATGGACCCGCCTGCATATTGACCAAGCCGGCCCTTTGATGGGCTTAATGTTTTTGGTGATAGTGGACGCCCACTCCAAATGGTTGGACGTCCACTGGGTAAACACGGCAAGCACAGCATCGACAATTGAAAAGCTCAGGGCCTCGTTTGCAACACATGGACTTCCGGAGGTATTGGTGTCGGACAACGGAACGGCATTCACAAGTAGGGAATTTGGAAAATTCCTGAAGGAAAACGGAGTCCGTCACATCAAAACGGCCCCTTACCATCCAGCGACCAACGGCCTGGCAGAGAGAGCGGTCCAGACACTTAAAGCGGGACTCAAGAAGCAGCCGGCAGCGTCAATGGACATAAAGCTCTCCCGCTGGCTGTTTGATTACAGGACCACACCGCATTCCACAACGGGCATACCGCCAGCTGAACTCTTAATGGGAAGGCGGCTGCGAACGAGGCTGAGTCTCCTTTTCCCAAATTTAACGGGGAAAGTGGAGAAACAACAGGAGGCCCAACGCAGGGGGCATGATAATAGTTGGCAGCAGAGACATTTCCAGGTAGGGGCACCGGTTTGGGTCAAGAATTATGGGAATGGACCAACGTGGGTCAAAGGCACGGTAGAGTCCCAAACAGGGCCCATATCCTATGAGGTTTCAATAGTAGGTAAGGCGCTGAAGAAACACCTAGACCAAATAAGGGCAGCGGAACCACACCTGGAGGCTGGTGAAGCAGGACCGCCTCGAGCTGGGATAGCCCAGACGGAAAGGATACCCACACCCCAGCCCCGAGCAATTTCTCCAGACCCCGTCATCCAGTCGTCAGAGTCGGAGATGGACACGCTCGACGAGGCCGCCGCGACACCTCTCCCCAAGGAGGAGGAAGAACAACTTCCAAGGAGGTCGTCAAGGAAAAGACGGGTACCTATAAGGTACACCCCGCCCACTTTGGAGAACGACCCGGCGGACGACACAGAGGTGACAGACCAGACATGAGGAGCAAGAAGAAGCTCAGAGGAATGCCAGCTGGCAGGAATTCCTCGGACCTTGGGGGGGAGGGGTGTAATGAACTCCAATTGGCTTTATTGGTTGGCCAATTGGGAGTATGAGCTCCCTCAATGATAGCTCATTGAGGGGGCCCATATAATCGCCTGTGTAGGCTTTGTGAGCCAGTCTTAAGTTGACTGGACTGCTAGCAGCACTGTTTGTAGCTGCTCCTGTAATATCGTTATTGTAAATAAATATTGGTGTGGTGACGGAACTCCTGCCTCCCGTGGATTACTACACACACAATGCCAGACAGTACTCTTGATGACATCAAACCGTCATCCCCACTTCCACCGTTACGACGCTCCAGCAGAAGCCGTAAGGCACTCGACCGGCTGGATATGTAACGGCACTTCAACACATGTACAAGACGAATATGGACATTTCTCACGATGGACTCATAACACAGTTAATTATTTCTGTATTACTTTATCATTTTCGCAGTGTGCAGATTTGCTTATTCTCACCACTTGTTATGTACAGTTTTCTTGCGGCCAGTTTAGGAAACATATCAAATCGAAAGGGGGGGGATGTAGTGATCTGTACATCTGCACATACACCAGGGCTGGCAGCACAGATGCAACAGCCACAGCACTACTAGAGGGCAGCATCAGAGACGGGTATAAAGGGACAAGCCGAAGGTAGGATCGGCCTCTTTGAGAAGCACAGAGCTCGTAAGCAGCAGCACAAAGACAGCTCAGCAGAGGCAGTTTACCTTAGCTTCACTGGCGATACCTCTTGACTGTTTTACATCTAGTTGAGCTCTGGAAGCAGAACGAACCCTTTGAATAAAGTGTTTTTGTTAACTGTAAGTCTGCAGTCTTCATTCAGACTTAGAGAACAACATAGGGTACACTGGGAGAGAATTCAGAATGTCCAAATTACCTCACAGCATGTCTTTTGGAAAGGGTGCAGAGGAAGTTTACCAGGATGGAGAGTGTTGGTTATGAAGAGAGATTGGATAGAACTGGGGTTGTTATCCTTGGAGCAGAGGAGACTGAGGGGGAATATGATTTGAGATGTAGATAGAGTAGACATGAAGGAACATTGTCCCTTGGTGGATGGGACAATGACCACGGGACAGAGATTTACGGTAAGGGGCAGGAGGTTTAGAGGCGATGTGAGAAAAAAACCTTTTCACCCAGAGGGTGGTGGGAGTTTGGAATTCACTGCCTGAAAGGGTGGTGGAGGGCAGAGACCCTCATAACACTTAAGAAGTATTTAGGTGTGCTCTTGTGATCCCAGGGCATACAAGGCTATAGGCCAAGTGTTGGAAAATGGGATTAGAATAGTTAGGTAGTTGTTTTTGACCGGCGCAGCCGCGATGGGCTGTATGATTTCTGTGCTGTATGATTCTGTGACTCTATGATAACCAAGCGTTTTCTCATTGTGTTTACAAGTGCATTGAAACTAGGCTGTCAATGTTATTCAACAAGGTGCCACCCAGTGGCAGATAACAGATTTACAGTCAGCCATGCCTCTTTCATCTCTTCTTTTTTTAAATATTTTTTATTCTTCTCCTTTTTCACATTTTCTCCCAAATTTACACCACCAACAACAAACAATAATCAGTAACAAATATGTCAATCCCCATATCAATAACAATCCCACCCTCCCACCAAACCCCAAACATTAACCCACATGTTCACAAATGACAAAAAGGAATCAGGAATCATCCATAGCCACTATTAACACGCACTGCCCCCCTCCCCCCAACCCTCCCACCCATCCGCCCAAACTAATGTTTGATGTTATCCAGTTCTTGAAAGTGCATGATGAATAATGCCCATGAATTGTAGAACCCTTCCATCCTTCCCCTAAGTTCAAACTTAACCTTCTCAAGAGTCAAGAATTCCAACAGACCCCCCCCGCCACGCAAGGGCACATTGTGGAGAGACTGCTCTCCAACCTATCAGGATTCGCCTTCGGGCGATCAACGAGGCGAAGGCTACAACATCTGCCTCTGCACCCGTTTCCAACCCTGGCTGGTCCGACACCCCGAACCCCTCCTCCATATCCTCTCCCAACTCTTCCTCCCACTTTGCTTTGATCCCTTCCAGTGGTAATTTCTCCGCTTCCAAAATAGCTCCGTAAACCGCTGACACTATCCCCTTCTCCAGTCCCACTGTCGCCAGCACCTCCTCCAGCAACGTGGAAACGGGCTCCACCGGGAAGCTCTGTATCTCCTTTGTGGCAAAATCTCGAACCTGCATGTATCTAAACATTTTCCCCTGCTCCAGCCCAAACTTTGCATCCAGCTCCTTCAGCCCTGCAAACCGACCCCTAAATAAACAAATCTTTCAGTGTCTTAATCCCCTTCTCCTCCTATTTCCTAAAATTTCCATCCTACCTCCCTGGATCAAATCTGTGGTTCCCCCGAATTGGCATTTCCCATGAACCTGCCCCCAACCCGGTGTTGGTGATACTGCCTCCAAATTCTCAATGAAGCTATTATTACCGGAATCCCTCAGTATTTCCCTGGGGCCATCAGGAGCGGGGCCTTTGCTTGTGCTTTCAATCCTGACCTCCTGCACAAACTCTCCTCCATTCTGACCCACTGGGAATCAACCCCTCTGACCCAGCTCCGCACCTTCTCCACATTCGCCGCCCAGTAGTAATACATCAGGTTCGGAAGACCCAAACCCCCTGCCTGCCGTCCCCTCTGTAGTAACCTTTCTAACTCTGGCCACCTTCCCTCCCCATATGAACGGCGTAATCCTCCTCTCAATCTCTCTGAAAAATGCCTTTGGCAGGAAAATCAGTAGGCATTGAAAAATAAACAGAAATCGCGGCAGCACGTTCATTTTAACCGCCTGTACCCGACCCGCCAGTGACAGAGGGAGACCATCCCACCTTGCCAGATCAGCTTCACTCTCCCCAGTGACAGAGGGAGACCATCCCACCGTGCCAGATCAGCTTTCACCCTCCCCACCAAACTAGAAATGTTGTACCTGCGGTGCCCCCTCCACTCCCGGGCAACCTGCACCTCCACGTACCTAAAGTGAGTCCCTGCCCTATGAAATGGCAGCCCCCTCCACCCCTGCCCCCACACCCGGCCGAGACACCACCGAGGCAGCACGGTAGCATTGTGGATAGCACAATCGCTTCACAGCTCCAGGGTCCCAGGTTCGATTCCGGCTTGGGTCACTGTCTGTGCGGCGTCTGCACATCCTCCCCGTGTGTGCGTGGGTTTCCTCCGGGTGCTCCGGTTTCCTCCCACAGTCCAAAGATGTGCAGGTTAGGTGGATTGGCCATGATACATTGCCCTTAGTGTCCAAAATTGCCCTTAATGTTGGGTGGGGTTACTGGGTTAGGGGGATAGGGTGGAAGGTGTTGACCTTGGTAGGGTGCTCTTTCCAAGAGCCAGTGCAGACTCGATGGGCCGAATGGCCTCCTTCTGCACTGTAAATTCTATGATAATCTCTGCAAATACTCACTCTTGTCTAGATTTAGTGTTGTACCCTGAGAAAGACCCAAACACTCGAGTTGCTCTAATAATCCCCTATCGACACACTTAGTTCCGACACGTATAACAGCAAATCATCGGCATATCAGGATACCCTATGCTCTAATCCCCCCCCCCCCCCCCCCCCCCCGCACTATTCCTTCCCCGAACTTCTTAATGTGATGGCCAATGGCTCATCACGACTGCAAACAGCAGGGGAGACACAGGACATCCGTGCCTAGTCCCACGGTGGAGAGAAAAGTATCTTGAGCTGATGTTGTTTGTGCGGACACTCGCCTTCGGCTCCTTATATAGTAGCTTTACCCAGTTCACAAATCATGGTCCAGATCCAAACCGCTTCAGTACTGCCATCACGTACCCCCATTCTACCCCGGTCAAACGCCTTCTCAGCGTCCAATGCCACAACCACCTCTGTTTCCTTCCCCTCTGCTAGTGTCATAATGACGTTCAATACCCTTCTGACGTTTGAAAAGAGCTGCCTTCTTCTGACGAACCCCGTCTGATCTTCACCTATCACCTTCGGGAGGCACTTCGCCAGCCTACCCGCCAGTACCTTCGCCAATACTTTTGCTTCCACATTCAGAAGTGATATGGCCTATACGACCCACACTCTGTTGGATCCTTATCTTTTTTAGCAACAATGAAATCGATGCCTGCCCCAAGGTTAGTGGCAGCACCTCCTTCCCTATCACCTCTTCAAACATCTCCACCATCAGGGGCGCCAGCTTATCCTTGAATTTTTATAATATTCCACCGGAAACCCATCCGGCCCTGCCACCTTCCCCGACTGCATTCTCCCAATCACATCCTTTATCTCCTGCTCCACTATCGCTCCTTCTAATGTAGCCCTTTTCCCTCCCCTAACCTCGGGTACTCCAACCCATCTAGAAATTCCTGTATCTCATGGTCTCCCCCAGGTGGCTCTGACCTCTCATAAATTCCCCAAAAACCTTGTTAATCAGATCCGGAGCTACCACCAACTTCCCTGCCCTATTCCTCACCTGAACAGTTTCCCTTGCCGCTGCTCCCTCCGGAGCTGACCTTATCTCCATGTTCGTAAACTGCACCCCTTGCTCGCCTCAGTTAGCGCATCGCCTTCCTGGTAGATAGTTGGTCAAAGCTCGCCCGTAGTTCCTTCCTCTTTTCGCGCTTCGCTGGGAGCCCATCTTCTGCATAACTCCTATCAGCCTTCAACATCTCATCTATTACCCTCTGCCGCTCCAACCTCTCCTCTTTGTCCACCCTGGCCTTAAGCGAAATCACCTCACCCTCACCACCGCCTTTTAGAGCCTCCAAGACAACTGCCTTTGGCACCTCACCGCCCCTTTAATCTCTTTTATGTGTGGCATTCAGGGAATGAGAATGGGTATCTATTGTAGGTAATTTTCCTTGTAGAATGACGTTCCAGCCTCAGTGCCGAGATTTGAATGAGTTCCTGGATGCTTCCGTGCCAAGGACAGCTGTGTGAGTTACCATTGTGTGGAATGCACTGCCAACAATCAAACTGAATCCACACGGTTACAGGACCCCTTTGCAACACTGCTTGTTGACCAGAAGGAACAGGATTGTTTCCTCAGTCAAACAGGCGATGGGTTCCAGTTCCACCATCGTCAACACATCTTTGACAGCATCTCCCAAACCTGTAACTTCTCCCATCTGGAAGGACTAGGGCTGCAGATACCTGGGAACACCGCCACAAAGAAGTTCTCCTCCGAGCTACTCAGAACCCTGACTTGGAAATATATCGGCTCTGGGTCAAAATCTTCGAACCCCTCCCTAACAGCACTATAGATATACCCACACCACGTGGACAGCAGCAGTTCAAGAAGTCAGCTCACCACCACCTTCTCAAGGGCAAGGAGGGATAGACAATAAATGCTGGCCTAGTCAGCAAAGCCCACATCCCGTGAAAGGAATTAAAAAATATCTCCCCAAAAATCATCTCTCGCGTCTCGCTACCATTAATTATCTCATGTCATTGACCACCGTGAGCAGCATCTCTCCCTCATATCTTCATTTTCCCCCGACCACCATCTTGTCCCCTCCAACTGTCTCCCACCTCCACTGGCCACTCCCTGCTTGCAATCTCTCCCCTTTTTCCTTTCTGCTCAGATAAGACCATAAGACATTGGAGCAAAATTAGGCCACTCGGCCCATCAAGTCTGCTCTGCCATTCAATCATGGCTGATATTTTGTCATCCCCATTCTCCTGCTGTGTGAGTTACCCATAACCCCTGATCCCCTTATTTTATTTAATAAATTTAGAATATTCAATTAATTTTTTTCAATTAAGGGCCAATTTAGCATGGCCAATCCACCTAGCCTGCACATCTTTGGGTTGAGGGGCCGAAACCCATGCAAACACGGGGAGACTGTGCAAACTCCACATGGACAGTGACCCAGAGCCGGGATCAAACCTGGGCCCTCGGCGCCATGAGGCTGCAGGGCTAACCCACTGTGTCACCGTGCTGCCCTTCTGATCCCCTTATTAATCAAGAAGCTATCTATCTCTGTCTTAAAGACCTCAGTGAACGGCCTCCACAGCTTGATGCGGCAAAGAGTTCCACAGATTCACCACCCTCTGAAATTCCTCCTCATCTCTGTTTAAAGGATCGTCCCTTTAATCTGAGATGGTGTCCTATGGTTCTAGTTTTTCTAACAAGTGAAACATCCTCTCCACGTCCATTCTATCCATGCCTCGCACTATCTTGTAAGTTTCAATCAGATCCCCTCTCATCCTTCTAAACTCCAACAAGTACAGACCCAGAGTCTTCAAACGTTCCTCATACAACAAGTTCTTCATTCCAGGGATCATTCTTGTAAACCTCCTCAGGACCCTTTCCAAGGCAGCACATCCTTCCTTAGATACGGGACCCAAAACTGCTCACACTACTACAAATGGGGTCTGACCAGAGTCTTATACAGCCTCAGAAGTACATCCGGGTCTTGTATTCTAGCCCTCTTGACATGAATGCTAACATTGCATTTGCCTTCTTAACTGCCAACTGAACCTGCACATTAACCTTAAGAGAATCGTGAACATGGACTCCCAACTCCCTTTGTGCTTCTGCTTTCTGAAGCATTTCCCCATTTAGAAAATAGTCTATGCCTAGATTCCTCCTTCCAAGTGTATAACCTCACACTTTCCACATTGTATTTCATTGCCACTTCATTGCCTGCTCTCCTAGCTTGTTCAGGTCCATCTGCAGCCCCCTTGCTTCCTCAATACTACCTGTCCCTCTACAGAACTTTGTATCATCTGCAAACTTAGCAACAGTGCCTTCAATACCTTCTTCCAGATCATTATATATATTGTGAAAAGTTGTGGTCCCAGCACAGACCCCTGAGGCACACCACTAGTCATCGGCTGCCATCCTGAAAAAGACCCCTTTATTCCCACTCCTTGCCTTCTGCCAGGAGCCAATCCTCTATCCATGCCAGGATTTTACCCTGAACACCATGGGCTCTTAACTTATTTAACAGTCTCCTATGCGCACTTTGTCAAAGGCCTTCTGGAAATCTAAATAAATCACGTCCATTGGTTCTCCTTTGGTCTAACTTGCTTGTTACCTCCTCAAAGAACTCTAACAGATTTGTCAGACACGACCTCCTTTGACAAAGCCGTGCTGACTCAGTCCTATTTTACCATGCACTTCCAAGTGCTTCGCGCTCTCATCTTTAATAACAGACCCTAAAACCTTACCAATGACCAAAGTCAGGCTAACCGGCCTATAATTTCCCGTCTTCTGCTTCCCTCCCTTCTTAAACAGTGGTGTTTACATTCGCCACCTTCCAGTTCTCTGAGACCCTTCCTGCCTCCAGTGATTCCTGAAAGATCATCACTAACGCCTCCACAATTTCCCCAGGTTACAAAGGAAGCTCACAAATGCATTCTGGTCATCCTCGTTGAATGTTTCAGTATATGTTGACCGTTTTTGTCAAAGTATTCGTATGCATCAATCCTAAACCTGAAACTTGCTTCTTTCTCTAACAAGCAAATCCGATGTGCCTTTGACCATGATTCTTGCAATCTGCATCTTTACCCCAGCATCATTTGCTGTGTACCTAGTTTTTGTGCATCAATGGCAATTTGAATCAATGTCAGCTGATACCTTATGGACATTAGTTCTCAAGCTAATTGCTATGCTTCCTTAGCTGCTAGTTCAATCGGGGGTCGTGACTTCTAAAGCTTCTTTAGGTTTAAGTTGCTTTCTGTTAACAGCCTTTTCTGGATAGCTTCACGTCTTAACCCACACACGTATCTGTCTCTAATACTGTCATTCAAGACAACCCAATTCAAAGTATTCAGCTAATTTCTTGAAAGTAGCTATGAATTGTGTGATTGATTCACCATTCTTGCTGGTTTCATTTCTGGAACCTGACCCTCTCGGTGATGGCCAAATATTAAGCTGAGAAGTGTCTCTGCAATATCTCCACAATCTCAGCATGGGTTTTTGAGCCTGGTTTTTGTGGATGCATCAGACTTCGCAGGAGGCTGAAATCTTTCTCCCCCATCCTGCTCAGAAATGTCGGAACTACTATGCCCGCCAGAGTTCTGTTCGACTGGACAAACTATTTGAATCTTTTAGAGTATGAGATCCAGCGCTCTGTGCTTTCATCATACGGTCCCATGTGCTAAACACCCCCGCCAATTTACTATGGAAAGGTTTGCGGAAGCACAAATGTGAATCTCCACAATGCAGGAGGAGGCCATTCGGCCCATCAAGCCTGCACCAACCCTCTGAAATAGCACTCTGCCTAGTCCCCACCCTAGGAACACACCCCGCCCTAGCACTGTAAGCCTACTTAACCTGCACATCTTTGGACAGCAATGGGGGCAATTTAGCATGGCCAATCCACCTAACCTGCATCAGGAACCTGAAGATCACAGGGCGGGTGTGGTAGAATGACTAGGGGTATTACGGTACCTTGGAAGTGAGCTGCTATTGGTGCAGAAGACACGCTGCTCATTGGCGCGGGTAAGTCATGTGCCTCTCAGCCGATTGGCTGAGGAAGTCATGTGCCTCTCAGCCGATTGGTTGAGAGGTAAGTAGCTCTGCCTACAAGGCGAGATATAAGAAACCCGTGCTGCCCGGCAGTCGGCCTTTCTTCTGTACGTCTTCTGCCGGGCACACATCTAGTGCATTAAAGCCTATCGTTTGGATCATCTATGTTTCGTGACCATTGGTTGTGCATCACCGGGGAGGGGAGCTGAGGCCCAGGGGGTGATGAGAGATGAGAGGATGAGTGTAGGGATTTTGGTGAAGCAGCCTGGGGGGGTGGTCCGTGGAGTCCTGCAGGGACTGGACCTGCTTCGGGGTGCCTGATGTTATTAAGGGGCAGCTGATGGTAGTACCCCCCTTCCTCCGCAATTTGATTCCCCTCTGAGGCCCAGTTAACATTTAGGCTACTCCCCCCTAGCTGAGAATACCTCTCACCAACCTAAAATTGAGGTTGGGCAGGAAATGATCCATGTGGTCAATAATTTGCCTCAATTATGGCATGATGTGGAGATACCATGTTGGATTGCGGTGGGCATAGTAAGAGATCTTACAACACCAGGTTAAAGTCCAACAGGTTAGTTTGTAATCACTAGCTTTTGGAGCACTGCTCCTTCCTCAGGTGAGTCAATTAGGGCAAGGATGGTAGGCATATCATACAAGTGTAAAACTGCAGAGGTCAGGACAGGTGGGAAGGCCATCAGAGAAACATTTCACCTGCCTACAAACCCCTGGTAGGGTAGGTAAAATTTTGCCCCATGTGCTCACAGAGATTACTCTGGACATAAAGATTACTCAGATCGTGCTTCAGGAGCTTTTCCCATAAGGTTCTAAACAAAGGAAGTAACATGCTCAATTTAGACAAGTTGTCACCATATATGGTGTGGTACTGAAAACAGGCTGAAAAGGCCAGAACACAGAGTGCCACATGAGGCCCTGGCTGGAATCAATACTGGACATCTGCAAGAGCACTCAACGGAAGACATAAGCACGTTATCGCTATAATCCAAGTGACTCTCGTCTCTTCACATAACTAAGTCCCTTATCCCTGGTGTGAATCTCATCTGAATGTCTCCTTCCAGAATTGGACATGCTGGGCAGGATTCTCCAGTCTCACCAGTGTTGGGACCTTTGCGAGTAAGAATTCCAGCCAAAACTCCATTCACTTTCAGTGGCACAGAAAATCCCGGCCAGGAAGGAGAACGGACGGGTTTGACCAATATTCCACCTGAACCCTAGCCAGCGATTCTATTCTGATTCAGCAGAACACGCTTGCCTCCAGTACTCCATGCCTCTAATATTAAAACTAAGGAATTGGTTTTTAAAGTTTTTTATAACCAGCTTGTGGTGATTGTGTATCAGTGTAGATGCAATACAACTGAGCAAGCACTAGAGGGAGCACCGGAGAGCTATAAGTACAGAGGAACAGGAAGTGAGGACACACTTCACAGAAGGGAGAACTGGTACAGTAGCAAGACACAGGCAGGCAGCATTGAGGTAGCTGTAAGTTAAGGACTGAAGACAGAACAAACTCACAATAAAGCATCTACTCCAACTTTGAGACTACGAGCTTCATTAAGACACAAGGAACCATGGTACCAAGGAGTGTTTTCAGACGCTTACTACAAGACAACTCAGCTGCAGACACAGAAAGACCAAAATGGCAAGAAAAATTCCTACCGGACATTCGACTTGGGAAGACCTCGCTTATTCGATGATGTGGGTTGGAACCCCACCTCAGCTGGACCTAACCGGTAATGTAAGTAATGTCTGGAAAATATTTAAACAAGTGTTCGATATATATATCGTAGCTAATGATTTAGCAGCAGCCTCAGACGAAATGAAAATAGCACTGCTCATCGCAGGACATGAAGCTAGAAAAGTATATAATGGCTTTAAATACGCGAAAGCTGAAGACAGCAAAACTTACAAATAATACTAAAAAAATTTGAAGAATACTGTATGGAATTTGAAGAGCACTGTATGCTCAGAGACCAAACTGCACAGAGACTGAGTGATGCAAAACTCAAACAATCACTATCAGAACAGAAAGGGTTCAGTCTAGAAATCACGAGTGAAAAGTACAGATCAAAAGGAAACAGTAACTTGAACTTCTCACATAGACAAAACGCTGAAATCCAGTTGAGATCAAAAGGAAGAAGTAACTTGAATTTTTCACAGAGACAAAACGCTAAAATCCAGTTCAGATCGAAAGGAAGGGGTAACTTAAACTTTTCACCAAAAAAAAGCTGAAATCCGCTGTAAAATGGCGTCGGACCACATTTTACAGTCTCGGGGCGACAAAGGACGAAAATCTGCATCTGCGCATGTGCAGGAAACAGAAGCCGCGCATGCGCAGTTTAAAAAGTTCTTGTTGCTGATCGTTATGTGCATGCGCAAGCCGCGCATGCGCAGTCTCAAAAAGTTTTGGTCGCGGATCGTTATGCACATGCGCAAGCCGCGCATGCGCAGTGGACACAAAACTGCACTGTAAAGGAAGGCCGAATTGCGCATGCGCAATCGATCCCTACGCATGCGCAATCGATTCCTACGCATGACGTCATGAGTGTCATGACGTCTGAGGACCCGGACCACGCCCACTTAAAAGGGAAATGCCCGAAAATTAAAAACAAGATACTTAAAGCTGTAAAACCCAATTTTCTTACCTCAAAAGACAGAAAAAAGCCTGAACTTACACCAGCAGTTGAAAATAACTCTCACAACACCCTGGAACAAGCAGTCTGCACCACCCAAAGTGAAGAGAACAAAAACAATTCTGAAACAAAAAAAGATGAAGAAAATGATACCAAATCCGAAACAAAAAAAGATGATTTGTTTTTCGAAGAATACTACTCAGACATGGCTGAGTTATTCGGATATGCAAAAAATGATGAAGAAAACGATACCAAATCCGAAGCAAAAAAAGATAATTTGTTTTTCGAACAATACTACTCAGACATGGCTGAGTTATTCGGATATGCTGATCACAGCATCAGCAACACGGTTGTAAAGCTCAACACGACTCTACTAGCGGTAGATGAGTCCAACACCATGGTGCCATGGCAGATCGTCGATACATTGGATGACAGCAATACGCAAGACGAAGACAACGCCACACAGAGAGCACAGAAAGACTCCACAGAGAGCGATGACAGGCTCCACAGTGACAGTGATGAAAGACTCCACAAAGAGAGTGACACGAGTCTCCACAGACAGTTCGTTGAAAGACTCCAAAATGGAAGCAAGCAAACACTCCCTTGCGAACACCATGCATGAATAAGACCATGAATGTCAACCCACCGTCTCTGAGCAACCACAAGCAGACTATGAAAGTCTACCAAGCTCACATAATCAAGAAGAAGACAATGTAAATCTACCCACTGCATGCGAAAACAGTGACAAGGTGATCACACTTGACATACATGAGGTACAGGATCACAGCGAGACTGACAGTTCTCAGCTCGTCTGTACAGAAGCACAGAGTAGGGCCACCCAAGAGTCCAGAGAGACCACGCCAATAGAAACCATGAAGATTTTGACTCCAGAAGAGGAGCACCAAGAGTCCAGTGAGACCACGCCAATAGAAACCATGAAGATTTTGCCTCCAGAAGAGGAGCACCAAGAGTCCAGAGAGACCA
The DNA here is from genome assembly GCF_902713615.1 of Scyliorhinus canicula. NCBI lineage: Eukaryota > Metazoa > Chordata > Chondrichthyes > Carcharhiniformes > Scyliorhinidae > Scyliorhinus > Scyliorhinus canicula. The sequence continues at coordinate 71,428,418 of NC_052160.1, read as the reverse complement.
CGTCAATAGAAACCATGAAGATTTGCCTCCAGAAGTTGAGCACCAAGAGTCCAGTGAGACCACGTCAATAGAAACCATGAAGATTTTGCCTCCAGAAGAGGAGCACCAAGAGTCCAGAGAGACCACGTCAATAGAAAGCATGAAGATTTTGACTCCAGAAGAGGAGCACCAAGAGTCCAGTGAGACCACGTCAATAGAAACCGTGAAGATTTTGACTCCAGAAGAGGAGCACCAAGAGTCCAGAGAGACCGCGTCAATAGAAATCGTGAAGATTTTGACTCCAGAAGAGAAGCACCAAGACCAACAAGAAAATGAAATCGTGAAGAACTTGTCTCCAGAAGATGAGCACCAAGAAAGCAAAGGAGATGAATTAAATCCACCACAAATTACTCCAGAAGAGGAGCACCAAGGAAGCAAGGAAGGGGAAGCAAATCCACCACAAATGACTGATGTCACCAGCATCAATGCAATATCAGATCATTCTCACCATTCTCTAGATGAAACGTTCAATGTAACTGACACCACAAAGGACACTTGCACCAATAACTGTGACAATGACTCAAATTATCCATGCGGGACACTCATTGAGCACAACAAGAAAAACAAAAATCGCAAGAAGCACTGCAGAAACAAGAACAACAGCAACAACAAAAACTACAAGCACAATGACAAAAAACTACAAGAACAACAAAACCAACAAGAAGCATAACAAAGATAGCGACAACAACAAAGACAGAAATGACAAAAACAGCAACAAGAACGACAACGAAAACAACAAAGACAGGAACGACAGAAACAACAGCAATGAAACAACGACTTGTACAAAATGGTACAACTCTGCACATGAAGGACAATGCCACAGCACACTGAAAAACAATGACAAGACTACAAACATGCCATGGGATGATAACGAATCGCACAAACTCACATCTGCTCCAGAACAAGCAAGCACACCAGCTTTCAAGGCAGATGACATACTAAATCGATGCCACAAGCACAGAAAAAAGTCCATGTCAGTCAACATCAGTGGTTCGACCATGCAAACACCTCGGGATGACGTATTGGTTACTTAAAATAACAAGAACACCGACAACATGCACAATGGAGTTGCAATATCAATATCACCACGTCAACAACGAAAAAGAAAAAAACTCAATGAACAAATTCATCAAGTTTGGACTCATAAATGTTTTTTGGCTTTGTAAAATATGCAATAGCACCATCATTTGTATAGATACACATATCGTAAATAATCTAACTGTTTTGTACAATTTTCTTTAACAATGTACAGAAAATATGTAAAGAAAAAAGGGGTATGTGGTGATTGTGTATCAGTGTAGATGCAATACAATAAAGCATCTATTCCAACTTTGAGACTACAAGCTTCATTAAGACACAAGGCACAACACACAGCTCTCTCTGTTGCTGTATCTGATTACCCGACCTCCCAGCTAACCTTCTAGCTCCCCGACCTAATTCTGACCACCCAAATACCACGCTGACCATCTATTTTACCCGACTCCTCCACAGTGCTCCCACCACCCAACACCCCCCTCCCCTTTTGTGTTTCTTTAAGAAATTGTTTTCTCGGTCAGGCACAGAACAGAAGATTCCTGAATGGAAAAAGCCTCTCTCCATCTTTCCTGCAAGTTGGAGCTCTGCCTGTTGTTTGACCACCCACGTGCCACAGGCAGTGCCTTAAGTATCAACCCAGAAGCTGCTGCTGTGGGAGGAAACCGGAGCACACAAAGGAAACCCACGCAGACACTGTGCGAATGTGCAGACTCCGCACAGTCACCCAAGCCAGGAATCGAACCTGGGACCCTGGAGCTGTGAGGCAATAATGTTAACTGTGCTACTGTGCCACCCATATTTCTGTGAGAGTTGAGGAGCTTTTAATTAGTTTTATTTAATAGAACATAGAACAGTACAGCACAGAACAGGCCCTCTTCACGGCTCTATCCACATGAGTGGCAACCTTCAGAGATCTGTGGACACGAACCCTAATATCTGTCTGTTCCTCAACATTCCTCAGAACCCTGCCATTGACCCTGTAATCAGCATTCAAAATTTTTCTACCAAAATCAATCACCTCGCACTTATTAGGGTTAAACTCCATCTGCCATTTTTCGGCCCAGCTCTGCATCCTACAGTCTCTTTGCAGCCTACAACAGCCCTCCACCTCATCTACTACTCCACCAATCTTGGTGTCATCAGCAAATTTACTGACCCACCCTTTAGCCCCCTCCTCCAAGTCATTGATAAAAATCACAAATAGCAGAGGACCCAGCACTGATCCCTGTGGTACACCACTGGTAACTGGTCTCCAGTCTGAAAATTTTCCATCCACCACCACCCTCTGTCTTCTATGTGGTAGCCAGTTAGTTCTCCGATTGGCCAAATTTCCCTCTATCCCACACCTCCTTACTTTCTTCATAAGCCGACCATTGGGAACCTTATCAAAGGCCTTACTAAAATCCATGTATACAACATCAACTGCTCTACCTTAATCTACACACTTAGTTACCTCCTCAAAGAATTCAATCAAATTTGTGAGGCAAGACTTACCCTTCACGAATCCGTGTTGACTATCCCGGGTTAAGCTGCATGTTTCCAAATGCTCATAAATCCTATCCTTCAGGACCTTTTCCATTAACTTAGTGACCACTGAAGTAAGCTAACCGGCCTATAATTACCATGGTTATTCCTATTCCCTTTCTTGAACAGAGGAACAACATTCACCACTCTCCAGTCCTCTGGCACTATTCCCATGGGACAGTGGGGACCCAAAGATCAAAGCCAAAGAATCTGCAAATCTCATCCCTTGCCTCCCAAAGAATCCTTGGATATATCCCATCTAGCCCAGGGGACTTGTCGACCCTAAAGTTTTTCAAAATTGCTAATACATCCTTCCTCAGAACATCTACCTCCTCTAGCCTACCCGCCTGTATCACACACTAATCCTCAAAAACATGGCCCCTCTCCTTGGTGAACACTGAAGAAAAGTATTCATTCAACGTCTCTCCTATTTCTTCTGACTCCATGCACAAGTTTCCACAACTGTCCTTGACCCGCCCTAACCTCACCCTGGTCATTCTTTTATTTCTCACGTAAGAGTAAAAAGCCTTGGGGTTTTCCTTGATCCGACCCGCCAAGGACTTCACATGCCCCCTCCTAGCTCTCCTAAGCCCTTTTTTTTTTAGCTCATTCCTTGCTACCTTGTAGTCCTCAAGCGACCCAACTGAACCTTGTTTTCTCATCCTTACACATGCTCCCTTTTTCATCTTGACAAGACATTCAATCTCTTTTGTGAACCATGCTTCCCTCACACGGTCATTTCCTCCCTGCTTGACAGGGACATACCTATCAAGGACACGCAGTATTTGTTCCTTGAACAAGCTCCACTTTTCATTTGTGCCTTTCCCTGACAGTTTCTGTTCCCATCTTATGCTCCCTAATTCTTGCCTAATCGCATTATAATTACCCCTCCCCCAATTATAAACCTTGCCCTGCCATATGGCCCTATCCCTCTCCATTGCAATAGCGAAATACACTGAATTGTGGTAACTATCTCCAAAGTGCTCTCCCACAAACAAATCTAACACTTGGCCCGGTTCATTACCCAGTACCAAATCCAATGTGACCCCCACCTCTTGTCGGCCTATCCACATATTGTGTCAGGAAACCTTCCTGCACACTGTACAAAAACTGCCCCATCCGAACTGTTCGACCTATAGAGATTCCAATCAATATTTGGAAAGTTAAAGTCACCATGACAACTACCCTGAGACCTCCACATCTATCCATAATCTGTTTTGCAATTTCTTCCTCCACATCTCTATTACTATTTGGGGGTCTATAGAAAACTCCTAACAACGTGACCGCTCCTTTCCTATTTCTAACTTCGGCCCATATTACCTCAGTAGGCAGATCCCCTTCGAACTGCCTTTCTGCAGTCGTTAAACTATCCTTGATTAACAATGCTACTTCTCCACCTCTTTTACCGCCTTCCCTACTCTTACTGAAACATCTGTAGCCCGGAACTTCCAACAACCATTCCTGTCCCTGTTCCAACCACGTCTCCGTAATGGCCACAATATCGTAGTCCCACGTTCACCTACCTTATTCCGGATGCTCCTTGCATTGAAGTAGACACACTTCAACCCACCTTTCTGTCTGCCGGTACACTCCTGCGACCTTGATACCCTCCTCAGTACCTCACTACTCTCAACACTGGCTTCTGGACTATTTACACCAGATGTTAAGTACAACACTTGTTAGATTCTTTTTTAAATAAAACGTATGAGGAAACCTCATACATCTTTTCCAGTCACAGCATGTAAACAGTTGAAATCTCACCGAATTGGCAGGCAGCCCTTTTAATAAAAATAAGGATTTGGAGCAATTTTACTCCTTCTCACCTGATCATTCTCTTTGTTATATCAAAAAATTAAAAGCAACCATTTTTCAGCAACGGCTTTAGTGTTGTGGTAAAAATGAAATAGACACTGCAGAAACTGAAGACTAAAACATCCTCTTTATTGTGTAACCTTGGTTGAGGTACATTATCTAATCTATCACACACACCATTAGTCACATTGTTACACAATTTCTGCCTTTCAAATTCTTTTAATGCAGAAAAAACGTTTATTACGAAAGGAACATTGACAGTTCCAGCTCTGTAAAGCCCGAGAAGTGTTGGGGCTGTGACAAATGTGTGCAGAAATTAAACTAGCCTGAGGTTACAGAATATTTTCAATCGCTGATGGTGTTGCACTACAGGAGTCCTTAAGCACATTCCCAGGGGAGGCTGCTCACCTGACATTTTACTCCAAGAGCACTGATGTGGGAGGGCAGACTCGCGAGCCTGAACCCTCTGTTGGAATTTTGGAATGGGATCAATTGAAATTTAAATTTGGAATCTGTTCTCGCTGGGTCAGGAGTCAGAGCTGATTAGCGCCAGTCAGCCAATGGACCGTCTAGTAGTCAGTCAATCATTACTGGTATCAATCAATCAATGGCAGATGGGTGACTGAGCCAAGAGTAGGCTGGACTTTTGAAAAATGCTGGTGGTTAGATATGAAAGGAAGATTTCTTCCATGAAATCCATTTGAAACAGAGCATGACTGGTGTCCATTTCTAAATGAACACGGTTATGTCATCCTGGGCCAGTGCGCGGTCAATTCCAGCCCCCATCTGACTCGGAGTTGAAATTAACTCTTAACAAGTCTTTGGCTGCCCAATAAGTAGTCGTCAGGTTTGTAAATTTGAATACAATTAACTTCTACTATAATTAAATATGCAGCAAATACAACTGGTTAACTATTCTCTAATTCCTAACCGCCCCCTTCTTTAACTCGCCTCAACCTCCACAAACGCACAAGACAGACAAAAACAGAGGGGGTACAAAAATAATACTATAAGTATAAGAGGCTCTGGGCTGGATTCTCCAATTCTGTCGGCATGGGAACGGTGGTCTTTTACATCTGAAAAAACGGCGTAAAACGGCCACCGATCCTCCGTTTGGCTGGGGGCTAGCATGCCGGCAGCTTAGAGCACCCGGCTCTAGCAGCCGATACAGCCAGAGAATTGTCGGGTCCGTGGCCGCGCACGTGCATGGCAGCGGCCCCAATGGTGCCCCATTTTGGCCGGCTTGTGCGCCCTGTACCAACCACCTGCACTGTGCCCCAGCCCCTGATAAAGTCCCTCTGCCCGCGGATCTGCCCTTCCCCGACTGTGGTGGCGCTGGATTGAGTCCGCAGCCGCCATGCCGAGTTCCGGACAGGATGGGACCACACGAGACCGACGCCGTCGGGAACTCAGCCGGTCAGGGACCGGGCCTCGGACAATGTGCTGAGGCCATCGATGCACCGCTTTGGAGGAGGCGGAGCATCGGGAAAGCAGCACCCCCCCCCAATTTGGTCAGGAACTGTGATTCTCCGGCCGATCGCTGAATGCTATTTTGCTGCCGGCGACCGAAGATTCCAGCCCTAGGTTTCAGTTGGTTGTCTTCCAGTTAGACAGTTCTTCAATCTAGGCCTCTAGTTGGATGTCTTCGCTTTCAGTCGGTGACGGTTTTCACTGTAGATTCATCAGGATCTCGAGACTTCTCGGCATGCTCAGAAACAGCAGGCAGGAAACATTTGGGAGAAAGAGAGAGAGAGAGCGCAGACACAGGACGCGATTCTCCCAAACATTTCTAAGTTAATTTGTGGTGGGTTTTTCAGGGAGTTTCCGGCTGGCTCTGTTGCCGAGTTCCCCACCGCTATTCATTGACACTTAGCCACTTTTTGGGCCCCGGGGGAGTTTCTCACCGGTTTAACCCATACTTAGATTTCTTTTAGCACTGGGGAGCTGAACTCAGAGATCGGGCCGCCATTTTGAAAGGGTGCCCCGATCTCTAGTGAGCTTTTGGGTCCTCAAACCCCCCACCCCCACCAGGGGCAATAACACCCCGCCACACACATGGACACTACCCCACACCCCCCAAGTGAGGGCCCCCCTCTTCAGGACCTCCCAAGTACTCTAACAACACACCCTCCCTTCTAGGACCCACACCCATCACCCTCACAACCTCTCAGAGGCCCCTAGTTAACTACCCTGCCCTCTCCTGCCCTTCGGCCCCTGGCAATGCCACCGTGGCACCCTTGCATTTCCACCCTGGCACCCAGGCAATGCTCCTGTTGGTTTGGCAGTGCCAAGGTGCCAACTCTGCAATGCCAAGGTGCCCACGTTCCAGCAGGTGGGCTACCCTGCACTTACTCTGCCCACCCAGGGGTCTCCGATGACAAGCACTGATCAGCGCCCGGCGTTGTTAGATCCTGGGTATGTCGTAAGTAGGTCTATGACCTACTTCTATGAGCGTCATTCGGTCACGCCCATTCTGACTCCGACATCTCGCGGGACTTCGGCGAATCTCGCGAGGTGCAGAGGCTGTCGGGAGGCGCAGAGGCTGCAGGTCTCTCCCGGGATTCTCCGGCAGCGTGTGCTCTCGCTTGAGCACAACGCAGCCGGAGAATTGTGCCTACAATCTCTCCTGTCAGCATCCAGGAGCTTTTCTCTGAGTTCTCTGAATTAGCGCACCTAGCAGAACCCAATTGCTGTCTGTTGCCGAGCACGCCGAGCAGAGTACGGTCCCTGGCCACCAGCCAACCAATCGAGCCAAATCCCTCCAATCTCTCCGGTGCCATAAAGACGGAGCTCTTTCGTTCAAAATCTAAATCTTGATAGCAGTGTACTATTTTGAAACTTTTGAGTTCCTCACTTCCTCTGCTCGACTTAAAGGTATCTCTCCTAGAGCAAAGAACAATACAGCACAGGAACAGGCCCTTCGGCCCTCCAAGCCTGTACCGATCATGATACCACCCTTGGCTGAAAGCCTCGGCACTTCCTTTTGCCATATCCCTCTATACCCATCCTATCCATGTATTTGTCAAGATGCCTTTTGAACGCCATTAATGTATCTGCTTCCACAACCTCCCTTAGCAATGTGTTCCAGGCACTCTGTGTAAAACATCTGTTTCGCACATCCCCTCTAAACCTTGCCCCACAGACCTTAAACCTATATCCTCTAGTGACTGACCCCTCCACCATGGGAAAGAGTGCCTGCCCATCCACACTATCCATGCCTCTCATAATCTTGTAGACCTCTATCAGGTTGCCCCTCAACCTCCGTCGTTCCAGTGAAAACAGTCCGAATCTATTCAGCCTCTCCGCATAGCTAACACCCTCCAGACCAGGCAACATCTTGATAAACCTCCTCTGCACCCTCTCCTTAGCCTCCACACCCTTCTGTCTTTGTTAAAGTTCCTTGGATCAAAAATGACAATGCCAAAATAAAACAAATAGGAAACAAGGGGATCAATAGGACAGGGCCTTACAACAGTCACACACACTTAATTATGTATAAGATGTGACAATGGAAGAGTTATATTCTGTTGTTCTGGACATCAAGATTCTAAACTCGAAGGAAAATTTTGCAGCTGCTGGAAATTGGAAATAAAAAGAGAAAGTGCTGGAATATCTCAGCAGGTTTGGCAGCATCTGTGGAGGGGGAATCCTGGTTAACGTTTCGCGTCTATTTGATTCTTGTTCAGAACTCACAGTGGACTTGAAAGATGTTTCTCTCTCCACAGATGCTGCCAGACCGGCTGGGATTTTTAAAGCACATTTTGTTTATATTTTCTTAACATTCTACATGCTGAGAAGAATCAAACTTTGATTTTCTCCTCACCAGGACTGTCCCCCAGTGGATGACAAAAAAAAGTGTTGTTCTCAGACCTCTTTTCTAAGTAGTTGCATGAAAATAGAAGATAGCAAAACTAGTGGTCATAAACGGAAACATAAAATGCTGGATAAACACATCACGCCTGGCAGCATCTGTGGAAAAAGAAACAGAGCTAGCGTGGAGTCCAAATGACCCTTCCACATTTAGACTGGAAACGTTAACTCTGTTTCTCCCTCTACAGATGCTGCCAGACCTGCCGTGTTTATCCAGCATTTTCTGTTTTTATTTCAGATTCCCAGCATGTGCAGTATTTTGATTTTATTTTATTGGTTAGGAAATCTGGATTCTGGGAAGAATCCATCCCATTCATTTGGAATGTACTCAAGGATTGATGTGGCGCAACACCCTCAGCCTTTGAAAGTGCTCAGGAACCTATAGGAACTTCCTGTGCACACTTGTCACTACCCCAGCCCTGCTTGAGCTTTACGGAGCTTTAAGTCCGAGTGTTCCTGTAATAAGTAAATTGTTTTCTTTGCATGAGTAGGAGCGTGCTAAATGCAGCAGCTGAAATGGGCTAGTGATAAAAATGGAGGTTGTCTGATGTTGACACAATTATAGTGGTTAGAGCACGGCACCTCATATGTTCAGCATATTAAGTAAGAAGAGCTTCAAAACTGGAAGCGGCCTGTTAAATGGTGTGGGAGCCAAAAGAGCAATTCTTGCCAAATTTGGAACGCACTCCAATCAGAGCTGAAGTGAAGTCACTCGCACTGCCCAGGGCACAAATTTCTTAAAAAGGCATTGCCGCTGGCAGCTTTTCTCATGTGATGGTATCAATTAAGTGCTCGAATGAATAAGCAAGGCTCGTCAGAAAAGTATAGTGAAAAATAAATTAAACTGGTGATTTCTCCGACCAGTTAGGAGAGTTCTGAAAGGCTCATTTAAATACATAGAAAGAGGAACGGGGGACATTTTTAATTAAAAATATACCCTTTTCCTCTACAATTATTAACAACTTTTCGCATCTTATTACAGACCAGGTCCAATAACAGTTTTATTCTAGAAATATGTATTGTGATTATCAGAGTTTGCTCCATTAGTAGTTTTTAAAAATCTATCAGTCACTAATACTTCAAAACTTTGCATTGTTGATCATCTTCTTAAAGCATAATAATAAGTATAAACTCCCCCCCCCCCAAATGGAAATACACAACGAACATCGGAAAATACCGGAAGAGATGGAAAAGGTTTAAAAAGAAAGGGAAAGTCACAGAAAAAACAAAAAGGATAAGAGTCTGAAGAGGTGCGACAGAACGTGGGTTTGCACACGTGGTTATGTGAGTTCCTGATCTGTCTCAGTCCACAAGGGGGATATAGTGAGCAGTTCTGTAGAAGTCTCACACAGATTTAAAATGTTAACTCTGCTCCTTTCACTACAGATACTGCCAAATCTGCTGAGGTTTTCTAGCATCTTCTGTTTTTATTTCAGATAATGAGCAATTGACTGAATGCTATTACACAGAGAGGGGTGAGAGAAAGTTAAAACCAGTGGGATATGATGTTTTCTCTCATCTTTCTTACAAACTGTATACAATGCTGAGGGTGCATTCCAGCTCTTCAGGTCAAAAAGGGTGCATTACTGGGTCTGAAACAATCGTAATTGTGTTAATACGGTTCGATCACGCTTTTGGAACATGTATGTTATGAGGGATGATACTAAAAAGTTTTGGATACGTCTCCTGAATTACCTCAAAATTCAAAAATCTGAAATGAGGCGGAATAATGTTTGCAGCAAGAACTGGATGAAGAAGGAATAGTTTGTCAGGCAAGTGTAGAAAGAGAAAAATAAAACAAATGCAAGACTTCCCCCGTTGGTGAGTTCTGAAGGAAACATCTGGAACATCATGATAAATGCAAATCACTGGCTGCTGTACTCAAACTGTACTCAAACACAAATGTGATCTTTAACATACACAGTTTTCGCGAAAAAGGCAAAGAACCTATATTACTGTCCAGGAACATAATGCCTATGACCTTCAGACCAAAAGTAACTCGGCCCCTTTCCATCATTTATTAATTTCTGAACATGTTGTCAATCACGCTGCCATTGATCCCGGACTGTAACAATTAAACAGAATATTAATAACCATTGCAATGTTAATGGTGAAACTGCACTGCTAGGTGAAAATCCCGAAGTTCATGGCGTTAAAAGATGCATTTACTTTTCTTCACTTCCACTTGTCAAATAGGAGCAAACTCTTGATTATAATTCATATTCCTTTCATTACTGAACACCTGAATACTGCTCCCACAAATCTCCTACTGCGGTGGGTTTGGGCACGATGTTTCTGTCACCCGAGTAGGACAAGCTGGAAAATGCCAATAAAAATAACGATTAATGTAAGCCGTTGCAAGAATATTATGCACGGATATAAAACTGGATCTAAAGTTACTCCCATCCTAATCAATCTTTTGATTCAGTAGCTATAAGCATCTTTTATAGGTCTACTTTCACAAACTAAAAAAGATTCAAACTTTTCAATCGTTATCCTTGGAACCCAACAAGAGGCCCCTGTGTCAGCCCCAGCCCAAGTGGATCCCTGGAAATCGATAAAAAGGGCCTTCACCCTTAAATTGTATCCAAACCTGTGATTGGCTGGCCTTACCAAGGCCCAAAATGTCTTCCCTAGCAAGCAGCGTCCAATTGAAATGTACAGTGGATTCGCAAAATGTGTCTACATATCCATCTCAATGAAAAATTATAAGGAGAAAGAAACGGTCATCAGCAGATGTCAGCTTTCTCCAGTTTGCATGTGTTGTCAGTTTTGGAAATGCCCAAAGGCGACTGTGTCTTGGATCTGCTATTTTGACTCTTGTTCAGAGTGCCGTTACAACTTGCATAGGTCACATAAATCGGGGAGGGGGGCTAATCCCTGCATGGTGTCGTTAGCAATAAGTCCTGTTTTCCAAAAAAAATTGTAATTCCACTACGTTCACATTTCTGTCAAAATCGCGTGGCAATGAGGAGTGTTGTGTTTTGAAAGAAAAACATCTACACTTGAACTGATTTAATAAAATGACAGCCTCACCCATTGGTTTAGCATTGCAATTGGCTGTAGCTGAACGTGTGGCATCTTCAGCTGCATTCTGGGGAGGGCAAAAGACTTTCACTGAACCTTTTCCTTAAAGAAAGAAAGACAAATAATTGTTATTTCTTTCCCCCCATGTTCATAATAATTTGAACCATTGAATTTGTATAGAACAGCTGTGCTAATAAATATGAATTCATTATAACTTAAGGTATGGTTTGTCAATATTCTGCTCATTTATCCACTTTATGACATGCGGTACAACATCCAACTATCACCAAGTTAAGTAACTGGGCTCCGAGACTGTTTTAGCCAAGGTTTGACAATGACAAATCACCATCCTATTTATAAAGCTGCAAACAATGTGCGTCAGCTCAACGTCGGGAAAGAAATCCAAGCTTTCAATCACAAATTCAGCTATTCACTGTGACTTCATACAACATGTGCAGTATGTAGAAATATTAAGACGTTCAAACCATCATAACTGACCTACAGCACGACTCTGCTGTGTTTCAGCGTGTGAGTGAAATTGCTCAAACACAGCAGGGTACTAAAACTCTTGGGTCTGCAATAGCTTGAGAGTACATAAGAACATAAGAACTAGGAGCAGGAGTAGGCCATCTGGCCCCTCGAGCCTGCTCCGCCATTCAATGAGATCATGGCTGATCTTTTGTACACTCAGCTCCACTTTCCGGCCCGAACACCATAACCCTTAATCCCTTTTTTCTTCAAAAAACTATCTATCTTTACCTTAAAAACATGTAATGAAGGAGCCTCAACTGCTTCACTGGGCAAGGAATTCCATAGATTCACAACCCTTTGGGTGAAGAAGTTCCTCCTAAACTCAGTCCTAAACCTCAGTGTGTGACTGATGAGTGAGTGTTTCAGATAGAGATAGAAATAAAAACTCAAATTAAATCTGTGGGTGGCGAGCAGGGAAAAATAAATCAAACCACATGTTTTTCTTACAGGCTGAATATACAACAACAAAGATTTGCTAAAATTATGGATCTGCCGGGATTTTATTGAACCCACCACTCCCAAAAAAAAGCAAACTCTTGGCAATGTGTAATTCTGAAGATAAAAACGCTCCGCTCGCCCATAAAAACCAATCATTCAGTAGTAGAAATGTTCTTTCTGTATTGATCTCCTGCCCATTTCTGAAGCCTGTGGCTTGAGTTCTGCTGCACACTCACCCGAGTGAAAGGCCTCAAACTAGGAACCGGCTCCTAGAGTGCAGGAGGTTTACACTGTGTGCATCCCACTGGTGAAAAACACTCCTACAGTTTACCAATGTCAATCTTCATGTATTTCTGATACATCCCAAATAAAAACAGTTGGAAATGATTCACAGACAAGGTTACACGTTGGGCAGGAGTTGGGGACCAAGCATGGTGCCTGTGCGGTAGCACTGGGAAGAGGTCTGAACGATTTTGATGGTGGGGCTTCATTTTAAAATCTCACAGGTGAGCCACCCTCCCAGCACTGTCAGCTGGTGAACTTGGAGAACTGGACAGAGTGAGCTTAATGTAGTAATCCACGGGAGGCAGGAGTTCCGTCACCACACCAATATTTATTTACAATAACGATATTACAGGAGCAGCTACAAACAGTGCTGCTAGCAGTTCAGTCAACCTAAGACCCTCACAAAACCTACTATGGGCCCCCTCAATGAGCTATCATTGAGGGAGCTCATACTCCAATTGGCCAACCAATAAAGCCAATTGGAGTTCATTACACCCCCCCCCCCCCCCCCCCCCCCCCCCAAGGTCCGAGGAATTCCTGCCAGCTGGCATTCCTCTGAGCTTCTTCCTGCTCCTCATGTCTGGGTCTGTCACCTCGGTGTCGTCCGCCAATTCGTTTTCCGAAGTGGGCGGGGTGTACCTTATAGGTGCCCGGCTTTTCCTTGACGACCTCCTTGGAAGTTGTTCTTCCTCCTCCTCGGGGAGAGGTGTCGCGGCGACCTCATCGAGTGTGTCCATCTCCGACTCTGATGACTAGATGACGGGGTCTGGAGAAATTGCTCGGGGCTGGGGTGTGGGTATCCTTTCCGTCTGGGCTATCCCAGCTTGAGGCGGTACTGCTTCGCCTGCCTCCAGGTGTGGCTCCGCTGCCCTTATTTAGTCTAGGTGTTTCTTCAGCACCTTGCCTCCTATTGAAACCTCATAGGATATGGGCCCTGTTTGGGACTCTACCGTGCCTTTGACCCACGTTGGTTCATTCCCATAATTCTTGACCCAAACCGGTGCCCCCACCTGGAAATGTCTCTGCTGCCGACTATTATCATGCCCCCTGGGTTGGGCCTCCTGTTGTTTCTCCACTTTCCCCGTTAAATTTGGGAAAAGGAGACTCAGCCTCGTTCGCAGCCGCCTTCCCATTAAGAGTTCAGCTGGCAGTATGCCCGTTGTGGAATGCGGTGTGGTCCTGTAATCAAACAGCCAGCGGGAGAGCTTTGTGTCCATTGACGCTGCCGGCTGCTTCTTGAGTCCTGCTTTAAGTGTCTGGACCGCTCTCTCTGCCAGGCCGTTGGTCACTGGATGGTAAGGGGCCGTTTTGATGTGATGGACTCCGTTTTCCTTCAGGAATTTTCCAAATTCCCCACTTGTGTATGCCGTTCCGTTGTCCGACACCAATACCTCCAGATGTCCATGTGTTGCAAACGAGGCCCTGAGCTTTTCAATTGTCGATGCTGTGCTTGCCGTGTTTACCCGGTGACGTCCAACCATTTGGAGTGGGCGTCCACTATCACCAAAAACATTGAGCCCATGAAAGGGCCGCGTGGTCAATATGCAGGCGGGTCCATGGTCTGCCTGGCCGTTCCCACGGGTGCAATGGCGCCGCTGGTGGCACTCTTTGCCCCTGTTGGCACTCCTGGCACCGATGTACCAAGGCTGCTATGTCTGTGTCCAAACCTGGCCACCAAACGTAGCTTCGAGCTAGCATCTTCATTTTAGACACCCCTGGGTGTCCGTGATGTAACTCAGTTAAGATTGCCTGACGGCCCTGAGCTGGGACGATTACCCGGGCTCCCCATAATAGGATACCGTCTTCTACGGTTATTTGGTCCCTTCTGCTCCAGTATGGGTGCATCTGGGGCTCCACTGGTCTTTCCAGTTCCCCTGTTAGCAGTAAATGCTTCATCTTGGCTAAAACTGGGTCTTTTTGCGTCCACAACCGACTATGTTGTGCGTCTACTGGTAGGGAGTCCAAAAAATTTAGAGTCATTACTGTCTCCTCTACTTTTGGTATTTGCGGTGGAGTGTCCGGGAGGGGAAGTCTGCTCAAAGCATCTGCATTTGCTACTCGCGTTACCGGTCTGTGCTATAGAATGTATCTATATGCCACCAGTAGCAACGCCCAGCGTTGGATTCTGGCTGATGCAATCGGGGGTATTGACTTGTCTTCTTTTAATAACCCTAATAACGACTTATGGTCCGTCACTATGGTGAATTTCCACCCGTACAGATACTGGTGAAATTTTTTTACTGCGAATATCACCGCCAGTCCTTCCTTCTCGATTTGGGCGTACTTCCTCTCAGCCATCGCCAAGGTCCTCGAAGCATAGGCTATTGGCCGTTCTTCCCCATTACTTCCTCTATGGGCTAAGACGGCCCCTACCCCATAGGGGGATGCATCACAAGTGACCACCAACTCCTTCCTTGGGTCATAATGCTCTAGGACATTTTCGGATGACAGCTGTTCCTTAATGTCCCTAAATGCTCGGTTTTGGCGGGTGGACCATTTCCATTCTTGCCCCTTTTTTAGTAGCTGGTGGAGGGGTCCTAGGATGGATGCCCTATTTTCAATAAATTTTCCATAATAGGTTACCAACCGTTGAAACGATCGTAACTCCTGGACCGTGGTGGGAGCTGGGGCTTCTTTTATCGCCCTTACTCTGTCTTCTAATGGATGTAAGCCTGACTCGTCTACTTTATATCCCAGGTACGTCACTTGTGGGGCCAGAAAAACACATTTTTCCCTTTTTAGCCGGACGCCTGCCTTTGCGAAACGCCTCAGCACTTCCTCCAGGTTCCTTAAGTGTTCCCTGTTTGTCCTACCCGTGATTAAGACATCGTCCAAATAAATCGCCACCTGCGGTAGTCCCTGCAGAATATTTTCCATCGTACGCTGGAATATAGCGCAGGCTGATGACACTCCAAAAGGTAGCCTAGTATAACGAAAAAGGCCCTTCAGGGTGTTGATTGTAGCGAACTTCTGGGAGCCCTTGTCCAGTTTTAACTGCAGGTAGGCGTGGCTCATGTCCAGTTTCGTGACCAAAAGCCCACCTGCCAATTTGGCATATAGGTCGTATATTTTCGGGTTTGGGTATTTGTCCAGCAGTGCATATTTGTTTACCGTCTGTTTGAAATCTCCACAGAGACGTATCGAGCCATCTGGCTTCAAAATTGGTACAACCAGCGCTGCCCATTCAGAGAACTGTACTGGTCTGATAATGCCGTCGCGCCGTAACCTTTCTATTTCGTCATCTACTTTCTTCCTTAATGCAAAAGGTACCGGCCTGGCCTTACAAACTTTCGTAAATGGCTTCTGGGTCCACGTGCAAAGTTGCTTTGGCGCCTATGATTTCCCCCTTCCTGGAAGACCTCCGGGTATTTTTGGAGTACTCCACTCAACTGCCCGCTTCCACTCTGGAAAATTTTCATCCAATCTAATTTTAGGTCTTTCAGCCAGTTCCGTCCAATTAAGCTCGGTCCGGAGCCCTCTACTATCGTCAACGGTAATCTGAGCAATTGTTTCTCATATTCCACAGGTACATGAGTCGTGCCTAGAACTTCCAGGGGTTCCCCCGTTTAGGTTTTAAGTTTCGTCGATGTTTTTGTTAGGGTTAGTGACTGGAGTCCATCTTTGATTTTTCTAAATGCTGCCACTCCCATTACTGATATGGCCGCACCCGTGTCTATTTCCATTATTGTCGGCCGCCCGTTCACCCATGGGGTAATCCTAATGGGTTCTGCTTTCTTCGTTGTAATATTATATAATTGTTCCCCTTCAGAGGAGGATGGGGCGTCTAGGTTGTGTACTTCCCTGTGTCCCCACCTGCTATTCCTCTTTTGCCACCTCCTTCTAGGGTTTCTGTCGTTGTTACCCCACTCTGTCTGGTGCCAGAAACGGTCCTTCTCTGTTGGGGGAGCTTCAGCCGGTACTCCCCTCTGTCTCCAGTTAGTCCTGGCAGACTTGGGGGCAGTTCTGGGGTTTTCCTTTTTCCCTCTATTCCTCAGGTTTTTCCTGAGAGCGGCTATCTGGTAGCAGGACCCGTTGTGGTAGTCCCACTCACAGGTATCTACCTCCATTGGCGTGCCCTGTAGTTCCTGCGCCCCACTTGCTGCCTTTTCTGGGGACAGTGCAAGCTGTAACGCCTGCCTGCAGTCTAGCTTCGTTTCCGCCAACAGGCGTTTCTGTATTGTGAGGTCGTTTATACCACACACTAACCGGTCCCGAAGCATTTTATTTAGTGTCGGGCCGAACTCATATTTTTCCGCCAGCCTTCTCAGGCGGGTCAAGAAATTTGTGACTGACTCCCTGTCTTCCCGCTTCGCTGTGTAGAATCTGTACCTACGCAAAATGAGGGGTGGTTTTGGGTCGTAGTGCTCTTTCACCAATTCCGTTACTTCTTGGAAAGTTTTCATGTCCGGCGCATCGGGATAAGTCAGACTCCGTATAATGGCGAAAGCAGAGGGTCTGCACGCCGACAGCAGGATAAGCCGTCTCCTTTCGTCCGTCATATCATTTGCCCGGAAGAAGTAACACATTCTCTCCACATACTGGGACCAGTCCTCAATAGCCGGGTCGAATGCCTCTAACCTCCCAAAAAACGGCATTTTAAAAATGGCAAGGCTTACCCTCCGAGTGCGGCAGCTGGTCTCCGCAAAATTCGTAGTTTACCTCATCGCCACTGTAGTAATCCATGGGAGGCAGGAGTTCTGTCACCACACCAATATTTATTTACAATAATGATATTACAGGAGCAGCTACAAACAGTGCTGCTAGCAGTCCAATCAACTTAAGACCCTCACAAAGCCTACGCAGGTGATTATATGGGCCCCCTCAATGAGCTATCATTGAGGGAGCTCATACACCAATTGGCCAACCAATAAAGCCAATTGGAGTTCATTACACTTAACCACTCAGCTTAGACTTCAATGTGGGAGGCATGATTGGGAAATTTGCAGATGACACAAGCATTGGCCATGTAGTTGATGGTGAAGAGAAAGCTCTTGACTCCAGAATTTCCTCAATGGTTTGGTTGAGTGGACAGAGAAGTGGCAAATGGAATTCAATCCAGAAAAGTGTGAGGTACTGCATTTGGAGAAGGAATTTGTTAGGTATACTCATGTTATGACACCCTGAGCTGGTGCATGGTCAATGTCTGCCCACACGCCTTAAAGTCCCAACGCATGTGAATTAACCAATAATTTGTGTAAAGTTTCTGAGATCTTTAGCCACTGACTGCTCCAATGACTTACAGGTTTGTAAGTTAATCCTAAAGGACATAGCTGCAGCAGGTGGTGAGGGAAACAACAATAGGGAAAAACATACTTGACCTCATCCTCACCAATCGGCCTACTGCAAATGCATCTGTTCATGACAGTATCAGTAGAATTCACCACCGCACAGTCATTGTGGAGACAAAGTCCCTGCACATTGAGGATACCCTCCATCGTCTTGTGTGGCCCTACCATCGTGCTAAACGAGATAGACTTCGAATAGATCTAGCAACTCAAGACTGGGCCTCCATGAGGCCCTGTGGGCCATCAGCAGCAGCAGAATTATATTCAACCACAATCTGCAACCTCATGGCCTGGCATATCCCCCACTCTGCCATTACCACCAAGCCAGCGGATCAGCCTGGTTCAATGAAGAGTGCAGAAGAGCATGCCAAGAGCAACATCAGGCATACCGAAACATGAGGCTGTAACCTGCTGAAGCTACAACACAGGACTACTTGTGTGCGAAACAGCATAAGCAGCAAGTCAGAGACAGAGCTAAGCGATTGCACTGTAAATGTTCCGTAATCCTGATTCATCCAGCAGTGAATGGTGGTGGATAATTAAACAACTCACTAGAGGAGGAGGCTCTCCAAATAACCCCGCCCTCAATGATGTAGGAGCCAAGCACATATGTGCAAAAACAAGGCTTTTTAAAAAAGAATTTACAGGACCCAATAATTTTTTTTCCAATTAAGAGGCAATTAATTAATTGATTTGATTCATTGTCACAGGTACTGAAGTATAGGGGCTGGTTTAGCTCACTTGGCTAAATCACTGGCTTTTAAAGCAGACCAACCAGGCCAGCAGCACGGTTCGATTCCCGTACCAGCCTCCCCGGACAGGGGCCGGAATGCGGCAAATAGGGGCTTTTCACAGTAACTTCATTGAAGCCTACTCGTGACAATAAGCAATTTTCATTTTTCATTTTCACAGTGGATAGTATTTTTCTGCGGTCAGGGGAACATTCGCAGTACGTACATAGTAGATGAATGGTAAAACGAAAAGTGCAGAGGATACTGGAAGTCTGCAGAGGGATTTGGATAGGTTAAGTGAATGGGCTAGGGTCTGGCAAATGGAATACAATGTTGACAAATGTGAGGTTATCCATTTTGGTAGGAATAACAGCAAACGGGATTATTATTTAAACAATAAAATATTAAAGCATGCTGCTGTGCAGAGAGACCTGGGTGTGCTAGTGCATGAGTCACAGAAAGTTGGTTTACAAGTGCAACAGGTGATTAAGAAGGCAAATGGAATTATGTCCTTCATTGCTAGATGGATGGAGTTTAAGACTAGGGAGGTTATGCTGCAATTGTATAAGGTGTTAGTGAGGCTACACCTGGAGTATTGTGTTCAGTTTTGGTCTCCTTACTTGAGAAAGGACGTACTGGCACTCGAGGGTGTGCAGAGGAGATTCACTAGGTTAATCCCAGAGCTGAAGAGGTTGGATTATGAGGAGAGGTTGAGTAGACTGGGACTGTACTCGTTGGAATTTAGAAGGATGAGGGGGGATCTTATAGAAACATTTAAAATTATGAAGGGAATAGATAGAATAGATGCGGGCAGGTTGTTTCTACTGGCGGGTGAAAGCAGAACTAGGGGGCATAACCTCAAAATAAGCGGAAGTAGATTTAGGACTGAGTTTAGGAGGAACTTCTTCACCCAAAGGGTTGTGAATCTATGGAATTCCTTGCCCAGTGAAGCAGTTGAGGCTCCTTCATTAAATGTTTTTAAGATAAAGATAGTTTTTTGTAGAAAAAAGGGATTAAGGGTTATGGTGTTTGGGCCGGAAAGTGGAGCTGAGTCCACAAAAGATCAGCCATGATCTCATTGAATGGCGGAGCAGGCTCGAGGGGCCAGATGGCCTACTCCTGCTCCTAGTTCTTATGTTCTTATATTCTTATAAAAAAAGAATAATCGACAGAGTACATTGACAAATGGTACATTGACAAACAGTGATTGATTACAGTGCGGAACAAGGGGCTAAAGAAAGCAATTACACAAGCAAGAGCAGCATAGGGTGTCGTGAAGTGATCTTATAGGGAACACATCAGTCCGAGGGAGAGTCGTTGAGGAGTCTAGTAGCTGTGGGGAAGAAGCTGTTCCTATGTCTGGATGTGCGGATCTTCCGACTTCTGTATTTCTGCCTGATGGAAGGGTCTGGAAGAAGGCAAAGCCTGGGTGGGAGGGGTTTCTGATAATGCTTTCTGCCTTCCTGTGACAGCGGGAGGCGTATACAGAATCAATGTGAGGGTGGCAAGCTTGTGTGATGAGTTTGGCCGAGTTCACCACACTCTGCAGTTTCTTTCGATCTAGGACCCAGCAGTTGCCATACCAAGCTATGATGCAGCCGGATAAGATGCTCTCTATCGCACACCTGTAGAGGTTTGTGACAGTTGATGCAGACATGCCGAATTTCTTTATCTTCTGTACGAAGTAGAGACGTTGTTGGGCTTTCTTGACTGTTGCATTAACTTGAGTGGATCAGGACAGACTGTTGGTGATGGTGACCCCAGGAACTTTAAGCTATCGACCATCTCCACTTCGGAGCCATTGATGCAGACAGGGGTGTGTGTCGTGCGACGCTTCCTGCTGTTGATGATCAGTTCCCTGGTCTTTCCGGCATTTAGCGAGAGCTTGTTTTCGGTACACCATGCAAGTGTGGCCAATCCACCGAACATGCACATCTTTGGGTTGTTGGGGTGAAACCCACACGACACAGGGAACTCCACACAGATAGTGACCCAGGGCTGGGATCAAACCTGGGTCCTCAGTGCCTTAGGCAGCAGTGCTAACCAATACACCACTGTGCTGCCCCTCAGAAAACAAAGCTGAGGCATTCGCAACAATCTTCAGCCAGATGTGACGAGTGGATGATCCATCTCGGTCTCCTCCGGAGGTTCCCAGCATCGCAGATGTCAGTCTTCAGCCTTTACGATTCACTCCACATGATATCAAGAAATGGCTGAAGGCACTGGACACTGCAAAAGCTATGGGCTCTGACACTATCCCAGCAATAGTACTGGACTTGTGCTCCAGAACTTGCACTCCTAACTATGCTGTTTCAGTACAGCTACAACACTAGCAACTACCCAGCAATGTGGAAAATTGCTCAGTTATGTCCTGTACACAAGAAACAGGACAAATTCAACCCAGCCAATTACCGCCCTATCAGTCTAGTCTCCATCATCAGCAAAGTGATGGAAGGAGTCATCACAGTGCTTTCAAGCGGCACTTATTCAGCAATAATCTTCTCACGGACATGCAGTTTGGGTTCCGCCAGGGTTACAGCTCCTGACTTCATTACAGCCTTGGTTCAGACATGGACAAAATAGCAGAACTCCAGAGGTCAGATGAGAATGACTGCCCTTGACATCAAGGCAGCATTTGACCGAGTATGGCATCAAGGAGCCCTAACTAAACTGGAGTCAATGGGAATCAGGGGGGAAACTCTCCGCTGGTTGGAGTCATACCTGGCACAAAGGAAGTGATTGTGGTTGTTGGAGGTTAATCATCTCAATTCCAGGATATCACTTCAGGAGTTCCTCAGGCTAGTGTCCTAGGGCCAACTATCTTCAGCTGCTTCATCAATGACCTCCCTTCCAACATAAGGTCAGAAGTGGGAACGTTTGCAGATGACTGCACAATGTTCAGCATCATTCGCAACTCCTCAGATAATGAAGCAGTTCATGTCTAAATGCAGCAAGACCTGTACAATATCCAGGCTTGGGTTGACAAGTGGCAAGTTACATTCGCGCTACACAAGTACCAGGCAATGACCATCTCCTACAAGAGAGGATCTAACCATCACCTTTGACATGCAATGGCATTATCATCGCTGAACCCCCCCAATCAACACCCAGCGGGTTACCATTGATTAGAAACTGAACTGGATTAGCTACATTAATAATCAACACCATTGAGGACAAAGTAGATTGTTTGATTGCTCCCCCTTCCACAAACATTTAAACCCTCCACCACCGACGAACATTGGCGGCTGTGTGTACCATCTACAAGATACATTACAGTAACTCAGCAAAGTTCCATAGGCTGCACCTTCCAAACCCTCGACCATTACCATCTAGAAGGAGAAGAGCAGCAGATACCTGGGTATCCCACCACCTTCCCCTCCAAGTCACTCACCACCCTGACTTGGAAATATATCGCCGCTCCTTCACTTTCGACGGGTCAACATCTTGGAACTCCCTCCATAACAGCACAGTGTGTGTACCTACACCTCACGGACTGCAGTGGTTCAAGAAGGCATCTCACCACCACCTTGTGAAGGGCAACTAGAGGTGGGCAATACAATCTAGCCTAACCAGTGACGCCCACATCACAACAACTTTATTTATAGCAACAATAGAGATAAGGCGTGCAATAATTATACCAAAATAACAGCCACTAATCTACTACACCCCCTTTATCCATCCTACCCTCCCCCTAAAGACACACAAGTCATACGCATGCAGAGGGAGGTGGGAGGGGAAAAATAAAAGCTGATTAATGTGAGATGGAAGATGAGCGCCCTTGCTTCGGATGTTGAAGTTGATTTTCCAGATGACTGTCCTTCCAGGACGCGGAGTGATTGAGAACCACCGGTTGGATGGCTAACGAGGACCCTTTGGCTGAAACAATCAGACTGAATCCCCAGACTGTGGGATTCCCTCTGGAGAGCCACTTTCACTTTTATTATCCTCGGCCTTCACTCAGAAGATCCACCTGAGGCTGATGCAATTCTTACTTGCTTCCAATTCAACCAGGATGTCCTCTAGCTTTACTGAGGAAAACAGAGTTCCCCTCACGAGATCTTAACAAGGTTTCTTTAAACGACTGGCCCTGCCTCAGCTGCTGCTAAATTGAACTTCCTTGCAGGTCAATCGGACTGTAGAGAGAGAAAGGTCTTTAATTTGAACCTTTAGATAGAGTTCATACGGTAAGAGAGAGATCAGAGCTTTTACCCTCTAGCTTCTTGATCAAACGGAAATACTCAGAGGCTAGATAGAGAAGAAAAGCTGCTGCTCCATTAACCTGGAACGAGCCCCAGCTGAGGTGGTTGAGACACTCCTACCCTTTTTATGGAGAGAGAAAACTCCATAGAGCTTTCTTCAAGTCTGAGTTCAAAATGAAACTAACTTGGAAACAGTCTCACAGAGAAAAGGAACATTCCAGAACAGTCACTACCAATCAGCATAGATGACCAGCTGAGTGCCCAGCAAAGTAAGCAGCTCATTGGCCGACACCCAAGTCTATCAAGATGAGTCATCAGCGATGTCAGCACATCTGTCTGGATTCCTTTTAAAAAAAATTTAAAGGTGCAAGCCACCTTAAAGGCACAGGCGAATTTTTGTTCAGGTACAAAAATCATAAAAGCCAGAATAACAGAAAACAAAGAAAGCAGTTTAAACAGGAGGATTCTTACACTCAACAAAAATTAAGATATTGAGAGGAATTGAGGAAGTGAGAGATCTTGGAGTGCATGTCTTGAAAATTGCAGAGATGAGGAGAGATTGGATACGCTGGGTTTGTTTTCCTTAGAACAGAGAAGGCTAAGGGGTGAGCTCATCGAGGTACAAAATTATGAGGGCCATACACACACTACATCCACACTACACCCCACACCCTGTACCCCACACACACACTGCACCCCTCGCAAACACTACATCCACACACACCCTACATAAACACATACACTACATCCACACACAAGCTAAACACACACTCTACATAAACACACACACACTTCATAAACACACACTCTACATAAACACACACTAACTACATCCACACACACGCTACATAAACACACACACTGATGCACTATCAATTACGACGAGACGAGAGTAGAATGCAATCGAGGCTTTATTACACAGAGATGTGTGGCCTCCTCCAGCAGCTGACGAAATGGCTGCTGTACGGGGAGCACACATATTTATACTCCACCTACTGGGCGGAGCCAGCAGGCAGGGATCTACCGCCGTACCTGTAGTACAGGGGCCTTACCGTCAAACCCATATATATACAGTATATACATCAGTGGTGACTACCACATTCACCCCTATTAAAAATGAGTCCAGCGGGGGTGGTGGAGAACTATATACAGGCAAGTTGCTTTTAAAATCAGAGAGAGTATTACAAATTTAGGCGGTCCGGTGCCTTGATCTGTCGTCGGGAGCGCCGCAGTGCTGGTGGCAACTCCGGCGTCGGCCTGGTCTTCGATGACTCTGGGAGCGTGTCGAAATCCTCTTCATCCCCGGGTGGGAGCAAGGGGAGGATGGATTGTCCTGGAGCGGGGGCTGCGGTGGGGTGCGCCGGGGTAGGGAGGGTGGCGCCAGGACAGGGGGGGATGTGTGTGGAACCAGCTGGTGCCAGGTTCCTGAGGGAGGCTGTGTCTTGGCGGAAGTCAGGGTATACTACGTAAGAGTACTGCGGGTTGGTGTGGAGTAGCTGTACTCTCTCAACCAACGGGTCCGCCTTGTAGAGACACGTGTCTACGGAGGAGAACGGGTCCTCTAGCTGCCAGACACATTGGGAGCGAAACCCCGGAGGTGGATTTCCCGGGGAAGGCAAAGAGACGTTCATGGGGGGGTTTCGTTAGTCGAGGTGCACAGGAGCGACCGAATGGAGTGGAGTGTGTCGGGGAGGACCTTCTGCCAGCGGGAGGCCAGGAGATTCCTGGACCGTAGGGCCAGCTGGACGGCCTTCCAGACCGTCCCAATCTCCCACTCTACCTGCCTGTTTCCCCTGGGGTTGTAGCTGGTCGTCCTGCTCAAGGCAATGTCCCTATTGAGCAGGAACTGGTGCAGCTAATCACTCATAAATGAGGATCCCCGGTCGCTGTGGACGTAGGCGGGGAAACCGAACAGAGCGAAGATGGTGTTGAGGGCTTTGATGATGGTGGCAAAGAGGAATCGAGAATATTCATCGACCACACTGAGGAAGTACGTGTTTCGGTCGGTGGAGGGAAGGGGCCCTTTGAAATCCACGCTGAGGCGTTCAAAGGGGCGGGAGGCCTTCACCAGGTGCACACGGTCTGGCCAGTAGAAGTGCGGTTTACACTCTGCGCAGACCTGGCAGTCTCTAGTGATAGCCCTGACTTCCTCGATGGAGTAGGGCAGGTTGCGGGCCTTAATGAAGTGGTAAAACGGGTGACTCCTGGGTGACAGAGAATGTTGTGCAGGGTCCTGAGTCGGTCCACTTGTGCACTGGCACATGTACCTTGGGATAGGGCATCGGGGGGCTCGTTGAGCTTACCGGGGCGATACAAAATCTCGTAGTTGTAGGTGGAGAGCTCGATCCTCCACCTCAAGATTTTATCATTTTTGATCTAACCCCGCTGTGTGTCATTAAACATGAAGGCAACCGACCGTTGGTCAGTGAGGAGAGTGAATCTCCTGCCGGCCAGGTAATACCTCCAATGCTGCACAGCTTCAACGATGACTTGGGCCTCCTTTTCAATGGAGGATGCCGAATTTCAGAGGCATGAAGGGTGGGGGAAAAGAATGCCACAGGCCTGCCTTCCTGTTTGAGGGTGGCGGCCAGAGTGACATCTGATGCATCGCTCTCGACCTGGAAGGGGAGCGTCTCGTCGACCGCGTGCATCGCGGCCTTGGCGATGTCGGCCTTGATACGGTTGAAGGCCTGCTAAGTCTCGGCTGTCAGGGGGAAAACGGTGGATTGAATGAGTGGGCAGGCCTTGTCCGCATAGTTTGGGACCCACTGGGTGTAAAACGAAAAGAACCTCAGGCATTGTTTGAGGGCCTTGGGGCAGTGGGGGACGGGGAGTTCCATGAGGGGGCGCATGCGATTGGGGTCGGGCCCCAGAACTCCATTCTGGACCACATCGCCGAGGATGGCTAATCGGTTCGTGCTGAACACACACTTCTCCTTGTTATACGTGAGGTTGAGGAGAGTGGCGGTGTGGAGAAATATGGAAAGGTTTGTGTTGTGGTGGCCGAAGTTGGTGACATTGTCCAGGTATGGGAAAGTGGCCCGCAGTCCGTACCAGTCAACCATTTGGTCCATCTCCCGTTGGAAGACCGAGACCCCGTTGGTGACGCCGAAGGGAACCCTAAGAAAGTGGTAAAGGCGGTCGTCTGCTTCGAACGCAGTGTATGGGCGGTCCGCCTTACGGATGGGGAGCTGGTGGTAGGCAGATTTCGGGTCCACTGTCGAGAAGAACTGGTATTGTGCAATCTGATTGCCCACATCAGATATGCGTGGGAGAGGGTACGCGTTGAGCTGCGTGTACCGATTGATAGTCTGACTGTAGTCAACGACCATCCTGTTTTTCTCCCCGGTTTTCACCACTACCACTTGGGCTCTCCAGGGGTTGTTGCTGGCCTCGATGATACCTTCCTGCTGCAGCCGCTGGACTTCAGACCTGATGAAGGTCCTGTCCTGGGTGCTGTACCATCTGCTCCTGGTGGCGACGAGTTTGCAATCCGGGGTTAAGTTTGCAAAAAGGGAAGGCGGGTCGACCTTAAGGGTCACGAGGCCGCAAACGGTAAGGGGTGGTAGGGGCCCGCCAAATTTCTGGGTTAGGCTCTGGAGGTTGCACTGGAAGTCCAGGCTGAGTAGCAAGGCAGCGCAGAGGTTGGGGAGGACGTAGAGGTGGAAGCCGCTGAACTCCATGCCCTGGACAGTGAGGGTGGCGATGCAGTACCCCCGGATCAGAGTGGGATCCGGAGGCCAGGGAGATTCTCTGATTAGCGGGATGTACCACGAGGGAGCAGCGCCTTACCGTATCGGGGTGAATGAAGCTCAGTGCTTCCAGAGTCCAGCAGGCAGGAGCTCTCGTGCCGTTGACCTTCACCTTTGTCGAAGCGGTTGCGAGGTTGTGCGGTCAAGACTGGTCAATCGTGACCGAGGCGAGACGCGGCTGGTCGTCAGCGGTTGCAGGCAATGAGAGGCCTGATGAGGTGCCCGACGGGCAGGGGTCCTGAGGCAGGTAAGATGGCGGCGCCCACGGGCCGCATGTGTTGTGTGTAGAGCAAGATGGCAGCGTCCATGGACCACACGTGGTCCGAGGTGGGGAAGATGGCGGTACCCACTGGCCGCACATGGGGGGCGCCGGGACAATAGCGGCGATTGAGCTGGCACACTGCAGCAAAATGTCCCTTCTTGCCACAGGCATTGCAGAGGGCGCTCCGTGCCGGGCAGCACTCCCGGGGGTGTTTTGACTGTCCACAGAAGTAGCATTTGGGTCCCCCGGGGTTGGTTGGCTGCCACGGGCGCAGGCGTGGAGTTGGCTGGGGATTGTCGCTGATGGGATCCATGATGGGGGGCCGTCGGTGGGGTCCACAATGCACGGGGGGGCGGTCGGGGGCATAGGCCTGAACGTTGCGCGAGGCAACCGTAAGCGAGAGCCCTATTTTTTTGGTCGCCGCAAGGTCAAGCGTGGCCCCTTCTAAGAGGCGCTGGCGAATGTAGTCAGACCCTATGCCCGTAACGTGCACATCTCTCATCAGCAGGTTGGAGTGTTCAGTGGCCGAAACGGCCTGGCAGTCACAGTCTCTCACTAGGGCGAGCAGGGCATGCCAGAAATCTTCCACAGACTCACCAGGAAGCTGGTGCCGCATGGATAGGAGATGCCCTGTGTAGATTTTGTTGGTCTGCTAAGTGTAATTTTCCTTCAATGGCGCCATGGCTTCTGCATAGGTCAGCGCGTGCTGGACGAGGGGAAAACGTTGGAGCTCAGCTGCGTGTACAGAATCTGGAGCTTCTGTGCTTCTGGGATTGAGTCTGGTGCAGCCCCGATGTAAGCTTCAAAACAGACTAGCCAATGTTCAAAGTCCTTTTTGGCATTGTCTGCTTGAGGATGCAGCTGCAGGCGATCCGGCTTGATGCGGAGGTCCATCTCTGTGTAATAAATTGATGCACTATCAATTACGACGAGACGAGTAGAACGTAATCGAGGCTTTATTGCACAGAGATGTGTGGCCTCCTACAGCAGCTGATGAAATGGCTGCTGTATGGGGAGCACACATATTTATACTCTGCCTACTGGGCGGAGCCAGCAGGCAGGGATCTACTGCCGTACCTGTAGTACAGGGGCCTCACCGTAAAACCCATATATACACACACACTACATAAACACACATACACTACATAAACACACACACTACATAAACACACACACTACATAAACACACACGTTACATAAACACACACGTTACATAAACACACATACTACATAAAGACATGCACATTGCATAAACACACACGTTACATAAACACACACACACTACCTAAACACACACACACTAAACACATACACGCTACATAAACACACACACACTACATAAACACACACACACTACATAAACACACACACACACCTGTTGTCTTCACAAATGTCTGGTATTATATGGAAATGATTTCACTTGGTGTAAACTGCATTCACACTTCACACACCAGCCTCTTTCTTCAACATTCGCACTCCATCATCGTGCCTAATGTCCTGCTATTCCCTCTCAGCAGACTCACTATATGAAGCTGCCTCACAAAAGTACCTTTAGAACACCACACACTAACTCACCTCCACTCTCTTTGCAAGACTAGTTGATTCTCAGAAAATGGGAGTGGAACAAAACTTTGGGAGATTTGTTGCTCTACAAAGCCCAGGCAAATGAAGGAGATAAACGGGGAAGTGTAGCACCAGGCTGGAGGCCAAGGACAACAGGAAATTTTAAATGCTTTGCAAAGAGACAAAAAGGCTTGCATTTATATAGCACTTTTCATTACCGCCAGGCATATCAAAACGCTTTACAGCCAATGAGGTACTTTTTTCCATGTACTTGCTGCTGTAATGTAGGCAACTGCCAATTTGCACAAAGCAAACTCCCAAAAGACAGCATTGCAATTAGATAATCTGCTTTTCTGATGCTGATTGAGGGATAAATATTGGCCAGGGATAACTCCCCTGCTCTTCTTCAAAATAGTCCCATGGGATCTTTTATAGTCACACAAGCAGATCGATGGGGCCTCGGTTAACAACTCGCCTGAAAGATGGCACCTCCAACAGTGCAGTACTCCCTCAGCACGGCACTGGAATGCCAGCCTTGATGTTTTTGGTGCTCAATTCCTGCAGAGGGGCTTAAATGGTGGAGGCAATAACACAGCAGCAATGCCTACTTCTGCTCCTAATTCTTATGTTCCTACGTTTCTAGTACACTAGTTCTTTTTCAAAAATAAATTTTGATTACCCAATAATTTTTTTTTCAATTGAGGAGCAATTTAGCGTGGCCAATCCACCTAACCTGCACATCTTTGGGTTGTGGGGGTGAAAGCCACGCAGTCACGGGGAGAATGTGCAAACTCCACACGGACAGTGACCCAGAGCCGGGATTCTAATCCGAGTCCTCAGATCCGTGGATAACAGTGCTAACCACTGTGCCACGTTTCGCCCCCGAATACACTAGTTCAATACTATTTTTATACTTTAATTTATGAATGCAAATATTAAAATCTCATACATTTGCAGTAAAATAGATCAAAATGGTTCCAATACTTTTGAAAATAAATTTAGAGTACCCAATTCTTTTGTTTCCCAATTAAGGGACAATTCACGTACCCTGCACATCTTTCTGGGTTGGGAAGGGGGGGGGGGGGGGGGGTGTTGAGACCCACGCAGACACAGGAAGAACGTGCAAAACTACACACGGACAGTGACCCGGGGCCGGGATCGAACCTGGATCCTCAGCACCATGAGGCAACAGTGCTAAAACCACTGCGCCAATGGCTGCCCCCGATGTTAATTAAATTGGGAAAAAGGGAAGTCTTTGAACCATGCACATTACTGAGACTGCAAAATAAATGAACGTACATTACTGAGGAAACAAATAGCAATGTGCTTTTTAAGAATGCATTTGACTTCCAGGAACTGGAGTCTGATATATTAATGTTTTCTTGTCTATTGTTGAACTCCCAGCACATTTTTCATTAAAATAAATATTCTTTTCACTAGACTAAAGAAGACCTGGGCATCGACTTAAAGCATCTTGATCTGCAGGCTTCGGGCATGCAGAATCTCCCGCAGCTGGAAAACATCAAGCAAAATTAGAATTATATAAACAGATGAAGTTTTGTTTACATGTTATATGTACACTGCATATATGCAATTTGCTAATATATTGCAGATATTTTAAAAGAAGCTAAGTACTTATTACAATGTAATTTAGACAAAAACAACTTGGATTTATTTAACACCTTAAACCTTCAACACTAAACTACATAAAGTGATATGAGGGCAAATGGCCAAAAGCTTTGTCAATGAGTTAGTTTATAAGGAGTGTCTAAAAAGGAGGGGAATGTGGCGGATGGAGAGGCGGAGGGTAGGGAGGGTATTCCAGAGTTCAGGGCCCAAGTATCTGACGGCATGGCCACCAATAGAGCAATTAATATCAGAGCTGTTCAAGAGGTTAGAGTTAGAGGGGCACAATATCTCTTAGGGTTGTGTGGCCAGAGGAGATAACAGAGAGGGGCGCTGCACGTCGAGGGACTTAAGGCTGAGAATTCTTAAATCGGTGCGTTGCTTGAGGAGGAGCCAGCGACGGTCAGCGTGACAGCATTTGGCATGAGTTAAGACACAACTGGCATAATCCTGAATGGTGTCAAGTTTACAGATGGTGTAGGAGGCTGCCCAGGAGTATCTAGTCGAGACAACGGTATGAATGAGGGTTTCAGTGAAGGATGAGAGGCAGTGGTGGCGTGCAGTGAGATTGCAGAAGTAGAAATAGGTAGTCCTAGGCAGAACAAAGGCTCATCTCAGAGTTAAAGGTGGCTCAGTCTGAGATTGTTGCTATGGAGAGCGACTGAGTCGCTATCGAGGAAACGGCCTTTGTAGAGGAAACCAAAGACAATGGCGTCAGTCTTCCAAAGGCTTGCTTGGAAAAAAAACTCCTGCTCACCCAGTACAGGATGTCTGATATGCAGTCTGATAATTTAGCACTGGAGGAGTCAAGAGAGACGTTGGTGAGGTAGAGCTGGAGGTCTTCAATGGAGAAACTAAACGTGTTTTCAGATGTTGTCACTGCGGGGCAACATGTAAATGAGAAATAGGAGGGGCCAAGGATGGATCTTTGAGGGACACTAGAGATAAGGGTGTGGGAGCAGGAAAATAAATCATTGCAAGCGAGTCTCTAACTATGATAAGAATGGAAGGGAGTGAGGTCCTACACAGCTGGATGACAATGGGGACGTCTTGGAGGACAGTGATGTGGTCAACTCTTTTAAAGGCTTCAGATGGGTCATGAAGAATAAACATAATAGTTTGCCATTTCATGTTAATATACTATATTACAAAGGTGAGCTCAATTGGCCCAAGGTTAGGATTCAGGCTTGATTAGAGTTAGATTTTGCCAAGGTATGGTGGTTTTGATGGTTCAGAGCACATTAAAAATTAGGGGAAAATTCCTACAGGGAATTTCCTCTGTATCCACATTTTAAATATATGCAGCCAGTGGATTATGCTCAGTTCAAGGGCGGCAATTCAGAAAGCAAAGGCTTCCAAAATGTGGGCCGTGACCCTTGGCAGGGTCATAGGATGAGATTAAGATGAGTTCACGTTGAGAAATGTTTGGAAGCACAATCATAAAGTATACTCCAGAATTAATCTCTGGCTCACAATGAACATTTCCAATTTGTTGATTAAAAGCATAATCTAAGGACTAAGTAAGCTTTAATTACTTGGGTTTGGAGGTTCTTGAGGTGGTTGCTGAGGACATATTGAAGCTGAAAAAAAAGAATCCACATTAAAATTACACCACAATTACATTTGAAAGTACACATATTTCCTCACTATAGGAATTCCCTTTTACAGGGAAAGGTAGCATTGTGGTAAGGGGTGCAATCTTGTCTTGGTGATGGGGTCCTGCTAATGACTGGCAAGAGCCCCGTGTTGCCCCATCTGGAAAGGCCTGCCAATATTACATGCCACTCAGGCACCTGACAGGGCACCAGCGAGCCTTTCTCTGGGATCAGGACCCTGGTGGCAGGTTCTATCTGCCGAGAGCTGCTAGCCAATCAGATGCTGGCTGCCCTTTTGAATGGCAACGCCATCAGGTAGGTTGGGGCTGCTGCCAGAATGACACCCACCCGAGCCCGGAACTCGGGCATAAGTGAGTGATGACGGGAGTGGCGTCGCGGGGTGGGGTGGAGCAGGGAACCCTACTCTCGCCGGCCCTCAGCTGGGTTAATTAGGCATTAATTAAGGGCCTCAATTGGTGACGGGGTAGGAAGGCTTCACTTGAGCTTTCTCACCACAGACTTAATCAGAGTGCAGATGGGAAAGTGGTGAGGTCACGCTGGCACGGTTCTAATGTGGTTATGCAGCAGCAAAGGTAGGGGTCGACGTGGGCGGGGGACCTAGGGCTGGCGGGATGGGCACGGCACTGGCTAGGGGGTGAGGGGATAAGAGGGGAGGCCCTCCAGGTTCTGGTGGGTGCATGAGGTGGACAGCCCTGCCGGCTGGGAATGGCCTGCCACGGCAGGGCGGTGTCAAAGCCACGGACGGCATTATGGCGGCCAGGCTGATGAGCACTGACCTGGGTGCTGGCTGAGTGCAAGCCTCCTGGCTGTGCGGATGGGTGCCGGACCCCCAACGGGGCGGCGATCCCAGCCGGCGGTACCCACTGGCAAGTAGGTCCAGGGCCGCACCCATGGCAGCCCCCAGTGAGAGTAGTGCCATTCAACGTTGGCGCTAGCAGGAGGGACGGGCAACAGGTGTCAAGACACCGAGGGGGCGGGCGGTGGTGGGGGCCATGCGTGGCTGGGACGCAAGCTGCCAACAGGGCGGCCATATAGCCCATGGCACCTGGGCATGGTGGGGTCATGCGCCATGGTTAAACTTGTTGTCTAACCCCCCACCCTTGCAGATAATAATGTTTGGGCACCAGCCAGCAATGTTGGCCGGTGTGGCGGGGTCCGCTGCCCTGCATGCAGCCCTGTGGCAGCGTCAGCGCAGGCAGCTCAGCGAGGTGGCGAAGGTTGCACCAGAGGGACAGGCTGCAGAGAGGCAGGTGACAGCTGCTCAGGCTGGAGGATCGCCCACCCGACAGGCGCAGGCGGAGGAGAACAACGACGAGGGCGAGGCACAGGATGAGGATACCGATGAGGATGAGGAGGAGAGGCTCGATTCCGGCTTGGGTCACTGTCTGTGTGGAGTCTGCACATCCTCCCCGTGTGTGCGTGGGTTTCCTCCGGGTGCTCCGGTTTCCTCCCACAGTCCAAAGATGTGCAGGTTAGGTGGATTGGCCATGATAAATTGCCCTGAGTGTTGGGTGGGGTTACTGGGTTATTGGGTAGGGTGGAGATGTTGACCTTGGGTAGGATGCTCTTTCCAAGAGCCGGTGCAGACTCGATGGGTCGAATGGCCTCCTTCTGCACTGTAAATTCTATGATCTATGAGAGAGAGAGAGGGGGGGGGGGGGGGGGGAGGAGGTGGTGCCACGGCACCGGAAGCGCCGGATGAGGCCTCATGTGTACCGGCACCACATGTCCTTCGATGACCTCTGGGACAGGGCATGCAGGAGGAGACTCCGGATGAGCCGGGAAACCGTCGTCCATATATGCCACTTGATGGCACACCTGGCACCACGTGGGACTGGGGGGGGGGGGCACCCTCTCCCTTGGCCATCAAGGTGACGGACGCCCTGAAGTAGACAGAAGTCTACTTGGCGGGGTCGTTCCAGTCGCCGAGTGGGGACCTGTCCGGCGTGTCCCAGTCATCGGTGCACAGGTGCACCCGTGCAGTGACTGACGCCCTGTATGCCATTGTGGAGCACCTCATCCAGTACCCGATGGACCCCACCCACCAGGATGGCTGGGCAGCAGGCTTCGCTGCCATGGCCAGGATACCCATAGTACTGGGGGTGATTAATAGGGTGCACTTCGCCATGCGGTCACCAGCGGATAACAGGGCAGTGTTCATGGGTCCTACTCCATGAACCTGCAGGTGGTCTGTGACCACCAGATGAAGATCCTGCACGTCTGCGCCCATTACGGACAGTGTGCATGACTCGTTAATCCTGGCGCAATCGTCCATCACAGGCATGTTCGAGGGACACCCCCCCCCCCCACCCCCGACTGAGGGGCTGGTTTATGGGCGACAGGGGTTACCCGTTGCGGTCGTGGCTGATGCCGCCTATACGGAGGCCACAAACTGACGCGGAGACCCGCTACAACGATGCCCATTGTGCAGAGGTGTGATCGAGAGGTGCTTTGGGCTGATCAAGATGCACTTCAGGTGCCTGGACTGCTCTGGAGGGGCCCTCCAGTACCCATCGGAGAGGGTCGGCCTTTCGTTGTGGTCTGCTGCGTTCTCCACAATATAGCCCAGCAGAGGGGTGATGTGCTGGAGGAAGAGAAGGGAGAGGCAGAGGGGCAAGAGGAGCATGAGGAAGGGCACGTCTCTCCAGATGAGGAGGATAGGGAGGGCGGGGGGGACAGCAATCGACGGGAAATGGGGGCTGGACATGGACGGGAGGCTGCACGACGCCACTGGCAGGGCCACCGAGCACGGGAGGCGTGACTAGGTGGGTGGGGGTTCGCTGGGCAGGGGCAATAACACAACTGTACTGCGCCACCTCACCATCAACCACCCACACCTCCCAGAACACCCATGAGACGCACCTCCCCTCCCCCCACCCACCACCCTTACCTCCCACACCACCACATGCACACCACCCCTCCATTACAATTCCACCTGCGGCACAACGTGCCGGGCTCACACGGCTGCTTGTGGAAGTGGGTGTGGTCCATGCCATGAGGGTTGATGACAACGCTCTGCGATGAGCTCTGAGCTCCAAATCGTTCGACAATGTCTGACTCATGGCCACAGTTACACCCTCCACCTGTGTGGTCCCTGTATGCGTGCTGGACACTCCATCACATGGCCGTGTTGAATCGCTGGGGGCGGGGTGGCCTGAACGTCTTGGGGGGGGGGGGGGGGGAGGGAGGGGCGCATATTACACCCACCGGGGCTCAACGTTCCATCACCCCTCGACCACAGTGACACTCAGTTCCTTACCCAGGTCGGGGTCTGCAGGCATCGGACAAAGCACAGAGGCAGCTTGCATTGGTGTAACAGTGAGTTTAATTAGAAAGGTTATATACAAGTGCCCCAGACCCTCTAACTAAGCTGTGCCCTGCACCCATGCCAACTTACTAGGTGTCCAACTTCCTGACTTTCTTGGCACTGGACCCCTATGACGACGTCTCTGTGCCAGACGGTATAGCAGGAATGAAGGCGGACTGCTGAGACTCCTGCCATGTGACCTGGATCCCCGTTGGCGCTCGTTTCCTGGGGAGGCCCGGCCTGGATGGGCCAGGCTGCTCCTCGGGCATCCTGGATGGCGTGGTGCCACCCTGTTCTGCCCACTGTCCACCAGATGCACCAGGGACAGAACGGGGGAGTCTGAGGTGCCGCGGTGTTCTGGGACCTCCCGTGCAGGAGTCACCGGCACAAGCCCCAACATCTTCTCCTCCTTCGGGGTGCGCGATGACACACGGGCCTCCCAATGGGATGGGGGTGCGAGCGGAGACAAGCCCCGAGGCACTGCTGACACCTGGCGCTGCCCATCCTGGAAGCCCGCTATGTTATTGACCAGGGTCTGAACGTTAGCAACCATGGAGCTCAGGGAATGGGCCATCCCTGTCTGGGACTTCGCCACCTCCCTCTGGGCGTGTGACGCCATCTAGCACCTGGGCAATGCCCCCGATGCGCTCAGCGATGGCCTGCTAAGACTGGGCCATTATCTGGTTACTGCCACTGATGCTCTCATCGATGGCCTGCTGAGACTCGGCCAGACTGTGGACGCCTCTGAAATCTCCAGCTGGCTCTGGCACATGGCTGCCTGTGAGAGGGCAGCCCTGTCCTGGGCCACGGATGATGCGTGCACATGAAGCCCACGCCTTGCATGAATCTGACCCATGTCCGACACCTTTGCCCCCATTGCCTCCACCGCGGACGTCACCCGTGCGGTGTCGGCCTGGGTGGCAGCCATGACTGGCACCACTCCCTGCTCCTGGACGCGGATGGACTCCTCCACCTGCGCCCGCAGCTGCTGGAAGCCGGCCGTCCTCCCGTTGTCTAGTTCCTGGGTGTCTGACTGCTTTGGGTCTATGGTAATTCCAGGAACCCGGAAGCCATCTGGGCGGCAGCTGTTTGCAGGGGCTGGGCTGCCCTCCGACCGTCCGGTCCCTCGGCTGCTCCTACCTCCCACCTGCTGCACTGGAACGGCTGTGTGGTGCGCACCAGTGAGCATCCCAGAAGCCTCATCACTAAATTGTCCAACCGAGGTGAGAGTCTCTGCGATGGTGGAGGGTGTGGGAGACAGCAATGAAGAAAAGCCCATGCCATATTCCGGGGTCTCCTGCATCGATTCTTGGCCCAATTGTCCCTGTGTCACCCCGTCTGTGTGTCAGTGTCCGGTCTTTCCGTCCTCTGTGTATCCGCCCTCTGGGTGTCAGTGTCCTGGGTGTCAGTGTCCTGGGTGTCAGTGTCCTGGGTGTCCGTGTCCTGGGTGTCAGCGTCCTGGGTGTCAGCGTCCTGGGTGTCAGTGTCCTGGGTGTCAGTGTCCTGGGTGTCAGTGTCCTGGGTGTCAGTGTCCTGGGTGTCAGTGTCCTGGGTGTCAGTGTCCTGGGTGTCAGTGTCCTGGGTGTCCGTGTTCTGGGTGTCCGTGTCCAGGGTCTCATGTCCTAGGTGTCCGTGTTCTGCGTGTCAGTGTCCTAGGTGTCAGTGTCCTGGGTGTTAGTCGCATTACATTCGGCCCCCACTTACATTACATTCATGTCGCATTACATTCGGCCCCCACCAACAAGCCTGGACTTGCAGAGGCCTACCGACTGAACTGGCTTGGGACAATTCACACCTCTTTAACCTGGAGTTACCTCTCTCTCTGCATCTTTGATGATTTGATTGCCTGCAGGTGCTCGCATTCCGGGGCATCTCTGACTGTGTCTATATAAACATTTCTGGAACAAGCCTTTCCATTCACCTGAAGAAGGAGCCGTGCTCCGAAAGCTCGTGTTTGAAACAAACCTGTTGGACTTTAACCTGGTGTTGTAAGACTTCTTACTGTGCTCACCCCAGTCCAACGCCGGCATCTCCACATCCTGGGTGTTAGTGTCCTGGTGTCAGTGTCCTGGGTGTTAGTATCCTGTGTGTCAGTGTCCTAGGTGTCAGTGTCCTGGGTGTCCTTGTCCTGGGTGTCCGTGTTCTGCGTGTCAGTGTCCTAGGTGTCAGTGTCCTAGGTGTCCTTGTCCTGGGTGTCAGTGTCCTGGGTGTTCGCGTCCTGGGTGTTCGCGTCCTGGGTGTCCGTGTTCTGGGTGTCCGTGTCCTGGGTGTTCGCGTCCTGGGTGTCCGCGTCCTGGGTGTCAGTGTCCTGGGTGTCCGTGTCCTGGGTGTTCGCGTCCTGGGTGTCCTTGTCCTGGGTGTCCGTGTTCTGCGTGTCAGTGTCCTAGGTGTCAGTGTCCTAGGTGTCCTTGTCCTGGGTGTTCGCGTCCTGGGTGTCAGTGTCCTGGGTGTCCGTGTCCTGGGTGTTCGCGTCCTGGGTGTCCTTGTCCTGGGTGTCCGTGTTCTGCGTGTCAGTGTCCTAGGTGTCAGTGTCCTAGGTATCCTTGTCCTGGGTGTTCGCGTCCTGGGTGTCCGCGTCCTGGGTGTCAGTGTCCTGGGTGTCCTTGTCCTGGGTGTCCTTGTCCTGGGTGTTCGCGTCCTGGGTGTCCGTGTCCTGGGTGTTCGCGTCCTGGGTGTCCGTGTTCTGGGTGTCCGTGTTCTGCGTGTCAGTGTCCTGGGTGTCAGTGTCCTGGGTGTCAGTGTCCTGGGTGTCCGTGTTCTGGGTGTCCGTGTTCTGCGTGTCAGTGTCATAGGTGTCAGTGTCCTGGGTGTCAGTGTCCTGGGTGTCCGTGTTCTGCGTGTCAGTGTCCTAGGTGTCCTTGTCCTGGGTGTCAGTGTCCTAGGTGTCAGTGTCCTGGGTGTCAGTGTCCTGGGTGTCCGTGTTCTGCGTGTCAGTGTCCTAGGTGTCCTTGTCCTGGGTGTCAGTGTCCTAGGTGTCCTTGTCCTGGGTGTCAGTGTCCTGGGTGTTCGCGTCCTGGGTGTCCGCGTCCTGGGTGTCCGTGTTCTGGGTGTCCGTGTTCTGCGTGTCAGTGTCCTAGGTGTCAGTGTCCTGGGTGTCCTTGTCCTGGGTGTCCGTGTTCTGCGTGTCAGTGTCCTAGGTGTCCTTGACCTGGGTGTCCGGGTCCAGGGTGTCCTTGTCCTGGGTGTCCGTGTTCTGCGTGTCAGTGTCCTAGGTGTCCTTGTCCTGGGTGTCCGTGTCCTGGGTGTCCGCGTCCTGGGTGTCCTTGTCCTGGGTTTACGTGTTCTGCGTGTCAGTGTCCTGGGTGTCCGTGTTCTGCGTGTCAGTGTCCTAGGTGTCCTTGTCCTGGGTGTCCGTGTCCTGGATGTTCGCGTCCTGGGTGTCCGCGTCCTGGGTGTCCGCGTCGGTGGCAGGGCTTCTGTGACGGCTGCCCTCCCCGCTGTGACCTGCGTCCCTGGGGGCACTGGACCTGGCACTTGCCGTGGGCGTTCTATGCCAGACGGCCCGGGACGACAGGCGGCTGGTCCTGTAAGGCACAAGACAGCATATATTGTTAGGCAGGTGGATGGGGGTGAGGGGGTGGAGTGGGGGGCTGTGTTGAGGGGGTGGAGTGGGGGGCTGGAGTGAGGGGATGTGTGGGGGGCTGGGGTGAGGGAATGGAGTGGGGGGCTGGGGTGAGGGGGTGGAGTGGGGGGCTGGGGTGAGGGGGTGGGGTGGGGGGCTGGGGTGAGGGAATGGTGGGGGGCTGGGGTGAGGGAATGGAGAGGGGGGCTGGGGGTGAGGGAATGGAGTGGGGGCTGGGTTGAGGGGGTGGAGTGGGGGGCTGGGGTGAGGGGGTGGATTGGGGGGCTGGGGTGAGGGGGGGCTGAGGTGAGGGGGTGAAGTGGGGGGCTGGGGTGAAGAGGTGGAGTGGGGCCTGGGGTGAGGGGGTGGAGTGGGGGCTGGGGTGAGGGGGGGCTGGGGTGAGGGGGTGGATTGGGGGCCTGGGGTGAGGGGGGCTGGGGTGAGTGGAGGGCTGGGGTGAGGGGGTGGAGCGGGGGGCTGGGGTGAGTGGAGGGCTGGGGTGAGGGGGTGGAGTGGGGGCCTGGGGTGAGGGGGTGGTGGGGGGCTGGGGTGAGTGCAGGGCTGGGGTGAGGGGGTGGAGCGGGGGGCTGGGGTGAGTGGAGGGCTGGGGTGAGGGGGTGGTGGGGGGCTGGGGTGAGGGGGAGGGGGGGGCTGGGGTGAGGGGGTGGTGGGGGGCTGGGGTGAGTGGAGGGCTGGGGTGAGGGGGCGGAGCGGGGGGCTGGTGTGTGGAGGTGGTGGGGGCCTGGGGTGAGGGGGGGCTGGGGTGAAGGGGTGGAGTGGGGCCTGGGGTGAGGGGCTGGAGTGGGGCCTGGGGTGAAGGGGGGCTGGGGTGAGGGGGTGGTGGGGGGCTGGGGTGAGTGAAGGGCTGGGGTGAGGGGGTGGAGCACGGGGCTGGGGTGAGTGGAGGGCTGGGGTGAGGGGGTGGAGTGGGGGCCTGGGGTGAGGGGGTGGTGGGGGGCTCAGTTGAGTGTGTGGAGTGGGGGGCTGGGGTGAGTGGAGGGCTGGGGTGAGGGGGTGGAGCGGGGGCTGGGATGAGTGGAGGGCTGGGGTGAGGGGGTGGTGGGGGGCTGGGGTAAGGGTGTGGAGTGGGGAGCTGGAGTGAGGGGGTAGTGGGGGGCTGGGGTGAGTGGAGGGCTGGGGTGAGGGGATGGAGCGGGGGGCTGGGGTGTGGAGGTGGTGGGGGGCTGGGGTGAGGGTGTGGAGTGGAGGGCTGGGGTGAGGGGGTGGAGCGGGGGCTGGGATGAGTGGGGGGCTGGGGTGAGGGGGTGGAGCGGGGGCTGGGATGAGTGGAGGGCTGGGGTGAGGGGGTGGTGGGGGGCTGGGGTAAGGGTATGGAGTGGGGAGCTGGAGTGAGGGGGTAGTGGGGGGCTGGGGTGAGTGGAGGGCTGGGGTGAGGGGATGGAGCGGGGGGCTGGGGTGTGGAGGTGGTGGGGGGCTGGGGTGAGGGTGTGGAGTGGGGGGCTGGGGTGAGGGGGTGGTGGGGGGCTGGGGTGAGTGGAGGACTGGGGTGAGGGGGTGGAGTGGGGGGCTGGGGTGTAGGGGTGGAGTGGGGGGCTGGGGTGTGGAGGACTGTGGTGAGGGGGTGGAGTGCGGGGCTGGGGTGAGGGGGTGGAGTGGGGGGCTGGGATGAGGGGGGGGAGCTGGGATGAGGGGGTTGGGTCAGGCAGGGGAATCTCACTTGGTGGTGCGCCTCCGACCTGGGAACCGGCACCTCCCGGTCCTCGGCACCGCCTGCGAGATCTAGTGCCCTCTGCTCATGGACGGTGAAGGGGTGCAGTCCGGGTGGACCCCCTCTGTTTTTTTCCCGCACCCTGTGGTTATGGGCCCTCTTATCCTGGGGGGGGGGGAACAAACATCAGTGTTAGGCGGTCCGACGCACGCAGCACAGCTGTAGGGTATATGATGTCATTGGAGCACAGTGCACCCGGCCAATGCTGCTGGCATGGGGGGATGCAGCCCATGTGGGTTAGAGAGGGGGTTGTGCTGTCCTCCTGGGGGAGGGGTGGCGTTTGACATGTGTGGGAGGTTGGGGGGGTGTGGTGCCAGGGGCACGTTGCTGTGTACTCACCCTGGCTGCCCTCGTTGGATCTTGCAGCTTTTTACGGCACTGTTCGCCGGTCTGTGGGGCGCTCACTGCATGGTCCACCTCCCTCCACATACACTGAAGGGAGGTTGACGCCCGGTCCGGGGCACAGGACTGCCTTCCTCTCCTCCATGTCGTCCAGAAGCGTGTCAACGTCATGCTCCCTAAACCTCGGAGCAGCACTGCGGGCGGCGGACATCTTGCGAGCGTCGGCAGTGTGAGCCGCTCGCGCATTATGCGACGCGGCGCCGTGTCAATGACGTGGCTCGAGTATCCAACGCTGGTCTGGACCGCTCCATGCGCACTTCTCGTGGCACCCATGCTGTCCCCTTGTGCGCCGCATGATCATTGCTCCTAGTGGCCCGCTGACGCTGTCGTAAAACACTTCAGCGTTTACTATGGCGTCGACACTCTGCCGCTATAACGGAGAATCCTGCCCTACAATTTAGCTTCAATTTATTACCCCACAAACAGATGTTCACAGATGTTTTCACTTACCCGTACCGTATACCTGTGCTCAAGCAGGAGATACGTGGAGTTGCAAAGGTGTATGGGAGTTTAAGGCATGGCCACACTTTGCGTCAGATGCTGATGACATTTCAAAATGGCGACCACCCGCTTTTATACTTGATGCGACCATCAATTCACACGAGACGATTAGTTGAGGTGAACAGTGGTTTTAATAAGCTAGATCTGTGCCTGCCTGTGACTGCTCTGTACTGAGTGCCGCCTACAGGCTGCAGATTTATATACCACCCCCGAGGGGGCGGAGCCCACAAGAGCATCAACATAATACAACACAATACAGTGGTGAATTGTAGTAGCAATACGTTCACCACAATACTCTGTGTATAAATTAATCTCCGTTTTTGGTCAGGATTTTCAGGCTTAGAATGACAACATCTACACCAGGTCTTTTTAAACTTGCTTAACCCGATGGAGTCAGGAGGATCAGGAGAGCTTACCCTTGACCCACAAAGAAAGCTTAGGTCACCCGTTTCCACGTTCTCCTGCGCCCACACATCCACTCCAATCAAGAGGTTTGGCACCCATTTCTTTGGCACTCAAGGTGACCTCCCGCTACCTGCATGCTCCTGCTGCTGGGTAAAGGTCTCCCTGGTCTACCTGGGAGAGGCCAAGAGGATCTGTCACTCATCTTGACCCCCACATGTCCTGGTTCTTGCCCAGGGTTAAAATCAGGCTTCCAGAGAAACAATCCCAGAATCCCAGATGGTTAAATTCTGAGTGAAGAACTTCCTACTTTACATAAACAATTTAGCTTAGCCTGAACTCCAGGCCATAGTGTGATATTTTCCATTTCATATGAATGAAATTGCAGATTTTGACTTCAGGTTCTTAATTAATTTCCGTAGTGTGCCATGAACATAGCATCTGAACTCAAAACACATTTCTCACAGGAGGGCGGAATCATCCGCTCCCGCCAACAATGGGAATTGTGGTGGGCGGAGAGCAAGATTTGATGGGGAGTGTGGTGGTGGTGGGGGGGGGGGAATGGTGTCCAGAGAAGGGATGTTGAGTGTGTCCATAAAAGGGGGTGGGGAGCAGAGTCTTAGAGTGCGGAGTTTCAGGACTCGGCTTGTTTCCACTAGAGTTTGGAAGAGTGACTTGATTGACGTATGCAAGATCCTGAATAGTTTGGCAAGGTGGACATGGAAAGGATGTTTCCTCTTGTGGGTGAGACCAGAACTAGGGGGCAATGTTTTAAAATTAGGGGTCGCCCTCAGAGACAGAGATGAGGAGACATTTTCTTCTCTCAGAGGTTGTGCGACTTTGGAACTCTGTACCTCAGAAGGCAGTGGAGGCGGAGTCACTGAATATGTTTAAGGTGGGGGTAGATAGATTCTTGTTGAGCAAGGGAATCAAAGGTTATCGGGGGGTATATGGGAAATGTGGAACTCAACATGTACAGGTCAGCCATGATCTGGCAGAGCAAGCTCGAAGGGCATTATCCAAGAAGACATTTGATGTGATCGAGGATCGACAGAAGATGCAGCTCATACCTGGAGATGAGTGAAAGACATTCCCACAGTCTAGGGATGTGGTGGTGCTCATTTCCAATCTTTGCAGTGATGATCTCATGCTGTGAGGACTTGGGAGGACATCCCGTGCTGGCGGCTCTGAAAGTTACCGCCACCCTAAACTTTTCCACCACTGGATCCTTCCAGGGCTTCACTGGGGATATATGTGGAACCTTGCAATCAGCCACAGACAAATACAGACGGAAGGCGACTGATGCCGTTCACCACTACATGCAGTTTTCCATGGATGAAGCAAGCTAGCCTGCCAGAATTATGGGAATCGCTGTGAACTCAGGTTCCTCGCTAGTTCAGGGGACTATTCGACTGCATTTGTGGCCTTGAGAGCTCCCTTCAGTGCAGGTACGGGCAATGCCCTCCCTTGCCAGCTGTGAAGGCTGCTCCATTAATGAGGTGAGGATCGTGTCCTCTGGGATGCCACTCCGTGCCTGGCTCTTGTCACTCGTTATGGGTGTCCTGCATTAAGTTGGATGAATTAACTGTGAGTACAATGGATGAAAGAGCAGTTCGAAAGCCTACATGCCTGTTGTGTCCGCGGGGCCCTCCCTAATAAGCGATTAAGGTGCCATTTCTGCGGGGATTTTCATGGGATGGCACGCTTTAATTGGTGATGACATATTTGAGTGCTGATGAGTCATCTGCTGGTTGGGTGGGACATCCCTGTGGGTAGTAACCCTTAGACTTCCTGATGCTTCTGTGAGAGTGTGAGTTTGCAATGAATAGGAGTTTCACTTACCCTGGCGAAGCAGAGTAGACTATTCGTCTGATTCTGGCATTGCAGGGTGATCCTTCTTTGAACCCCAAGGATGCTCGCTGCCTGCTGACCTCCTCTGCGGCCAACAAGGTCAAATGGGAGGATCTCCTTTTCCCATCCCTCGGAAAAAAGACCTCCCACCTTTCCTGGATAGCCCGGAGAAGCGGTGCATTGCCGAACCATAGGGCCCAACCATAGGGCCCAACCATAGGGCCGAACCATAGAAACATTACAGTACAGAAAGAGGCCATTCGGCCCATT
Source organism: Scyliorhinus canicula (assembly GCF_902713615.1). NCBI lineage: Eukaryota > Metazoa > Chordata > Chondrichthyes > Carcharhiniformes > Scyliorhinidae > Scyliorhinus > Scyliorhinus canicula. The sequence goes on along the minus strand of NC_052160.1, from coordinate 71,384,799 downwards.
GTGCCAGCCCCAGCCAAAAAAAGAAAAAAACGAAACTAGCCACTCATTGTAATCCCTCTTTCCAGCATCTGGTCCGTGGCCTTGCAGGTTCCAGCACTTCAGATACAGGTCCAGGTACCTTTTAAATGAATCAAGCATTTCAGCCTCACCCACCAGCATAGGCAGTGAATTCCAGACTCCCACCACCCTCTAGTGAAATGGTATTTCCTCTTGTCCCGTCTAATCCTTCTACTAATCATCTTAAATCTATGCCCCCTGGTAAGTGACCCCTCCCCTGCCCCCCAGCCAGAGGAAACAAGTGTTTCCTATCTACCCTGTCTAGGCCTCTCATGATTTTATACCTCAATGAGGTCACCCCTTAGCCTCCTCTGTTCTAAGGAAAACAACCCGAGCCTGTCCAACCTCTCTTCATAGCTGCAATTCCAAGCCCCGGCAACATTCTTGTAAATCTCCTCTGCATTCTCTCTCCAGAGCCATTTTGTCCTTCCTGTAATGTGGTGACCAGAACGGTACACAATACACCAGCTGTGGCCTAACCAATGTTTTATACAGCTCCAACATTATATCCCTGCTTTTGTCAATACCTCACCCATTAAAGGAGAGCATTCCATATGCCTTCTTGGCCACCTGTCCTGCCACCTTAAGGTACTGTGGACATGCACTACAAGGTGCGGCAGCAGGGTAGCATGGTGGTTAGCATAAATGCTTCACAGCTCCAGGGTCCCAGGTTCGATTCCCGGCTGGGTCACTGTCTGTGTGGAGTCTGCACATCCTCCCCCTGTGTGCGTGGGTTTCCTCCGGGTGCTCCGGTTTCCTCCCACAGTCCAAAGATGTGCGGGTTAGGTGGATTGGCCATGCTAAATTGCCCGTAGTGTCCCTAATAAATGTAAGGTTAAGGGGGGGGGGGTTGTTGGGTTATGGGTATAGGGTGGATATGTGGGTTTGAGTAATGTGATCATGGCTCGGCACAACATTGAGGGCCGAAGGGCCTGTTCTGTGCTGTACTGTTCTATGTTCTATGTTCTAAGGTATTGCTCTTCCTCAACCCCTTTCAATATCTTCACGTGTATTGAGTATACCAGCTATCCTGTCCACTATTAACTGCATGGCCAATGTTTGTGTCATCTGCAAATTTCCCAATCAAGCCTCCCACATTTAAGTCCAAATCATTAATATGTACAACAAACAGCAAGATCCCAAGCACTGAATCCTGTGGAGCATCGCAAAACTATCCATCGACCATTACACTTTGTCTCCTGTCATTGAGCCAATTTAGGATCTAACCTGCCACCTTCCCGTGTATCCCATCAGTTCTTACTTTTATGACCAGTATGCCATGAGGGACCTTGTAAAATGTCTGACTGAAATCTACATAGGTAACATCCACTGCACTACCCTCATCAACCCTCCTTGTTATTTCCTCAAAAAATTCTATTAAATTAGCAAGATACAATCTTCCCCTGATGACAAAGCTGCCTTGATTCTCCTGGACATTTTTGTAAATGTGATCCAGAGGTTCTGGTTAGCAGAGAGTGAACATCTCCGTTCAGATTCCATTTCCATATGGCTCCGGAACTTTGGAGCGTATGAGGTGACAACAGGGTGAGCGACGTCCTGCCCATCCCACCAGGGTATTCGGCATGCTCCAAGCAGATACATAACTCACAAGCTGGACAGTGCAAGATCTTGTGTGTTCAGCTGCCCTGCTCTCCAGCAGAAGTCACTCCGACTTCCGATCCCACCACTGGATTCCACGAAGATTCTACCTCAAACCTTCAAAGCCAATTCAGTAGATTAACCAGACCGGATTGAAATCTGTGTTCCACGGTTGTCTACCCGTGCACTCTGTTTAGCTGTCTCCCGTGCAAAATCCTCCTCTACATTTATCAGAAAAGACTCACCCAGGCATCGACACACGTTTGAGAGATCTTGCGGCAAAGGCTTCTGCTGTGTATGGCATACATCAACATTGCGAGGTGGCATACCTGGAAAATAGCAACCAAAAATATATCAAATTACAAAATGTTCTAAATAACAAACACATAACCTAGAAGTCCTTTTTGATGATATTGGACACCATTGAACAGACATACCCTATTTAAATAAAGTTTAAAATCTTACACAAAAGCAGATTAATATTATTATAATACTATTCTTGTTAAAAAATCCAGTCTCAGATTACTTTGATATGTGGACATGGTATAGCCAATGCATTATCATATTCACTTTAACAGTGTGTGAAAAGAATAGAAATAAGCAACCAACTAATTTAAAGATAAAAATGTATTCTAACGTGTTTATGGGTGTGTGTGCTTTTGCAGGAAATGGAGGTTCAGTGCGTGTGTATACGAGAGTGTGGGAGAGGTGGGGTTTTTGTGTGAATTCGTTTTGAGTGAGTGTTTAAGAGTGAGTCTGGGGTGTGTGTGAGTGAGTGTGGATGTGTGAGTGAATATGGGGTATGTGAGTGTGGGGCGTGTGCCAGTGAGAGGGTGTGAAGTGTGCGTGAGTGAGTGTGTGAGTGTGGGGTGTGCGTGAGTGAGTGTGGGTGTGTGTGAGTGAGTGTGGGTGTGCGTGAGTGAGTGTGGGTGTGTGTGAGTGAGTGTGGGTGTGTGTGAGTAAGTGTGGATGTGTGAGTGAGTGTGGGGTGTGTGTCAGTGAGAGTGTGAAGTGTGCGTGAGTGAGTGTGTGTGAGTGTGGGGTGTGTGTGAGTGAGTATGGGTGTGTGTGAGTGAGTGTGGGTGTGTGAGTGAATGTGGGGTATGTGAGTGTGGGGTGTGTGTGAGTGAGTGAGTGTGAAATGTGTGCAAGTGAGTGAATGAGTGAGTGTGTGAAGTGTGTGTGAGTGTGAGGTGTCTGTGTGTGTGAGTGAGTGTGGGGTGCGCGTGAGTGAGTATGAGGGTGTGAGTGAATGTGGGGTATGAGTGTGGGGTGTGTGTCAGTGAGTGAGTGTGAAGTGTGTGTGAGTGAGTGTGGGGTGTGCGTGAGTGAGTGTGAAGTGTGTGTGAGTGAGTGTGGGTGTGTGTGAGTGAGTGTGGTTGTGTTTGAGTGCATGTGGGGTGTGTGTGAGTGTGTGTGAGCGAGTGTGGAGTGCGTGGGTGTGTGTGTGTGTGCAGAGTTGATCTAAGTTTGAGGTGTGTGAGTGAGTGTGGGGTGCGTGGGTGTGTGTGACTGAGTGGAGTGTTTGTGTATGAGTGTGGGGTGTGTGGCAGTGAGTAAATGTGTGGTGTGTGAGAATGGGGTGTGTTTCAGTGATTGTGGCGTCCATGTGAGTGAGTGTGGGGTACATGTCAGTGTGTGTGAGTATATGGCAGGTGTATGTGGATATGAGAGTGTGCGATCCAGGGGTGTTTCTGTTTTTAAAATTCACTCATAGGATGCGAGTGTTGCTGGCTGGGCCAGCATTTATTGCCCATCCCTATTGGCCTTGATAAGGTGGTGTTGAGCTGCCTTCTTGAACCACTGCAGTCCATGTGGTGTATGTACACCCACAGTGCTGTTGGGAGTTCCAGGATGTTGCCCCAGTGACAGTGAAGGAACAGCGATATATTTCCAAGTCAGGGTGGTGAGTTACTTGGAGGGGAACCTCCAGGTGGTGGGGTTCCCAGGTATCTGCCGCTCTTGTCCTTCTGGATGGTAGTGGTCATGGGTTTGGAAGGTGCTGTCAAAGGAATCTTGGTGAGTTCCTGCTGTGCATCTTGTAGATGGTACACATGGTGCTACTGTGCGTCGGTGGTGGAGGGAGTGAATGTTTGTGGAAGGGGAAGCAATCAAGTGGCTGCTTTGTCCTGAATGGTGTTAAACCTTATTTTTTGAATTTTTAAAAAATTGGATTTTTAACATTTTGTAAAAAAAGTTACAGAGTAAGACAGAACCAACACGTATCAACACCAATTACGACAACTGTAGTTTCAATTATCATACATAGAGAAAGATACTAAAGAAAAAAGAAAAGATTTACTGAAACAATGGCAACTGATTGCCAGCTGGGCCATACAGGTGGCCTTGTGGTGAATGTGATTCACACTATATATAGTTGCCAATATCATTCCATGTATATATGTTCATTATCTACCCACTGTAAATGCAGTTGCACTATCCGACCACCAGGGGGAGTCGCTCTGGGAGTACGCGAGAGTTTGTACTGGACTCCTCCCTTGGCTCCGCCCAGGACTCCTCCCCCTGGGACCGATGTATAAAGATCAGTGCCTTAGAGCCAGCCTGCCAGTTCACCTGAAGTTCAACGACGAATAGGCTGGCTCTATTGTAAGTGTATTAAAGCCTCTGTTCAGATCCAACTACACGTGTTCGCTGAATTGATGGTTCCATCAGTCCTCAGTATGCCCTTGGGGTCATGTGGGGCTGATAGATGTCTGCGCTCCCCTGAGAGGGAGCTTTTATCTAGTTTTGGGGGAGGGGGTGGTCAGCCCGTATTGCTATGCGGACTTGTCCCCTGTTTTGGTTGCCTCCTGGCACTGGGCTATGCTGGGGGGTGGGGGTGGTGTGATGGGTAAGGCCGTGACCGCTGGGTGCGTTGCTGCTGTGGTTGTTTTCGCTTATTGTTCTTTGGCCCTTCCAGTTGCCTCCTACCTGCCCTGTGTTTCCTTCCCCAGCCCCCTACGCTCCTGACTTCCACCCTCTCCCATCCTATTCTTCTCTCCCCCTCCTTGTTTCGCTCTCTGCTCTGGTGTTTCCCCGCTCTCCTTTTCCCGACTTTATTGGTTTTCCCTTTGTCCTGTCTCCACCTTTTAAAGGAGGTGTCCATTGTTGCGGAGATGATCTTGTGATTTTTTTTGCATAGTGGACATCTTGGTCAGACTGAAGTGGTGTCACAGTTGGCTCCCATGTTCTCAGCATGGCGACTACCACTGGGTTTTTTGAGCATCTGACTCGGGAGGATGGTAAGTGCAGTCATGGCCAGAGCTCTGGTAGGAAGTTCCTGTGTAGGAACTCTTCTCCATTCTGCTCCTGGTTCCTTGACCCATCCCCGTACCCTTTCTGCACTGGCTGCCTAGTGGTAGAACTGAAGGTGCGGGAGGGCCAGGCCTCCCACATTCATCTTTTTTTGAAAGACCTTCTTCCTAATCCTTGCCCCCCCCCCCCCCCCCCCCCCCCCCAAACCCCCGCCATACCAACAACATGATAATTTGTCAACTTTGGTGTAAAAGGCTATGGGGAAGAAGATCGGGAAAGATTTGAACAGGAAGAGGAACCTAGGCACTACGTCCATCTTGATCATCTGCAGTTTCCCCTCTAGGGAGAGCGGGAGCAAGTCCCACCTTTGCGTTTCCTTTTTACCTACTCCACCAGACTCATCGGTTCCATTTGTGGATCCATGCCCTTCTGTGGGCTATTTGGATCCCTAGGTATTGGAATTTGGTCTGGGCCAGCTTGAACGGCAGTCTCCCCAGCTCTGCTCCGCTGTAACCTGAGAAGGCACCAAACTTCCTGAGGAGTTCCATTATTCCTTCCATGCTGGCCAGGGGATTCTAAAGGTAGAGGAGCAGGTCAGCCATGTAGAGTGACACAATGCTCTCTGTCTCCTTTTTGAATGCCTCTCCACCCCTTTGGTGGTTTAAGAGCGAATGCCATTGGCTCAATTGGCAGAGCAAACAGCAGCAGGGATAGTGGGCATCCATGCCTCATGCAGCCAGAAGTATCCAGAGCTGGTGGCATTTGTTTGTTTGCCCGCCATGGGAGCATGAGGTTCATGAGGTGAACCCTAGTCCAAACCCTAACTGTTCCAGTACCTCGGTGAGGTACTTCCATACGACTCTGTCGAAGGCCTTTTCTGTGGGCAGGGAGATGATCAAGGTGCCTCTCCCCAGATGGAGTCATGATCATGTTCAGCAGGCACCTGATGTTCGTTATTAATTGTCTGGTCTTGACAAAGCCCTTCTGACCTTCCGCGACTACCTCTACTTCGCCAGGGCCTTCGCCAGGATCTTGCCGTCAGTATTAAGGAGTCTGTATGACTTGTACACCGCTGGGTCCTTGTCCTTTTTAAGGATCAATGGTATCAAAGCCTGTGCCAATGATGGCCCAGCCAGTATAATAAAGCCTCTCACAGAAGAACAGAAGAGGTGCTTCTGTCCTTACACATGGTGTCAAAGTGGAGAAAAATAGATTTGTACATGATGATATCGAACTGTGATATAAAAAATGACAGTTCTGAGGGCAGCACGGTGGCGCAGTGGGTTAGCCCTGCTGCCTCAGGGCGCCGAGGTCCCAGGTTCGATCCCAGCTCTGGGTCACTGTCCGTGTAGAGTTTGCACATTCTCCCCGTGTCTGCGTGGGTTTCGCCCCCACAACCCAAAGATGTGCAGGGTAGGTGGATTGGCCACGCTAAATTGCCCCTTAATTGGAAAAAATGAATTGGGTACTTGAAAGTTATAAAAAGAAAAATGACAGTTCTTTCTCCTGTGCTATTGCTCAGTATCCCACTCCCACCGGACGGTATCAGAAGGACTCAAGCTGAGCAGAGACTGCACAATATAAACTAATATTGCGCAGTTTGGTTCCAAAGTTATCTATAGTGCAGTGAAACATCATCATCATCAGGAGATTTTACTGAGGTTCGAGCCTGAGAGCAGAGAATCAGTGAAGAAGTTCCGCCTCTGCAATGTTCAAAATACTTTTACATAAGAGCACATCCCATAAAATGTATTTCTATCTAGCCTGGGAAAAGAGCTAGATAACTTCTTTAAAAAAAACCCCCATCATTTTGCTGCACCCAGATATTAAAATGTACAGGGAGGTGAAATATGACAATTTCAGGCATAAATTGGGTGTTAAGTACATTATGTTTGGGTTATGATTGTAGTCGTTGACTACAATATTGGTTTGGTGATTGGTTGTCCCGGGCTAACATCTGAAAGAAACGCTGATCTAATTAAATTATAAAGATTAGGTTTCTTCTCCCGTCTTTGAGCCCTTTCATGTTATTGGTAAATGCCGGCACCCGATTCCGGCCCAGCAAATCCAGGTGGGAACATTCAGGAGAGGAGAGGCACAGGAGGTATTTAAGAAGAGCCTCACCTCCATCCCAATAGTTGTATCCGAGTGTGAACCGGACTCAGTAGGCACCTTATTGCACCCGGCATGGATCTGAGCCCTCTGGTTAAGTAGCAGGAAAGCCCAAAACCAAGATTCGCACCAGGCGCGAATCAGTTTGCCATCTAACTGGCCCACTCCCGATTGCTAGTTCCAGGTCATGTCCAAATATGGTGAGCATATCATTAACCTGAACGCATTTGCATTCACTTCCATCTCATTCGCCAGACTGAAGTCGAATGCAACAGCCTCCCAGGAATTAACTGGCTCCCCAATGAGAAATAGAGCGTGCATCGTTTAATATTCTTTTTAAAAAATGGCACAATGGTTTCTGAGGGGAAGTGAGGAGATGAATAGACATTTCCATTTTCAGGCCTGCAGCTCAGGGCCACTGGAGCTGCTGAAAAAGTGCTCGGGTGGGGTGGGGTGAAAGTCCTCAGGGGGTAGGGCTTGGTTGGGAGGCTGAAGCATTCCAGGCCAGGGATACACCCCCCCCCCCCCTACTGGGTAACTAAAGCTGCTGCCTGTTTGTCCTGCCAAACTCTTGGTTCTATGCTGAAGGGGTGACTTAAACTCAATTTGACTGTGAGCAGCTTCTGAGCTTTACAGCTAAAGGCTATTGTTAATGAGGATTTGGCCTTGGTAGCTGTGACAACACTTCACATCTCTCAAATTGTTGCGGGGTATGTTTGTTGTTTGCTCCTGCTTTTGGCTGCAAAATGCCTAGTTTTTGTATGTTGCTGCCCTTTCTGCTTCTGTGACCTGGAATAAGGCAAATGGAGGAAATAAAAAAATGAAAATGCCTTGTTGTCACAGTAGGCTTCAAATGAAGTTATTGTGAGAAGTCCCTCGTCGCCACTTCCGGCGCCTGCTTGGGCAGTCCGGTACGGGAATTGAACCCACGCTGCTGGTCTTGTTCTGCTTTACAAGCCAGCTGTTTAGCCCACTGTGTATGTAAGCAGGCCTACTGCCAGCCTGAAGGGAAAGTGGTGCTCTTTCACTCTTCTGTTGTGCTGTCTGTCAGTCTGACTTTCAGGTAATGATTGTTCCTGCCTTTGGGAGTCTGCTGTGTTGCTGCCAGAGGGGGAGCGAGGGGCGGGATGACCAGAATCCTGCTGCAGATACCTGGAAGCTGTGTGTCATTTTGCTGCCGCCTCATTTGTTTCTGTGGCCTGGAGTACAGGAGCTACTGCTAGTGCTGATGAAGGGGATGGGTGGTGGCCCAATTCAACTGAGCAACCTGCTGGAGTTATGAAGAACTGCTCTTGCAGCTTGCTGGTGCCTTTCTTGTACTTCTGACTGTTCAATGTTCAATGTCTAGGAGCCGTATGTTTGCTTACTACTGCCTCTTTTACTTCTGTGGCCTGGACTAAGGGTGGAAGTCAGGGGACCTGCTGGAGGGGAAGGGTGGTTGCTTGATTCCATTGAACAACTTGTAGGTCTTAAAGAAATGTCTTTGCAGATTACTGGTGGCTTTTTGTGCTGGTGACTGTTTAATGTTTAATGTCTGGACGCCATGCAGATTTCAGGTGAGTCTTGTGCCGTTGCATGCCCAGAAGTTGTGAGTTTGTGATTGTACTGTTGACTGTCCACTGTTTGATGTCTGGAGGTCATGTGTTTGTCTGCTGCAGTCTCTTTGCTTGAGTGGCTTGTAGTCTGGAACCTATTGCTAGTGCTGGGGCGTGGAGGGGGTACTGTCCTAATCTTCAGTTATGCTCTGTGTCAGTGAGACTAGTGTATTGTTATGCCCACCCCTGAGTGGCTTTCCACTGATCGGGTCCAATTCTGGAGTTGTGAGGGGGTTGGGTGGGGCGGAGAAGAGTCATTGTACTATTGACTGTTTCATGCCTGGAGGCCGTGTGTTTGCTACAGCCCTTTTTGTCTGAGGCCTGGAGTCTGAAAAGGGGTGCTCTCTCTCTCTTCCACCATGCTCTGTGTCAGTGTAACGTTCTGATGTATTGTTGCGCTACCCCAAGCGACTTTCCACTGATATAAGTCTGTTGCTGGGAGCTGCAGGAGGGGGAGAGAGCGGCGAGTTGATTTGGATGCTAGTAGCTTCATTGCATTGTTGACTGTTTAATGTTTAACAGGTATTTGCTTTTCTTTGTATAAATCCACTGTTGTGTTTGTACGGATGTTCAGTAGAGAACCGGTGCTTGTGTATATGTCACAGTGCCTTCTCCTTGTCGGTTAATGGTTAATGTGATATATGGACTATTCAGTAGTTTATAGAACATAGAACATAGAACTATACAGCGCAGTACAGGCCCTTCAGCCCACGATGTTGCACCGACATGGGAAGTCAAAAACTAAAGGCCATCTAACCTACACTATGCCATTATCATCCATATGCTTATCCAATAAACTTTTAAATGCCCTCAATGTTGGCGAGTTCACTACTGTTGCAGGTAGGGCATTCCACGGCCTCACCACTCTTTGCGTAAAAAACCTACCTCTGACCTCTGTCCTATATCTATTACCCCTCAATTTAAGGCAATGTCCCCTCGTGCTAGCCACCTCCATCCGCGGGAGAAGGCTCTCACTGTCCACCCTATCTAATCCTCTGATCATTTTGTATGCCTCTATTAAGTCACCTCTTAACCTTCTTCTCTCTAACGAAAACAACCTCAAGTCCATCAGCCTTTCCTCATAAGATTTTCCCTCCATATCAGGCAACATCCTGGTAATCTCTTCTGCACCCGTTCCAAAGCTTCCACGTCCTTCCTATAATGAGGCGACCAGAACTGTACGCAATATCAAAATGCGGCCGTACTAGAGTTTTGTACAGCTGCAACATGACCTCATGGCTCCGGAACTCAATCCCTCTACCAATAAAGGCCAACACACCATAGGCCTTCTTCACAACCCTATCAACCTGGGTGGCAACTTTCAGGGATCTATGTACATGGACACCGAGATCCCTCTGTTCATCCACACTACCAAGAATTTTACCATTAGCCAAATAGTCTGCATTCCTGTTATTCTTTCCAAAGTGAATCACCTCACACTTCTCTACATTAAACTCCATTTGCCACCTCTCAGCCCAGCTCTGCAGCTTATCTATGTCCCTCTGTAACCTGCAACATCCTTCCGCACTGTCTACAACTCCACCGACTTTAGTGTCGTCTGCAAATTTACTCACCCAACCTTCTGTGCCCTCCTCTAGGTCATTTATAAAAATGACAAACAGCAACGGCCCCAGAACAGATCCTTGTAGTACGCCACTCGTAACTGAACTCCATTCTGAACATTTCCCATCAACCACCACCCTCTGTCTTCTTTCAACTAGCCAATTTCTGATCCACATCTCCAAATCACCCTCAATCCCCAGCCTCCGTATTTTTTGCAATAGCCGACCGTGGGGAACCTTATCAAATGCTTTACTGAAATCCATATACACCACATCAACTGCTCTACCCTCATCTACCTGTTCAGTCACCTTCTCAAAGAACTCGATAAGGTTTGTGAGGCATGACCTACCCTTCACAAAACCATGCTGACTATCCCTAATCATATTATTCCTATCTAGATGATTATAAATCGTATCTCTTATAATCCTCTCCAAGACTTTACCCACAACAGACGTGAGGGCTCACCAGCCTATAGTTACCGGGGTTATCTCTACTCCCCTTCTTGAACAAAGGGACCACATTTGCTTGTTTGTATCTTTTTTGTATAAAGGTATTGTTTTTTTTGTTTTTTTAAATTTAGATTACCCAATTATTTTTTCCAATTAAGGGGCAATTTAGCGTGGCCAATCCACCTACTCTGCACATTTTTGGGTTGTGGGGGCGAAACCCACGCAGACACGGGGAGAATGTGCAAACTCCACACGGACAGTGACCCAGAGCCGGGATCGAACCTGGGACCTCAGCGCCGTGAGGCGGTTGTGCTAACCACTAGGCCACCGTGCTGCCCTTTATAAAGGTATTGTTGACTGTTAATAAACAAAATATTCTCAAGTGGTGCTACTGTTTGTGTTTGCTGCCTGCTCCTGCTGGTGGCTGCAAATGCCTGGAAGCTATTGCTGCTGTTTCTTTCCTTTTCTGTAGCCTGAAAGAAGGACAATTCATTCTTAGATACCTGGAACCTTGAACACCGGCCTCAGGGGAACGCATTGGTCTAGAAGGCAATCCGGTTTGAAGCAAGGTGACTTTGCAGGACCTGGTGCATGGCAATGATCCAAATGAGCCACCTGATGAAGATGTTGAAGACATGCAGATGCTTTTCTTGCTGGTCTGGTGAGTGCTGCATGTAACTAGCAAGTCACCACGGGTCAAATACATTGGAAGTCAAGAGGCTGGATTCTCTGCTCCCTGCCGGTGGGGGGGAAGAAATCCATTTTCCCGCAAGGAATCAGGACCGGCGGCAGTTCCCCGATTCAGTGGGCCCCGAAAAATGGCGTACACGCCGCCCAGCACCTACCTGGGGAAATTGCCAGAGGCCCACTACGCCATTCTCCATGCCTGACTGTCCAAAGTCACGACGGCGTGGAACTAATGTGGTCCAGCCGGTCGGGATACTCGCGTGCAGAGTCGGAGGCGGGCCGATCGGAGGGCAGGAGGGCCTTGTAGGCTGCTGGGAAATGTTTGTCTGGGCATTAACGGTCAGGCGCGCGGCCGATTGGGTGGTTTCTTTTTCGGGGTCCAGTTCTGTGGTCTATGAACCCGGCCAATCCCACACTGTTTCTCATTGGATTCCGTGTGGCACACTGACGGTGCTAGCCCCTCCACAGTCGTTGAATCGGTCCTGCTGCGGCACTAGCAGTTTTGCTGTTGTGGAAGTCCATGAATCCGGCCCTGGTTTCAACACTTAGTCTCAGGCACGGAGAATCCCACTGTGTGTGTTTGGGTTTTTTGGGTGAAAATGAGCTGATACAGCTTTGAATTGGTACCAATGGTGACGTTTTCTTGTTGATCAATGGTTGGTGTGATATGTGGAATGTTACATAGTTTATTTTCGAATCTTTGTTAATGTTGACCATTTTTGCCAATAAATTATTACTCAAGTGGATTCTCGTGGTACACATGTCATGTCTCAGACAATGGTTATTGAATTGCATTTCAATCAAAGTTTGAAGCCTGAACTCTAGAAGCATCAGCACCATTGAGGCAGCAGCTAACAATCAAACACACGAGAGCTGGGCTCCAGCACTGGGAATATCCTCACCATTGGGTAAAAGTGTGTGGATCAGGGGAGGGCACCTGAGCACAGTCTCCCTAATGTTCCCGGCAGGGGTCTGGGGATGAGAGGATCCTGATGTGGGCGGGAGTGTATATGCAGAGCAGGGTTCTCCAGCACAACTGGCTTGGTGGATGGCACTCAGAGAAGGCGAGACACATAAGGGTGGGGGAGGCTTGGGGGATTTGAGGGTCCCGGGGTGGAAGCCCTAACTGATTGTCGGTCTCTCTCTTTCTCAAATTCCTTTCAAATATAACAATATGGCTGGTTATGTCAGTCCCGCAGAAGCTGCTCTCACGGTGCTGGTGGCAGCCCAGGCGGTCAGACACTGGAGAAGGCAGCAGCATCTATGCAGGCTGGAAATGACACCCCGTGTGCAGGGGCTGCCGCACACCCTGAAGACCAGGCCGCCCATCAGGCTGAGGAGTGACGCGGAGGGGGATGCTAGTGACAGGTGTGGGTCTTTCGGGGAGAGCTGATGGACATCATGTACCGCAAAAGACTATGGGCGCGATTCTCCACCCCCCACGCCGGGTGGGAGAATAGCGGGAGGGCCACCCGACATTTTTCACGTCCTCCCGCTATTCTCCCCCCCCCCCCACGCCCGACCCACGCTACGAATCGGCGTTCGCCGTTTTTTACGGCGAGCGGTGATTCTCCGAGGCCGATGGGCCGAGCGGCCGGGCCTTCATGCCCGTTTCAACACGGCAGCAAACACACCTGCTCGCTGCCGTCGTGAAACGGGCGGCAGGTGCCCATTTGGGGTATCTGGGGGCCCGATTGGCATGGTAGTACCACCGATCGCGGGCTAACGGACGCACTCTTTTCCCTCCGCCGCCCCTGAGGGAAAAGACGCCAACTGCGCATGGGCGGCCGACATCATCGGCTGCGTCAGCCGGCGTGATCTATTTTACATTGAGCTAGCATACTCCTAGAATCATAATTTAATTTTGTTGTAGTCTCTTAACAGTACTGCTTTGTTCAATACTTGGCAGTATAATTGTCAGCTCTTTTAAATCTGACAAACTGATGAGGTTGGCCCTCGCTCCTGTGTCGAGTTCATAGATCATAGATCATAGAATTTACAGTGCAGAAGGAGGCCATTCGGCCCATTGAGTCTGCAGCAGCTCCTGGAAAGAGCACCTTACCCAACCCCACACCTCCACCCTATCCCCATAACACAGTAACCCCACCCAACACCAAGGGCAATTTTGGACACTAAGGGCAATTTATCATGTCCAAACCACCTAACTTGCACATCTTTGGACTGTGGGAGGAAACCGGAGCACCCGGAGGAAACCCACGCACACATGGGGAGAATGTGCAGACTCCGCACAGACAGTGACCCAAGCCGGGAATCGAACCTGGGACCCTGGAGCTGTGAAGCGATTGTATTATCCACAATGATACCGGGCTGCCCCTTTGAAGTTTGAAGGTTATTAATGTGTCATTAATCATGAATGGAACTGTCCATTTGTCTTTTGGAGTATTTGCATTTAATTCATTAATGCTGCAAATTGTCATGAAAGAGTATCCTTGTCTTCACTAGAAATCATGTTGACGAACAATGCGTCTTCATCGACTGTGTTTTTTTTTTATAAATGTTTTTTTATTGAGTTTTCATATTTTATATATGACAAATTACAAGTTATTAGAGAGAGAAAAAAAAAAGGAAAACACAAAAATTTAACATGAATATTTACAGGTAAGCATCTTCATAACAATAATTGTGGCCGCCCCCTTTAGCCAGCATACATATTTTACATTCCCCAATATGGCCGAGGCACATGTTTATAGGCATTTATTTATAGTTTGGTTTTGGGCCTTGGCTTGCCATCAAACCCCCATACCGAGCCCGTATCCCCCCCCCCCCCCCTCCCCCCGGCTACCTTCCCCCGATTCCCGTCCATTTTCCCCTGGTTCTTGGCCACCCGACTATTCTTCCTCATGTACGTTGGCCACAAACAGGTCCCGGAACAGTTGCATGAATGGCTCCCACGTTCTGTGGAAGCCGTCGTCCGACCCTCGGATGGCGAATTTGATTTTCTCCATTTGGAGAGATTCCGAGAGGTCGGACAGCCAGTCTGCAGCTCTGGGTGGCGCTGCTGACCGCCAGCCAAACAGGATTCTACGGCGGGCAATCAGGGAGGCAAAGGCAAGGGCGTCCGCCCTCCTCCCCAGGAATAGATCTGGCTGGTCTGAAACCCCGAAGACCGCCACTATCGGGCATGGCTCCACCCTCACCCCCACCACTTTGGACATAGCCTCGAAGAAGGCTGTCCAGTACTCCACAAGTCTGGGGCAAGACCAGAACATGTGGGCGTGGTTGGCCGGGCCTCTCTGGCACCGCTCACATTTGTCCTCCACCTCCGGGAAGAACCTACTCATACGGTTTCTCGTTAAGTGGGCTCTATGTACCACTTTTAGTTGCGTCAGGCTGAGCCTTGCGCACGTGGAGGTGGAGTTGATCCTATGCAGTGCTTCGCTCCAGAGTCCCCACCCTATCTCCATCCCCAGGTCGTCCTCCCATTTCCTTCTTGTTGCGTCCAGTACGGTGTCGTCCCTATCTACCAGTCGGTCATACATGTCACTACAGTTCCCTTTCTCTAGGATACTTGCGTCCAGTAGGTCTTCCAATAGTGTCTGTCGTGGCGGTTGTGGGTACGTCCTTGTCTCCTTTCGTAGGAAGTTTTTGAGCTGCAGGTACCGTAGCTCGTTCCCCCCAGCTAGCTGAAATTTCTCTGTCAGTTCGTCCAGTGTTGCGATCCTGTCGTCCGTGTATAGGTCCCTGACTGTCAGTGCCCCCCCGTCCTGCCTCCACCTTTTGAAGGTGGCGTCGGTCAGTGCTGGTTTGAACCTATGGTTGTTGCAGATGGGAGCCTTGTCCGACATTTTGTATTCATCGACTGTGTTGATGGCTTTTGTGTGTTCCGCTTTTTTCCTGGAAAAGCATTGCTTTGCAAAATGATTTTCACTGTTACAGTTGGAGCCTATCTTTCCAAACGCTGGACATTGTCGGAACAAATGTTGCTTGCTGCATTGTTGGCATGAAATGGAGGATCGGGTTGGCCGCTCTAAATGGCCGCCTGCATTGGGTCCACGTTTTTTACTCAAGTGCATCACTACAGTAATGGCATCGCTGCCTCTTCTATCTTCGCGCCAAAATGTCTGAGATTCATTGTGCTAATCTGCTTTGCTGGAAGCTTACTAGCGTGACATGTTTTGATAGCATCATCAACTGAAGCTCATTTTCTCTTAGAAGCCTCTTGTGTACCTTGTCATTAGAAATCCTAAACACGACCTGATCGCGGATCATTGACGACTGAAGGCTACTAAAATTACACAACTGCGCCTTCAACCACAAGTCTGTTAGAAAACTATCGAATAATTCGCCTGCTTTCCGGATGCAAGTGCAAAATATGTAGTACTCGAAAGTCTTTTTTTTGGAGATCAATCCCGATCAAATTGCTTTAGAACTTTGACAAAGTTCTTGCTATCCGCCTCGCTATCGAAGACAAACATGTTAAAAATTTGAATTGCTTGGGGACCTGCTACAGTAAGCAACAACACAATACGTCTCTTGTCAGGCTGTGCCTATAGACCAAGGGCTGCAACTAGAGTTTGAATTGCTTTTGGAATACTCAGCAATTCTCTTCTACGTTACCGGTGACCCGAAGCTGTTGAGGTGCCTTCAGACCGTCCATCCTGGGCTTCGAAGTCTTACAGTACATTGAGTACTAGTTGCCAGTAGCTTACGAGGTTAGTGAAAAAAAACATTCTTATTGTACCTTCTTCTTCGGAGTTATCATTAAATGTTCGGATCTTCAAAGAATGTTTTTTTTTCAGTGGATCGTTAATCCTGCTACCATGTCATGTTGTTCTGCTAAGCCGGTGTGAATGATGCACAGAAGTACATCTAGTTCTTGACTAGTTAAAGTAATTTATTATAAAACACGTGTGTGGTAAAGATAATGAGAAGAAATATATTATAAACTACTAATATTAACAAATTTTGTATACTACAAAACCTTGTCTATCCACCAACACAACTCACTCCCAATTCTCCGAGGCACAGAGTCACGTGGTAGATAAAGTCTCCAGGGCCTAATGGGATCTACCCCAGAATACTGAGGCAGGTAAGGGAAGAAATTGCTGAGTCCTTGACAGTAATCGTTGTATCCTCATTGACTACAGGTGAAATTCCAGAGGACTGGAGAGTAACCAATGTTGTTCCATTTTTTAAGGACAGCAGGGATAATCCAGGAAATTATAGGTCGGTGAGCCTTACATTAGTGGTAGAGAAATTATTGGAAAAGATTCTTAGAGATAGGATTTACTCACATTTGGAAACAAATGGACTTATTAGCGATGGACAGCATGGTTATGTGAAGGGGAGGTAATGCTCACTAATTTGATCGATTTTTTCGATGAAGTGAAAAAAGGTGGATCATTAGGGAAAGGCAGTAGATGTTGTCTATATGGACTTCAGAAAGCCTTTGACAAGGTACCTCATGGTAGACTGGTACCAAAGGTGAAATCACATGGGATCAGAGGAGAGCTGGCAAGTTGGATACAGAACTGGCTTGGGCACAGAAGACAGAGAGTAGCAGTAGAAGGGTGCTTTTCTGAATGGAAGGCTGTGACTAGTGGCATTCCACAGCGATCAGTCCAAAGATGTGCGGGTTAGGTGGATTGGCCATGCTAAATTGCCCATAGTGTCCTAGAAAGTAAGGTTAGGGGGGGGGGGGGGGGGGGGTTGTTGGGTTACGGGTATAGGGTGGATACGTGGGTTTGAGTAGGATGATCATTTGCTCGGCACAACATCGAGGGCCGAAGGGCCTGTTCTGTGCTGTACTGTTCTATGTTCTATCATCACAACCACTGTGCTACCGCCTCCCTGAGGTCGTATAAACACAAGTTGTTGTTGGGATGGCCTGCACCTAGATGAGACAGGTGTCCGTCCCACTGCCAAATTCTTGAGGATCATTTCTTTTAGCTTCCCTGTTCCCCAAAGCGAACCGTGGGCCCCTCGGATATGCAAAAGGAGCCTTTTCAGAAATTGAACCATGGAATAGGCTGTTCATTCCTCAACGGCTCTCGTATCTGCCAACAAGTAGAGTCACATGCTTTTTTTAAATAAATGATATTTTCTTTGGAGAAGAATGAGTGGGAGTTGCTATTGCCAATTGCATTGTCCTGGCGACTGCCAGAAACAATCCTCCTCCAGAGGCCCACAGCCTGCTGCCCAAAAATAGCATCAAACGCCCGTCAGGAGAGGGTGAAATGCTGGCCAATGACTATGCTTGATAAGAAAAATAAAATATGCTACAGATACCCACAAGCTATAAAATAATCTGCATAAATGCTTGGAACCCCATCAATGGGACCCAGGTATTCCAAAAGGGCCTGAAAACCCATTTGGGCAGCAGGGTAGCATGGTGGTTAGCATCAATGCTTCACAGCTCCAGGGTCCCAGGTTCGATTCCCGGCTGGGTCACTGTCTGTGTGGAGTCTGCACGTCCTCCCCCTGTGTGCGTGGGTTTCCTCCGGGTGCTCCGGTTTCCTCCCACAGTCCAAAGATGTGCGGGTTAGGTGGATTGGCCATGCTAAATTGCCCGTAGTGTCCTAAAAAGTAAGGTTGGGGGGGGTTGTTGGGTTATGGGTATGGGGTGGATACGTGGGTTTGAGTGGGGTGATCGTGGCTCGGCACAGCATCGAGGGCCGAAGGGCCTGTTCTGTGCTGTACTGTTCTATGTTCTATGTTCTAAAACAGTGTACCTGACAATCTCCAGAAACCATGGGAAATATTATTCAGGGTAAAATTAGATTACAAAGAAATGAATGAGAAACTTTAACAGGAAACAGCAATAAACAAGGCTGGAGCATTGTAGAGGTTTCAAATTCTAAGATAATAGACAGTTTATGTCAATCCAGTACTGTACAATATAAATAACGTCTTCAATATCATTAGTGAACAGGCTAACAACACAGCCATTTTAAAACCAATTTTCTCAGAAATAAACTTACAGGATTGGTTGCAGTAAACACATCTTGGAGTTACTGGGAAGGTTTCGGGTCGAGGCACATGTTGCTTTGTTCCACTTCCTTTCTTCTCTGCAGATAAAATTAAGGTATGCTAATAAATAGACCAGGAATCTAACATATGTAATATGATGAGTGCATCATAATAAGCTGTATAAATGACATTTTGCAGCAGACACCAAGTTATCCATGTATGTAGGTATTCATGTTCAACCAGAATTTAATTTAAGCAAGAATATTATGGTTATTGATACTGTTCATTTGTTGTCCAGAATACTGTAACTATTTCATAGAATCCCTACTCTGCAGAAGGAGGCCATTCAATTGATCGAGTCTGCACCAATCTCCAAAAGATAATTCAACCTAGGCCCACTCCACCACCCTATCCCCGTAACCCTGTGCATTGAACACGGTCAATCCACCTAACCTGCACATCTTTAGACAGAGAGGAAACCCACGCAGACACGGAGAGAATGTACAAACTCCACACACACAGTCCCCAAGGCCAGAATTGAACCCGGGTCCCTAGCGCTGGGAGGCAGCAGTGCTAACCACTGTGCCACCATAAAAGGGTAATAAAATGGTAATAAAAACAGGAAATGTTGGAAGTACTCAGTAGGTAGGCAACATCTCGTCTTCCATGACCACTCTGAGCCATGTAAGTAGTAAGTCTTTGAAAATGTTCATTAAAAAATGACCACTCCTTTGAAAGAAAATCTGTTTCTCGAGGTGTCAACATGAACGCGGGGCTAAACTCCATGACTCAGTAATGGAATCAGTTCAGCAATTTAGGCAACTTATAGGCGATTGTTAGGTTTAAATTTTTATATTCATTTGATGGGCGTCGCTAGCTAGACCAGCATTTATTGTCCATCCCTAATTGTCCTTAGTGGTGGAGAGTTGCCTTCTTGAACTGCTGCAGTCCATGATTGACATCTTTGTGTTATAACAAGTTATTTCTTTGCTGTGGTTTTGCAATGGCTGTATATTTATTTGGACAGGATTAAGAGATGTGAAGAGGGGTAAAGCTTGTGTTCTTGATGATATGAATAGCTATGTTTGATTGACAATTGTCTAATGTTGTCAGAGCAGCGCTGTTTTTCAAAGGTTTTTTGAAATAAATTTAGAGTACCCAATTATTTTTTTCCAACTGAGGGACAATTTAGTATGGCCAATCCACCTACCCTGCACATCTTTTGGGTTGTGGGGGTGAGACCCACGCAGACACTGGGAGAATGTGCAAACCCCACACAGACAGTGACCTGAGGCCAGGATTGAACCCGGGTCCTCGGCGCCGTGAGACAGCAGCGCTAGCCACTGCGCCACTGTGCCCGTCCTGTTATTTCTCAAAGGTGATTTATAAATGGGATATGGTTTTAAATTTCCAGATGGTTGGGAGATTTAGGAATCCAATGGGAAACGTCGAGACAATAGAACAGTGCAGACCTTGGCGATTTTTGGTGATTCAGTTCCTGTAGAATCTGAAACCCAGCCTACGCTTTGCAAATTAAAAACGGGAAAGTTTTAAAAATCTGAAATCTGCACACCAATAGAAAACCATGGGCAAAATCTTCCGGCTGATCATGCCGGGGTGGGGGGAGGGATTTTCTGGTTCAGCCCATGGTGCACACCCACCATGGATTTCCCTGCGGCGGGGGTGGTGGATTCAGTAGGAAACCCCATTGACAGTGAGGGGAAGCGGGACCAGAAGATCCCACCAACGGCCAACAACGACGGGCTGCCTCCCGCCACTAAGAACCATGCTGAAGCTAGGCCAGGAATCCCGCCCCATGATTTTCTTTCAGAATTATTACGTGCCCCTGGAACACTTATGGTTTCTACCCAAATTCCCCTATGGGGTTGGGCAACTTCATCAAGTTGTGAGTTGACCAGCGAAGTAAGTTGAGTATAATATAGAACAGTACAGCACAGAACAGAACAGGCCCTTCGGCCCTCGATGTTGTGCCGAGCAATGATCACCCTACTCAAACCCACGTATCCAACCTATATCCGTAACCCAACAACCCCCCCCCCCTCCCCCCCAACCTTACTTTTTAGGACACTACGGGCAATTTAGCATGGCAATCCACCTAACCCGCACATCTTTAGACTGTGGGTGGAAACCGGAGCACCCGGTGAAAACCAACGCAGACACAGGGAGAAAGAGCAAACCCCATACAGACAATCACCTGAGGCCGGTATTGAACTAAGGACCCTGGAGGTGTGAGGCAGCAGTGCTAACCACTGTGTCACAGTGCTGCCCACGCTGAAATGTTAACTCTGGTTTTTCTCTCCACAGATGTTGCCAACCCTGTTGAGTATTTCCAACAGGGTTGGGCCCTAGAACAGTACAGCACAGAACAGGCCCTTCGGCCCTCAATGTTGTGCCGAGCAATGATCACCCTACTCAAACCCACAAATCCACCCTATACCCGTAACCTAAAAACCCCCCCTTAACCTTACTTTTTTTTTAGGACACTACGGGCAATTTAGCATGGCCAATCCACCTAACCCGCACATCTTTGGACTATGGGAGGAAACCGGAGCACCCGGAGGAAACCCACGCACACACGGGGAGGACGTGCAGACTCCGCACAGACAGTGACCCAGCCGGGAATCGAACCTGGGACCCTGGAGCTGTGAAGCATTCATGCTAACCACTATGCTACCGTGCTGCCCCTGTTGAATAATGAATAATGAATTCATAAAAATAGCTGATGGCATTCCGAAGCAAGCAGCCATCTTAATGTAGGAAAGACAGTGAAATAATGTTATACCTAAAGGCTCCTCATCTTGCATTTGATGTATTACTGGAAGTTTAGGATCTATCCGTCCTTTGTACATTACACCATCAATCCCCTGAAGTTCTACTTCTTCCTGAAAATAAAATAAATCTGTTTTAAAATCAATAATGATTTTTTTTTAAACGCAGTGGCTTTTAAGCAAAAGCTTACTTTTAATAAAATACTTCAAATTCAAAATACAATGTCAAACTACCGTTGCTCGTCAATATAATTGGAAAATCTATTCTTTGTAGCATTTTTTGACATTAATTTATGCCCCGTACTACTAAATATGAAATGTAACGGGAGAGAATTGACATGCTTTCACCAAACTATTAGCAGTTCGAAGATTATGGCCGGAATTTTCCGGTCGTTTGCCCTGACATCACCTTCCAGCCCAACCGACGGCGAACCCCCGGCATGGGTCCCCTGGTGGCGGGGTGTGCAAACAACGGGAAACCCCATTGATCCTGGCCCAGGGGGTCACTGTCCGGGTGGAGTTTGAACATCCTCCCCGTGGCTGCGTGAGTCTCACCCCCACAACCCAAAGATGTGCAGCGTTGGTGAATTGGCCATGCTAAACTGCCCCAGAATTGGGAAAAAAAGAATTGGGTACTCTCAATTTATTAAAAAAAAACAACTAATTTCAACATTAGTCAATTAAGTTGGAGTCCAGGGATGGGAATAGAATTCCACAAGGTGATACGAACATTAAACAGGGAGATTGCTGAGAGGGTTAGTGTAACCCTCCACCACCCAACAACTGTGAAAGTGCAGGAATAGTTTTAATCTTTCTCAACTTTGTGAGAGCATAAGTTATTTTTTTGATACAGGTTTGACCCTCATTTCGTTAACCATTGCCACTTATTATCATTAACTGGCTGAAAAGAAACCTGCAGTATCCCCAATGAACTTTCATCAATACTGCACCTTGTTAAACCGCACACTGCCATTTGCCTACCAGGAAGGAGTGAAGCTATTCTGGTAAGAGAAGTGTTTAAGGGCAGCTCGCTCCCACAAATGTGGGGAGAAAACAAACACCTGGGAGAAAGTGAGTGTTAGTGGCAATCGGATTACTCTAACATGCCAACCAATTTTAACTGCAAACAAATAATCTATCAGTTATGTGGATAGATTGGAGATGCTGGGGTTGTTCACCTTGCTGAAGAGAAGATGCAGAGTGCAAAAATACTGATTAAAAAAACCCTGACAAATTTTTTAAAATAAATTTAAAATTCCAGTGAAGAATCGAAGGGATGACGTGAATAAGATTTCACTTTTACTGTAACAAGAGAGTAAAAGCACACCGGACCAAACACTAACTTTGTCGGCAAGTTATATTTCAAACCACAGAACAGAACATTCCCTTTTTCTTATAACAACAAAAAATACGGGCGAAATTCTCCGACCCCCGCAGGGTCAGAGAATCGCCCGGGGCTGGCGAAAATCCCGCCCCCGCCGTGGCAGAAATTCTCCGCCACCCGGGAATTGGTAGGGGCGGGAATCACGTGCCGCCAATCGGCGGGCCCTCCGCGCCGATCGGCAAGCCCCCCGCGGCAATTCTCCAGCCCTCGATGGGCCAAAGTCCCGCCGCTGAGAGGCTTTTCCAGCCGCCGTGGTTTCAACCACCTCTGGTGGCGGCACGAGTGGGCCCCCGGGGTCCTGGGGGGGGCGCGGGATGATCGGACCCCGGAGGGTGCCCCCATGGTGGCCAGGCCCGCGATCGAGGCCCACCAATCGGCGGGAGGGCCAGTGCCGTGGGGGCACTTTTTTACTTCCGCCGCCGCCACGGCCTCCACCATGGCGGAGGCGGAAGAGAATCCCCCAGCGCGCATGCACCAGTGGTGACATCAGCGGCCGCTGGCGCACCGGCGCATGTGCGAACCGGCGAAGGCCTTTCGGCGAGCCTCGGCGCCGGGCGTCAAAGGCCGCTGGTGCCGGTTTTGGCGGCAGTCGGCGTGGCGCCAACCACTCCGGCACGGGCCTAGCCCCCAAAGGTGAGGAGAACTCAGCACCTTTGGGGAGGCCCGACGCCGGAGTGGTTGGCGCCACTCCGCTACACCGGGACCCCCCGCCCTGCCGGGTAAGGGAGAATCCCGGCCCACATTTCAGACATCCTACACACACGTCTTTCAATAAACATTCAATTCGTCTGGAACCAGCAGTCCAAGGTGATTCTAAGCTCCAAAGGACTTACTTTTTTTCTTTTCCTAGGCAGCCTGGAGATTTTTCATCTCAGAATTGTCTTTAACAGTGAGGTTTTTCCCACTGGAGATTTTTCCTTTCGTGCATACTGGGTGAATCTTCCAGCCTCGACTTAACTCATCGCAAACCATTGTTTTAAACCTGAGTGTGATCTTCTACCCACATTTCTGCATGGTGAACCACTATATCTGTAGCTGCTCTCCCTCTTCTCGACCCTGGAAAACTAACCTAATCTGTGGGTGAGATTTTCCAGTCCCAATGAAAGGTCCCATAGGTGACCAAACTGTCCCCGCCGCGAGGAAGCAATCCAAGTGGGGGGCAAATCCCGGCCTAAGAGCTTACAGGTATTTCTAAGACCCTTCCTCTCTCAAAGGGCCATATCCATGATGATGAATCACATGGGCCTTGTCTCCAGGTAGAAATGTTGATTACCTAACCTCAGACCCCAACTCTCTAGCTTTGAAGTAAATGGACAGTTTAAAACACAACTTCTTACAACCCAAGCTTCTTAACACTTTTCTGGGACTTTGGGGACTCACAATCTACCCACTAATAGCACCGGGGCTGCTATCATTGTCTCCAATAAAACCATCTGTACCCTTAATCTCTAACAATCAAACCGTCCAAACGAGAACAGGTCACATGACACCATTTGAAGACAGTCCCAAAACTGAGCAACTTTATTAAACCTCAAACTGTTACATGAAGAGATTTGATAAGAACGTAACATATAGGAGAAGGCCATTCCGCCCCTCGAGCCTGCTCCAGCATTCGATAAGATCATGGCTGATGTGATTGCTCAGCCAACGCTCGAGACCCAAAGTAGCACACAAACTTTAAAAGCTCTAGTGAAAATCAGGGATGGGGTCAGGAATCCTGGAATTGGGTCCTGATTGCCATTTTCACCCCTCTATGGTGTTTCCTTGACTCCATGAAAATCCAGCCCTTTGTCGACTCCTATTTGTTCCCTTGCCATTAAGGCCTTCCCTCACTCAATTCTCTCCTATGGTCTCCTACCTGGTTTTGTCTGCATTTAGGCTCTAGAGTTTTCTTCTACACCCCTCCCACCCCCAATCTTATTGGATTAAAGTCTTTGCCATCTCCCTATTTACCCTTTCCACTTGGACTTGGGTTCAATCCCAGTTAGGGTGGAGCCAATTCCATTGATACAGCTCCTTCCTGCCCCACATGAGAAGGAATACCTCTTTTCCACACTAGTCCTTTAGCCGCGTGTTAATTTTCTGAATCCAATTGCCCCATGCAAATTTGCGCTCGGCTCAGGCAGGAATCCAGAGGTTATTACCCTCTAGGTTCTGCTTTTGAAACTTGAAGCTCAATTTCTGAAACGTTTTCAGCAGGATCTTCTCCCTGTTCCCACCAATGTTGTTTGTTCCCATATGACCTCTGGTAACTGAATTTACCCCTGACACCCCCCCCCCCCCCCCCCCCCCCAACACCCCCCTCCCCCAGTTTCCAAGTTAATAGAATCATAGAATTCCTACAGCGCAGTAAAAAGGCCATCCGGCCCATAGACCCTCCGGAAGAAGACCCGAACTAGCTCCAATCCCCCAACCTAACTCCGTAACCCAATAACCTCATGGAACCTTTGGACACTGAGGGGAAATTCAGCATGGCCAATCCACCTAACCTGCACATCTCCAAGCCCCTCTCCAATTGCTGAGATACCTCTTAACCTTGCACTAGGGAGGCAAAACATCCTTCAACATTCACATTCTTTACTGCAGAGGACACCATCTACCTCTCTAATATCGAGTCACCAATTACTACTACATTTCTATTCTGCTCTTCCCATTGGAACAGTGTCTGCACGACCGGCTTTCCAATCTCTCCGAGATCCCTATGACACAGCTCCCGATCAGTCACACCCCCCCCCCCCCCCCTCCCCTGAGATTGTGTTTTTCCTGTGGGTGTGATGTTGTTCTGGATGAAGCTGTCCAGCCATTCCTCCCCCTCCCTTATGTGTTGGAGTCTCTCTGAATCAAATTCCAGCCCAGTGACACAGAGCCAAAGAGATTCAAGATGCAGACTCTAAACTGCCTCGCTCTGGAGTTGCAGCATTCAGTTATCTTAGGTCCAGCCCTAACATCATCATTATCAAACCCACAACAAAGGTGGTTGTCCGGTGAAGAGCCTGCATTTCACACAGGCCAAAACCCAACCTTTCGACACTTCCTTCTACCTCCTCCTGGGCTCTGACTCCACCCATCAAGCCACTGTTTCCAGGGGTGCCACAGACCTCATCACCTCTGATGATCGTCCCTCCGTGACCTCCAATCCCATAGTACCCCAAAGCTGAACTGCCCACTTCTACCGCCTTCCCAAAATGCATAAACAGGATTGCCCCAGTCGACCAATTAGAACATAGAACAGCGCAGCACAGTACAGTACAGGCCCTTCGGCCTACGATGTTGTGCCGACCATTTATCCTAATCTAAGATCAACCTAACCTACGCCCCTTCAATTTACTACTGTCCATGCGCCTGTCCAAGAGTCGCTTAAATGTCCCTAATGACTGACTGCATAGTGCTTAGCACAATTGCTTCACAGCTTCAGGGTCCCAGGTTCGATTCCCGGCTTGGGTCATTGTCTGTGCGGAGTCTGCACGTTCTCCCCGTGTGTGCGTGGGTTTCCTCCGGGTGCTCCAGTTTCCTCCCACAGTCCAAAGATGTGCAGGTTAGGTGGATTGGCCATACTAAATTGCCCTTAGTGTCCAAAATTGCCCTAAGTGTTGGGTGGGGTTAATGTGTTATGGGGATAGGGTGGAGGTGTGGGGTTGGGTAAGGTGCTCTTTCCAAGAGCCGGTGCAGACTCGATGGGCCAAATGGCCAACTTCTGCACTGTAAATTTTATGAAATCTATGAAACTCTGCTGGCAGTGCATTCCACGCACCCACCACTCTCTGTATAAAGAACCTACCTCTGACATCTCCCCTATACCTTCCTCCAATCACGTTAAAATTATGTCCCCTCGTGACAGCCATTTCCGCCCTGGGGAAAAGTTTCTGGCTATCCACTCTATCCATGCCTCTCATCACCTTGTACATCTCTCTTCGTTCTTCGTTCCAGTGAGAAAAGCACTAGCTCCCTCATCCTTTCTCCATAAGACATGCCATCCAGTCCAGGCAGCATCTGGTAAATCTCTTCTGCACCTCCTCCAAAGCATCCACATCCTTCCTATAATGCGGCAACCAGAATTGGACACAATATTCCAAGTGTGGTCTAATCAAGGTTTTATAAAACTGCAGCAAAACCTCGCGGCTCTGAAACTCAATCCCCCTGTTAATGAAAGCTAACACACCATTCCCCTTTTGTTTTAATAATCATTTTATTGATGTATTTTTGTTATAATACCAACAACAAAATAAACAATGTACATGAAACTATAAACATAGTGCAAAAGCCGTCTCCCTCCCTTACAGGTCCCACCTTTATTAACCCCCTACTCTAAGCTAAACTAAACCCCCCACCCCTTCTGCTGACGATTAATTTTCCGCGAAGAAGTCGATGAACGGTTGCCACCTCGGGGCGAACCCTAACAGTGACTCTCTCAAGGCGAACTTGATTTTCTCCAAACAGAGAAAGCTAGCCATGTCCGATAGCCAGGTCTCCGACTTTGGTGGCTTTGAGTCCCTCCAAGCTAATAGTATCCGTCTCCAGGCTATCAGGGAAGCAAAGGCCAGAACTTCTGCCTCATTCTCCTCCTGGATTCCTGGGACTTCCGACACCCCGAAAATCGCTACCTCTGGACTCAGCACCACCCTTGTTTTTAACACCGTGGACATGACATCTGCAAACCCCTGCCAAAATCCCCTAAGCTTTGGACATGCCCAGAACATGTGGACATGGTTCGCTGGCCCTCCCGAGCATTTTGCACACCTGTCTTCCACCCCAAAGAATCTGCTCATCCGGGCCACTGTCATGTGAGCCCGATGAACGACCTTGAATTGTATCAGGCTGAACCTGGCACATGTTGCGGACGCATTGACTCTACTCAACGCGTCTGCCCATAGACCATCCTCTATCTCTCCTCCCAGCTCCTCCTCCCACTTGTGCTTCAGCTCCTCAGTCTGCGTTTCCTCTGACCTCATAAGTTCCTTGTAAATGTCAGAGATGCTCCCTTCTCCTACCCACCCTCTGGAAGCTACCCAGTCCTGAATCCCCCTTAGCGGTAGGGTGCGAAGGTTGACACCTGTTTACATAGGAAGTCTCGTACCTGCAGATACCTGAATTTGTTTCCCCTCGCAAACCCAAACTTCTCCTCCAACGCCCTCATACTCGGAAAGCTCCCCTCTATAAACATATCCCCCATCCTCGCAATCCCTGCTTTCCGCCATATCCGGAACCCCCCATCCATAATTCCCGGGGCAAACCGGTGATTATTACAGATTGGGGACCAGACCGATGCTCCCTCTGCTCCCACATGTCCCCTCCATTTCCCCCAGACTATCAGTGCCGCCAACACCATGGGGCTGGTGGAGTACCGTGCTGGCGGGAACGGCAGAGGCGCAGTTACCAACGCCTCCAGACTGGTGCCCTTGCATGAAGCCGCCTCCATACGCTCCCATGCTGACCCCTCCCCCATCACCCACTTCCTGATCATGGCTACATTTGCCGCCCAGTAATAGTTACTAAAATTTGACAGCGCCAGCCCACCCTCTCCATGATTCCGCTCAAGCATTATCTTCCTTACTCGCGGGGTCTTACCCGCCCAAACAAAACCAGTGATCACTTTGTTGACCCGTTTAAAAAAGGACCGCGGAATAAAGATGGGAGACATTGAAACATGACCAGGAATCTCGGGAGGACCATCATCTTCACCGTCTGCACGGAAGCGCGTCCCAACTCCGAAAATCGAACTTCATTTAGTCCACTAGTCGGGCCAGATTTAATTTATGCAGCCGGTCCCATTCCCGCACCACTTGAATGCCTAGGTACCTAAAGCTACCCCCTACTGATCTAAACAGCAGCTTCCCCAATCACCTCTCCTATCCCCCTCCCTGGACCGCAAACATCTCACTTTTCCCCATATTTAGCTTATAGCCTGAAAACTGGCCAAATTCCCCTAGAATCCTCATGATTTCTTCCATCCCTCTAATGGGTCTGATACATACAGAAGCAGGTCATCTGCATAGAGCGAGACGCTGTGCTCCACCTCCCCCCCACCCCTTCCTCCCCACCCCCGGACTAGCCCCCTCCAGCCCTTTGAGGCTCTCAGTGCAATTGCCAACGGCTCTATAGCTGGCGGGAACAACAGTGGGGAGAGGGGGCAGTCCCCGGTGCAGTCTAAAATAGTCCGATGTTGTCCTATTCGTTCGTATGCTTGCTACAGGAGCCTGATACAGCAACCTGACCCAGTCAATAAAGCCCCACCCAAATCCGAACCGTCCCAGTACCTCCCACAGATATTCCCATTCTATCCGATCAAAAGCCTTTTCTGCATCCATTGTGATCACTATCTCTACCTCCCTACCTTCCGGGGGCATCATTATCACGTTTAACAGCCTTTTTACATTGGCCACCAACTGCCTACCCTTAACAAACTCTATCTGGTCCTCCCTAATAATTACCGTAACACAATCCTCAATCCTGGAGGACAAAATTTTGACCAGCAATTTGACATCCAAATTCAACAGGGATATCGGCCTGTAGGACCCTCACAGCTCTGGGTTCTTGTCCCGCTTCAGAATCAGCGAAATTGTGGCCTGCGACAATGTCGGCGGCAGCACCCCTCTTTCCCTTGCCTCATTGAACATCCTCATCACCATACGCCTTCTTAACCACCCCTATCACCCCTATCAACCTGGGTGGCAACTTTGAGGGATCTATATACGTGAAACCCAAGATCCCTCTGTTCCTCCACACTTCCAAGAATCCTGCCTTTAACCCTGTATTCAGCATTCATATTCGATCTTCCAAAATTAAGCACTTCACATTTATCTAATTGAACTCCATCTGCTACTTCTCAGTCCAACTCTGCATCCTGTCAATGCCCTGTTGTAACCTGCAACAGCCCTCGACACTATCTACAACTCCACCAACCTTCGAGTCATCGGCAAACTTACGAACCCACCCTTCCACTTCCTTATCCAAGTCATTTATAAAAACCATAAAGAGCAGAGGTCCAAGAACAGATCCCTGCAGGACACCACTGGTCACCAACCTCCAGGCGGAATACTTTCCATCCATTACCACTCACTGTCTTCTTTTGGCCAGCCAATTCTGTATCCAGACAGCCAAATTTCCCTGTATCCCATGCCCCCTAACTTTCTGAATGAGCCCACCATGGGGAACCTTATCAAATGCCTTACTGAAATCCACATACACGACATACACTGCCCGACCTTCATCAATGTGTTTCGTCACATCCTCAAAGAATTCAATGAGGCTTGTGAGGCATGACCTCCACCTCACAAAGCCATGTTGATTATCTTTAATCAAACTATGTTTTTCATAATAATCATAAATCCTATCTCTCAGAATCCCTTCCAATATTCTGCTCACCACAGATGTAAGACTGACTGGTCTGTAATTCCCAGGGGTTTCCCTATTCCCTTTCTTGAATAGGGGAACAACATTCACCTCCCTCCAATCATCCGGTACTATTCCAGTGGAGAGTGAGGACGCAAAGATCATCGCCAACGGCGCAGCAATCTCCTCCCTCGCTTCCCGTAGTAACCTTACGTAGACCCCGTCAGGCCCAGGGGAATTATCTATCCTGATGTTTTTCAAAGTTTCCAGCACATCCTCCTTCTTAATATCAACCTGTTTGAGTCTATTAACCTGGTTCACACTGTTCTCACGAGCAACAAGGTCCCTCTCTCTTGTGAATAATGAAGCAAAATATTCATTTAGGGCCTCGCCTACCTCATCAGACTCCAGGCATAAGTTTCCTCCACTATCCCTGATCGGCCCTAATCTCACTCTGATCATCCTCTTATTTCTCACATAAGTGTAGAACGCCTTGGGATTTCCCCTAATCCTCCCTGCCAGGGGTCTTTCATGCACCCTTCTAACTCTCCTAAGTCAATTTTTGAGTTCCTTCCTGGCTATCCTGTAACTCTCGAGAGCCGTGCCAGATCCTTGCTTCCTCAACCTTTTTCCTCTTGACTAGAAGCTCCACTTCTGTTGTCATCCAAGGCTCCTTCACCTTACCATTCCTCCCTTGTCTCAGTGGGACAACACTATCCAGCACTCACAGCAAGTGCTCCTTAAACAATCCCCACATTACTATTGTGCATTTCTCCGAGAACAACTCGGGCAGCACGGTAGCATAGTGGTTAGTACAAATGCTTCACAGCTCCAGGGTCCCAGGTTCGATTCCCGGCTTGGGTTACTGTCTGTGTTTGAAGTCTGCACGTTCTGCCTTGTGTGTGCGTGGCTTTCCTCCGGGTGCTCCGGTTTCCTCCCACAGTTCAAAGATGTGCAGGTTAGGTGGATTGGCCTTTCTAAAATTGCCCTTAGTGTCCAAGAAGGTTAGGTTGGGTTATGGGGATAAAGGGGATAGGGTGGAGGCGTGGGGCTCAAGTAGGGTGCTCTTTCCAAGGGCCAGTGCAGACTCGATGGGCTGAATGGCGTCCTTCTGCACTGTAAATGCTATCATCCTATGATACCCATAGCAGCAGCTTTTATTTGGAGTAAATGAGTGGTGTCAAAAGAGAAGTTGTTCAGGTTGAGAACACGTTAAGCCGGGTGGACTGGGACCGGTTGAGCCTACAGCAGGGATAAAGTGGAGAGCCGAAAAACATCCTGTTGGGGGATGAAGGTCTAAAGGGATAGAACATCCATGTTTAAGAGGAGACCAGGAAATTGGAAACTGTTCAAGTGACAGATGGCAACGGAAGTACCATGGACATCAGTGGGAACAGACTGAACAAGGGAGAAAAATTAGAATTCAGACATCAGCCTGTTCCTACCTCAATTGGGGCAGGGGCAGGAATGGTTGTTAGATGTTCCGGGGTTTAGATGTTTTAAGAAGCGTAGGGCGAGAGGTGAAAGAGGAGGGGGAGTCGCACTGTTAATTAGAGAGTGCATCAAAGATGCAGAAAAGGAGGTAGTCGTGGAGGCGTTGTCTACTGCGTCAGTATGAGTGGAAGTCAGAAACAAGAAAGGAGCAGGCAATTGATTGGGAGTTTTTTTTTGACCCCCAATAGCAGCAGAGACATAGAGGAACAGATTGGGCGGCAGAGCTTGGAAAGGTGCAGAAGTAACAGAGTGGGTTAGGTGGATTGGCCACGATAAATTGCCCTCAATGACCAAAAAGGTTAGGAGGGGTTATTGGGTTACGGGGACAGTGAGGTCTTAAGTGGGTCGGTGCAGACTCGATGGGGCGAATGGCCTCCTTCTGCACAGTATGTTCTATGTACAGCAAATGGTTTGGATGGAGCAGATTTATCAGGTGTGTCCAGGAAGAATTCCTGACTCAATTTGTAGATAGGCCGACTAGGGGGGAGGCCATATTGGATTTGGTGCTTGGCAACAAACCAGGCCAGGCCAGGTGTCGGATGTCTCGGTGGGAGAGCATTTCGGTGACCGTGACCACAACTCCTTGACCTTTACCATAGTCATGGAGAGGGATAGGAACAGACAGTATGGGAAAGTATTTAATTGGGGGAGGGGAAATTATACTGCTATTAGACAGGAGCTGAGGAGCATAAAATTGGAACAGTTTTCATAGAATTTACAATGCAGAAGGAGGCCACTCGGCCCATCGAGTCTGCACCGCGTCTTGGAAAGATCACCCTACCCAAGCCCATACCTCCACCCTATCCCCATAACCCAGTAACCCCACCTAACACTAAGGGCAATTTGGATCCTAAGGGCAATTTAGCATGGCCAATCCACCTATCGTCGGGCCGGCGTCTCTAGGAGACGCACTCTTTCCCCTCCGCCGCCCCGCAAGATGAAGCCACCAATTGCGGGGCAGCGGAGGGGAAGATGGCAACCGCGAATGCACATGTTGTAGCCGGCCAACCTGCGCATGCGCGGCTGACGTTACTTAGGCGCCGCCGGCCGCGTCATACTCGGCGCGCCGCTTTGACGCAAGCGTCAAGGCCCGGCGGCCGAGTTTCCCGCACGCCGCTCCTAGCCCCCCGGGGGGGGGGGGGGGGGGGGGGGAGGAAATAGGGGGCGAGGAGCGGCCTCCGACGCCGGAGTGTAACACCCTCTATTCGCCCTCTATTTCACTCTAACAGTGTCTCCCTCTCCATCGCATCTGTTATGATGATGTAACCTTCCATACCAACACTTCTGACAGGTCTATCTTTTACCTCAAGCAATGATGGCTCCTCCACTGTAATTGACAGGGCCCTGGATCATGTCCATTCCATTTGTCACATCTCTGCTTTCACTCCCACCCATTCCTCCCAGAGCCACACTGGATGTGTGCAGGTGCTCATAGTCCACCCCACCAACCTCCAGATTCAATGGATCATCTTCTGTCATTTTCATCATTTGGTGATGCCATTACCAAATACATCTTCTGTTCCCCTTTCAGCATGCCATTTCCTTCCATGACTCCCTGCTCCATTTTTCAATCACCCTCGACATCCCATCCACTTCCTGTGGTATATTTCCATGCAAGTGGAGGTGACACAATATCTGCCCTTTTATCACCTCCCTTCTTACCATTCAAGACACTCAACAGTGAGTTATTTGTCCTTTCAATTTAGTATCCTATATTCTCTGTTCATAATGCAAACTCCTTTACAATGGGGAGACCAGGCACAGACATAATGACCATATTGTGAAACACCTCTATTCAGTTTGAAAATGTGACCCCGCCCCACCCTCCTCACTGTGGTTTTCCAATCGCGCACACCCCGAGACCGGAAATTCCTGACTGAGTTCAACTGACCTTCAAATGGTCCGTCAAATTTTCCGTCCCGCCCTCATTCATCGCCATGGAGGACGGAACCCGAAAAAATTACCCCCGAGATTCCAAGGGTTAAATGACAAAGAGCGATTACACAAAGAGAAATATGGTTGTCATTCCTGCAATTTAGAAGCTTAAGTGGTGGATCTGATCACAACTTGAAGGAAAATTTTAAATGAAGCCACAAAAGCACCTTTAATAATAATCTTTAAAATAATATAGACACAATTCTGTTATAAAATAAGGACACCATATTTTATATGTGCTTTGACAAGCAAAGTGAAATTGTTAATGCAAAGAGTATTTACCCGTCTGTACATTGGATTGGGATCACCATACTGATACACTGTTTGAAGGTTCAGATTCCGGTTATTGCGTCTGCCAACTGGTCCTGTTACAGTGTGAACACCGCCACATGGCCGATTAGCATTCCTGGCCATATGATTTTCATAGTATTCATTGTAAGGACCACTAAAAGAAAAAGAAGCAGCAATTAGTCATTAAAAATGTTCAATGTGATGTATTTAGGATATCAACATTTAAGACGCTGACAATGTCGTTTCTGCCTGCATGCCATTGTAATATAAAGGTGCCCAGCAAAGCAAGGGTTAATACATAACTGGACAATAGTACCACCCATGGTATAATGTATAGAGCCACATGGTAATCGACTCATGAAACATTCTGGAAGCAGCCTACGTGGAGACAACAGCACCATGCTGAACAAAATATTTGGGATCTGTATATAGTTAAATATTAGCTTAAATAGTTCATATTTATATATACAAGTCTCAAGATCTTATCATTGAGACATCAAACAAATCAATAATGCAACGTGATGCTCAGTGTTAACACTATAATGCAATAAACAATTCACTAAGTTGCACATTACTATTATATTAGTTGTAATAGTAGTTTGGTGACCTTCGGATTGCATGCTCTCAAATGATGTCCCACGAATGGGGTTCAATATGAGGTTCATCATTGTAACTTCCTTCTCATAAAGACTTAAAACTCTCAATAAAGTAAGCCTAAAATTAAACAAATCTCAAAATATTTCAAAAGCTTGCAAGGTGTCATATTGGAAGTTATGTTACAGGGCGGCGGCTCCTTATCCGTTCTGACAAAGGATCACAAAGCTGAAATGTTAACTTTGCTTCTTTCTCTGCACAGCCAGCCAGACCTGCTGAGTATTTCCAGCATTTTCTGTTTATTTCAGAATTTTGCAGTATTTCACACTAAATGTTTGTGTGGGAATCATAGAATTTTTCATTGAATTTACAGTGTAGAAGGAGGCCATTCAGCCCATCAAGTCTACACTGGCCCCTGAACGAGCACCCTACCAATGGCCACACCGTCACCCTATCCCCGTAACCCAGCAACCCCACCTAACTTTTGGACACTATGGGGCAATTTTAGCGTGACTCATCCACCTAACCCGCACACCTTTGGACTGTGGGAGGAAACCGGAGTACCTGGAGGAAACCCACACAGACTCGGGGAGAACGTGCAGACTCCGCAAAGACAGTGACCCAAGCCGGGATTCGAACCTGGGGCCCTGGCGCTGTGAAGCAACTGTGCTAACTACTGTGCTACCGTGCTGCCCCTAACTGGTTCTGGTTCTGGAACTCGTTCCTCTCTCTTTTACTTGGGCTGGGCATCAATCTCAGCACTTCCTGCATATTTATTCTTATTTTCTTCTGATACTCCGGGTTGAATTTACTTCTTAAAAAAAAAACAGGTGGGGTCAGGTTACTGAGACGCGAGAGAAAATCTCAAACTTGCCTCCAACCTGCTCATCTCCAGCTTAATGGAGCAGCATGGGATGGGAGGGAGGGGGGTGGAGAATGGGGGTTGGGGGTTTCTGATTGCCCCTCCCAGGAGACAGGTCGGCCAAATTTTTAAAAAATGAGGTTGGTGACCTTTGGTTTAATCTGTTTTGACGTCTTACTGGAGTGGAATGGTTTCTCCTGAAGAAAAGATCTTCATTACCATAAATGTTCTATGGACAATATAAACAACACCCTATGTTGTTGCATCACGCCCATTTACTACTATACTATCTGGCAACCTTTGTGTTTTCTATGTTGCTGATGGTAGTGTTCCAAGCAGACTGGAATTAAATGTTGTACCTCAAATACTAAAGGAAAATCAATACTCTATATTGAAGGCAGCACGGTAGCATGGTGGTTAGCATTAATGCTTCACAGCTCCAGGGTCCCAGGTTCGATTCCCGGCTGGGTCACTGTCTGTGCGGAGTCTGCACGTCCTCCCCGTGTGTGTGTGGGTTTCCTCCGGGTGCTCCGGTTTCCTCCCATAGTCCAAAGATGTGCGGGTTAGGTGGATTGGCCATGCTAAATTGCCCGTAGTGTCCTAAAAAAAAAGTAAGGTTAAGGGGGGGTTTTTAGGTTATGGGTATAGGGTGGATTTGTGGGTTTGAGTAGGGTGATCATTGCTCGGCACAACATTGAGGGCCGAAGGGCCTGTTCTGTGCTGTACTGTTCTAGGGCCCATGGTGTTCGAGGTAAGCTGCTGGCATGGGTTGAGGATTGGCTGTCTGACAGAAGGCAGAGAGTTGGGATAAAAGGTTCTTTTTCGGAATGGCAGCCGGTGACCAGCGGTGTCCCACAGGGTTCAGTGTTGGGGCCGCAGCTGTTCACCATATATATTAATGATCTGGATGAAGGGACTGGGGGCATTCTAGCGAAGTTTGCCGATGATACAAAGTTAGGTGGTCAGGCAGGTAGTGCTGAGGAAGTGGGGAGGCTGCAGAAGGATCTAGACAGTTTGGGAGAGTGGTGCAGGAAATGGTTGATGCAATTCAACGTGAGAAAATGTGAGGTCTTGCACTTTGGAAAAAAGAATCCAAGCATAGACTACTTTCTAAACGGTGAGAAAATTCATAAAGCCAAAGTACAAAGTGCTAGTCGAGGATTCCCTAAAGGTAAACATGCAGGTTGAATCTGTGATTAAGAAAGCGAATGCAATGTTGTCATTTATCTCAAGAGGGTTGGAATATAAAAGCAGCGATGTGCTACTGAGCCTTTATAAGGCTCTGGTTAGGCCCCATTTGGAGTACTGTGTCCAGTTTTGGGCCCCACATCTCAGGAAGGACATACTGGCACTGGAGCGTGTCCAGTGGAGATTCACACGGATGATCCCTGGAATGGCGGGTCTAACATATGATGAACGGCTGAGGATCCTGAGATTGTATTCATTGGAGTTTAGAAGGTTAAGGGGAGATCTAATAGAAACTTACAAGATAATACATGGCTTAGAAAGGGTGGACGCAAAGAAACTGTTTCCGTTAGGCGAGGAGACGAGGACCCGTGGGCACAGCCTTAGAATTAGAGGGGGTAAATTCAGAACAGAAATGCGGAGACATTTCTTCAGCCAGAGAGTGGTGGGCGTGTGGAATTCATTGCAGCGGAGTGCAGTGGAGGCCTGGACGCTAAATGGCTTCAAGGCAGAGATAGATAAATTTTTGATGTCGCGAGGAATTAAGGGCTACGGGGAGAATGCTGGTAGGTGGAGTTGAAATGCCCATCAGCCATGATTGAATGGCGGAGTGGACTCGATGGGCCGAATGGCCTTACTTCCACTCCTATGTCTTATGGTTCTATGTTCTAAGGAACAAGGCATTTATTTTCCTCTATCACCACCTCAGTATGGAGATTATTTATTTATTATTGAAAAGTCATTGATAGTCAACCTTATATGAGGAATAGTGTAAAGTATTCAATATTGATTCAATCACAGTGATTTGAATCAAAAGTTTACAATAAGTTTCTGAACCAATGTTGCCCATTTCAATTATCACCCAAAGTCAAAATTATCCCAGTCTGTGTATGTCCAACATGAGGACTGGCTGGATCTTGGTCTTTCCCAATTCTCTCCATTCCTTTGTCTTTCAAAAAATGGTTCTCCTCACTGTTGTCCTAGTATATTATGGACTTTTCAGTAAATACTTTTAAAAATTGGACAGAAACAGACTAAAATGACAGCTGCAAATCATGTGACCTTTGACATTTTGAGCTTCAGACAGTTGAGTCTCAAGCGAGTACCTAATTAAGTAAAGACATTCACAGTCAGCTGGAGAATTCACACAACCCTTTGTTTAAGGATGGATGGCCATCAAAAGAACTACAGCATTCCAGCCAGCCTGCCTCTTTATGTTTCACCTTGGACAAAAGGAAACATCAAAAGCCATGATAAGTGTAAGATACGGTACCGCACAAAAGGCTACTCCATAAGATAAAAGCCCATGGTGTTGAGGGTAGTATATTAGTATACATAGAGGATTGGCTAACTGAGAGAAAGACAGAGAGTTTGGACTAGAGGGACATTTTCAGGATGGCAACCTGTAACTAGTGGAGAACCACAGGTGTCAGTGTTAGAGTCACAATTATTTGCAATATATATTAATGACTCGGATGAGGGAAGTGAATGTACTATTGCCAAGTTTGAGGATGACACAAAAATAGATGGGAAGGCAAGTGGTGAGGATGAGACAAAGTGTCTACAGGTTTGGTGTGTGAGCAAAAAATCTGGCAGATAGAACATAATGTAGAAAAATATGAAGTTACACACTTTGGTAGGAAGAATAAAGGCGCTGAATATTATTTAAATGGAGAAATGCAGAAAGCTGCATCAGAGGAATTTGGAGGTCCACGAGCACACATCACAAAAATCTACCTTGCAAGTTCAGCAAGTAATTGGGAAGACAAATGGAAAGCTGGCCTTTATTTCAAAGGGAATGGAGTATAAAAATAGGGAAGTCTTGCTAAAACTATGAAAGACACTAGTTAGATCACACCTGGAATACAGAGAACATTTTTAATCCCCTGATCTAAAGAAAGATATACCGACATTGGAGGCAATCCAGAGAAGGTTCAGCAGGTTGATGCCGGGTACGGATGGATTTTCTTACGAGAAGAGGTTGAGTAGGTTAGGCCTGTACTCATTGGAGTTTAGAAGAATGAGAGGTGACCTTAGTGAGTCATGCTTGAGGATGCTCACAGGGTAGATGATGCTGTGAGGATGTTTCCTCTTGTGGGAGAGTCTAGGACTAGATGGCATAATCTCAAAGTAAGAGCCCATCTACGTAAAACAGAGATGAGGAAGAATTTCTTCTCCCAGAAGGTAGTGAATCTGTGGAATTCTTTAGTGCATAGTGCTGTAGAGGCTGGGTCAAAGTTATGTTTAAGGCTGAGATAGAGAGATTTTTAGTCAGTAAGGGAATCAAGGGTTATGGGGATGGGGGGGCGGGGGGAGTCGAGTTGAGGATTATCATGTCAGATCAGTCATGATCTCAATGAATGGCAGAGCAGACTCAATGGGCTGAATGGCTTATTTCAGCTCTTACATCTTATGAAAGTGGATCCTATCACCCTTCCATTGTAATATGCTGGCTTCCCTCATCCAAGCCAGACTAGGTGAATCTCAGGTCTCAAATTACAACACAGGATAATTGGAATCAACACACACCACCCTTTGTTTGGAAAAAGGACTTTGAACTTGTGGAAGTCACATGATGAGGGATCATGGTTTCCCCCAGAAGGGGGTAACATGGATCGTATGTACCTATTCTGGGAGCAACCCGAGCCCCTGCCCGTCTGTCCCACTGACCACCCATAACCCCCATGACTGTCGAGGCCTCTGGCCATGCGGCTGAAGACTATCGCTAATAGGGAATTAGCAATCGTGGTTAAGTGAGCACTTCACACAACCCAAGTGGATTCCCGTGGGTGGAAGGTCCATGTAGCATGTGGGAGTCATTGCCTAGCATCCCAAACACACCTTGATGCATGCATACTGCTTGAACACTGAGGGAGGCAAGACCACACATGCAGCTGCCAACATCCGAACACCCAGGGTATGGATCACAGCTCCAGCGACACGTCCACGGCCAGAGGGTTGGCGAATGCTACGGCAAGGATGGGGTGGGGGGGGGGGGGGGGGGGGGGGGGGGGTGCGTGGAGAGATGGGCCAAGGGTTCAGAGGTTGGGTCGCATTTGCGAAAGAAAGTGACAGAGGCGTCCCTCCCCTGGTGCCCTCAGTGATCCTCAATGTGTTTAACCTTCCTTGCTCTACCGCTACGCTTAGGTGTGTCCCCAGGATGCAATTAGGAGGTGGAGGCAGCCAGCTACTTACCACATCCCGTGGCCTTCGATGCTCCTGGTCAATGTCCTCTGGGGGCTCTGGGACCAGAGAGTCCCCTGAACACTTGTCGATGGCACATGCACAGCCATGCCCTGTCCCGTGTGCTAACTTTGAGATGTGGCCTCATCAGAGGGGTGGACCTCAGGGGAACTGGTGGCCACCATCTCCACTGCATGGGATGGGTCTGGTTTGGCACCCAGCGCCCTCTCCTCCCGCTCCATGCCCAAAGGGCCCTGGGGTACACCTCGGGACAGAGGGGCAGCTGGTTTGAGCCACGGCTGTCCCTGGATCACCTGGCTCTGCCAGCCCTGCACCATCGTGTAGACGGCCTCTCAGTGATTGGGCCATGTTCTGCAGCACCTCGGCAATGCCCACCTGAGTCTGGGACAAGCTCCACAGTGCCTTGGTCATTCCCATCTTAAGAGCGGGACACATCCCGCAACACCTCATCAAGGTCAGCCTGGTACTGGGTAATATCTCCCAGTGAGGCAGACATTCTGCCGAGGTCCTTAGCCTTGGCCTTTACCCGACTGCACCGTGCCTTGGACACCTTCACTCATCGTGCCGACGTTGTGCACCAGCCTCTCCACTGTGGTCGCCACCCCAGCAGTGTTGGCCTCGGTGCCATGCATTGCCAAGGACACCTCTGGGACTCCTCCAAACGGCTATGGACCTGCCAGAGTGTCGCTGACATCTCCCTCTGAATGTCCCGGCTGCTCCCAATCGTCTCCATCAGCTCCCGGTAACCCTGTACCAGAGGCTCAGCATCACGCAGGGACCCAGCTGGGACCTGGGATCCAGCAGACCTCAGAGTTCGATTTTGCAGATGGGCAGCAATGGCTAAACAATCATGAGTGTGCTAATGGTGACACCTAGAGCCAATTTAAGATCATTAGTAGAGCTCGTAACATGGATCATTTACATTTGCCAGAAGCAACAGACATGCATATACAGGGATGTGTTCTCTGCAAAAAAACGGAATATGCCCGAGCCTTGTGCCTTTTTTGAATTATTTAGATGCATGGGGAACCGATATTCCATTATTTCTGCATGGCAATACTCGTCAATACTTGCCAACCAATCAGCACCCTTTTCCCCCGTAGTATAAATTGTCTGATTGTTTGAAATTTGGCACTCCTTGCCTTTGTCTTGATGAGTGCAAGATGAAACCTTTGGCAGCCTCTCTCTTTTTTTTCGGCAATATTCCAGTTCTATGCTACCAAGCGACTGAATAGAACCTGTTGTAATGCAATATAAACCTTGTCCCTTTTCAGGAATTACATAATCTATTCTTACCTCCTTTGTTGTTTTAGAGAGTCCAATTCAGGTGCAGTGGTTGGGCGAGCTCTTGAATGTAGAGCTGAGGCAGCTATGGTGATAAGCTGTCTGAAAGGCAAAGATTTGATAACGTTTAGTTCTTTATAAGTAC
This sequence comes from Scyliorhinus canicula, assembly GCF_902713615.1. Lineage (NCBI taxonomy): Eukaryota > Metazoa > Chordata > Chondrichthyes > Carcharhiniformes > Scyliorhinidae > Scyliorhinus > Scyliorhinus canicula. Next base: position 71,344,056 of record NC_052160.1, on the reverse strand, counting down.
AGCATTATTTTACAGTATCAAAGTACATCAAGTATACTCCATTCCCTTTCTCATTACAGGATCTATACTTCAATTACATAATTCCCTATGATTTTGGATGTTCTGAGGTTAGGAAAAGCACTATTTGATGTCAGATTCCTGACAGTAATTTATTTTGGCATTTCAAGCTACTTCTATCATAGAAGTAAATAAATTGTGATAAAACACAGAATACATTTGATTGAAAGCAACGATTGCTAATGATGGAAAACTGCTGCCCGTTTCACCAAGACTTACTGCAAGTCATCAGCATATTTAAAACGCATTAGTTAATCTCTCGTAGGCCTACTGAATGCAAGTCAGATGAAGTGTTACCTTATCAGAAGCACTTTACCAGATAAATATAATGTATTATTCTGCTAACATACAAGTGTATGCCCCTTAAACTAATTGGTGTAATGACATTGTCGTGTTGTGGTATTGAAATGGATGCTCAGGGCTACATAGCTTTGATAGTCAGAAGGTAAATTAAAGGATTATAGACATGGAGGACTCACTTTTTACAGATTCAGTTGGACAAACTGGGATGAAATTATTGGAGAGGAAAAATTAGAAATTCAGTCAGAGCGCAAACCTTTTACATTAAAGGCAATGGATAAATACAAATTCTTCACAGAAGCATTATCAATGAAAAGTTGACACCAAATCATGTAAGGAGATATTAGCCAGATGATAAAAAAGGTTTGGTCAAAGAGGATTGCCTGAACAGAAGAATTTTCTGCTTTTGAGACATCCACCTATGGAACTAACCACGGCTCCTTCAACAGCACTTCCCAAACCCATTACCTCACCTTTATCTTCGAGAAGGACAAGGGCAGTAGACACATGGGGAACACCATCATCTGCAGGTTTCCTCAGAGTCACTCACCATCCTGACTATCTCGCCGTTGCTTCACTCTTTCTGGAACTTCCTCCCCAGTGGCAATGTGGGTGGACCGGCACCATTTTAAAAATAAGTCCACTGATGTTCAATGCAATGGCATCCCAAACCCCAGAAAGGAAACGTGGAACACCAGTTCTTAACCATTTATTTTTGTGACTTGGAAAAAAATGTGAGAAAAGAGATGAAGCCCTAAGGGATCAGTCTTGTTGTAAATTATTTGAATAAAATGTTTATTAATCTTTATTCCCAAGATCTGAGAATACACATTCCCCAAAACAATATCCCGATAGGTTTTAACATTATGAGCCAAATCCACAAAATAATTACCACACAGGTGGCTGGATTCCCCCCCCCCCCCCCCCCCCCCCCCCACCCCGCCGCGCCACATTTCTGCACCAACCTGCTGGTGGGATTTTCCATTACACCAGCTGGTCAATGGGGTTTCCCATTGTGTGGCAGCCCCATGCCGTCGGGAAACCCCGGGCGCCGGCTAAACGGAGAATCCCGCCCAGCATCTTTCTTTTGGGATCCTTTCTTCTTGTTTAGAGTAGCATTATGGTGTCTGTCACAGACAGACTTCTGCTTTTGTGTCCTCACAAAAGCTTGATTCTCTGAGAGAGCCCTACTTTGCAACAAGGCACAACTATGATCTGGGTCCCTGGACTGTTAACCTCCACTATGCTTAACAAAGTAACTGTTTCACCCTGCTACTATGCTAGTCTGCATCTCAACTCCTCCGTGCAGTGTTAGGATGGACAAGACCCCCAACATCTGTTAGGATCATGGATAAGAACCCCAATAATTTTTTTAAACTAATGAACTTATGAGGAAGGAGTGATGACTCTGACCAATAGGAATCTTTTATGTTCAAACAAACTTTAATTTGAAGACAGAATTATCACATTAACATCAAGTAAAAGGCTTTATTTTCAGTTTAAAAGTTTTTGAACAAAAAGAAAAACTTGAACTTACTCTCTATACCTGCTGCTATAAATCCAATTAAGCAATCCAATACAGTTCAAATGCCACTTATAAATAAAGTTAACAAACAGATTACTTGCTTCTGGAGACCTTTGGAGAGAGAGATCTTTTCAGGATCAGATCCAGCACACTTTTGCTGAACATAGAAGCATTTGGCAAAACTGCTATTCACCTTAAAATCATATATCAAACTGAAAAAGGAGACCTGGCTCCTGCCGTTAATTACATCATCTGTATCCCACTAAATTCCATAATCTACTTAGCTGGGACAAAATATCCCCCCCCCCCCCCCATAAATCAACTACATTCCAGGGAATCTCAAGCAATCAAAACACTATTTCATTACCCTTTATCTGTAACTAAGTAAGTGGTTGGAATTAATCATGAATTACAGCTTTAGCGCAGGCACCATTTGGATACATTAACCTAGGTTCATTAATAATATCACTGCAACATATGTATATCTTGACCCAGGCTATTAAAAACCTTACTACAACAGATATAAAATGCAATATATAACAAGTTATACTTCCATCACAGCACCTAAATCCTTATATTTTTTCTCCAATTCTGTATGTTTCATTTCATTCGGACATGGGCTGCAGTTTCAAGAAGACATCTCACCACTACCTTCTCAAGGGCAATTAGGGATGGACAATAAAAATGCTGGCCCAACTAAAGACACCCACAGCCCAAGAAAGGATAAAAAAAACTCCTAAATACCCTACCTCTGTGACCAAGCGTTTGACCATCTGTAGCATGGTGTTGAATGTTTTTTCATAATGCCCCTATAAGCACTGTGGCATATTTTGTCACATTAAAGGCATTATATCAATACAACTTGTAGTTGTTGAAAGTGTGTTAAAGAGACAGAAAGGTTTAGGAAGGGGATTCCAGGACCTGGGACCTACAGCTTTTGTTTCTGAGTTAGTTGCTTCAGCGTCACAGGATACATCCAAATTCCATAAACCTTTCTATGGGCAACACAGGCTAAAAAACAGGTACAAACTGCTGAGATGGTCGCCCTGATAATGAAAACTTGAAATAATTAACGTAAAGATGGATCTTGAAGACTGGTGGGACTGCAACTATTTCTTTTGACAGATTGTTCCTCTGTGGGATTGTTCTTGGGAATGAAGTTCATTGATGCACTACCTTGGAAACAAATGATCTTTGTAGTTTATGTGTCATTGGCGAAGGGCACCAGGTACATGTTTCTGTCAATTCTCACCAGTCCAGTCCATCTTTAATACAACATGGCCAGTCTATTTTTCTATCACCTTTGCTGTAGAGATTCCAATTCCAAATCTTTGATCAAGGATGGGACTCTGGTATATTTACCATTGTGATTCACACTGAAGCCATGGTGACCACAGTGGAGCAATTAAAATTGGGAATATCAAATAGCAGCTCATGGCCTGCTGGATGACAATTCCTCAGAGCGACTGATTCCTTCTGAGGGCGCACCCATTTATAGGGCACATGTCACCCAGGCATTAGCAGCACAGTGGGTTCTTACAGACCATCACGTTTTCACCTGGTAAATCACAGTTCATTAATGAGCAGGAACAAAGAGTGGTCATGTAAAACTGGGGAGAGACCATGTTGGATGGTGCCATTGTAGCCATCTCAGATGGCCACCTGCAAAGGACCATGGGAATTATGACTCAGACACACTCAGAGCTTGTGTGTGTATTTGCAACCCAGATAGCTAGACACGATCGAAATCCCAGCTCGTTTGTATTCTGATGGCCCATTTCTCCAGAACAAAAGGATTGTACTCAGGTAACTGATACAAATGCAGACTAATCGGCGCCACTCACTTTGCTAAGAAAGCCCAAACAGCCAAGGTCAATGACCGCTCAGGACACGACCAGCCATCAAGGCACCTGCCCTTTATTGGCCAGAATCGAAGGCAGTGATCGAAGCCTGTTGAATTATTGGGTCCTAAGCTAAGGACCACCCCAAAGAGCGCAAAATCCCAGAGGGATAAAAAGAGACACAGCCATGTGTTCGGTCTCTCTTGGCCTCAGCCTGAAACCAAGTGTAGCATTACGACCAGAAGACAAGTTCAAGACCAACGATCGCTACCAGACAGGTGAACCCAGCAGAAACTAAGCCACTTCTTCTACCCAGCCACGCAAGATCCGAACAAAGGCCTTGTTCATCTGCAAAGAGCCGGTTGCCCTGAAGTTAAGTACAGGTTATTGTAGTTGTTAGGTGTAGTTTAACTTGTAGTGTTTTATGTTGCATGTCGAAGTCATCCTTGTGTGTAAATAAACCATCTTTGAACTTGAACTGACTAACTGGTTGTTTGGTCTTTGATCGATAACCGGTAAAGCCTTGTGGTGGTATCATTTGATACCCGGCGACTCTGAAAAAAATATTATCATTAATAACTGCCATATCTAATTAATTTGGCAACATTATTGGTGCCGATTGGTGGGACAGTATTCCACTCATTAAAAAGAGCAACTTTGGGCAGCACGGTGGTGCAGTGGGTTAGCCCTGCAGCCTCACAGCGCCGAGGTCCCAGGTTTGATCTTGGCTCTGGGTCACTGTCCGTGTGGAGTTTGCACATTCTCCCTGTGTTTCCGTGGGTTTCACCCCCACAACCCAAAGATGTGCAAGGTAGGTGGATTGGCCACGCTAAATTGCCCCTTAATTTGAAAAAATGAATTGGGTACTCTAAATTTTAAAAAAAAGAGCAACGCTATTGATGACTCCGGTGCTGATTGGCAACACCATCCACTTCAAGCTTAGCTCAGTGAAATATAAATGCTGAAGCCCAGAAATTATCAATGAATAGAAGAATAATAGAGGGATAGCAGTAAATCTGGGAGATACTAGCAGTCCTAGCATGCACTGTCCACAACAGCACAGAGGATGGAAGAGGCCAACTCAAGCATTCGTGAATTGACGTTATTGGGCATTGAAAGGGTATCTTCCGTGCTCAGGCTAACCTCCTATGTGTAACTTCGGTTGTGGCTATCATATCAGTCTATGTTTATGTTAATGATGGATGTAAACATTTCCGCTGCCTTAGACAGGATGGCAGGGACCTCAGTTGTGGGCTAACAAGGTGTCACTGATCTGTTCCAAGTAGAGGCTGCACAGTTGCAAGTGGAACAGTCTTTGGTAGGGCCCCAAAATCCAGAGGATATCGGCCAAGAGTATCTCAGTGATCAGAGCCGTGATCAGAGCAGCCTTTCTCTACTTCTGCTTAAACCACAAGAGGTGGTGCATTGTAGGAGTGGTAGGAAATGGAAAAGAAAAGCTTTGTAATCATTACGTCTCTGGAAACGTCTGTGAAAATGTGCCATGAATTTTTAAAAATCAGCTCGGATAAAATTCATTTTGCAACAGTTCCCAGGTGTATCAATATTTTGCTTGGCTTTCAGTTGCTTGGTGATAAATATGAAGACATGAACACATGGAGATCAACTAGTGCTTATGCAATGGCTGGGTTGTTGGTTACATTGGCCGGAATTTTCCGGCCATTCCTGTCGGCGGGATCTTACGGTCTCACTGACAGTGAAACCCCGCTCTTGGCGACAGGTTCGGGGGGTGGTCCATACAATGGGAAAACCCCGTTGACAACAGTGGGACCATAAGATCATGCTGCTGGCAATGGTGGGCTGCCCCCTCCACCGTGAAACATCCGACAGGAGGAGTAGAAAATTCTGGTGTCAGAACCTTGGTCCAGTTGGAGTGACTGACTCAACCTTTGAGCCATCAGGAAAACTCTGATAAAACTGAAGAATAATATGCAGAGTCATTAATAAATCCATTAGGGAAATGAGAAGTAGCTTTAGCAATGGAATTGAAACTGGCTTCAACATGGAGTAGTTGACGTGAACAGCACAAGGTGAAGCTGGGTGAAAAGGTCGAAGGGGTGAGATTAAGATGGATGGAAGGACGCTCACGTCGGGCATGAAACACCGAGCTGCTGGGGTGAACGGTCTGTAAACGGTTTGTAACAATTAGGTTTGTTGGTCTGGAGATGCTGTCAGTATTTGACTCTATGGAGAAGGGACAGCAAGAAGAATATGTTTTGTGTGAAGTAGGGTAACCGGATGGTGGTTGTAGCAAGAGTGGGAAGGATTATGGGACAGTAAGTGGGGAATGGGAGCGCTGACTTAGAGGGCAGAATGTAGGCACATCGGACCTGTCGACTCCTCCTCTACATTATGTACTTGATGCTGCAAGTTCCTCGATCTGAACCAATTGTTGTTTCTCTCTCCACAGATGCTGCCACATCTGCTCAGAATTTCCCAGCATTTCCTGTTTTCACTTCAGATTTGCAACATGCACAGTGTTTTGCTTTTGAAGAGGGGGTGACAGTGTTTCACTGGATGCAGTGAATCTCAGGGACCCTCCGTGATAAACCAAAGAATTGTGAACTGGGAGATGCTTCTGCCTGAAAGGAATCCATGCCATAAAGCTGAGGACAAACAGAGAGATTTACACCGCACCTTAATTGCCCCTCTAAATCACCAAGCAATAAAATGCAAGACAGTAGTTAGCAATAGATCACAATAGTCAACGTTTTCTGATACCCAAATCAGCTCAAACTTTTAAAACCCAACATCAAACTATATCAAAGCACCTTATTAAAATATATTTACTTACGGCCCTGCTAAAACCCTTGTAGATTTTGCACAGGAAATGCACTTGAATCGCTCGAGTAACTGTCTAGAATTGGATGATATAACAGTTAGACAGGTTAACTGTGTCAAATTTCATCAAGGTAATATCAATATCATTTATCTGCACTATTTTTAATACAACCTTTCAGTTCATATTGTTATGTTTTGCGGTGTTTTGATTTCAAAAGGTTTTATTCTTAAACATTTAATTTTTTAAGTGACCAACTTGATACATATTTGTGAATGAATGAGAAACTTACATAATTCTTAAGGGGCTGGACAGGATAGGTTCAGGAAGGAAGGTTCCTCTGGCTGGTGAGTCTAGAACCAGGGGACACAGTCTCAGAATGAGGGGCAAGGCCAGTTAGGACTCAGATGATGAGGATTGTCTTCACTGAAGAGGTGGTGAACCTTTGGAATTCTTCCGAATATGTGGCAATAGCAGCTCAGGGAACATCTGGGGAAGTTCTTACTCCTAGTCATTTCTATCTGCAGAAAATGATCTTTTTCTATGTTTTATTTGAACCTACATTCAATTCACTCACTTCCTGAATCCAGCAGCAGAATCTGCATCAATATTCGGGCCATTCCTCAACTGCTTTTTCAGCTGTTTCCACCTGTCTTCCAATTGTTTCTTTAATGGGTCCAGCTCCAATCGGTCCAGCTGTTAAAAGAGAATTAATTTGGATTTCATGTAGTCCGAATTTTGTCAGATTAATCACCCATTAAATGTACATCCAGAGAATATAGCACAGCGGGTCCACTGAACAGGCGTGCACTTAATTTCAATGTGTAGCATATTAAATTTGATATTTCCTTATCACCATTATCTTTTACAAATGTCTTCATTGACCATTTTCATTTTTTGCTCTCTATGCTGCTTTTCTCTCTGGCTTCTCATCCGATTATTATCTGACCCATAACAAAAAAAAAATTCATTACCAAGATACAAATAAAAATGTGAAATCCTTCTCAGGTTCTTTGACATGTCCATTAAATGGAAGGTCAAGGAGTGAGCAACAGCTTTGAAGATGCTGAGAAAATTTTTATACAGTCATAAACAGGAAAGGAAACAAATATAGAATAAACAATGAAAAATGATACACCTGGGGTGAACTGAAATACTAGCGAATAAACCGGAGTTGGGGAAATGGAATGCAGAAATATAGGTGAAGAGGAAACACAAATGATGTGGAGATGCCAGCGTTGGACTGGGGTGAGCACAGTAAGAAGTCTTACAACACCAAACCTGTTGGACTTTAACCTGGTGTTGTAAGACTTCTTACAGGAAACACAAAGGCAGTATTTTCCAACCCTGCCAGGGTCAGGCACAGAGGTGAACGGGGCCTGAAAATACCGGCATGCTGGTTTCTAGACACAGTCCATTTGGCCAAGGTGGGTACGAGGCCCTGTAGGGCTCACACAGCAATAAGCCTTACAGATTCCGACATTTAGGGCTGCTCAGGCGCATGTGGATAACCAAAAAAATAGAATATATTGGTTTGTGAGGCACGCAGAGTAAAGTCTTACAGGACAATGACTTCCAGGCATTGCCCCGTTGCTCTGAAAAGATTGGATACTGGCTCATTAAGAGCCCCGATGAGGGCATTAAAAGGAGGCTGACTGGGATTTTCTCGTTGGGCTCCAGTTCCCTGATGTGACAGGCAATTGCAGGTACTGGGATGGGGGCATTTTAACTGCAGGGACTCAGTAACACACTGGGAAGGGCAGCGTTCCAGCAGGCACCCACACCCTCCTCGCCTGCCTGGATGGTGGTTGTACAACCAAATATCACCCTGCCGAGGGCTTTCACCTCCTCCCACACCCTGTCAACTGCCAGAATAGTGGCTCAGCTTTACTTTTTGCTTATTGTTTCAATTAAATTGGGGAATGAGAACCTCCATGTTAGGTGCTCACCTTCTACTGCAGCTCCTCTCAAGATAGAGGGCCTCTGATTGACTCTCCAGCTTCAAGAACCCACCCACTATCCTTAATTGGACTGAGAACTTGTCCCCATGCCAATTAAGGGGGGTTACCCCAGTTAAAATCCCAGGACAGTGTTTGTTTCCCTTCAGGGACAGGCTCAAGACTGACAAATTGTCCCAGCTCTGATATTCTCCCGAGTTTACATTTAAGTCTGTCATACTCTTCCAGCATGTTTGAGCTCACATAAGTGACAGGCCTGACAGCTTTTGACATGTGTAACTGCTCAGGAGCCTATGGATAACCAAACAAATAGAATAAATTGGTTTATGAGCCATGCAGAGTTAATCTTACAGGACGATGACTGCCTGGCATCGCTTGCAGGCATTGCCCCCGTGGCTCTGAAAATAGATTGGTTACATCGAGCAGCAAGTCACAAATCAGAACAAAAAACTCCGATCTTCAAAACTACCGCACGGAGAGAGATGAAAGACCAGAAAGAATTGGCAGTTCCGAGTGACACAAATCTCCATTATTACCTCAAAAATCTAAAACAGGTCAGGAAGCTTGAAATTCACCTGCAGACAGTGATTGCTTACATATTTTCAGGTGTCCTTTTGCATTCATTATTGAGTTTGAAGAAAGCAAAAATATTTTACTGATCTCTTTAAAAAAAATAAATCCATATTCCGGCAGGTCAGACATGATGGCAATTTCTTTGGCTCCAGAGTTGCCACTGAGGTTGATTGTTCGAAATATATATGCAATAAAATACTGGATCTTCTTACCTTGCAGTCCATGTCGCAAAGAAGTTTCTCCAGCACTTTCTGCCAGTCCTTCTCCTGGGCACAGACCTTATTCAATAATTCCTGCATCATTGCGTTTAGTTGCTGCGCTGTAGCATCCAGAAGTGTTCTACTCACTTTAGATTCTAATGCTTTCTTGTCAGCTTTCTGCGGTGAGAAATAAGAAAGTAATATCACTGAGGAATATGCCGTAATAATGATAACTTATTTCCCTTGGAGTTGATCTATGTGGCAATTGGCACATACAATAAAGTAGCAATAGTGTATTGGTGTGACAATTAACTGAAGCCAGTGGTTTTAATCTGCTATGATATCCTAACCAGTACCATAGAAAGAAGTGCTGTAGCTTTCTGCCAGTAGGGTAATTAATATAGCTTCTTTTACCAAAATAAATAATTAAAACTATTAACTGAAGAGGAATGCTAAATATTAAATATGCCTTCAATTTATGTAGCACCTTTAAAGTAAAGAAAAGGTTCCAAGATGCTTCACAGGAGCACTACAGAACAAAGTTTGGCGTTGTGGTAGTCGGTATTAGGGGTATTACGGTACCCAGGTTGAGGCTGTAAGACCATTGGTGTGGGAGGTACCTGAGACAGCAAGATCATTGGTGAAGCCTGCCTGCTGGTTCCACCCAGTAAGGTGGAGTATAAGAGTCTGTGTCTCCCCAGCTGCTGCATTCTGTACTTGCACTGCTGGGGGAAACATCTAGTCCAATAAAGCCTTCAATTGTACTCCAATCTCCAATCAATCTGGAGTCGTTGATCGAGCATCAGGCGTCAAATCACACAAGTAAATATCACATAATGGGCGGGATTCTCCAGCCTCCCAGCCACCTATTTCCTGGCGATGGGACGCGCCTTGCCATTTGCTGGTGGTGGGATTTTCTGCACTCACCGCTGTCAATGGGAATTCTCATTGAAGCCGCCCGTCACTGGGAAACCCGCAGGGGGGGGGGCACTGCCGGCGGGACCAGAGAATCCCGCCACCAGCGAACGGCCGAAGGATTCCGGGCAAAATGACAGGGGCAAAGGCAAGCATTAAGAATGTAAGAACATAAGAAATAGTATAAAAACTCACTTTAACCCGGGGAGCGAGGCCTAGTTTCGGGAGCCGTTCAGAGGAGGAGGAGCAGTCTCTGGGTCAGTATAAAAACTCACTTTAACCCGGGAATCGAGGCCTAGTTTCGGGAGCCGTTCAGAGGAGGAGGAGCAGTCTCTGGGTGAGTATAAAAACTCACTTTAACCCGGGGATCGAGGCCTAGTTTCGGGAGCCGTTCAGAGTAGGAGGAGCAGTCTCTGGGTGAGTATAAAAACTCACTTTAACCCGGGGATCGAGGCCTAGTTTCGGGAGCCGTTCAGAGGAGGAGGAGCAGTCTCTGGGTATAAAAACTCACTATAACCCGGGGATCGAGGCCTAGTTTTGGGAGCCGTTCAGAGGAGGAGGAGCAGTCTCTGGTTGAGTATAAAAACTCACTTTAACCCGGGGAGCGAGGCCTAGTTTCGGGAGCCGTTCAGAGGAGGAGGAGCAGTCTCTGGGTGAGTATACAGACCTAACGGTAACTTCCTGTTTTCCACTTTTTTTTTAAAAGTGACGTCAGAGGGAAGCTGTGATCTGATTGGTTGATAACCAATCTGCCCCAAATTTAAAACTCGTAAACTTAAATTAAACAAATTAATTAATTAGAGATGGCTGGTCAGGTGATGTGCTTAAGCTGCTTGATGTGGGAGCTGGCAGATCCCATTGCGAGCTGCAGCGACCACATCTGCAGTAAGTGTTGGCTGCTCGAAGAACTCCGGCTCAGAGTTGATGAGCTGGAGTCTGAGCTTCACACACTGAGGCACATCCGGGAGGGGGAGGCTTACCTGGACACTTTGTTTCAGGAGGCAGTCACACCTGTCAGAGTAAATAGTTTAAATCCTGCCAATGGCCAGGGACAGCAGGGTGTGACTGCAAGTCAGGCAGGTAAAGGGAACCAGCAGTCAGGAACTCAGGAGCCTCAGCCCTTGACCCTGTCCAACAGGTACGAGGCACTTGCTCCCTGTGTGGATGACGAACAGGGCTGCAGGAAGGATGAGTCAGCTGACCAAGGCACCATGGTTCAGCAGGCCATTCAAGGGGAGGAAGTAAATAGGCAAGTTGTAGTTGTAGGGGATTCTATTATCAGAGGGATAGATAGTATCCTTTGTGAGCAGGATAGAGGGTCCCGCATGGTATGTTGCCTGCCCGGTGCTAGGGTGCGGGACATCTCTGACCGGCTTGAAAGGATATTGGAGAGGGAGGGAGAGGATCCAGTTGTTGTGGTCCATGTCGGTACCAACAACTTAGGCAAGTCTAGGAAAGATGACCTGTTTAGAGATTATAAAGAGTTAGGATTCAAATTAAAAAACAGGTCCTCAAGGGTCATAATCTCCGGATTACTGCCCGAGCCACGTGCAAATTGGCATAGGGAGGCAAGAATAAGGGAAGTTAACACGTGGCTGAAAGAGTGGTGTGGGAAAGAGGGGTTCCTTTTCATGGGACACTGGCATCAGTTTTGGGACAGGGGGGGATCTATACCGTTGGGATGGTCTCCATCTGAACCGAGCTGGGACCAGTGTTCTGGCGAAAAGAGTAAATAGGGTGGTCAATAGGAGTTTAAACTAGAGATTGGGGGGAAGGGAAAGTCAGGGAACCAAGAGGTGAAGGAATCAGTGGGAAGCGTAGCTGCTTAGGATTACAAAAAATCACGAAAAGACAGAGCTCAGGAGAGGTTACGATAGTCCCCATCTCACAAAATATGACACAGTGTCTGGAAAGGCTCAGTAAACCAAGGTCCACCACACTAAGAAAACAAAAAGGGACAGTCAATAGGGAATTAAAGGTGCTATATTTAAATGCCCGCAGTGTACGGAACAAGGTAGATGAGCTTGTGGCGCAGATTGTGACTGGCAGGTATGATGTGGTAGGCATCACAGAGACGTGGTTGCAGGGGGTTCAGGACTGGCAGTTAAACATCCAGGGATTTACAACCTATCGAAAAGACAGAGAGGTGGGTAGAGGGGGCGGGGTTGCCTTGTTAATTAGAAATGAAATTAAATCAATAGCACTGAACGACATAGGGTCAGACGATGTGGAGTCTGTGTGGGTAGAGTTGAGGAACCACAAAGGCAAAAAAACCATAATGGGAGTTATGTACAGGCCTCCTGACAGTGGTCAGGACCAGGGGCACAAAATGCACCACGAAATAGAAAGGGCATGTCAGAAAGGCAAGGTCACAGTGATCATGGGGGACTTCAATATGCAGGTGGACTGGGTAAATAATGTTGCCAGTGGACCCAAAGAAAGGGAATTCATTGAATGTTTACAGGATGGCTTTTTGGAACAGCTTGTGATGGAGCCCACGAGGGAACAGGCTATTCTGGACTTAGTGTTATGTAATGAGCCAGAATTGATAAAAGATCTTAAAGTAAGGGAACACTTAGGAAGCAGTGATCATAATATGGTAGAATTCAGTCTGCAATTTGAAAGAAGGAAGGTAGAATCAGATGTAAAGGTTTTACAGTTAAATAAAGGTAATTACAGGTGCATGAGGGAGGAACTGACGAAAATCGACTGGAAGCAGAGCCTAGTGGGAAAGACAGTAGAACAGCAATGGCAGGAGTTTCTGGGAGTAATTGAGGACACAGTGCAGAGGTTCATCCCAAAGAAAAAAAAGGTTATCAGAGGGAGGATTAGGCAGCCATGGCTGACAAAGGAAGTCAGGGAATGCATCAAGGCAAAAGAGAGAGCCTATAATGTGGCAAAGAGTAGTGGGAAGTCAGAAGATTGGGAAGGCTACAAAAACAAACAGAGGATAACAAAGAGAGAAATAAGGAAGGAGAGGATCAAATATGAAGGTAGGCTAGCCAGTAACATTAGGAATGATAGTAAAAGTTTCTTTAAATACATTAAAAACAAACGGGAGGCAAAAGTAGACATTGGGCCGCTCCAAAATGACGCTGGTAATCTAGTGATGGGAGACAAGGAAATAGCTAAGGAACTTAATAAGTACTTTGCGTCAGTCTTCACAGTAGAAGACATGAGTAATATCCCAACAATTCAGGAAAGTCAGGGGGCAGAGTTGAATATGGTTGCCATCACAAAGGAGAAGGTGCTAGAGAAACTAAAAGGTCTGAAAATTGATAAATCTCCGGGCCCAGGTGGGCTACATCCTAGAGTTCTAAAGGAGATAGCTGAAGAAATAGTGGAGGCGTTAGTTATGATCTTTCAAAAGTCACTGGAATCAGGGAAAGTCCCAGAGGATTGGAAAATCGCTGTTGTAACCCCCCTGTTCAAGAAGGGAACAAGAAAAAAGATGGAAAATTATAGGCCAATTAGCCTAACCTCGGTTGTTGGCAAAATTCTAGAATCCATCGCTAAGGATGAGATTTCTAAATTCTTGGAAGTGCAGGGTCGGATTAGGACAAGTCAGCATGGATTTAGTAAGGGGAGGTCGTGCCTGACAAACCTGTTAGAGTTCTTTGAAGAGATAACAAATAGGTTAGACCAAGGAGAGCCAATGGATGTTATCTATCTTGACTTCCAAAAGGCCTTTGACAAGGTGCCTCACGGGAGACTGCTGAGTAAAATAAGGGCCCATGGTATTCGAGGCAAGGTACTAACATGGATTGACGATTGGCTGTCAGACAGAAGGCAGAGAGTTGGGATAAAAGGTTCTTTTTCGGAATGGCAACCGGTGACAAGTGGTGTCCCGCAGGGTTCAGTGTTGGGGCCACAGCTGTTCTCTTTATATATTAACGATCTAGATGACGGGACTGGGGGCATTCTGGCCAAGTTTGCTGATGATACAAAGATAGGTGGAGGGGCAGGTAGTATTGAGGAGGTGGGGAGGCTGCAGAAAGATTTAGACAGTTTAGGAGAATGGTCCAAGAAGTGGCTGATGAAATTCAACGTGGGCAAGTGCGAGGTCTTGCACTTTGGAAAAAAGAATAGAGGCATGGACTATTTTCTAAACGGTGACAAAATTCATAATGCTAAAGTGCAAAGGGACTTGGGAGTCCTAGTCCAGGATTCTCTAAAGGTAAACTTGCAGGTTGAGTCCGTAATTAAGAAAGCAAATGTAATGTTGTCATTTATCTCAAGAGGCTTGGAATATAAAAGCAGGGATGTACTTCTGAGGCTTTATAAAGCACTAGTTAGGCCCCATTTAGAATACTGTGAGCAATTTTGGGCCCCACACCTCAGGAAAGACATACTGGCACTGGAGCGGGTCCAGCGGAGATTCACACGGATGATCCCAGGAATGGTAGGCCTAACATACGATGAACGTCTGAGGATCGTGGGATTATATTCATTGGAGTTTAGGAGGTTGAGGGGAGATCTAATAGAAACTTACAAGATAATGAATGGCTTGGATAGGATGGACGTAGGGAAGTTGTTTCCATTAGCAGGGGAGACTAGGACGCGGGGGCACAGCCTTAGAATAAAAGGGAGTCACTTTAGAACAGAGATGAGGAGAACTTTCTTCAGCCAGAGAGTGGTAGGTCTGTGGAATTCATTGCCACAGAGGGCGGTGGAGGCTGGGACATTGAGTGTCTTTAAGACAGAAATTGATAAATTCTTGATTTCTCGAGGAATTAAGGGCTATGGGGAGAGAGCGGGTAAATGGAGTTGAAATCAACCATGATTGAATGGTGGAGTGGACTCGATGGGCCGAATGGCCTTACTTCCGCTCCTATGTCTTATGGTCTTATGGCCTAAATAGGAACAGGAGTAGATCATACAGTCCATCAATTCTGTTCCACCATTCAATATGATCATGGCCGATCTAGGCTTCAGCTCATTTTTTCTACCTGCACCCCCATACCCCCTAATTCCCCAAGACACCAAAAATCTATCTATTCTAGCCTTAAATATATTCAACGATGGAGCACCCTCAAGCTTCTGACGAAAAGAATTCCAATAATTCATATCCTTTTGAGTGAAGAAATTTCTTCTCTTCTTGGTCTTAGGTAATTGGCCCTTTACCCCAAGACTCTGACCGGAATGTTCTAGAGCAGGGGTGGGCAAACTTTTCCGTGCAAGGGCCGCATTCAGAAATTCACAATTCACAAAGGGCCGCATAGTATATTAAGTAAAATAATTACTTCACCCGGTTATGATTCTGGGCGCCTCATATAGAACATAGAACAGTACAGCACAGAACAGGCCCTTTGGCCCTCGACGTTGTGCCAAGCAATGATCACCCTACTCAAGTCAACGTATCCACCCTATGCCAGTAAGTAATCCAACAGCCCCCCCACCCATTAACCTTTTAAAAAAAAAATTAAAAAAAAAAAAAAAAATTTTTTTTAGAAAAATCTTTTTTTTTTTTAATGACTTGGTGGGCCGCAGAAATACCTTTGGCGGGCCGCATGCGGCCCGCGGGCCGTAGTTTGCCCACCCCTGTTCTAGAGCCACCAGCTAGGGGAAACAAACTTACAGTGTGTACCCTGTCAAGCCTCTTCAGAATAGTGTATGTTTCAATGAGATCTTTTCTCATTCTTCTCAGCTCCAGAGAAGATAGACCCAGTTTACACAGAGTCTCCTCATAGGACCAATCCCAGGGACAAATCTAGTGAGCATGTGCTGCAAGCAGATCCTTGCTTAAACATGGAGACTAAAACTATAGGTTATCCCAGGTGTAGTCTCACCAAAGTCGAGTACAACTGTAGCAAAACTTCTTCATTCTTGTACTCCTATCATCTCCTTGCAATAAAGACCAACCACGCAATTTGCCTTCCTGATTGCTTGCTGCAGCTGCCTGCTAATTTTCTGCATTCCTTGTACCAAGAGACCGAAGTCTCTTTGAAATCAACACTTACAAGTTTCTCACCCGTTAAAAACAATTGTGCTATTTTAGCCATACAATAAAAGTGAATAATTTCACACTTCCCTAAATTATAATCCATCGGCCATCCTTTTGCCCATTCACCTAACCTGTCTAAATCTCTTTGCTGCTTCTCATTATCCTCCCCAAAACTTGCCTTTCCACCTAGCTTGCTACCATCAGCAAATTTTGTTTTTCATAGAATTTACAGTGAAGAAGGAGGCCATGCGACCCATCGAGTCTGCACCGGGTCTTTGAAAGAGCACCCTACCCAAGCCCACACCCCCACCCCACAACCCAGCAACCCCACCCAACACTAATAGCAATTTTGGACACTAAGGGCAATTTAGCATGGCCAATCCACCTAACCTTCACATCTTTGGACTGTGGGAGGAAACCGGAGCACCCGGAGAAAACCCACGCACACACGGGGAGAAAATGCAGACTCCACACAGACAGTGACTCAGCCGGGAATCGAACCTGGGACTCTGGAGCTGTGAAGCAATTGTGCTAACCACTAGGCTACCCTGCTGCCCGTTTTTATTTTTTCTGAAGGAAAATGTAGAACATATCCAACACGGTAGCCTTGTGGATAGCACAATTGCTTCACAGCTCCAGGATCCTATGTTCGATTCCGGCTTGGGTCACTGTCTGTGTGGAGTCTGCACATCCTCCCCTTGTGTACGTGGGTTTCCTCGGGGTGCTCCAGTTTCCTCCCACAGTTGAAAGATGTGCAGGTTAGGTGGATTGGCCATGATAAATTGCCCTTAGTGTCCAAAATTGCTGTTAGCGTTGGGTGGGGTTACTGGGTTATGGGGATAAGGTGGAGGTGTTGACCTTGGGTAGGGTGCTCTTTCCAAGAGCCGGTGCAGACTCGATGGTCTTAATGGCCTCCTTCTGCACTGTAAATTTTATGATAAAAATTCTATAACATATTTAAACATTATTCTCTGTCTCTTCATCTAAGCCATTAATATAGATTGTAAATAGTTGAGGCCCCAGCACTGATCCTTATGGCACTCTACTATTCATTGCCTGCTGACCTGAAAAAGCTGCATTTATGCCCGCTCTCTGATTTCTATCCATGAGCTAATCCTCTATCTCCAACTGCATTTCAAACTCACCTTGCCCATCAACTTTTTGTTGGAACATTATCGAACAAATGCCTTTTGGAAATCCAGGTACACTACATTCCCCTCTATCGATTCTACTAATTAAAACAACAAAAGCTCATATAAATTTTCCAAACAGGAATTTTCTTCAGTGAAACCATGTTGACTATCATACCAACATGGTTCTACCAAAGGGATATCCTGTTTGACAATTAATGAGAGTTTTTGAGGATGTAGGGTAGATAGAGGGGAACCAGTAGATGTAGTATACCCTGATTTCCAAAAGGCATTTAATAAGGTGCCACACAGAAGGTTAGTAGGCAAAATAGGACCAGATGTTTCCGGCCATTCACGCCGACTGGATCATCCGGTCCTGCTGACGGGAAACCCTATTGACAACGGTGAGACCCAGAAGGTAGCCAATCATGGCCCTCCTCCCGCCATGGCGAAACATGGGGCAGTTGTATGGTAAATCCTGCCGAAGGACTCACGGAGTTTGGGGCATTTGAAAACAAGGCTAAGAATTTTTAAATCGGGCTATTACTTGACCAGGGCAGTTGATGGAGTTGTGGGAGGTGATTTCGGTATGGGACTTGGTTTCAGTTGAGCAGATATTTGAAAGACATCAAGTTTAGAGAGGGTAAAATGTGGGAGACCAGCCAGAGTACATTAGAATAGTTGAGTCTAGAGGTAATGAATGCAAGAATGAGTGTTTCAGCAGCCGATCCATTAAGAGTAGCAAAGTCAAGCGATGTTACCAGGGTGGAAGTAGGTATTAGCGATGGTGCATATATGTGGCCGGAAGTTCATCTCTGGGTCAATGGTGACACCAAGGCTGCAAATAGAATGGCTTAATCTCAGGCCGTTTCCAGGGAGAGGGATATAGTTGGTTACTGGGAAATGGAGTTTGAAACGTTGTCCATGACAGGTTTCCCAAATTTTCATGGTAAGAAATTTTGGTTCATCCAATATTAGATGTCGGATACTCAGTCTTATTTTTATTGTTACACAGAATGGGGCCGTCACTGGCTAGGCCAGTGTTTATTGTCCAGCCCTAGTTGCCCTTGAGAAGGTTGTGGTGAGATGCCTTCTTGAACCACTGTATTCCATGTGGTGAAGGTACACCCACAGTGCTGTTAGGGAGGGAATTCAGGATTTTGACCCAATGAAAGTGAAGGAACGGTGATACATTTCCAAATGAGGATGGTGTGTGGCTTGGAGGGGAACTCTGTTATGGGAGTGGCGGTTTCAGAACCCCAAAATGTACCATGGAGTTCAACCAACCTCTCCCTTTAATGTATTGTTGCTTTTGAAGCACGCGGCTTGGTTTCCAGGTGTGGTATTACAATTATGGACATGTGGGCTTTTAAACACAAAACAATGTTTATTCCATGAATTCAACTTAACCCTTTTAAATAAACATTGGATCACTTACCACCCCTTACTTCAAAGATAACCCCGAAAATAATACAACACTAAATAATCCCTCAAAATGTTCCTTCAAACCTCCAAAAGACTTCACACCTTTAAACAGAAACACACCAGGTTAAAGATATTACTATTATGAGTTTAAATCGCCCAAATGATTCAGAGATAGTCTTTCATGGCAGAGATCACAGCAGATCCAGCTCTCAGCAAACACAGACACACCCAAGCCCTTTTTCCTCAAAAACCAGCTTTCTCCTTTCAAACAGCTCACAGCAAACCAGCCAGGCACTTTTCAGCTACTCCCTCTCAAACTGAAACTAAAAGCAGAAGTGAGCTCAGCTCCCCCAACGTTTGACATCACTTCAGTAATATGAGCTGCTCCATTTCTTAAAGGTACATTGCTTAAACATCCATTTCTTAAAGGTAGTCTCACATGACAACTCTGATGATTTAGAAACAGTGGAAAGCTCAAGGAAGGCTGTGGTGAAGGGGATAATGATGCTTGGTGTCAAAGCCAATCGTCATTCACAGTGCCTGGTTGAACGCAGCAAAGCCAAGGCTAGAAAATGGAACCTTACACCTTCCTGTTCCCAGAATCACAGTAACTCACTAGCTAACCTGCACAGCGTTCAGAGGTTGGAGTCCGCCCTAAAACCTTCCATTCACAAATTGTAAATTCCTCTGATACTCACTAACCAAGTTACTTACCATATAAATTAGCTGAGGGTTTAGAGCAATCCAATAAATAGTTTTAAAATGAAACATTTTTTTTGAATGAGTCCTGTACAACCTGACTCTTCTTAATCCCTTTAAATTAAAGCAAAGCAGTTATAATATATTGTATTTATTAAACTCATTAAATTATCCTGAAAATATAAGAAATAGGGTCACAAGTAGACTATCGGTCCAATCAGGGCTGCTGCACCATGCAATCAAGGTCATGGCTGAATTTCTATTTTAACTCCACTTTCTCACCCTTTTCCCTGAGTGCCAGGAACGTACTCAGTGACTGATATCCACAGCTCTCTGTGGGCGAAAATTCCTGAGAGTCACCAACCTCGGAGTGAAAACATTTCTCATCAACTCAGTCCTAAATGGCCAACTTCTTGTACTCAGACTATGATTACGAACTCAGGACACATCAGCCTCTCAGCATCTCCCCTGTCAGGCCCTTTTAAGAATTTTATATGTTTCAATGAAATTGCTCTTTCATTATCTAAACTCCAGAGAATACTGGCCTATTCTTCTCATTCTCTCTTCATGACAGCTCTCGTCCTGAGAAAATCCATTCTAAAAATAGTGTTTTACAATGGCATCTAAGATTCCGTGATTTAACTTTCACTGTTGGTTTTATCTTAGTTTGATTCTCAAAAAACTGACGAGGTGAAATACCATTCCCCCCGCTCCTCCAACACACACACCATCCCCCATCGGCTGGAGAGGTGGGAAAGTTCTGTGTCGCCTCTTTTTGGGAAGGTCTACTGCAAAACTGTGTGACAACAGGCCTTCGCCATGATCAAGGACCCCCGGGGTGGACATCCTGCCCCCTGACAACTGCCTGCCGACCAGAGCCCACTGGGGAGGCGATGCCTGCGACTAGTAATGTATCCATCCAGCTGAAGTCACAGAGAAAGACCAAGGCCACAGGTGAGTGATTGCAGCAGTGGGTGGGGCGTGGAGGGGTTGGAGGGGGGGCGGGGGTGAGAAGGGGCTGGTCAAATCGCAGATTGCAGGTGAAGGGGAGACGAGAGGTAGTAAGTTTGGCTTTTCAGGCTTCCCGGATGGCAAGTCCCAGGAGGACAGTGGAAATATTTGTGAGATGTCCTCAAAGCATCAGTGAGGAGGTCAAACAAGACCATTGACTCATGGTAGACACATTGCCGTTGAAAATGGAGAATGCTCGTTCAGGGGGGCATCAGGCTCATCGGGAGATTTTGTCGAGAGTGTGCAGAAGTGAACTTGCAATTGTACAAACCTCCAAACAGCCGACATACCCAAGCCTTCAATCACCATCTTCCCCTTGTGGGACAAAGTCTGCAGATTACGTCCTGGACTTGACACCCAAATCAGGACCCATTGAACCATAATGGAAGAAAATCATCCTCGATGCCAAAGGACTGCCACACAGAACACTGCATAATAATATCACTGCTAAATCTTCATGAGTTAAAAAGCATTCTTACCCCATTGATCTCCATTTCCAAAAGTTCTTTGTCAACCTTCTTTTCCTCAAGCACTTCCAGTTTTTCTTGAATACCCTGCAGAAACACATTGGCAAATATTGATATAAACCGCAGGGAGGATTAAATATCACTTTTCTAACAATCGTTCCGACAGTTTCCTTGAAAGCAAATTAAAAACAGACGGTTGGCAATGCATATGAAAAGACAGATGGCCGACAACAACGATGAGACTGTCAAGAAATATCAAGCTCTCCTTAACCAGGTCCAGAAGTTAAAAGTATCACCTGGAGTTCGTCATGGTCAGCCTGCAAAATTGCAAGGCGACTCTCAAAATCTTCCTCCATTTCTTCCAATTTCCTCTTGAGGGTTGCGATTAATTCCCTATCCTAACAAGAGAGAAAAGCAAAGCCCAGCAATTAGAAAGCATTAATCAATATTAAGCTATCGCTTCATATTTTCACTTTATATTTTCCACATCGCTGATTTCTATCTCTGAAAATTACAATTTTCCTGTGTAAAACAACCAGATGAGAATTGCTACTACATAATACGCTTGCAGGAAATGAATATCTACACTTAATCTACAACATTGCTTGCCAGTAACAAGCTCAGTATGATCTTTCACTCACAAGGCTACTGTCACAGCACATCCTGGACTAAGCTGCGTGAGTCATCATGAAGAGTGAGCTATCTTCCAATACAAACTGCATGCAAGCCTGGATTTCCAATTTTCCTGCATGTTCCAAGAGCAGGAGTGAGAAATGTACAGGAAACGGAGATACTCCAACCCTTTGAACATCCCCGATGTTGAATTCCATTTCCCAAAGAATGTTGAAACCACAGAAACAGACCACTTGATCCGTCACGCAAGTCACATATTGTACTCCCACTCACTTGTATGGCTCCCCATTCATTGTTTTGCATGAATTGCTGTGGCAGGATAAAGGATGTTTTGCCTTAATCTAAATTGAGCTATAGCTCATTTAATATTGTTGGATGCCAGTACAGGATGCGTCAAATTAGAAAATATCTCAATACCCACCAATAACAACCTTCAGCTCTAACAAGTATAACAACTCATAAAAGAAAAACCACAGCATTATGATGAGGCAAGACTTAGGATGCATCGGCTGGAGAGGAAAACTGCAGGGGATGGGCACAATGGAAATGTGGTGCATGTTCAAGGAACAGCTACTTCGTGTCCTTGATAAGTATGCACCTGTTAGGCAGGGAGGAAGTGGTCGAGCGAGGGAACCATGGGTTACTAAAGCAGTTGAAACACTTATCAAGAGGAAGAAGGAGGCTTATGTGAAGATGAGATGTGATGGTTCAGTTAGGGCGCTTGAGAGTTACAAGTTAGCTAGGAAGGCTCTAAAGAGAGAGCTAAGAAGAGCCAGGCAAGGACATGAGAAGTCTTTGGCAGGGAGGATCAAGGATAACCCTAAAGCTTTCTATAGATATGTCAGGAATAAAAGAATGACTAAGGTAAGAGTAGGGCCAGTCAAGGACAGCAGTGGGAAGTTGTGCGTAGAGTCCGAGGAGATAGGAGAGGTGCTAAATTAGTATTTTCCATCTGTATTCACACAGGAAAAAGACAAAGTTGTCGAGGAGAATACTGAGATACAGGCTACTAGACTAGAAGGGCTTGAGGTTCATAAGGAGGAGGTGTTAGCGATTCTGGAAAGTGTGAAAATACATAAGTTCCCTGGGCCGGTTGGGATTTATCCTAGGATTCTCTGGGAAGCTAGGGAGGAGATTGCTGAGCCTTTGGCTTTGATCTTTAAGTCATCTTTGTCTCCAGGAATAGTGCAAGAAGACTGGAGGATAGCAAATGTTGTCCCCTTGTTCAAGAAGGGGAGTAGAGATAACCCCGGTAACTATAGACCAGTGAGCCTTACTTCTGTTGTGGGGAAAGTCTTGGAAAGATTTATAAGAGATAGGATGTATAATCATCTGGAAAGGAATAATTTGATTAGAGATAGTCAACATGGTTTTGTGAAGGGTAGGTCGTGCCTCACAAACCTCATTGAGTTCTTCGAAAAGGTGACCAAACAGGTGGAGGAGGGTAAAGCAGTTGATGTGGTGTATATGGATTTCAGTAAAGCATTTGATAAGGTTCCCCACGGTAGGCTATTGCAGAAAATACGGAGGCATGGGATTCAGGGTGATTTAGCAGTTTGGATCAGAAATTGGCTAGCTGGAAGAAGACAAAGGGTGGTGGTTGATGGTAAATGTTCTGACTGGTGTCCAGTTACTAGTGGTGTACCACAAGGATCTGTTTTGGGGCCACTGCTGTTTGTCATTTTTATAAATGACCTGGAGGAGCGCGGAGAAGGATGGGTGAGTAAATTTGCAGATGACACTAAAGTTGGTGGAGTTGTGGACAGTGCAGAAGGATGTTACAAGCTACAGAGCGACATAGATAAGCTGCAGAGCTGGGCTGACAGGTGGCAAATAGAGTTTAATGCAGAAAAGTGTGAGGTGATTCATTTTGGAAGGAATAACAGGAAGACAGAGTACTGGGCTAATGGTAAGATTCTTGGTAGTGTGGACGAGCAGAGAGATCTCGGTGTCCATGTCCATAGATCCCTGAAAGTTGCCACCCAGGTTGAGAGGGTTGTTAAGAAGGCGTACGGTGTGTTAGCTTTTATTGGTAGAGGAATTGAGTTTCGGAGCCATGAGGTCATGTTGCAGTTGTACAAAACTCTTGTGCGGCCGCATTTGGAGTATTGCGTGCAGTTCTGGTCACCACATTATAGGAAGGATGTGGAAGCATTGGAAAGGGTACAGAGGAGATTTACAAGGATGTTGCCTGGTATGGAGGGAAGATCTTATGAGAAAAGGCTGAAGGACTTGAGGCTGTTTTCGTTATAGAGAAGAAGGTTAAGAGGTGACTTAATTGAGGCATACAAGATGATCAGCGGATTAGATAGGGTGGACATTGAGAGCCTTTTTCCTCAGATGGTGATGTCCAGCACAAGGGGACAAGGGGACACAAGGGAATAGTGTAGAGGGACTTTAGAGGGGTTTCACAGGCCGGCGCAACATCGAGGGCCGAAGGGCCTGTACTGCTCTGTAATGTTCTATGTTCTATAGGATAAAACACCTGACAGTTTCAATTTATTGCATTCTTTTAGCTGAGACTTCAAATTAAAAATAACAGTGAAGCGACAAGCAACTCCTGGTGCTTACACATGCACAGTTAAACCCAGGAATCCAGACCATGTTGTCAGGAAATGCTCTGTTCCTCCACAGACGCCCTGTATCAACGGACAATAGAAACACTGGGCTGGATTCTCAATTTCTGAGACTAAGTGTTGACACCAGTGCAGGATTTGTAGAGTTCCACGACAGCAAAACTGGCGCCGCAACTGGACCGATTCAGCTAGGCTAGGACCAGCGCCACACAATTGATTCCAATGAGAAATGGATTCACCGGTTTAGCGATTGACACTCAGGAAGCTGACAAGCTACAGCCGCATATACACACCTCACTCCCCATTCACACCAGCCCAACCAACAAGATGGCAGTGAGGAGCGTGGTACCACGATTATGGATGCCGAGCTTGAGACCCTCCTGGAGGAGAGGTAGATGACGCTATACCCCGACTCATGAAAGAGGCTGTCAGCCACCATCATTTGCCATGCCTGGCGCAGGTGGCAGAGGCGATCAGCGCCACCAGTAACACTGTCCGAACCAGCCAGCAGTCCTGGAAAGAACTGCACAACCTCCTCAGGGCGGCTAGAGTAGTCAACACTTCCCCTGGCAAGAACCCCATCCCACACACTCATAATCCCCTTCCACCCCCCACAACCCGGAGGGCGGGCGAAGAAGCACATGGCGGGTGCCCAGGCCACTGAGGCCACCAGCATCCAACCCCCTGGGCTGCATGCTTAGGAATGTCTAACACCAGGGCAGCACAGTGGCGCAAGTGGTTAACACGGTTGCCTCATTGAGCCGAGGTCCCAGGTTCGGTC
The DNA here is from genome assembly GCF_902713615.1 of Scyliorhinus canicula. NCBI lineage: Eukaryota > Metazoa > Chordata > Chondrichthyes > Carcharhiniformes > Scyliorhinidae > Scyliorhinus > Scyliorhinus canicula. Next base: position 71,319,224 of record NC_052160.1, on the reverse strand, counting down.
CCGGCTCTGGGTCACTGTCCGAGTGGAGTGTCACTTGAATGTCACTTTAAGAAATGTTTGTCTTCTCAATGGGCTGCAGTGATATCATTGTGTGGGTGGAGCTGAGCTCGGCTCTGCTTTTTACTTTTGTTTTGAGCTAGAAGCTCTTTTTGGCTGTGTGGTTTTAGTTTCGCTTTCAGTTGGAGAGCTGCATTCAAACCAAGCAGCTGAATGTTTGGTCCCTCTCTCTGCATGATAAAGAATGTCGCCAGATCACTTGAGGATTTCCAAGTAATACCTGTTTCTGTAATGAATGCAAATCTACTGTCTTTGTTAAAAAGTGTTTCGGCTTATGGATGTTGGGAGGGAAGTTACTAAGGGTTACCTATAGATTAATGTATCTTTTTGGGGGTTATCAGGGTTGGTAGTTGATAAGATGTTTACTGTGTGTTTATAAAATGTTAATTGGATTCACAAAATAAACATTGTTTTTGTTTAAAAATACTTTTAGTTCTCTGTTGCATCACACCTGTAAAGTGGGCCCTTGTGCTCCCCATAACTAAAATGTATTAAAAGTCGTGGGTCAGGTGAACTCCATGATATAACTTGGTTTTCTCTGAACCCTACCCATGATAAATTGGGGGCTAGTGGGATAAAGGTCTATCTTTCGTGATTGGGTTGACTTAGTGAACGTAAAGTCAGCGAGGGGTGATCATATTTGTGTTTGTTTTTCAGGTGTGGTATTCCAGTTTAAGTAGAGAGTGTGTTGTGGAAAATGGCTCTTTCAGAGGCTCGGAAGTTTTTGGGGTGGAGAAGGTCACATACAGTATCTTATGAAAAAGACTTAAAAAAGGCTTTTAGATTTGGCAAAAACATTGCAGCTAAAGTTACCTTACAGCATATGAAAAGAAGAGGTAATTGCGGCAGCGGCTGAGCATTTAAAATTGCCTGAGATACAGTCTGGCTCATTGGAAATGGCAAAAATTCAGTTACAGATTAAACAACTTAAACATGAAAAAGAATTGCAGCTTGTATACAAAATGTGGGAAAAAGAAAAGGAGAGAAGAAAGAAAATAAGAAATAATAGCCCTAGGAGAACAACAAGAAAGAGAAAGGGAGGTACAGATCGGGGGAAAAGAAACAGAGAGAGGGGAAAGGGAAACAGAGAGAGAGTTTGAACTTTAGAAAATGGCAATGAAACATGACAGTCAGTTAAAATTGGCGGATGTAAAGGGAAACGTACAGTTGGAGGATAGTGATGAGGCTAAAGAGAAAGAGCGTCATAGTCGAAGGCTAGGTGGGTATCTATTTAAATATGTCCAAGCATTGCCAAGGTTTGATGAGAAGGAGGTAGAAGCCTTTTTCATTTCATTTGAGAAGGTAGTTAAACAGATGAAATGGCCACAGGACATGTGGGTATTACTGATTCAAACAAAGCTGGTAGGTAGGGCTAGTGAAGTGTTTGCATCACTATCAGAGGAGGTATCTGGGACGTTTGAGGAGGTGAAAAAATTAATCTCAGATGCATATGCACTAGTGTCTTAAGCCAACAGACAAAGGTTTAGAAATTTAATGAAATAACCTGGTCAAACATACATGGAGTTTGAAAGGATCAAACAGTGTAATTTTGATCGGTGGTTAAGGGCTTTGAAAATAGACCAAACTTATGAAGATCTCAGAGAAATTATACTTTTGGAGGAGTTTAAAAATTCAATTCCTGAAGAAGTGCAAACTCATGTGGAAGAGCAGAAGGTCAAAACTGTGAGGTTAGCAGCAGAAATGGCAGATGATTATGAATTAGTTCATAAAACAAAGTTTGGTTTACAACATCAGTTTAGGCCTGTGAGGGAAAGAAACTGGGGAAAAGAGAAATACTCAAGTGGTAGAGGTAAAGGAAATCTGATGGGAGATAATAAGGAGAGTGTATCTCAGATTTTTTTTTAAATCCAGGCGGGTGGAAGAGAAATTAAAAGTTTCAAATGTTTTCACTGTAATAAACTAGGCCATGTAAAGTCACAGTGTTGATGGTTGAAGAAAAACACTGGGAAAGCTGATGTGGAAAACCAAGATAAGTCAGTGGGGTTTGTTTAAGTGGTAAAGGAAAGCCCAAGGGAAATGAATGAGGTGCAAAAGATTGTACAGCCTGACCAAGAGGTGATTGACAAGAAGGTGCCAGATTGCTTTAAAGAATTTACTTGTGTGGGTAAAGTTTACTCATATGTATCAGGAGGGGCAGGTTAAAAAGTCACAATTTTAAGAGATAAGGGAGCCAGTCAACCTTTGATGTTAAGAGATGGGGAGTTATGTAGTTTGGGAAGAATGTTGCCAGTAAAGGTAGTAATTATGGAATTCAGGGTGCGAGGAGTAGTGTTCCATTATATAAGGTAAGGTTGGAAAGTCCAGTGAAGAGTAGTGAAGTGGTAGTAGGAGTAATAGAGAAACTATCTTGTCCAGGAATACAGTTTATCTTGGGTACTGATATAGCTGGGTCGCAGGTAGGAGTGATGCCTACTGTGGTTGATAAGCCAGTGGAAAATCAGACAACTGAAGTGTTGAAGGACGAATATCCTCGGATTTTTCTGATTGTGTAGTAACAAGGTCGCAAAGTCACAGGTTAAGACAAGAGGAGAAATCAAAGAGTGAAGATGTAGTTGAAGTGCAATTATCAGAAATTATTTTTGATTAGATTTTGGTTGAAAAAGAGCAAGAACAGGTGGAGGATGAGGTGGATATTTTTAGATCAGGAAAATGGGTGGAGTTACAACAGAAAGATATAGAAATAAAATGGATGTATCAGAAAGCATACAGGGAAGTGGAATCTGCGTATAGACAGAAAATGGAGATCTTTACCATTCCAGTACGTAATATTACAGCTAGAAAGATTGTGGAGGAGTTACTTAAATTCTTTACGAGATATGGACTATCCACAGAAATACAATTGGATCAAGGATCAAATTTTACCACAGGGTTATTCAAAGAAGTTATGGATAGTTTCGCCCCACAACCCAAAAAATGTGCAGGGTAGGTGGATTGGCCACGCTAAATTGCCACTTAATTGTAAAAAATTAATTGGTTACTCTAAATTTATTTTTAAAAAGGAATGTCTAACGCTGTCATTTTCTGTTTGCCCCCTGTCCCGCTCCCAGGAGAAGGCCGCCTATAACTGGGAGAAAATGGGAGGGTGACCACCGGACCTGCAGCCCCTGACTGTGGCAGAGCAGAGGGCCCCAGACATGGTCGGCGTCCGGAGGAAAGGGAGGTCGCCGGTGGGGAGTTCAGCAACAAGCTGCTGAGTTGCGGTTCCCCGTAACACGTGTCAACCACACCCCCAACCCCACCAACACCACTCTTACGACCACACGCACCCCCACCGTTCACCATCCTGACCCCACACACACCCGCATACCAGCCTTATCTATACCCTCACCCCCTCCGCAGCCCACCCCAGCCTCTTGTGTCTTGCAGGACCTGCCAGAGATGGTGGGGTCCATTTGGTGTCCCCCACCCTCAGCCTATGCCACAGCTGGAGCTCCCCCGTGAGTCGAGAGCGATGAGAGCAGCTGGACGGGAGCCTTCGACCGAGACACAGGACACTCCGGAGCTCGGGTTGGAGGATGACATTGAATTCCTGTCACAGCTGTCTCCAACACCCTCCACCATCCCAAAGACACTCACCTCGGTTGGGTACTTCAGCGAAGAAGCTCTCGTGACATTATCTGGTGCTCACCACTCAGCTGATCTGGTACAGCAGATGGAGTTAGGAACTCCCGGGGGGTGAGGGGGGTGGTCGGACAGCAGGCTGACCCCAGGAACTAGCTGCCGTCCAGACGGGTTTCGGGCTTCTGGAAAGGACAGTCGCATCAATTATGGAGATGCAGTTGCAGAGCCAGGGACTACATATGCTGTTGTCGGTGAGTGTCCAGTACCTGCAGGCGCAGTTGGAGGAGTCCAACCGTGTGCAGCAGCAGGTGGTGCTGACCATGCGTACCACCCAGGCCAATACCACATGGGTGGCATCTGGGGTGAAGGCATTAGGGGTGATGGTTTTGGCTATGGATTCACATTTCCAAAGTCTAGGGCACCCTGTGCAGGCACTGGCCGAGACCCAGGACATGGCTGCTGCCTCACAGGCAGCCATGTGCGAGAGCCACCTGGAAAATGCAGCGATGCTCCTCAGCATGGCCCAGTCACAGGACATCGGCAGCATTCCCAGGCACTGCACAGAAACAGGGAGGTGGCCCAGTCCCAGAGAAAGATGGTGCAGACACTGGCTGATGTGACACAGGCCCAGAAGGTGGTGGCACAGTCAATGGGTGATGTGGCACTGTCCCAGATGGAGGTGGTCCACTCCCTGTGCTCCATGGCCGCGAACATGCAGATCCTGGTCGAGGCCAGAGTGGGCCTCCAGGACTGGCAGCACCTGGTGGTGGGGGAGCCTCAGGGGATATCGCCGCTCACATCCCCATCCCATGGAGTAGCCCTGGGGCCAACGGGCACCCTGAGGAGGAGGAGGTGATGGGGCCCGTGCTGGTGACACCCGCATGGAAGGTGCCGGAACACTGCAGCACCTCGGACTGCCCCCGTCCTGTCCCTGGCGTAGCTGGTGGGCAAGGGGCTGAACAGGGAAGCACCACACCACCTGGGATGCTTGACCTCATTAAAAACCCTGGTCAGGACCGGCCCCGCTATCATCGAGAACTTTTTGTAGAACTCTACCGGGTATCCATCCGGTCCCGGGGCTTTCCCCGACTGCATGGCCTTTAGACCCCCCAGTACCTCCTCCACTCTAATCGGGGCCCCCAGCCTGTCCACTAGCCCCCTGCCCACTTTTGGGAAGGTTAGTCCGTCCAGGAACCATTTTATCTCCTCCGACTCCTCCGGGGGTTCTGAAGTGTAGAGCCGACTATAAAGGTGCCAAAACGCCTTATTCAGTCCTGGTGGGTCCTCCACTCTGCTCCCCTCCTCATAAATCACTCTACTTATTTCCCTGGCCACCTCCCTCCTCCTGAGTTGCTGCGCCAGCAATCTTCCAGCCTTCTCCCCATGCTCATATACCGCTCCCCTTGCCTTCCTAAGTTGTTCCATGGCTCTACTCGTGGATAGCACTCCCAGTTCCGCCTGCACTCTCCGTCTCTCCCCGAGTAGGTCCTCCCCCGGGGACTCCGCGTACTCCTCGTCTATCTATCCATTTCTGCTCTGTCCGTCTTTTGTGAGGGCCACGAAGAAACCAGCACGAGTTTTCAGGATACAAAGAAATAACATTTATTTACAATAACATATGTACAACAGCAGCAGCAGCAACTTCCCTTGCTGCTCACTCCTCTCTCTCTGCTGGTTCTAAACTGGCCAGCTCTGTTTTTGCAGGAAGTCTGCTAATGATTTCTCCGCCACCCTCATTGGGGAAGCTCCCATAGGATTGTGGGATTGTCATGGGTCCCCTGCCAATGGTAAGCAGGCAGGTTATAACATCCCTCCCCCACAAAGTCCAAGGAATCCACCGAAGACCCTGGCGAAGGAGGGTGTCGGACTCGTTTTGCCGCAGGCCCGACACCATTTGCATGAGGCGCTGGATCGGGCGGCATGTAACAAGATGGAGACCGGCGCTTCCGTGATGAATGTCATAACGGTTGTACATCCACAGCCTGTGGGACAAGGATTCCCCCGCTGAGGTGTCTTGTGTCTCCATCTTGGAGTCAGAGTCTGCTGCCTCTGTCATCTCGGTGTCTTTATCTCCACGCGGTTCTGTCACGACCTGCGCAGGCTTTGAATGAGGCACCAGAGGAAGATTGTGAGGAATACTTTCCATTGAGTCTGGTCTCTGTGGCTGTAGAAATGAGCTCCTGGGGCGGGGAATATTTGGAAGGGATAGTCTTCTGGACCGAACATGGTCTACACGTTTGCGCTGGAGACGACCCTGGGCTTGTACCTGGTAAAAGATAGGGCCCGTTTGGCGAAAGATTACGCCAGGGACCCACTGGACACCACCAGCAAAATTCCGAATGAACACTGGGTCACCGGGCGTAAACTGCCGAATGGGCCGATGCCGAGAAAAACCATGTCCCTGCCGTTCTTGTGTGCGGCGTACTTTTGCGCCAATGTCCGGGAAAACCATGCTAATGCGGGTGCGAAGTCTCCGGCCCATTAGGAGTTCTGCGGGAGCAACCCCAGTCACAGCATGGGGGGTGGTCCTACATGAAAACAAAAAACGGGCCAGTCTCGTGTCCATCGACCCGGAAGACTACTTCTTTAGGCCACGTTTGAAAGTCTGTACTGCACGCTCTGCCAACCCATTTGAAGCCGGGTGGTAAGGGGCAGTGCGGATATGGCGTATGCCATTCATCTTCATGAACCTCGCAAACTCCTCACTTGTGAACGGAATGCCATTGTCCATGACCAGCACCTCGGGGAGGCCATGCGTACTGAAAGACAAACGCATCTTCTCGATTGTTGCGCAGGACGTTGTGCCTCCCATCTTATGCACCTCTAGCCATTTAGACTGGGCGTCGATTAACAGAAGGAACATGGATCCTTGAAAAGGGCCGGCGAAATCCGCATGCAAGTGCGCCCAAGGCTGCCCTGGCCATTCCCAGTGATGTAGAGGCGCGGCCGGCGGAAGCTTCTGATGCTCCTGGCAAATGGAGCAGTTTTGGGCCACCTTCTGAATGTCGATGTCGAGGCCTGGCTACCAGACATAACTCCAGGCCAACATTTTCATTTTGGTCACACCTGGATGCCCATTGTGCAAGTCTCTCAGCAGCAGCTCCTGTCCTTTTTCCGGGACAATCACACACGTCCCACACAAGAGAATACCGTCTTCCACGCTGAATTCGGACAGCTTGGTGGCAAATGCCCGCAACTCGCCTGGGAGCTGTCTATGCTGCCCACCGTACAGGACTATGTGCCGAAACTTTGACAGGACTGGCTTCGTCTGGGTCGACTCACGGATCTGTGATGCCGTGACAGGCAAGGTGTCCATAGAATTTAGGGTTGCAACCACCTCACCAGACATGGGGGTCGACATGAGGCCGGTCGATAAAGGCAATCGGCTCAGTGCGTCGGCATTCCCTATCTGGGTTCCTGGTTTGTGCTCCAGAGAATACTCGTATGCAGCGAGCAACAAAGCTCAGCGCTGGATCCATGCGGAAGCAATGGGCAGTATTGGCTTATCCTCTCTGAAAGTCCCAGCAGAGGCTTATGATCAGTCACGATAGTGAAGTGGCGGCCATATACGTACTGGTGGAAGCGTTTCACCGCAAAGACCACTGCCAGGCCCTCCTTCTCGATCTGCGCGTACTTTTTTTCCGCTGCAGTCAATGTGCGGGAGGCGAAAGCTATCGGCCGCTCGGCCCCGTTCTCCATCTTGTGGGACAGGACGGCCCCAATACCATACGGGGATGTGTCACATGTGACGAGCAAAGGCTTTCCAGGATCATAGTGGGTTAGTAACCCAGACAACGGCAATTGTTGTTTTACCCGCCGGAAAGCGGTTTCTTGCGGCTGACCCCAAACCCAGGACTGATTCTTCTTTAGCAGAAGGTGCAACGGGGCCAGTGTAGTTGCCAGATTGGGGAGGAACTTTCCGTAATAGTTTACGAGGCCGAGAAACGAACGAAGATGCAAAGTGTCAGTCGGGGCGGGGGCCTGTTGAATCGCGCGCACCTTCTCTGCGACGGGGTGCAAACCTTTGCGGTCCACCTGATAACTCAGGTAGACTACTTCCTTCGCACTTTGTGCGACGTAAACGGACTTCAGTCTCCGAAAAGCTTCAAAGGACAGTCTCCAAATTTTCCAAATGTTCCTGCTCCGACGTCCCTGAAATCAAAACGTCATCCAAGTAGACAGCAACATGCGGTAAACCTCTCAAAATGCCCTCCATAACGCGTTGAAAAATAGCGCAGGCAGAGGATACTCCAAATGGCAAACGTGTATATTTATACCGTCCCCGGTGTGTATTACTCGTTACATATGGCCGGGAGACAGGGTCCAGCTCCAACTGTAGGTAGACGTGACTCATATCTAATTTTGTGAACGAGAGTCCGCCTGCAAGCTTCGCGTAGAGATCCTCTATGCGAGGCATTGGGTATCAGTCGAGTCGGGAAGCCTTAATAACTGTAAGTTTATAGTCGCCGCACAAGCGAATTGTGGCATCTGGCTTCATTACAGGTACAATTGGTGCTGCCCAGTAAGCGAAACGGACGGGCCTGATGATACCCAAAGTCTCCAAACGAGTGAGCGCCCCTTCTACCTTCTCGAGCAAGGTGTAAGGCACCGGGCGCGCCTGGAAATAACGCGGCGTGGCTCCTGGTTCGACTTGGATACGGGCTACAGCCCCTTTTATTTTCCCCAAACCGGGCTGGAATACATCTGGGTATCATCCTAGCACCTCAGTCAACCCTCCAGAAACTGTTCGGAGGATGTGCTGCCACTGCAACCACAAATGGCGCAACCAGTCCCGACCCAACAGGCTGGGCCCATGGCCGCACACCACGATAAGTGGGAAACGCCCCACCTGGCATCCATAAACAACAGGGGCCATCGTAGTTCCTGCAATGTCCAATGGTTCCCCGTGTAGGCGGCCAACCTGGCCTGTGTGTCGGTTAATGTAAGGGTCTGTACACCCTACTTGACGTGGTCGAATGTCCTCTGGGCGATCACGGAGACCACTGCGCCAGTGTCCAACTCCATCTCAAGCGGGTGACCATTGACCTGTACTGTCACTTTAATGGGGGCCACACGGGGAGCTGCCACACAATGCAGCTGCAGGCAGTCGTCCTCCGTCTCCACGTCCTCGGGAGTAGTCGTCACAGGTTTATCCAAATGAAAGGTACGGCCCCTGGGCTGGCCCCAGTTTCGGTCGGAACGATGGCACCTCTGGCGCCCCCAGGACCAGCGTCCACGACGGGGTCGGCGCCTACAAGTCTGAGCCACGGACATGGCTCCTCATCCATTGGTTCTGGAACAGGTTCCCTTCGGGGAGGAATGTCCGATGGCCACTGGCGTCGATCCGGACGTCGCCTCGCCCAAGTGCAGGGGTGCAGGGGGACGCTTTCGGACGGAAGGGGTTGCGCCCCAAGGCTTGCACCTCCATTCCCTGTAGCTCCTGCACTCCTCGTTCTGCGCTCTCTCAGGACAATATTATTTGAATGGCCTGTTGAAAAGTCAATGTTGGCTCGGCTAACAACTTTCTCTGGGTGGCCGCATTGTTAATACCGCAAACCAAACGGTCGCGTAACATTTCTGACAAAGACACACCATAGTCACAGTACTCCACAATCCTGCGTAGCCTGGATAGAAAGTCGGCAAGGGATTCTCCCGGGGTCCTCTCAGCGGTATTAAACCGGTAACGTTGGACTATCGTGGATGGGGTTGGGTTAAAATGTTGCCCCACTAAGTTCACAAGTTCAACAAACGTTTTGGGGTCCGGCGCAGCTGGGTACGTAAGGCTTCTAATCACCCCAAACGTATGCGGGCCGCAGGGGGTGAGCAATATGACCACCTGGCGCTCGTTTTTGGTGATGTTGTTTGCCCGGAAATAGTAATGCATCCGTTGTGCGTACTGGTTCCAGCTTTCCAGCGCAGCATCAAAAACATCCAAACGTCCATACAGAGGCATGGTGTAACAGAAAACAACTTCCAACCTCTATCCAACAAAAATCCAGAGAGGTGGCTTCAGCAGTGTAGACAGCTATTCACTTTAACCCTCGTCGCCAGTTTTGTGTGGGCCATGAAGAATCCAGCACGAGTTTTCAGAATACAAAGAAATGACATTTATTTACAATAACATATATATACAACAGCAGCAGCAACTTCCCTTGCTGCTCACTCCTCTCTCTCTGCTGGTTCCAAACTGGCCAGCTCTATTTATGCAGGGAGTCTGCTAATGATTTCTCTGCCCTCCTCATTGGGGAAGCTCATACACCCATAGAATTGTGGGATTGTCATTAGTCCCCAGCCAATGGTAAGCAGGCAGGGTATAAAACCGTCCTATCCGTGAGCCTGAATTGAGATCAGCTCCCCCCTCACTACTGCCTTCAGCGCCTCCCACAGGGTCGCTGCTGAAACTTCCCCCGTATCGTTCACCTGCAGGTAATTTTGCATACACTTCCGCAGTCTCTCACATATCCCCTCCTCCGACAACAATCCTATATCTAACCTCCATTGCTGGCGTTGATAATTCTCCCCGCAAGCCTGCAGGTCCACCCAATGTGGGGCATGGTCCGAGATAGTGATCGCCGAGTATTCCGTATTCTTTACCTCCCCTACACAGCGAGTAAAATGAGTAGCCCCTTCCCGTCGGCTGTCTGGCTCTCCAGGGGTCCACTGCCTCCATTTGCTCCATGAACCCTTTCAACTCCCTTGCCATTGCTGGGAGCCTACCCATTCTGGGGCATGTCCGGTCGAGCCCCGGGTCGAGGACCATATTGAAGACCCCCCCCCATAATCAACTTGCGTGAGTCTAGGTCTGGGATTTTCCCCAGCACTCTTTTAATAAAGTCAGCGTCATCCCAATTCGGAGCATATATATTCACCAGCACCACTCTCCTCCCCTCCAGCTTGCCCTTTACAGGAAGGAATCTGCCCCCGCCGTCTGTGACTACGGCCTCCACCTCAAATTAAACCCGCTTATTAATCATAATTGCTACCCCACTGGACTTAGAGTCCAAGCCCGAGTGGAAGACCTGGCTGCTCCAGCCCTTCCTTAGCCTAGTATGGTCCGACACTTTCAAATGTGTCTCCTGCACCATAATTACGTAAGCCTTTAGAGCCCATAAGTATGCGAACACACGTGCCCGTGTGACTGACCCATTTAGTCCTCTGACATTCCAAGTGATCAGCCTGGTAGGGGGGCACACGTCCCCCCCCCCCCGGTCAATCATAACCCTTCTTGGGCCCAGCCCCGGCCCATGTGCCGCGCGTCTCTTGGTTCGCATCTTGGCAGTTTCCACCCCCGACCTCCTCTCCAATACCTACTTCAGACCCCTCCCACGTCAACAGAATAACTTTCCCCCCCCCCCCTTCCCCCCCTAGCAACGTCTCCCAATAACCCCACCCCTGCCATCTACTGGCTGTATACACACCCCCCACCTGACTCCCTTGACTAGCCAATATCCTAGCCCAATGACTCAACCCTCCGGCGCCCACTTGTCTCGCTCCCATTGTTTCCCCGACCTCATCCTCCCACTCATCAACACACCACCCCCCGATCTGACCTACTGGAGCAGTCACACTAAAATGGGAAAGATCAAACAAGATGGGGACATTAAACAGCAAAGTGAAGCAGTTCCAGGTGTAATAGAGTTCCAGCTGTGTAAACAGATAAGTGTTAACACAAGTCCCTTTCTGAGCATTAATAAAGTAACAACGCAGTAACACAGTACCTGAATAACACCCACCCAAAACAAACATAAAAACCCACAACCAAAAACTTTAATTCCCATTGCTTACTGGCCACCTTTATATCCCCCCCCCCCCCCCCCCCCCCACCCCCGGCAAACCGCGTAGGCAAAAGCTGCCAAAAATACAACACATGGCACCTTTAAAGCAGTAAACAGTCGACCGGCAGTCCAGGCACAGTCGGCATCCCCCCAAACAATAACTCTCGGACTCTAGCTTGAGCCCATGGGTCCTTTTTTCGGGACCAGCCCCTGATCCCTCGCGCAGTCCATCGCTTCTTCGGGCTCGGAGAAGTAGTGGTGTTGGCCCTGATGTGTGACTCAAAGACAAGCCAGGAAGAGCAGACCAACTTCACCTGCTTTTTAAATAAAACCTCCTTAACTTGTTGAAAGGCTGCTCGCCGCCTAGCCACCTCCTGGCTTAGGTCCTGATCAATGCGAAGAACACTGTTATTCCACGTGCTGCTCCTAGCGCTCTTTGCCCACTGCAACACCCGCTCCTTATCCGTGAACCTGTGGAACCTGATCACCATCGGATGGGGGGGGGGGGGGGGGGGGGGGGACCCCCTGGACGCATCTGCCTCGCCTGAACCCTATGTGCCCCCTCCAGCTCCGGCGGTCGCGGAAAGTCGTCAGCCCCCATCAGCTACAGCGGCAGGTCAGCCACAAACGCTGTGGATCTGCTCCCTCAGCCCCTTCCGGGAGGCTGATGATCTCAGATTTTGTCTGCGGGCTCTATTTTCCGGCTTCTCTACTCTGTCCAGCAGTCTCCTCTGCCTCTCCTTCAACACATCGACTTCTAGCGCCACAACCGTCTGCGTGTCCGCCTGCTCCTCCACTGCTTCCCCCAGCTCCTTAACTTTTTTGTCCTGGGCGACCAATCTCTGGTTCAATTGGTCCACTGCCTTCTGAACTGGGTCCAAGTTATCCCGCTTCAACTCTTCAAAACTGCTTTTAATCACCTGCAGCATGTTTTCCAGCGCTTGCTGGATCGCCAGGTCCGAGGCCTGCAGGTCCGCCATCTTTGCTCAAGGGTCAGCTTCCACTGTACTTTGCCTTTGTCCTTTTCTCTCCCGTTTGCGCTGCTTCCTGCTCTCCTGGGGTTCCATGCAGCTCTGCCCGTTACTCAGCCCCTCCGTGGCCGTCTTTCCAGCGCTCAGCAGTCCCAAATAAACCGGGGAACCAGGCCCACAACTCCCGCTGGAGCGAGAGCCACCGAATGCACGGCTTACTCACTCATCGCCGCCACCAGAAGTCTTCACCTATCACTTTTAACTATTTTACCTATCAGGTGTATTAGAAAATAGCTGGCTTCTACATACGCTCTGCGGCCCCCTTCTGGCACCCCCATGTCGGGGCTACTGTGGGCATTGCCCTAGGGTTGGCCACGTGATTTCCGCTGCCGGCTGGTGGGGGCGGGGGTTGGAGAATGCTGTGCCATAGAGTGGGGTGCAGGGGTGGAGGCTGGGGTTGGGGCTGGGTTGCAGGGAGGGGGGGGGGGGGGTGGCAGAACCAGGGGCCAAAGTGGATGGTCAGTGAGGTGCGCAGCAAGGTGGCTGCCTTGCTGTTTGTGCACAGACACCGCTCTACTCCAGTGGGGCCCATCACCCCCCCCCCCCCTCCACTGCACTGGCCCTTGCATGGACCACGGCCCCCCCCCCATGACACCCAGCCAGTGTCCGGACTGGTAGCCCACGTTCGTTCCTCTACATTTCTCTCCCTGTCGTGACACCAGTTTCCTGATTTTTAAAAGCAGAGGTGAGCTTCACCGTCACGAATTCCCTCCAGCGGAGGCAGAGTATCGCAGAAGCCCCGGACAATACAAGGTCAGGCCCGCTAATGATATGCGCACAATGTTTACTGCAAGGGCAGAGTGCAACAGATAGACATCGTTGTTGAGGCACCGAAGGATAGTGATTTGGCATGAAACCGCGAGGGCAGCACGGTGGCACAGTGGTTAGCACTGCTGCCTCATGGCGCCGAGGTCCCAGGTTCGATTGCTGGCCCTGGATCACTGTCCGCGTGGAGTTTGCACATTCTCCCCGTGTCTGCGTGGGTCTCACCCCCACAACACAAAAGATGTGCAGGCTAGGTTGATTGGCCACGCTAAATTGGGCTGGTTTAGCTCACTCAGCTAAATCGCTGGCTTTTAAAGCAGACCAAGCAGGCCAGCAGCACGGTTCGATTCCCGTACCAGCCTCCCCGGACAGGCGCCGGAATGTGGCGACTAGGGGCTTTTCACAGTAACTTCATTGAAGCCTACTCGTGACAATAAGCGATTTTCATTTCATTTCATTTTCATTGTCATTCAATTTAGAAAAAAAATAACTGGATACACTAAATTCATAATAAAAACAATCTGCCGCCTGTCACGATTTTGGCGTCAAAACCGATTCTTCTGCCCAATCACATTTTCTGACTTGGCGTCAGCCGACAGCATCCCGCTGATGCAATGTCATGAATTTGAAATACTTACTCGTTAGTTTTACTGATGGCCCCAGAGAAAGTGAAGTCAAAAAATACTCAATGTTGTGGTAGAGAGGAAAAGCTGATCATAATCAGGGTGGGATTCTCTGTCCCGCTGCACCCGTTTATGGAGCGGCAGTGGGATCCCCCAGCAGTCGCCAAAGGGGTTTCCTATTGTGGACACCCCACGCAGTCGGGAAATCCCTGGGCATGATTGCACTGCCGGCCAAGTGGAGGATCCCGACAACGGAGAATCCAGCCCAATGTGTGTGTTAAAGAGGAATAACTGAGAATAGTCAATGTATGTGGTAGAGAGGAATAGCTGAACATAGTCAATGGGCGCGATTCTCCGCACTCACGACGGTGGGGAGAATAGCGGGGGTCGTAAATTTTTACGGCGACGCTGTTCCGACGCCCTCCCGCTATTCTCCGAACCCCGCAAAATCTCGGAGTCGCCATTCCCGACAAACGCCTCCTTCACGCCCCCGACACGACCAGATTCGCCACTAATAGCCCCCCGACACGACCACATTCGCCACTAATAGCCCCCCCCCGCTATTCACCGTCCCGGATGGGCTGAAGTCCCGACATCATCGCGCCCTGTTTGCACGGCGTGAAACACACCTGCTATTTAAGTTCGTCAACCAGTCGTGCTGGCTGACGACAGCTTGGAGGAGGTGAGCGCACCGCTCGAGTCGGGCCACAACGGAGAAGGCATCCCTGAGAACGGGAGGGGGGCTCCAGAGCGGGGGCAGTGGGGGAGACGGAGGGGGCAGTGGGGGAGACGGGGGGGGCAGTGGGGAAGACGGAGGGGGCAGTGGGGGAGACGGAGGGGGGAGTGGGGGGGGGGAGTGGGGGAGACGGGGGGGAGTGGGGGAGACGGGGGGGAGTGGGAGTGGGGGGGGTTAGGTAGAGAGTGAGCGAGTGAGCCGTCCAACCCCGTAACAAAATGTCTGCCACCATGTCGGTCACGAGGACACGGCCGCTGGTTGCCCTGTGGCTTACGGCTTCTGTAGGTTAGCACAATGTATGTGAACTGAACGCCTATGTTCTGCGCAGTGGTTGGGGCCGCTCTACTGGATTTGGAGATGCAGCAGCATCCACATCCACAACCCGCAGTGGATGCAGGGCCAGCTGCAGCAGCAGAGGGAAGGGCCGAGGAGTTGCCAGTCGTCGAGCAGCATGGGGGGGAGGAGGAGGAGGGGGAGGAGGAGAGAGTGAGGGTGCAGCCACGGCGCCAGAGGCGACGACCAAAGCCGAGGGTGTACCGTGTCCGGGTCTCTTTCCTAACAATGACGGACATCGTCTGCAGGAGGAGACTCCGGCTGAGTAGGCAGACGGTGATACATATCTGCCAACTCCTGTCGCACCTCGCCCCACGTGGAACGGGGGGAGGACATGCGATCCCGGTTGCCATCAAGGTGACGGTCGCTCTTAACTTCTATGCTACCGGCTCCTTCCAGTCTCCGAGCGGGGACGTCTCCGGGATCTCCCAGTCATCGGTCCACAGGTGTATCCGGGATGTGACCGATGCCCTCTATGCCATCGTGGACCGCTACATCACCTTTCCCGAGGACCAAGCAAGTCAAGACTCACGAGCTTGTGGATTTGCCAGCGTGGCCGGGATACCGAGGGTGCAGGGGGCAATCGATTGTGTTCACGTCCCCATGCGCCCGCCTACAGGGGACAGGGATGTGTTCACAAACAGAAGGGGGACATACTCCATGAATATCCAGGTGGTATGCGACCCCCACATGAGGATCATGAACGTCTCTGCAAGGTTCCCAGGGAGTGTGCATGACTCCTACATACTGGCGCAGTCGTTCATCCCTGCGATGTTTGAGGGACGCCCCCCCGGCTGAGGGGCTGGTTGCTAGGCGACAGGGGTTATCCGCTGAGGTCTTGGCTGATGACACCTATACGGAGGCCTCAGACCAATGCGGAAACACGATACAACGAGGCCCATGCAGCAACCAGGGGTGTGGTGGAGCGCTGCCTTGGCCTCCTGAAGATGAGATTCAGGTGCCTGGACCGCTCCGGAGGGGCCCTGCAGTACCAGGCCGAAAGGGTCGCTCGCATTGTAGTGGTCTGCTGTGCGATGCACAACATCGCGATGCAGATGACCTGCTGCAGGAGGCAGAGGGAGATGCCAGTGGCAGTGGTGCCAGCACAGAGGAGGAGGAGGAGGAGGAGGAGGAGGAGGAGGAGGAGGAGGAGGAGGAGAGGGAGGAGGAGGAGGCTGGTGGAGTGGCGGGCGCAGCACGCAGACACGACCCAGGTGCTGGTGATGTCCAGGAGGCGGCACGACAGACCCGGCGAGGACGGCGGGCACGCGACGCCTTGGTGGCAGCACGGTTCACGCATCGCATGTGACGTCCCCGCTGAACACCAAACCACCACCTGCATCGCTAGTCGTGCAGAGGGTCAACACACAACTTCCACCACCACAACCCCCCCCCCCACCCCCTCTGTGTACCCTGCTCCACTTCGACATCACCCTTACCACTGGGTCCAGACGGTATGGCACAACATTGATGGCTGTGTCAGCGGGTGTGATCAGTGCCATGTGGAATGATGACAGCCCGCTCTGCGATGAGCTATGAGCTCAGAATCGTTAGAGAGAGTCTGACCCATGGCAATAGCTGAACCATCCACCTTGGTGGCCGCTGAGATCGTCACTGACACTCCATCACGTGGCCGCGTGGGCTAGCTGTGGGAGGGGTTGGGGGGGGGGGGGGGGCAGGGACTGCACACCCGGCACCGAAGTTTCACCACTCGTCAACCCCAGCGACACTCGGTCACCATCACAAATCCTGTGGCTGTGGAACAATCACACGGTATTACAAGTAAGGTGGAACAGTGCGTTTAATGTTAACAATTATTTACAGGTGCCCTAGCCCCTACAACTAAACTGTGCCCTTCACCCGTGCCAACTTACTCAGTGTCTATCTTAGTTGCCTTACGGGCCCTACCACTACGTCTAAGTGACTCCCCAGATGATACAGCAGGAGTGGAGGAGGATTGCTGCGAATCGCCCCCCTCGACTCGTTTCTCCTTGGCCAAGCGTTTCCTGGGGCGACCCGGCCTTGATGGGCCAGGCTGCTCTGCGGGCGTCTCAGGTGACATTGTGCCACCCTGCTCTGCCTGCTGCCCACCCGATGCACCAGGGATGGGACGGGGGGAGGCCGAGAATTCCGGGACGTCCTGTGATGGACTTAATGGGACAGGCCCCGAAACCTCCTCCTCCCTCGGGGAGCCCGGTGGCCCCCGGGCCTCACTTTGGGACAGAGGTGCGAGCGGGGAGGTGCCCCGTCGCACCACCGACACCTGGCGCTGCCAGTCCTGGAGGCCTGCAACGGTATCCACCAGGATCCGAAGGTTTGCAGAGACGGAGTCCAGGGAGTTAGACATTCCCGCCAGGGACTGTGCGATCTCAACCTGTGAGTGCACAACGCCATCCAGCACATGTGTCAGGCAGTTGATGCTCTCGGCGACTGACTGCTGCGACTGGCCAATGACCTGGTGAGACTGGGCCAAGGCCTGCAGGGCGCCGGCAATGTCGTTTTGCCTCTGGCACATTGCTGCCTGTGAGAGGGCAACCCTGTCCAGGGCCGAGGATGACGCGTGCACATTAACCCCAATGCCTTGCATAACCTGACCCATTGCCTCCACCGCGGATGCCACCCGTGCGGTGTCGGACTGGGTCTCTGCCATGAGCGGCACCACTCCCTGCTCGTGGACGCGGTTCAACTCCTCTAACAGCGTCTGCAGAGTCTGGAAGGAAGCCCTCATCCCGTCGTTGTTTCCCTGGGTTTCTTGAGGCATCGGCTGTGCGGGTGGGTTGAGAAACTCCAGGAACTCCGAAAACGTCTGGGAGCCAGCTGCATCCTGGGCCTGGTCTGGCCTCCGCGAGTCCGGGCCCTCGGTTGCTCCGACCTCCACCTGCTGTACCTGCTCAGCTGTGATGTGCAAACCAGACTGTGACCCAGGAGACTCATCACTAAATAGGTCCGCCGGGGTGAGTGTCTCAGGGATGATGGATGTTGTGGGAGATAGCAGTGCCGCAAGCCCGATGTTTTCGTAATTTAGCCCCTCCTCAATGGTGTGGGGCCGCTCAGAGTCCGGAGGGTTATCCCTGGCCATTTCCGGGGGTTGTGTTCTCGCCACCCTCTGGGCGTCCTGATCCGCAGATTGCGTTGGGGAGGATGGGACTCCCCGCTGATCGGGCACCCTCTGTCGTGCGGCCCCGGGTGAGGTGGGGGCAGATGCCTGTGTCCGTCTGCAGCCAGACGGCCCTGGTCGTTCGGCATCACGTCCTAGGGAAGAGAATGAGACGGGTTATTTAGATTTGCTCGGCCGGGCGCTGGACTGTCCCAGTGGGCAGCGTGTGAAGGGACAGAGGATGGGGGACGTATCCCAGTGGGCAGGGTGTGTGAAGGGACAGAGGATGGGGGAGGTATGCCAGTGGGCAGGGTGTGTGAAGGGACAGAGGATGGGGGAGGTGTCCAAGTGGGAAGGGTGTGTGAAGGGACAGAGGATGGGGGAGGTGTCCAAGTGGGCAGGGTGTGTGAAGGGATAGAGGATGGGGGAGGGGTGGGTGTTTGTCAAGGAGGGTTGTCTCACTTGCTGCAGATCCGCCAACCTCGCATAGCGCGACATCCCGGGTGGCAGACCCCCCAACAAGGTCCAGTGCCCTCTGCTCAAAGGTGGTGAGGGGGTGCAGGTTGGGCGAACCCCCTCCAGTCTTGTGCCGCTCACGGTTGTTGTGAGCGGACTTGGCCTGTTGGGGGAGGGTACATAGGTAGATCATTACAATACGGCAGGTATCAGCAGTCCGTTCAGATACTGGCACAGTTTGGGGGTCAAGTTGTCATAAGACGATTGCATCTCTTCACGAGGCCAGAGCGCTGGGTCTGTGACAACTTTGTGAACCATCCTCAAATAACTCTGGCCCAATCCTCCTCCACCCCCCATGCCAGGGGGGGAGGTGGGTGATTAGGTAAAGGGGGGGGGAGGGATGGTTGTGACCAGGGGGCACCTTCTTGGCACTTACCCTGGCAGCCCTGGCGAGGTCGTGTAGCTTTTTCCGGCACTGCTCTGCAGAGCGAGGGTTCTGCCCCACAGCACTGACGGCAGCGGCCACCTCACGCCAGGCCTGGCGTACCGCGCTGGCAGGTTGGCGATGCCCTCTCCGCGGGCAGAGGATGCCCCTCCTCTGCTCGACAGCATCGAGCAGAGTCTCGACATCGGCCTCCACAAAACGAGGTGCGGCTCTCCTGGACTCCGACATCATGGCCAACAGATTCTGTGCTCGCCCGCGCCTTTTTACGGCGTCGGGCGGCGTCACGTGGGCGTGATCGTGTCGTCGCCGCGTTCCGTCGTCATCGCGCACGTGATTGACGCGGCCGCGTTATTAGCCCATTTCCCGGAAGTGAATACGTTGGGAAATGGACCCTTCCCGACCGTCGTAAAACGCGCCCGTTTTTTACGACAGTTTCACGATTTTTCGCGGGTGCGGAGAATCGCGCCCAATGTGTGTGTTTAAGAGGAATAACTAAAAATAGTCAATGTGTTTGTTAAAGAGGAATAGCTGAACATAGTCAATGTGTGTCAAAGAGGAATAGCTGAACATAGCCAATGTGTGTATTAAAGAGGAATAACTGAGCATAATCAATGTGTGTGGTAAAGATGAATATTTGGAACATGTATTTATTAGCCACCTTCTCAAGCTGTGGGCCTTGCAAAAAGCTATACTGTCAGAGCTTCATATTTGATATTGTGACGGTCAGTTTTACAGTCCTGTCTGTTGGGTACAATGCCAGTGCAACAACAACACAAGCCACAGTGGCAGGCGTCCAAAAAGCATGCTTATCACAGCAATCGAGAATAATACACAAATTAGTAAATTAACCAGAAAACATTCATGGAAATTAACTCCATGCATAAAAATTTAAAGTATAAAATTGCTGTTGTGACCTGAAGAGTTTCATTTTGTAAGATTTGTAATCCATTGTCGAATAAATCCAATCTCATCATCAAATCATCTGGAAGTCCTTTCTTATCTATAAATATAGAAATAGAATTCAGTATTAATGTGTCTGAAGCTCTTTTGCTGTAATATGTAAAAAAAAATTGGTTATGACTGATTTTTTTTGTCAAGTAAATAAGATACAGTGGGGAGGAGTTTTGTTTCTCTTTCACTAAGTCTAAATTTATCTGCATTCAGGCTGGAATTTTCCGTCACCTCACACTGGCGGGATTATCCAGTCCCACCAATCTGAATGGAGACATCAATGTCTGCAAAATTCTGGCCTCCGTGTGGCTTTTCTTTGATCGTCTTTGAATAATGCTTTGGGATCTCTTACCCGAGAGGTCAGTCAGTTTATCGTCTTATCCTGAAGAATAGCATCAGACAGAGACTTCCCTCAGCTCAGGCTGCATGCTCATGGGGAGGCAGTGGCGTAGTGGTATTGTCGCTGGACTAGTAATCCAGAGCCCCAAGGTCATGCCCTGGGTTCGAATCCCGCCATCGCAGATGGTGAAATTTGAATTCAATAAAACCTGGAATTAAATGTCTATATGAAGACCATGAAACCATTGTCGATTGTTGTAAAAACACACATGGTTCACTAATGTCCTTCAGGGAAGGAAATCTGCCATCCTTACCTGGTCTGGCCTACATGTGACTCCAGACCCACAGCAATGTGGTTGACTCTTAATTGCCATCAGGGATGAGCAACAACTCCTGATCCAGCCAGTGATGCCCATATCCCGGGAACAAATAAAGAAAAGTCTCTGAAGTGGAGCTTCAACCAACAACTCCGTCACTGAGATCCAAGAACAATATCACTCCCATCTTTGACTACCATCTCAAATCCTAGATAGCCTGTGTAATGCTAATCATTTGATTACAAATATTCAATAACTAATTCATTACATTTAGATTGTTTGATACATATAGTGCATGAATCAGGTAAAATTATGTTAGTTCTGGCAGTTGTTCATATCTTTTATCTCCCACCAGCTGTCAGGCAATGTACTCGCAATTGGGGAAGGTTGCTGATAATTCCTCAGTGGAGCTGAATCTCCCTGAGGCTGCACTACCGCAGGACTA
The DNA here is from genome assembly GCF_902713615.1 of Scyliorhinus canicula. NCBI lineage: Eukaryota > Metazoa > Chordata > Chondrichthyes > Carcharhiniformes > Scyliorhinidae > Scyliorhinus > Scyliorhinus canicula. Next base: position 71,298,272 of record NC_052160.1, on the reverse strand, counting down.
TTCACCAGATCAAATACTCATACTTTGGTGGGATCACTGAGAGAGGAAGCAGATGACTGACATGAAAAGGGAGTAAAAGCAGTTGTTGGTGGGAGGGACTGCAGTGGATAGCCTGAGTTGGAAGTTGACCCCCTCCAAGTTCTGCTCATCTGGACAGATGCTGCAGGCCAGGGACAATCGATGTGGAGGAAACCGCTGAGCAACAGGAGACAAAAGGTGATGCACCGACAGGCCTTCCAAATGAACACAGTAGGATTGCAGGGAATTAACCTCAGGCATGAGGGGAGGGTGACACTCAGCCACTAAGATGATGTTTCTTTCACTGGACAGAGTGGCGAGTGCCTTAAAATGTCTGAGTGCACCTTTAACACCAGCACGCCCACTCGTTACCATCTATGAATGACCTCTATGAATGCCTTCACTAAGTAGTGGGAACAGTCAAGTGAAGGGAAAGGGGACATGAATTTGGGAACTCCACTCGAAAGTCATCCATTTTTCTCCCACAACCCAACTCCCAGTCAGTGACCCATACATAACTTAGAACATAGAACATACAGTGCAGAAGGAGGCCATTCGGCCCATTAAGTCTGCACTAACCCAATTAAGGCCTCACTTCAACCTGATCCCCTTAACCCAATAACCCCTCGTAAACCTTTTTGGACATGAAGGACAATTTAGCATGGCCAATCCGCCTAACCTGCATGTCTTTGGACTGTGGGAGGAAACCGGAGCACTCGGAGGAAACCCACGCAGACACGTGGAAAACGTGCAGACTCCGCACAGACAGTGACCCAGCAGGGAATCAAACCTGGGCCCCTGCCACTGTGAAGCCACAGTGCCAACCACTGTGCTACCGTGCTGCCCAGAATAACCAGAATTCCTTTTCAAAACGGGGCCCTTCTCGGTGGTGCCGAGAAACACCCGCGAAACACGCTCAAAACTGGATTATGATATTTCCCGTTAAATCGCGCCCATTGTCTCTCAGAATCCTCTCAACCAAAGATTGACCATAGAAAAAACTCCACGTGAAGCTTATGCATGCAGTGTGATAATGTTATTCTTCAGGCTGTTTTTCACTTATCACAGCCATGTTCTGCAGGTCAATGGGCTCCCGGTGTCATTCCATATACATACAAAAAGGGAAAACAGTTTGGACCTGTATTCTGATTTAACAGCTTTTACTGATAATCCATTTTAAGGCATACAGGACCAGTATCCTTATTTCCCTATTTTTACTGCTTTTTCTTTCCAGCCAGCTGAACCCTTTTGATATTAGCACTTATTTCATGGCTTGTTGCAGCAAACTTTTTATATAATATTTGCAAACAGTTGATTTTTTTTCTAAATCTCCGAGACATCTTCAATAAAGTCAAATTCAGTCCATTATTGTCCCTGCCTGCTAGTCAGTTCCACTGACTTCCAGAACTACATATTAAGGGAATGTAAAATAGGCAGCTGATGTGACATTATCTGTTTAGCACTACACCCTTCCCCACCCGCGATTTGACCTTTCAAATTTGAAAAGGACATAGCTCAACAGATACGACACTGCAGGAAAATTAAATCGATGTTGCACTGCACATTGGGAAGAGTTTTGGGGTTACAGGGGCAGCTGGAGTGGTTGGGAAACCTTGTAATATGAGACTGCCCGACTGTCGTGGAGGTTTGTGTGGGGAAGAACCATGGGGTGGAATGGGCTAGCTTGTTGGAGCTGGAGGAAGCACTTCTGCTTCTCCAGGCCCACAAGCAGTGCTTTAAAAGCAGTTGCCTTTGACTTGTTGGATCATTCAAGACCAGTTAAACCTGGCTAAAAGTAGTTTGAAACACAAATCTTTTAAAAAGGAGGCATGATACGTTCTTAAAAGGTTTTATCAGTGGAGTCACCTTCTGAGAGGAGATAGTTACCAGCCACATGCTGCATTTCCCTAAAAGCAGGAAGTGGATGTTTGACACAAGTTGGGCGCGATTCTCCACTCCCCACTTCGGGTGGGAGAATCGCAGGAGGGCCGGGCGAATCACGACATGCCACCCTGGCACCCCCCCCCCCCCCGCGATTCTCCCACCCTCCAAAATGGCGTGTCGCGGAATCGCCGCTTTTCATGGCGACCGGCGATTCTCCGGCCCGGATGGGCCGAGTGGCCTGACGACCCCGACCGTTTCATGCCGGCGGCAACCACACCTGGTCGCTACCGGCGTGAACATCGCGCGACACGTAAGTGTGGGGCCTGTGGGGGGCGGAGGGAGGATCGAGCACCACGGGCGTGCTCGTGAGGTGACTGGCCCGCGATCGGTGCCCACCGATCGTCGGGCCGGCATAGAACATAGAACGATACAGCGCAGTACAGGCCCTTCGGCCCTCGATGTTGCACCGACATGGAAAAAAAAAACTAAAGGCCATCTAACCTACACTATGCCCTTATCATCCATATGCTTATCCAATAAACTTTTAAATGCCCTCAATGTTGGCGAGTTCACTACTGTTGCAGGTAGGGCATTCCACGGCCTCACCACTCTTTGCGTAAAAAACCCACCTCTGACCTCTGTCCTATATCTATTACCCCTCAATTTAAGGCTATGTCCCCTCGTGCTAGCCACCCCCATCCGCGGGAGAAGGCTCTCGCTGTCCACCCTATCTAACCCTCTGATCATTTTGTATGCCTCTATTAAGTCACCTCTTAACCTTCTTCTCTCTAACGAAAACAATCTCAAGTCCATCAGCCTTTCCTCATAAGATTTTCCCTCCATACCAGGCAACATCCTGGTAAATCTCCTCTGCACCCGTTCCAAAGCTTCCACGTCCTTCCTATAATGAGGCGACCAGAACTGTACGCAATACTCCAAATGCGGCCGTACGAGAGTTTTGTACAACTGCAACATGACCTCATGGCTCCGGAACTCAATCCCTCTACCAATAAAGGCCAACACACCATAGGCCTTCTTCACAACCCTATCAACCTGGGTGGCAACTTTCAGGGATCTATGTACATGGACACCGAGATCCCTCTGCTCATCCACACTACCAAGAATTTTACCATTAGCCAAATATTCCGCATTCCTGTTATTCTTTCCAAAGTGAATCACCTCACACTTCTCCACATTAAACTCCATTTGCCACCTCTCAGCCCAGCTCTGCAGCTTATCTATGTCCCTCTGTAACCTGCAACATCCTTCCGCACTGTCTACAACTCCACCGACTTTAGTGTCGTCTGCAAATTTACTCACCCATCCTTCTGCGCCCTCCTCTAGGTCATTTATAAAAATGACAAACAGCAACGGCCCCAGAACAGATCCTTGTGGTACGCCACTCGTAACTGAACTCCATTCTGAACATTTCCCATCAACTACCACTCTCTGTCTTCTTTCAACTAGCCAATTTCTGATCCACATCTCTAAATCACCCTCAATCCCCAGCCTCCGTATTTTCTGCAATAGCCGACCATGGGGAACCTTATCAAACGCTTTACTGAAATCCATATACACCACATCAACTGCTCTACCCTCGTCTACCTGTTCAGTCACCTTCTCAAAGAACTCGATAAGGTTTGTGAGGCGTGACCTACCCTTCACAAAACCATGCTGACTATCCCTAATCATATTATTCCTATCTAGATGATTATAAATCGTATCTTTTATAATCCTCTCCAAGACCTTACCCACCACAGACGTTAGGCTCACCGGCCTATAGTTACCGGGGTTATCTCTACTCCCCTTCTTGAACAAAGGGACCACATTTGCTATCCTCTAGTCCTCTGGCACTATTCCTGTAGCCAATGATGACATAAAAATCAAAGCCAAAGGCTCAGCAATCTCTTCCCTGGCTTCCCAGAGAATCCTAGGATAAATCCCATCCGGCCCCGGGGACTTATCTATTTTCACCTTGTCCAGAATTGCCAACACTTCTTCCCTACGCACCTCAATGCCATCTATTCTAATAGCCTGGGTCTCAGCATTCTCCTCCACAATATTATCTTTTTCTTGTGTGAATACTGACGAAAAGTATTCATTTAGTATCTCGCTTATCTCCTCAGCCTCCACACACAACTTCCCACCACTGTCCTTGACTGGCCCTACTCTTACCCTAGTCATTCTTTTATTCCTGACATACCTATAGAAAGCTTTTGGGTTTTCCTTGATCCTACCTGCCAAAGACTTCTCATGTCCCCTCCTTGCTGGTCTCAGCTCTCTCTTTAGATCCTTCCTCGCTTCCTTGTAACTATCAAGCGCCCCAACTGAAACTTCATGCCTCATCTTCACATAGGCCTCCTTCTTCCTCTTAACAAGAGATTCCACTTCTTTGGTAAACCACGGTTCCCTCGCTCGACCCCTTCCTCCCTGCCTGACTGGTACGTACTTATCAAGAACATGCAATAGCTGTTCCTTGAACAAGCTCCACATATCCAGTGTGCCCAACCCTTGCAGCCTACTTCTCCAACCAACACGTCCTAAGTCATGTCTAATGGCATCATAATTGCCCTTCCCCCAGCTATAACTCTTGCCCTGCGGGGTATACTTATCCCTTTCCATCACTAACGTAAAGGTCACCGAATTGTGGTCACTGTTTCCAAAGTGCTCACCTACCTCCAGATCTAACACCTGGCCTGGTTCATTACCCAAAACCAAATCCAATGTGGCCTCGCCTCTTGTTGGCCTGTCAACATATTGTGTCAGGAAACCCTCCTGCACACATTGTACAAAGAACGACCCATCTAATGTACTCGAACTATATCTTTTCCAGTCAATATTTGGAAAGTTAAAGTCTCCCATAACAACTACCCTGTTTCTTTCGCTCTTTTCCAGAATCATCTTCGCCATCCTTTCCTCTACATCCCTAGAACTATTAGGTGGCCTATAGAAAACTCCCAACAGGGTGACCTCTCCTTTCCTGTTTCTAACCTCAGCCCATACTACCTCAGAAGAAGAGTCCCCATCTAGCATCCTTTCTGCCACCGTAATACTGTCCTTGACTAGCAGTGCCACACCTCCCCCTCTTTTGCCCCCTTCTCTGAGCTTACTAAAACACCTAAACCCCGGAACCTGCAACAACCATTCCTGTCCCTGCTCTATCCATGTCTCTGAAATGGCCACAACGTCGAAGTCCCAGGTACCCACCCATGCTGCCAGTTCCCCTACCTTATTTCGTATACTCCTGGCATTGAAGTAGACACACTTCAAACCACCTACCTGAACACTGGCACCCTCCTGCGAAGTCAAATCTGTGCTCCTGACCTCTATACTCTCAATCTCCCGTACCCCAAAACTACAATCTAGGTTCCCATGCCCCTGCTGAATTAGTTTAAACCCCCCCAAAGAGCACTAACAAATCTCCCCCCCAGGATATTGGTGCCCCTCAGGTTCAGATGTAGACCATCCTGTCTATAGAGGTCCCACCTTCCCCAGAAAGAGCCCCAGTTATCCAGAAATCTGAATCCCTCCCGCCTGCACCATCCCTGTAGCCACGTGTTTAATTGCTCTCTCCCTATTCCTCATCTCACTATCACGTGGCACGGGCAACAACCCAGAGATAACAACTCTGTTTGTTCTCGCTCTGAGCTTCCATCCTAGCTCCCTAAAGGCCTGCCTGACATCCTTGTCCCCTTTCCTACCTATGTCGTTAGTGCCAATGTGGACTACGACTTGGGGCGGCTCCCCCTCCCCCTTAAGGACCCGGAAAACACGATCCGAGACATCACGTACCCTTGCACCTGGGAGGCAACATACCAAACGTGAGTCTCTCTCGCTCCCACAAAATCTCCTATCTGTGCCCCTGACTATTGAGTCCCCAATTACTAATGTTCTACTCCTTTGCCCCCTTCCCTTCTGAGCAACAGGGACAGACTCCGTGCCAGAGGCCCGAACCCCATGGCTTACCCCTGGTAAGTCGTCCCCCCCACAAGTATCCAAAACGGTATGCTTGTTACTCAGGGGAACGACCGCAGGGGGTCCCTGCACTGACTGCTTCTTCCCAGTCCCTCTTACAGTTACCCATCTATCTCCAGTCTTTGGTGTAACTACTTCCCTGAAGCTCCTATCTATGACCCCCTCTGCCTCCCGAATGATCCGAAGTTCATCCAGCTCAAGCTCCAGGTCCCTAACACGGTTTTTGAGGAGCTGGAGTTGGGTGCACTTCCCACAGATGAAATCAGCAGGGACACTGACGGCGTCCCTCACCCCAAACATTCTGCAGGAGGAGCATTGTACTGCCTTCCCTGACATCACCTCTAGATTTAAAAAAAAAAAACAAGAAAAAGAAAAAGAAAGGAAGAGCTTACCTGATATTACCTCAAACCCTGCTCCCGCTGAAAGTTAAGCAAATTTAAAGGCACTCACTCACCTTCACGACAGGCCCCTGCTCCCGCTTCCCAACCACCGTGGGGTGGGGGGGGGGGGGTTGGTTAGAGGAGGAGGTAGGGTGGGAAACACTCACAAAGTGTTTCGGGTTTAACTGTCACTTGCCAACAGCCCTTCCACAAACCACCTTCAACTTAGGCTGACCGCACTGCACGTATGCAAATTCCCCCGGAACAGCTGATCAGTAGCTTTGCTCTGCTGCCCTCTGCTGGATCTCTAAGAGACGCACTCTTTCCCCTCCGCCGCCCCGTAAGATCAAACTGCCACGTCTTGCGGGGCAGCGGAGGGCAAGATGACAACTGCGCATGCGCGGGTTGGAGCCGGCCAACCTGCGCATGCGCGGCTGACGTCACTTAGGCGCTGCCGGAGCGTCATTCTCGGAGCGTCAAGGCCGGGCGCTCAGAATTCATGCAACGCCGCTCCTCGCCCTCCCAGGGTGGGGGGGGGGGAGAATAGAGGGCAAGGAGCGGCCTCCGACGCCGTCGCAAAACTCAGCCGAGTTCACGACGGCTTTCCCGATGCCGCGCGGCATCGGAGAATTGCGGCCGTTGGCTTTGGATGTGAGCTTTTTCACATTTAAACTTCCCACCTGCTGCAACCCATCCATTTCTGGAGGTTAAATACCCTCTTTAGGTTCACCATGAGTTCTGAAGCTTAACTGTGTTACTCAGTGTAATGACATAGGCAGGCCTTTGCGATTGGCCAATTAGAATATGAGTTCCCTGATTAGTGGCCCAATTAGAGAACCCCTTCCTGTGTATATAAGAGGGAGTGTCAGATCCTCTTACTCCTGGTGTAGACAGCAAGCTGAATGCACCTGGTTGTTCAGCTGTCTGGTTTGCAAATAAAAGGAATTCTGCTTCAGTGGCAATGAGGAAAATGGAATGACCTGAAGAGACCTGCTTGTCAGCTGCTGCCGCATATTGAGGGTAAGCCACTGACAGGCAAAATGCCTTTATTTGGAAAGTTGGACTTTTTAAAAATCCTGCAGTGGAAGACTGGGCCCAATATGTAGAGCGGATGAAGTATTTTTTTTTCATATCGGAAACACGTGTCTGGTGAATTGATTGTTCCATCAAGCGGTTAATTCTGCTGACTGCATATGGGCCAGCAGCCTTTGCCATTATGCGCAATCTCTCTTTTCTGGAGGCACTGGACATGAATACTTTCCAGGAATTGACAAACTTAGTAAAGTAAAAGGGTACTATAACCCTAAGCTACCTCTGATCCTGTGAAGGTACTGGGGAGTCAGTTACAAACTTTTTAACAAGATTTAAGATGATTAGCAGAGGCTTCCAAATTTGGCCTGATGCAAAATGAGATGCTCTGAGACTGTTTGGTATGTGGAATAAATTATTTAGCAATACAGAAAGGTCTATTTGCAGGGGCTGAGCTGGATTGCTAACAAGCATTGCAGCTGGCTTTGTCCTTGGAAAAAGTGGAGTGCAGGAGTTACAGGGAACTCTGATGGAGGTAGATGCCCACACCAGTGAAACTGAGTTAAGGGACTACTGCTGGGGGATAGGCAACTGCATAGCCACCCTCAGGAATGACTCTGATAGTAAGTTAACCAGGCCCACTTTCAGAAGCCCTCCAAAGCAAGATAAATTGGGCCCAGACAGTAGCCGTTTGCCCAGCAAAATATTGTAGTTGTTGCCAGAGATTGGAGTCAGAAAGGAGAAATAGAAGCCCCAAACCAAAATCTTGGAGAAGGTCACGTAGGCTGGGGTACAGGAGAATGAATACCCTAGAAGCCCCACCTACCTCCGACAAGGAACAACTAAATTGTGTAATGATGGTGAAATCACAACCCATTAAATTACCCATGAGGTCGAATGGATGTCCCACGCTGATGGAAGTTGACACTGGAGCAGCCATATCAGTCATAGGAGAAACAGTATTCAATAAAATTTGCACTGGACTCCAACCCTTATTCCTAACCAGCACCTTGGCAAAACTAAGGACTGACAGAGGGGAACCACTGAGTGTTGGGCACAACACATGTAACTGTGGCTTATGCAGAGCAGCTGGTTAGGCTGCCTTTAATGGCAGTGGAAGGTGCGGGGCCAAGCTTATTGGGACGAAACTGGCTAAAAGAGATCCAGCTGGATTGGGTAAACATTTTCCTGCTAGAAAAAGTCTTGTAACAATAAAGGTGACATTGCATGTAGATCCAGAGGCAGTTGCAAAATTCTACAAGGCCTGACCAGTACCCTTCACATTAAGACAAAGTTGATATGGAAATAAAACGATGAGGGAATAATAAAACTGGTCCAGTTTGCAGAGTAAGCGGCACCTGTGGTGCCTATCCTTAAGCCGGATGGCTCGGTCCGCCTTTGTGGCGATTTCAAGCAAACGATTAATTGCTACCACCAACTGGACAAATATCCAATTCCCTGGATTGAGGATTTGTATGCAAAGCTGTTTGTCGGACTCTTATTCTCAAAGCTGGATATGAGCCATGCGTATCTACAGCTGAAGCTGGACGAAGAGTCCCAAAGATTCTCAACGATAAACACCCTGAAGGGCCTTTTTCAGTATACAAGATTACCCTTCGGGGTATCGTCAGCTTGTGCGATATGCCTGAGAAAAATGGAGAATATATTGCAAGGGCTACCACAAGTCGCCATTTACCTGGACAATGTTTTTCCTGTAATGAGGACAAAGGCAGAATACCTGCAAAACCTAGAGGAAGTCCTTAGGTTTTCAGCAGAAGGGCACACGCCTAAAGAGAGCAATGTGTTTTCCAAGCACCTCGAGTAACCTATCTGGGGTACAAGTTTGACAAGTCAGGGCTACACCCTTTTGGAGAATCTGGTGAGGGAAATTAAAGATGCCCTGGCCCCCACCACAATCCAGGAGTTAAGGTCTTTTTTTTAGGACTGGTGACATGGTGTGGAAAGTTCATACAGAACAGCTTCCATCTTGAACCCCCTACACCAATTATTTAAAAAGGTTCAAGCCCAGCAGTGGTGCGCCCACCTAGACGGGGCTTTCAACAAGATAAAACAACAGCTTTCCTCAGAACGTCTTGGCACACTACGACCCCAGGAAAAAGTTGGTGCTCACGAGTGACACGTCTCCATATGGCGTTGGTGCAGTTTTGGCACACGGGAGAGCAAAACGGACAGGAACTACCTATAGCATTTGCTTTCAGGATGCTGGCAGCAGCAGAACAAAATTACGCCCAAATCAACAAGGAAGGACTGGCTGTGATCTTCACGGTGAAGAAACTTCACCAGTACTTTTACGGGTGGAAATTCACTATAATTACAGACCACAAGCCATTGCTGGGTTTGTTGGAAGACAAAGCAATACCACCAATAGCTTTGGCCTAGATCCAACTCTCGGCCCTATTACTGGCGGCATACCAGCATCAACTGGAGCATCAGCCAGGAAGCCGTGTGGCAAACGCTGATTCACTAAGCAGGCTGCCATTACTGGATGCCCCACAATTAATACCCAAAATAGAGGAAATGGTAATACATTTCCTGGACGCCCTTCCAGTGGCCGCACAGAACATTCGTTTATGGACCCAAAGGAACCCGGTTTTATCAAAAATAAAACGCATGGTGCAAACTGGGGAGATGGAAAGACCGGTCCAGGTGGAATTCCACCCTTTACTGGAGCAGAAGAGAGCAGATCACTGTGGAAGACTGGATCCTGCTATGGGGGGCTTGAGTAATAGTTCCAAGTCAAGGCCATCGAGCCATACTGGCTGAACTACATCATGGGCACCCTGGAGTCTCAAAAATGAAGATGCTATGTCTGGTGTCCAGGCCTGGACACAGACATTGCGGTATTGGTAGATCAGTGCCAAAAAGGGCAGAATGTGCCACCGGCAGCCCCACTGAACCCATGGGAATGGCCAGGTAGACCATGGTCGCGACTTCATTGCGAGTTGTTTTTTTTTTTTTTTTTTTGCAGGCCCGTTTATGTTTCTAATAGACACCCATTCCAAATGGCTTGATGTCTACAAAATGTATTCTGCAAATTCAACAACTACCATTATTAAAAAAAAAACTCCGCACCTCGTTTGCAACACTCATGGTATCCCAGACGTGTTAGTTTTGGATAATGGATCGGTTTTCACAAGCCAGGGCTTTACACAAATTTATGATGTCGAATGGCATTCGGCACATAAGGATGGCACCATACCACTCAGCATCAAATGGTTTGGTGGAGAGAGCAGTCCAGACCTTAAGTCGGATTGAAGAAACAGTCAGCAGCATCACTTGGCACCAAACTGTCGCATTGGCTATTTGACGACCGAACAACCCCACATGCCACAACGGGAATAGCACCAGCAGAACTACTCGTGGGCAGATGATTCCGAACCCGGCTAAGTATACTATTCCTGAGTTTAGGTGGCAGAATAGAGCAACACAAAGAGGCCCAATGCAAGGGCCACGACAACACTCGTCGAAAGGCAGTTCAACACGGGTGACAATGTATGGGTCAGAAATTATTTGAATGGCCCCACATGGGTAGCAGGAACAGTCAAGGACAGGACCTGGGCCATATGTGGGGAAAACGTGTAATAAAGAAACACCTGAACCAGGTGCGGGCCTCAGATTAATTTCCTCTTCCGGAGCTGGTTCAGACCAGCATACCGTGGAGAGTCCTCCCCAACAAAATATATTTTCCTCCTTCCCCGCCCCAACACCACTGGTGAGGACATTGGACTCTGATATGAACACCATGGATGATACCGCAGCTGTACCCCTGCCACCGGAGGAAAGGGGCCAACCGCCCTCAGGCGCTCCCATTGGAAAAGACTGGCATCTAGCCATTATTCCCCCCCCCACCCCTACATCGGACGCCGAAGTGGAGGAGCTGGACCCGGCGCAAAACCGAAGCAGGAGACCCATGAGTCACGAGGACCATGAGAGCTCCTTGGACTTATTGGGGGGGGGGGGGGTAGGGGGTAGACAACAAGCTGAATGGTTGTTCAGCTGTTGGGTTTGTAAATAAAAGGAATTCTGCATCTGTGGACTTATTACACTCAGTAAGATACCAAACCCAGTGGCTAACCGAGGGCATAGGCAGAATCGACCAGCACTTTCGAACCAAGGAGTTGACCCTCATGAATACAGCACATGAATACTCTGTAAAGAGGAGAATACATTCAAAATGACCCCTCCCAAAAGATAAAACACTGCACCCATGAATCTTTTTTTTTTGCTTATAGGATGAGGCTGACCTATTTCTTCAACTTGATGCTTGAGTTCCTCTTCCAGCTCATCTACACGGGTTTTTAGGATGTGGTAGTTGGAAGGCAGTTGTGACAGTTGATGCAAAGCACCTAAGACCGGACCCAGGCGTTGTGTTGCAATCTTGAGTAAAGGGAGGGAAATTGAGTTATTCCTCAGAAGTTCTTATCAGTGATATATTTAACCCAAAACACAATTCCATTTATTTTGCATTGATATGGCTAACTGAACCCTTAATTATGGGGAGGTGCTGGTGTAGTGGTATTGTCACTAGACTAGTTCACCAGAGACCCAGAGTAATGCTCTGGGGACCCAGGTTCAAATCCCGCCAGTGCAGCTGCTGAAATATGAATTCATTAAAACAAAACCTGGCATTAAAAGTCTAATAATGACCAGGGGCGGAGGGTTCGGAGAATCGCCCTGGGCCGGCGTCAATCCCGCCCCCGGCGTGGCCTGAATTCTCCGCCACCCAGGAATCGGCGGGGACAGGAATCATGCCGCGCCGGTCATGCCGCGGTGATTCTCTGGCCCGCGATGGGCCGAAGTCCCGCTGCTGAAAGGCCTTTCCCGCCGACGTGCTTTAAACCACCTCTGGTGCCGGCGGGATTGGCGGCGCGGGCGGGTGCCGGGGTCCGGGGAGGGGGGCGGGGCGATCTGGCCCACGATTGGGGCCCACAGATCGGCGGACAGGCCTGTGCCGTGGGGGCACTCTTTTTCTTCATGACCTTCACCATGGCGGGAGCGGAAGAGATCCCCTCCCTTTTGCATGCGCCGTTATGACGTCAGCAGCCGCTGACGTACCGGCGCATGCACGGACTTCCGGCGAAGGCCTTTCGGCCCCGGCTGGTGGGGTGCCAAAGGCCGTTCATGCCGGCCGGCGGAGCGGGAGCCACTCCAGCGCTGGCCTAGCCCCTAAAAGGTGCGGAGAATTCCCTTCCTTTGGGGAGGCCCGACACCAGAGTGGTTCACGCCACTCCGTCCGGCTGGGACCTCCTGCCCCACTGGGAGAATCCCTTCCCGTGAAACTATTGTTGATTGTCATAAATCGATCAGGTTTACTAATGTCCTTCAGGGAAGGACATCTGCCATCCTCAGGACATCTGCCATCCTCAGGCCTACATGTGACTCCAGACCCACAGCAATGTGGTTGACTCTTAATTGTCCCCCCAAGGGTAACTATGAATGGACCATAAATGCTGGGATTGACAATAAATGTTGGTCCAGCCTAAAATGCCCACGTCCCATGAACAAATTAAAAAAAAAAAAAAAAAAATAATGACTATCCTGTCACAAGTGTATGCAAGATTAGCTTTTCGGCGGGAATTCAGCTGTTGGAGTGGGTGGAGCTGCTTTGCTGCTTAAACAGCGGCCACAGGGTCTTTGGGGATGAATTTGAGGAGTGACATCACAGCAAAGCAGTGACCTGATTGGTTGGCTGGTAAGGAAAGTGCTCCAATTAGCAGTAGCTGGGAGAAATTTAACTCTTCGTGTGTTGGTAAGTATTGTGATTGGTAAGTAAAATCTTTATTCCTTTCACTTATTCATTATTTGATATTATATTTGTAATCAGTTAAGGTAAAGTGTAAAAATGTCAGGAGATCCCAGACCCATGCTCTGCTCCTCTTGCTCAATGTGGGAGTTCAGGGATGCGGCCGATGCCCCTGACTCCTTCATGTGCAGGACGTGTGTCCAGCTGCAGTTCCTGTTAGACCGCTTGACGGCTCCGGAGCTGCAGATGGACTCACTTTGGAGCATCCGCGATGCTGAGGAGGTCGTGGATAGCACTTTCAGTGAGTTGGTCACATCACTGATTAGGATTGGTGGGGGAAACAAGGAATGGGTGACCAAAAGGCAGAGAAAGAGCAGGAAGGCAGTGCAGGTGTCCCCAGAGGTCATCTCCCTCCAAAATAGGTATACCGTTTTGGATAGTTGGGGGAGATGATTCAGGGGAAAGCAGCAGTAGCAGTAGGCTCATGGCACTGTGGCTGGCTCTGCTGCACAGAAGGGCAGGAAAAAGACTGGCAGGGTTATAGTCATAGGGGATTCAATCGTAAGGGGAGTAGACAGGCGTTTCTGGTTGAAAACCCCTGAATGGCATGTTGCCTCCCGGGTGCACGGGTCAGGGATGTTTCAGATCGGCTGCAGGACATGCTGAAGGGGGAGGGTGAACAGCCAGTTGTCGTGGTGCACATAGGCACCAACGATTTGGGTTTTAAAAAATGGGATGAGGTCCCACAATCAGAATTTAGGGAGTTAGGAGATGGGTTTAAAACGTAGGACCTCGAAGGTAGTAATCTCAGGATTGCTACCAGTGCCACGAGACAGTCAGAAGAGATTCAAGAATAGTCAGAATGAATTTGTGGCTTGAGAGATGGTGCAGGAGGGAGGGGTTCAGATTTTTGCGACACTGGAACCGGTTCTGGGGACAGTGGGACCATTACAAACCAGATGGTCTACACCTGGGCAGGACTGGAACCAATGTCCTAGGGATTGCTTTTACTGACACTGTTGGGGAGGTTTTAAACTAATGTGGCGGGGGATGGGGACCAGATTAGGAAGTTAGAGGTCAGTAAAGGGGCAGCAACTAAAGCCAGTAAGGTACTAGATAAACTCATTGCGTTCATCATCTCTTCCCTGTCTACTCTTTCCCTTAGTCACAAAGGGACAGGCGGTCTGAGGTGCATTTGTTTTAATGTGAGAAGTGTAGCCGGTAAGGCAGGTGAATTTAGGGCTTGGATTAATACCTGGAAATATGATGTTATTGGTATTACTGAGACTTGGTTGAGGGAAGGGCAAGATTGGCAACGAAAGATCCCAGTGCATAGATGCTTCAGGAGGGATAGAGAGGGAGGTGAAAGGGGTGGAGGAGTTGAATTACTGGTCAGAGATGATATCACAGCTGTGATTAAGGAGGGCACGATGGAGGATTCGAGCACTGAGGCAATATGGGTAGAGCTAAGAAATAGGAAAGGTGTAGTAACATTGTTGGGACTTTACTTCACGCTCACTTTTGGGAGGCCTGTAGTAGGGGTACAAATATGTAGACAGATTATAGAAAAATGTAGGAGCAATAGGGTGGTCGTGATTAAAGATTTTAACTTCCCCAACATCGAATGGGACTCGTGTAGTGTTGGATGCGTAGGTGGAGCAGAATTTGTAAGGAGCATCCAGGAGAGTTTTTTAGAGCAGTATGTAAATAGTCCAACTTGGGGAAAGGGCAACACTGGACCTGGTCCTGGGGAATTATCCCGGCCAGGTGGTTGATGTTTCAGTCGGTGATTACTTTGGGAATAGCGATCACAATTCCGTAAGTTTTAGAATACTCATGGACAAGGACAAGAGTGGTCCGAAAGGAAGAGTGCTAAATTGGGGAAAGGCAGAGTATAACAAAATTCGGCAGGAGCTAGGGAATGTGGATTGGGAGCAGCTGTTTAAGGGTAAATCCACATTTGAAATGTGGGAGTCTTTTAAGGAAAGGTTGATTAGAGTGCAGGACAGACATGTTCCTGTGAAAATGAGGGGCAGGAATGGCAAGATTAGGGAACCATGGATGACAGGTGGAATTGTGAGACTAGCTAAGATGAAAAAGGAAGCCTACATAAGATCTAGGCGATTTAAAACTGATGAAGCTTTGGAGGAATATCAGGAAAGTAGGACAAATCTCAAGTACGCAATAAAGAGGGCTAAACGGGGTCATGAAATATCTTTGGCTAGCAGGGTTAAGGAAAATCCCAAAGCCTTTTATTCGTATGTAAGGAGCAAGAGGGTAACTAGAGAAAGGATTGGCCCACTCCAAGACAAAAGAGGGAATTTATGCGTGGAGTCAGAGGAAATGGGGTGAGATTCTTAATGAGTACTTTGCATCGGTATTCACCAAGGAGAGGGACATGACGGATGTTGAGGTTAGGGATGGATGTTTAAATACTCCAGGTCAATTCGGCATAAGGAAGGGTGGAAGTTTGAGTATTCTTGAAAGGCATTAAGGTGGATAAGTCCCCAGGTTCGGATGGGATCTATCCCAGGTTACTGAAGGAAGCAAGGGACAAAATAGCTGGGGCCTTGACAGATATCTTTGCAGCATCCTTGAGCACTGGTGAGGTCTGGAGGACTGGAGAATTGCTAATGTTATCCCTTTATTTAAGAAAGGTACCAGGGATAATCCAGGGTACTATAGACTGGTGAGCCAGACTTCAGTGGTAGGGAAGCTGCTGGAGAAGATACTGAGGGATAGGATCTATTCCCATTTGGAAGAAAATGGGCTTATCAGTGATTGGCAGCATGGTTTTGTGCAGGGAAGGTCATGTCTTACAAACCTAATAGTATTCTTTGAGGAAAGGGCTGTAGATGTCATATACATGGACTTCAGTAAGGCGTTTGATAAAGTTTCCCTGGCAGGTTGATAGAAAAAGTGAAGTCTTATGGGGTCCAGGGTGTACTAGCTCGATGGATAAAGAACTGGCTGGGCAACAGGAGACAGAGAGTAGTGGTGGAAGTGAGTGTCTCAAAATTGAGAACGGTGACTAGTGGTGTTCCACAGGGATCCGTGCTCAGACCACTTTTGTTTGTGATATACATAAATGATTTGGACGAAGGTATAGGTGGTCTGATTAGCAAGTTTGCAGATGATACTAAGATTGGTGGAGTTGCAGATAGCGAGGAGGACTGTCAGAGAATACAGCAAAATATAGATAGATTGGAGAGTTGGGCAGAGATGGAGTTCAATCCAGGCAAATGCGAAGTGATGCATTTTGGAAGATCCAATTCAGGAGCGTACTATATGGTCAATGGAAGAGTTCTGGGGAAAGTTGATGTACAGAGAGATCTGGGAGTTCAGGTCCATTGTACCCTGAAGGTGGCAATGTACGTCGATAGTGGTCAAGAAGGCATACAGCATGCTTGCCTTCATCGCACGTGGTATTGAGTACAAGAGTCGGCAGGTCATGTTACACTTGTATAGGACTTTGGTTCGGCCACATTTGGAATACTGCGTGCAGTTCTGGTTGCCACATTACCAGAAGGATGTGGATGCTTTAGAGAGGGTGCAGAGGAGGTTCACCAAGATATTGCCTGGTATGGAGGGTGCTAGCTATAAAGATATAAAGAAAGGTTGAATAGATTAGGATTGTTTTCGTTGGAAAGACTGAGGTTGAGGGGGGACCTGATTTGAGGTCTACAAAATTGAGAGGTATGGACAGGGTGGATAGCAAGTTTATTTCCAAGAGTGGGGGCATCAATTACAAGGGGTCACTATTTCAAGGTGAGGGGGGAAAGTTTAATGGAGATGTGCGTGGAAAGCTTTTAACGCAGAGGGTGGTGGGTGCCTGGAATACTTTGCCAGCGGAGGTGGTAGAGGCGGGCACAATAGCATCATTTTAGATGCATCTAGACAGATGTATGAACGGGCAGGGAACCGAGAGAAGTAGATCCTTGGAAAATAGGCGACAGGTTTAGATAAAGGATCTGGATCAGCGCAGGCTGGGAAGGCCGAAGGGCCCGTTCCTGTGCTGTGATTTTCTTTGTTCTTTATTAAATATTTTTCCATCTTATTTACGAGAACCACAATCACTTTCTTAAATACAATTTACACTGTATGGAAGTTTGGAAATTGAACAGGGTAATCATTGTCTAGAAACGGAACTGGGGCAGCCATAAAAATACTGTGGCTCCAAGAGCAGATCAGAGGCTGGGAATCCTGTTGTGGGTAATCACCTCCTGACTCCCTAAGCCTGTCCACCATCTACAAGTCAGGAGTATGATGGAATAGTCTCCACTAGGCTAGATGTTAACACCATCCCGGACAAAGCAGCCCGATTGGTTGGCACCTTATTCACTACCTTAAACATTCACTCCACCACCAACGCAGAGTGGCAGCAGTTGTCTGCCATTTCCAAGATGCACTGCAATATCCTGTCAAGCCTCCTCAACAGCTTCTTCCAAACCCACAACTTCTAGCACCTGGAAGGATGAGGGCAGCAAGAATCCCACCACCAGCGAACGGCCAGAGAAATCCGGCCTTGTTGTCCTAGTTTCAATCCAGTAAGGGGGTGTTGTTTCGTAATGGAAAATTGTTTTATTGCGACTGGATGTTCTGTGAAAGAGTACAGGAAGCTCTGAGCTAATTTTTCTGATCTGTGTGTCGGATATTGACTTTGTATATTTTGAAATGGAAAATTTTATATCCCCGAGCACTAACATCTTTCACTTCATTGAATACCAAAAAAAAAGGCCTTATTTGAACTGGGAGCATAAATGTGGCCTGAGAACTTGGAAAAGCAAATGGTATCCTCCTGCTGGCAGCATGATTTTCCCAGACATTGTGCAAAGGTACGCCACAATCTGGGCAGGAGCACTGCCTCTCTCGGCACGACCTGTCAGGCAATTTGAGCCCGGTGACTTGGTATTTGTTTGCAATTTTGCCAGCGGCGCCAGTGGCTCTCCGGCATTATTCTTCGACAGACGAGGCCAATCTCTTACCAGGTGCGATCCCAGCTTTGTGTTTTATGTAAGCATCTTGGTCACAGCAAGTCCAGGAGGCTGCTCCTTCGGCAGATTCCTCGTCTCCAGACGTCGCGGTTGCTGGTTCAGGCCACAGCGGATACTCATCCTCGGAATCTTTCTCTGGCACCACGTTTACTGCGTACTCAGACCACTACAGGAGAATCGGGACGCCGAGATGCTGGAAGTTCTCCACTCCGACTCAAAAGGTGGACACATGGGATGCCTCCGAGGACAGCCCTTGGGTTCGAGGCCCAGGGACTTGCAGCCATTAAGACGTGCGTCTCAGAAGCGCTGTTCACCCTTGCGATATATGCTGCTCAATCCGGTACCTCTGATTCATGACGCCCAGCCTGATGCCAAGAGTCCGACGCTCTCATTCGATTGGGTCTTCAACAGATTCCTCGGGCGGGGGGGCAAGGAGAAAGAGAATGTTGTAACCTGTACTGGACCTATTGGGGAGGGACAATTGATTTCCCTGTGGATCTTGGAGAATATGAGCTCCCTTGATTAGGGGGCGGGGCAGTTGTTAACATTTTCTGTTGTATAAATAGAGCTGGCCAGTTAGGTACGGCTGCAGAGGAGACGAGTGGCAAAGTACTGGTGCTGTGTAAATATTACTTCAAATTCAAGTTTTTTTTTCGTTTGACTCTAAAACTTGTGTTAAACTTCTCGTAGCCCTCTCAAAAACAACCATTCGCAACAAATCCTATCACAAAAATATTCTTGTTACAAGCTGACAAAGAACCCACTTCAAATTTCCAAACTTCGACAAATACTACCAAAAAACAGAAAGAAAAGAAATTTACAATATTACTGCAGCCTTATTGGGAAAGTAACCACATCGAACAATAATATTCCGAACTTCAAAAAACATTTTTGGGAAGAATAACTTTACTTACAGGTCTGTCACTTTCCGAACCCCCTTCATCCGAAGTAACCGCTTCTGAGAGCGAATTAATTTTCGCATCATATTCAAGCTAAGAATAAAGTTAGAAAAAGGTTGGTGTTTGATTATTGACCTAAAGAAGCTCAATTTCTAAATTAGTGATCATGCTCATAAATAACGATACGAACTATATGTATATAGCTTTATATGTAACAGTTTGGAGCTTTTTAAAAAATTGAAATAGAAAATGTTGGAAATTCCCAGCAGTCAGGCAGCAACTGAGGGAAAATATTGGACTTAAACAAAAATAACCCCAAGTTGTTTATTAAAAATGGGCTGAGACACCATAAGACCACAAGATATAGTAGAATTAGGTCATTTGGCCCATTGTGTCTGTTCTGCCATTCAATCTTGGCTAATATATGTTTCTCATCCCCATTCCCCCACCTTCTCCCCATAACCCCTGATCCCCTTATTAATCAAGAACCTAACTATATGTGTCTTAAAGACAATCAGTCACTTGGCCTCCACAGCCTTCTGCGGCAAAGAGTTCCACAGATTCACCACCCTCTGGCTTAAGAAATTCCTCCTCATCTCTGTTTTAAAAGATCGTCCCTTCAGTCTGAAGGTTGTAGTTTCTCTTACAAGTGGAAACATCCACTCTATTTAGGCCCCTCAGTATTCAGACATTTGAACTTGGATTCCCCTCATCTTTCTAAACTCCATTGAGTACAGACCCAGAATCCTCAACCATTCCTCACAGGACGCCGAAGGTGGCTGTGAATATACAACGAGCTACTGACAGGAATGGCTGCTCTCAGGAACAATGGAAACCCTCCCGGTGCTTCCAGACAAGGCACTTGTAAAACCATCAAAAGACTGATTCCCATTTCCGTTAAGGACAAAGGGATGTAATTGAGGGTGCCTCAATTTAATCTACAGACACATCAAGATGGACAGCGCTCTAAAACCGGAGAAACTCAACCTGGACGCCAGGTCGCCGGAAGCCCCGGAAATTTTAAAATATTGGCTCCGGTGTTTCGAGGACTATCTGAACTCCTCAACGACTGATGTCGACAGCACTCGCAAGCTGCGTTTACTACATGGCCGGGTGGGCCACCGACTCTCCGCTGTGATCGAGAACGCTACGACCTATAGAATATAGAATATTACAGCGCAGTACGGGCCCTTCGGCCCTCGATGTTGCGCCGACCTGTGAAACCATCTGAAGCCTATCTGACCTACACTATTCCATTTTCATCCATATGTCTATCCAGCGACCACTTAAATGCCCTTAAAGTTGGTGAGTCTACTACTGTTGCAGGCAGGGCGTTCCACACCCCTACTACTCCGAGTAAAGAAACTGCCTCTGACATCGGTCTATATCTACTACCCCTCAATTTAAAGCTATGTCCCCTCGTGTTGGTCATCACCATCCGAGGAAAGAGTCCCTCACTGTCCACCCTATCTAACCCTCTGACTATCTTATATGTCTCTATTAAGTCACCTCTCAGCCTTCTCCTCTCTAATGAAAACAACCTCAAGTCCCTGAGCCTTTCCTCGTAAGACCTTCCCTCCATACCAGGCAACATCCTAGTAAATCTCCTCTGAACCCTTTCCAAAGCTTCCACATCCTTCCTATAATGTGGTGACCAGAACTGCACGCAGTACTCCAGGAGCGGCCGCACCAGAGTTATGTACAGCTGCAGCATGACCTTGTGGCTCCGAAACTCAATCCCCCTACTGATAAAGGCTAGCACACCATATGCCTTCTTAACAGCCCTATTAACCTGGGTGGCAACTTTCAGGGATTTATGTACCTAAATGCCGAGATCTCTCTGTTCATCTACACTACCAAGAATCTGGCCATTAGCCCAGTACTCTGCATTCCTGTTACTCCTTCCAAAGTGAACCACCTCACACTTCTCGGCATTAAACTCCATCTGCCACCTCTCAGCCCAGCTCTGCAGCTTATCTATGTCCCTCTGTATCCTATAACATCCTTCAGCGCTATCCACAACTCCACCGACCTTCGTGTCATCTGCAAATATACTAACCCATCCTTCTACACCCTCTTCCAGGTCATTTATAAAAATGACAAACAGCAGTGGCCCCAAAACAGATCCTTGCGGTACACCACTCGTAACTGAACTCCAGGATGAACATTTGCCATCAACCACCACCCTCTGTCTTCTTTCAGTTAGTTAATAACTGATCCAAACCGCTAAATCACCTTCAATCCCATACTTCCTTATTTTCTGCAATAGCCTACCGAATGGAACCTTATCAAACGCCTTACTGAAATCCATATACACCACATCAACCGCTTTACCCTCATCCACCTGTTTGGTCACCTTCTCAAAAAACTCAATAAGGTTTGTGAGGCATGACCTACCCTTCACAAAACCGTGTTGACTATCGCTAATCAACTTGTTCTTTTCAAGATAATTATAAACTCTATCTCTTTTAACCTTTTCCAACATTTTACCCACAACCGAAGTAAGGCTCACAGGTCTATAATTACCAGGGTTGTCTCTACTCCCCTTCTTGAACAAGGGGACAACATTTGCTATCCTCCAGTCTTCCGGCACTATTCCTGTCGACAAAGACGACATAAAGATGAAGGACAAAGGCTCTGCAATATCCTCCCTGGCTTCCCAGAGTATCCTAGGATAAATCCCATCTGTCCCAGGTGATTTATCTATTTTTACACTTTCCAAAATTGCTAACACCTCCTCCTTGTGAACCACAATTCCATCTAGCCTGGTCGACTGAACCTGAGTGTTCTCCTCGACAACATTGTCTTTCTCCAGTGTAAACACTGACGAAAAATATCCATTTAACGCTTCCCCTATCTCCTCTGATTCCACACACAACTTTCCACTACTATCCTTGATTGGCCCTAATCTTATTCTAGTTATTCTTTTGTTCCTGATATAGCTATAGAAAGCCTTAGGGTTTTCCTTGGTCCTATCCGCCAACAACTTTTCGTGTCCTCTCCTTGCTCTTCTTAACTCTCCCTTTAGGTCCTTCCTGGCTAACTTGTAACTTTCAAGTGCCCTAACTGACCCATCATGTCTCATCCTAACATAAGCCGCCTTCTTCCTCTTGACAAGTGCTTCAACTTCCTTAGTAAACCACGGTTCCCTTGCTCGACAACTTCCTCCCTGCCTGACAGGTACATACTTATCAAGGACACACAGTAGCTGTTCCTTGAAAAAGCTCCATATTTTGATTGTACCCTGTGATGATATGATCTGCATACTCGTCTGCCATTGGGCCAGAACGTCGGCTTACCATTGGCCCTGGTCGGTCATGTGCCTCTCGACCGATTGGCCGAGAGGCTGAGTTAACCACGCCTCTATCAACGAGGTATAAATGCTCAGAAGCCTGACGATCATTCCTTTCCATTGTAGACGATCGCCAGGCTGTGTTCTAGTTAATTAAAGCCTGACATTGGTAAATCACTCGCCTCGCGTGCAATCGATGGTGCATCAATTTAATTAACTACAACTTTGAAGATGGAGTTCCGCATCAAGCCCGAATGCCTCCGCATCAGCCCGCAAACTCCGAACTCTACAGAACTTTTCAAACTCTGGCTGACTTGCCTCGAAGGGTTCCTGGCATCTACAACCACCCCCCCCACCGGGGCACAGAAGCTGCACGTCCTCCACTCCAGCGTGGGTATTGCCGCTTACTCAATAATCGAAGACGAAACAGATTATGACGACGCTATAGGGAAGCTAAAAGGACAATTCCTCAAACCGATCAACAGGGTATTCGCTCGACATCTGCTGGCCACCAGAAAGCAGGTCCCCGGTGAGTCTCTAGACCAATACGCCCGGGCCCTCTGTGCCCTGGGGAGAGGTTGCGCCTGTGAAGCGGTGTCCGCTACAGAGCACATGGAGCTACTCGTCAGAGACGCTTACGTGGCTGGGATGCTGTCCCCCGTGATCCGCCAGCGGATGCTGGAAAGAGACGAACTCAGTTTAACGGAGACACTGACTCTCTCCGCCTCCCTGGAGGTCGCAGATCAAAGCGCTCGCACCTATGACCCTGACCAGGCCGCCTCCTGGCACGCTTCCCACCAGCTACCCACCGCTCCCGGCCTCCCTCAGGCTTGTGCCGCGGGGCGCCCCGATAAATCCGCGGGGCCCCGCTGCTACTTTTGTGGGTACGCTAAGCACCCTCGCTCGCGCTGCCCAGCCCGCTCCGCCCTCTGTAAGAGCTGCGGGAAGAAGGGCCACTACTCCACGGTCTGCCAGGCCAAATCGCTGGCTGCAGCGCTTCTGGAAGCTGCACAGCACTCTCCCCCCCCTCCCCCAGGCCTCTGCAAACGGCCTGTGTGCCTCTCTCTCTCTCCTCCAGGGCCGCCCCAGCTGCTCCCGACTCGCGCCCCGCCGGCCGACATGCGCACCTCCCCGGCCCCTCCAGGCCTCTGCCTGCCCGCCGCGCACGTTTCTCCCCCCCGCCCCCGGGCCCCGGCGTCCGACCGGCTCGCCTCTCCGGGCCCCCCTGGTCCCTGCCTGCCCGCAGCGGCCCTGCTTCCCTCGCTCCCGGACCCCGGCTCCCCCCACCCCCGGCGCCCAACCGGCTCGCCTCTCCGGGCCCCCCGGTCCCTGCCTGCCCGCAGCGCGACTCGGCTCCCCCCAGCCCCCCGCACCCGGCCCGCGCGCCTTACCTCCGCCCACAGCTGATGCACCTAGCCGGCGTCCTGGAGCCGGCTTCCGCATCCCCACAGCTGATGCACCTAGCCGGCGTCCTGGAGCCGGCTTCCGCATCCCCACAGCTGATGCACCTAGCCGGCGTCCTGGAGCCGGCTTCCGCATCCCCACAGCTGATGCACCTAGCCGGCGTCCTGGAGCCGGCTTGTGCATCCCCGCAGCTGATGCCGGTCACTCACCTCTTGGAGCCGGCCTGCGCGCCTCTCCGCTCACAGCGCCGGCAACGCTAGCTCCGCCTCCAGCGGCCACGAGGGCTTCCTGGGCGCCGCCATCTTGGGGTGCCGACCCCACGTGCGGGTCCTGGCCGCCGCCATCTTGGGGCCCCTACCCCACGTGCGGGTCCTGGCCACCGGCTTCCACATCTGCCACGTAAGGTCCCTCCAGCATGGAATCGGACAGCGACGACGGATTTTCTCCACGGCTCGCGGCCGTTCACCCCACATATGGATCCTGGCCACCGACTTCCGCATCTGCCACGCAAGGTCCCTCCAGCATGGAATCGGACAGCCTGCTGGACTCCGGGAGCACGGAAAGCTTTGTTCACCCTGACACGGTAAGACGCTGCGCGCTCCCTGTCCATCCCGTAACACGCAAAATCGGTTTAGCCTCAGGTTCGCACTCCGTCCACATCACCGGGTGCTGCATCGCGGACCTCACGGTCCAAGGGAAGGTTTTTAAAAATTATAAATTCCTTGTCCTCCCTGACCTTTTGCGCACCGGCACTCCTAGGACTGGACTTCCAGTGCAACCTGCAGAGCTTGACTTTTCAATTCGGCGGCCCTATACCCCCCCTCACTGTCTGCAGCCTCGCGTCCCTCAAAGTGGACCCTCCCTCCCTGTTTGCTAACCTCACCCCCGATTGCAAACCCGTCGCCACACGGAGCAGACGGTACAGCGCCCAGGACCGATCCTTCATCAGGTCCGAGGTCCAGAGGTTGCTGACGGAAGGGGTCATCGAGGCCAGCAACAGTCCCTGGCGAGCCCAAGTGCTGGTGGTCCGGACGGGGGAGAAAAACCGGATGGTCATCGATTATAGCCAAACCATCAATCGGTTTACGCAACTGGACGCGTATCCTCTCCCCCGTATCTCTACCATGGTAAACGAGATCGCGACATACAAGGTCTTCTCCACTGTGGACCTTAAGTCCGCTTACCACCAGCTCCCCATCCGCGCGAGGGACCGACTGTACACCGCGTTCGAGGCTGACGGGCGCCTCTACCACTTCCTTAGGGTTCCATTCGGTGTCACGAATGGGGTCTCGGTCTTCCAACGGGAGATGGACCGAATGGTCGACAAGTACGGATTACAGGCTACCTTCCCGTACCTTGATAATGTCACCATCTGCGGCCACGACCAGCAGGACCATGACGCCAACCTCCAGAAATTCCTCCAAACCGCAAAACTCCTTAACCTCACGTACAATAAGGATAAATGCGTGTTTAGCACCGACCGCCTAGCCATCCTCGGCTACGTAGTGCGTAACGGAGTGATAGGCCCCGACCCCGAACGCATGCGCCCCCTGATGGAACTCCCTCTCCCCAATACCCCCAAATCCCTCAGACGCTGCCTAGGGTTTTTCGCATACTACGCCCAATGGGTTCCCAACTACGCGGACAAGGCCCGTCCCCTCATGCAAACCACGACCTTCCCGCCGTCGACGGAGGCCTGCCAGGCCTTTAGCCGCATCAAAGCGGACATCGTAAAGGCCACGATGCGTGCCATCGACGAGGCCCTCCCCTTCCAGGTCGAGAGCGACGCTTCAGAAGTAGCTCTGGCGGCCACCCTGAACCAAGCGGGCAGACCCGTGGCCTTCTTCTCCAGAACTCTCCAGGCTTCCGAACTCCGCCACCCATCTGTGGAAAAGGAAGCCCAGGCCATAGTCGAAGCCGTGCGACATTGGAGGCACTATTTGGCCGGCAGGAGGTTTACCCTCCTCACAGACCAACGGTCAGTAGCCTTCATGTTTGATAATGCACAAAGGGGCAAGATCAAAAATGACAAGATTTTACGGTGGCGGATCGAGTTGTCCACGTACAACTATGATATCTTGTATCGTCCTGGGAAGCTCAATGAGCCTCCTGATGCCCTGTCCCGCGGTACCTGCGCCAGCGCGCAGATAGACCGCCTCCGCTCCCTCCACGCAGACCTCTGCCATCCAGGGGTGACCCGCCTACACCACTTCATTAAGGCCCGCAACCTGCCCTACTCCATCGAGGAAGTCAGGTCAGTAACCCGTGACTGCCACATCTGCGCCGAGTGCAAACCGCACTTCTACCGCCCCGAGCGCGCACACCTGATCAAAGCATCCCGCCCCTTCGAACGTCTTAGCATTGACTTCAAGGGGCCCCTTCCCTCTAACAACCGCAACATTTACTTCCTGGCGGTTATCGACGAACACTCCCGCTTCCCCTTCGCCATTCCCTGCCCCGACATGACCACATCGACCGTCATTAAGGCCCTACTCTCCATCTTCTCACTGTTCGGCTACCCCGCGTACATTCACAGCGATCGGGGGTCCTCATTTATGAGCGACGAGCTGCGTCAATTCCTGCTCGACAGGGGCATCGCCTCTAGCAGGATGACCAGCTATAACCCCCGGGGTAACGGACAGGTCGAGCGGGAGAATGGTACCATCTGGAAGACCATACTACTAGCCCTCCGGTCTAGAAATCTCCCTATTTCCCGATGGCAAGAGGTGCTCCCCGATGTACTGCACTCTATCCGCTCACTCCTCTGTACTGCAACTAATCAGATGCCTCATGAGCGTCTTCTTGTTTTCCCCAGGAAGTCGTCCTCCGGATCCTCCCTCCCGACGTGGCTGGTCACCCCCGGACCCATCTTGCTCCGGAAGCATGTGCGGGTGCACAAGTCCGATCCGTTGGTGGAGCATGTCCAGTTACTCCACGCTAACCCGCAGTATGCATATGTGGAGTACCCCGACGGTCGGCAGGACACGGTCTCCCTCCGGGACCTGGCACCCGCCGGCGTGCAGCCCCCCCCACCACAGACCCCCCCTCCCCTTTTTCACCCCAGCACCCCACTCAGCTTCCCCATCCCTCATCCATGGCGTCTCCGCGGCCAGCTCAGGTGACGGAGACTACTCGAGGTCTATCGCTCCCGGACTCCAGGACATCAGCAGGACCATCAGCCGATCCGACGACACCTCCTCCACTACGGCGCTCGGCCAGGACGTCAAGGACCACCAAACGACTGATCGAATCCATCTAGAGTTCTACGGTCCCATGGACTTCCTTTTGTAAATATTGTTATGTCTGGGCCAGTGGCAAGCCCCCAAATTCGACAAGGGTACGGAGAGAAAATTATTCTCCCGACGGCTACTCATATCATCAGTTCTTCCCCCCCCCCCCCCCCCCGGGTCTCGTTCACACCCCCCCCCCCGCCTTCCTTCTCCGTAAGGGGTGAATGTGATGATATGATCTGCATACTCGTCTGCCATTGGGCCAGAACGTCGGCTTACCATTGGCCCTGGTCGGTCATGTGCCTCTCGACCGATTGGCCGAGAGGCTGTTAACCACGCCTCTATCAACGAGGTATAAATGCTCAGAAGCCTGACGATCGTTCCTTTCCACTGTAGACGATCGCCAGGCTGTGTTCTAGTTAATTAAAGCCTGACATTGGTAAATCACTCGCCTCGCGTGCAATCGATGGTGCATCATACCCATCCCCTGCAGTTTCCTTCCCCATCCTATACATCCTAAATCTTGCCGAATAGCATCATAATTGCCTTTCCCCCAGCTATAATTCTTGCCTTGCGGTATATACCTATCCTTGCCCATTGCTAAAGTAAACATAACCGAATTGTGAAAATGAAAATTGCTTATTGTCACGAGTAGGCTTCAATGAAGTTACTGTGAAAAGCCCCTAGTCGCCACATTGTGATCACTATCACCAAAGTGCTCACCTACATATCAATCTAACACCTGGCCGGGTTCATTACGCAGTACCAAATCCAATGTGGCCTCTCCCCTTGTTGGCCTGTCTACATACTGTGTCAGAAAACCTTCCTGCACACACTGCACAAAAACTGACCCATCTATAGTACTCGAACTATAGTATTTCCAGTCAATATTTGAAAAGTTAAAGTCCCCCACAACAACTACCCTGTTACACTCACTCCTGTCGAGAATCATCTTTGCAATCCTTTCCTCTACATCTCTGGAACTATTCGGAGGTCTATAGACAACTCCTAACAGGGTGACCTCTCCTCTCCTGTTCCTAACCTCGGCCCATAGTAGACGAGTCCTCAAACGTCCTTTCTACCGCCGTAATACTTTCCTTGATTAACAATGCCACCCCCCCCCCCCCCTCTTTTACCATCTTCTCTGTTCTTACAGAAACATCTGGAACCTGCAACAACCATTCCTGTCCCTGCTCTACCCATGTCTCCAAAATCACCAGAACATCGACATCCCAGGTACCAACCCATGTTGCAAGCTCACCCACCTTATTCCAGATGCTTCTGGCGTTGAAGTAGACACACTTCAAACCAGCGTCTTGCTTGCCAGTGCCCTCTTTCGAACTTTTAACCCTATCCCTGACCTCACTACTCAACATTCTGTACACTGGGACTACAATTTAGGTTCCTATGATGCGGCGGTCGAAATACTGAAGAAACGCTTCATAAAACCTACTAACAAGGTACACGCCAGACGTTTGCTCTCAACCTGCAGCCTTCCGGGTAAACGCTGGACGAGTTCGTGGAAAGACTCGCTGCATTCGCTAGGAACTGCAACCACAACGCAGTGATGGCAGAAGACCACAGGAACTTGCATTTTCGCGACGCCCTTGTGTCCGGTATCAGGTCCACGTACATCTGGCAGCGGCTCCTAGAAGACAGGGCAAAGGATCTCCTGGGCACGGTAACGCTCGCCTCTTCTCTCGAAACAGCCCACCGTAACCTCCATATGTACTCTGCAGACCTTGCGAACCCCTCTCTATCCCCCTCCAGACTCTGCCACGCTACAGGCCTGTGCCGCGTGGCGATCCGCTCACTCCGGGGGTTCCCCATGCTATTTCTGTGGGCAAGGCCGGCACCCATGTCAGCGTTGCCCGGCCCGCTCCGCGATCTGCAACGACTGCGAGAAGAAAGGGCACTTCGCTAAAGTCTGCCTGGCTGGGCCCAAAGGCCACAAACGAAACCCTCACCAGGCCCAGAACGCGGCCGCACTGCCGACGCGTCATCGACCTCGTGAGAGTCATGGGAGCGGCCATCTTGGCGTCGGCCATCTTCAAAACCCGACACGTTCGACTGGCAGCGGCGGTCATCTTGTGACTCTGGGCGGCCATTTTTTGAGTTCGACTCTGACGGCCCGTAACTAGGAGCGATCACACTCGATCAATCGCGGCCAAAGCACCTGCGGAACTCGATGTGTTTTTTGAAACTTGTGGTTTCAAGTCAACGGCCACGACACTCCCTACCTATTTGACTCCGGGAGCACGGAGAGCTTTATCCATCCAGACACAGTAAGGCGCTGCTCCCTGCGCACCCACCCCGACTCCCAAACTATCGCCCTCGCTTCGGGGTCCCACTCTGTACAAATCACGGAGTATTGTGTCGCTGACCTCGCAATTCAAGGCGCTGAATACACCCGATTTAAACTCTTCATCCTCCCTCGCCTCTGTGCCCCCCTGCTGCTCGATCTGGGCTTTCAGTGCAGCCACCGGAGCCTGACACTGAAGTTTGGCGGACCCCTGCCCCCACTCACGGTATGCAGCCTGGCAACACTCAAAGTTGCGCCACCCTCCCTCTTCGTGAACCTCACTCCCGACTGTAAGCCTGTCGCTACCAGGAGTCGCCGGTACAGTACCCAAGACATGACCTTCATCAAGTCAGAGGTTCAGCGGCTATTAAAAGAGGGGGCCATAGAGGCCAGCAACAGCCCTTGGCGGGCTCAAGTATTGGTAGTCTGCTCCGGGGAAAAGCAGTGAATGGTCGTGGATTATAGCCAGACCATAAACCGCTTTACGCAACCCGATGCGTATCCACTTCCCCGCATAGCAGAAATGGTGACCCAAATCGCCCAGTATCGGGTATTCTCCACGGTCGATCGTAAATCAGCCTATCATCAACTCCCTATCCGCCCACAGGACCGCTCCTACACTGCTTTCGAAGCAGCCGATCGGCTGTTTCACTTCCTCTGGGTCCCTTTTGGTGTCACAAACGGAGTCTCCATTTTCCAGAGGGCAATGGATCATATGGTGGACCAGTATGGCTTACGGGCTACCTTCCCGTACTTGGACAACGTCACCGTCTGCGGCCATGACCAGCAGGACCACGACGCAAACCTGCGGAGGTTCCTCCAGACTGCCCGGGCCCTCAGCCTCGCGTACAACAAAGAGAAATGCGTGTTTCACACAACCCGGCTAGCCATCCTCAACTACATCGTGGCCAATAGGGTCCGAGGCCCAGACCCCGACCGCATACGTCCCCTTCCCCGTAGCCTCAAGGCACTCAAACAGTGCTTGGGGCTTTTCTCCTATTACGCCCAGTGGGTCCCCAGATATGCGGACAAAGCCCAACCACTCATTAAGATCACGTTTTTTTTCCCCTGACGGATGAGGCCCAGTCGGCTTTCAGCCGTATCAAGGTCGACATCATCAAGGCTGCCATGCACGCGGGGGATGAAGCCATCCCCTTCCAAGTAGAGAGCAACGCATCAGACGTCGCCCTGGCTGCTACCCTCAACCAGGCAGGCAGACCAGTAGTGTTCTTCTCCCGAACCCTCACCGCCTCGGAAATCCAGCACTCTGCAGTCGAGAAGGAGGCACAAGCCATAGTGGAGGCCATGTGACACTGGAGGCAGTACCTAGCCGGTAGGAGGTTCACCCTCATCACCGACCAACGGTCGGTCGCCTTTATGTTCGATAACGCACAACGGGGCAAAATAAAGAATGACAAAATTCTGAGGTGGAGAATAGAGCTCTCCACCTATACGTACAATATTAAATATCGCCCGGGGAAGCTCAATGAGTCCCCAGATGCCCTGTCCCGCGGCACGTGCGCCAATGCGCAATTGGACCACCTGAGATCCATCCACGATTACCTCTGCCACCCGGGGGTCACCCGGCTTGCCCACTTCATCAAGTCCCGTAACCTACCCTACTCCACAGGGGAGGTCAAGGCCATGACTAAGGCATGCCAGATCTGTGCGGAATGCAAACCGCAATTCTATCGACCAGACAGGGCCCGCCTGATAAAGGCCTCTGGGTCCTTTGAGCGACTAAGTGTGGACTTCAAAGGGCCCCTCCCGTCCACCAACCGCAACATCTATTTCCTCACCGTCATCGATGAGTCCTCCCGTTTCCCTTTTGCTGTCCCCTGCCCCGATATGACCTCTGCCTCCGTGATCAAGGCACTGCGCAGCATCTTCACACTGTTTGGTTGTATCCACAGCGACCGGGGTACATCGTTCATGAGCGATGAGCTGCGTCGGACCCTGCTCAGCAAGGGCATCGCCTCGAGCAGAATGACGATCTATAACCCACGGGGAAACGGGCAAGTGGAGAGGGAGAACGCGACAGTTTGGAAGGCTGTCCTCCTAGCCCTACGGTCAAGGAGTCTCCCAATCGCCCGCTGGCAGGAGGTCCTATCCGATGCCCTACATTCCATTAGGTCGCTCCTCTGTGCTGCCACGAACGAGACCCCTCACAATGGTTTGTTTGTCTTCCCCAGGAAGTCCATCTCTGGGGTCTCACTTCCACCCTGGCTGACGACTCCGGGTCCAGTCCTACTCCGGAGACACGTGAGGAGCCATAAAACTGATCCAATAGTCGAGAGGGTCCACCTGCTGCACGCAAACCCTCAATACGCCTACGTCGAGCACCCCGACGGCAGGCAGGATACCATCTCCCTGCGAGACCTGGCACCCGCTGGCTCTCCCACCGACCCTGACGTTTTCCCCACCGACCACCCCCCCCCCCCCCCCCCTACCGACGCTCCCCGCACCGACCGCCGACTCCGACAGTGCCCACCCATAGAGCCCCCTGCCCCCCAGCTGGCACCGATCACCCTAATCACCCCTGATACACCCCCCCCCCCCCAAGGCGGGCAAAGGCTCAGTCAACCGTGCTCCTGGATATACCACCATCGGAACCGACCACACCAACGGCGCCACCACCGGAGCTGCAAATGTCAGCACGGACTATCAGACCACCACAAAGACTGAACTTGTAACTCCACTTCACCCCCGACGGACTATGTGTTTTTTTTCAAACGGGGGTGAATGTGATGAACAGTATTAATAACTGCTGTAAACGGTACCTGACCTTTAATACCTTGCCCCTTTAAGATGCTTGGAACCCTGGGGGACTCCGCCTCTGGCTACGCCCCCAGGAAACGGTATATAGGATAAGGCTCCATGTGGTGAGCACACTTCTCTCGGATGCTGTTCAGTTCTCTGTAGAATAAAGCCCTTTTATTACCGATCTCGCTCTTGCGTCGTAATTGAGGGTGTCTCATCCACTTAATTTATATTCACATTAAGAATCTTAGTTATTTCTGTTTTAGGGCCCGAAATCTACCCTCCCACTCCATCCCACATTGCCACACACTGGCAGGCTGTCAGCAGGAATACAGTACCCTCTAATTGAATTTGCCAGGGAAAGCAGTCATCATTTGTATTTGCTCCTTAATCCCTTCCAAACCCACCAACATCCTCCCCAAAAATCCATCATCTGGAACTAGTTTTTTTTGGTCACCTCATCTAACTCCTCAGTTTCCTGCATGATATCCAAATTGCCCTGTCTTGTGCAGCACCACAACATCTTAAAACATAATAATAATCTTTATTAGTGTCACATGTAGGCTTACATTAACATTGCAATGAAGTTACTCTGAAAATCCCCTAGTCACCACATTCCGGCACCTCTTCGGATACATGGAGGGAGAATTCAGTGTCCAATTCACCTGACAAGCACTTTTACTTTTCATACAAGAGTGAACATAGAAAAATACAGCACAGAACAGGCCCTTCGGCCCACGAGGTTGTGCCGAACTTTTGTCCTAGATTAAGAACAAATTAATCTACATCCCAGCATTCTACCCTAATCCATGTACCTATCCAATAGCCGCTTGAAGGTGCCCAATATTTCCAACTCGACTACTTCCACAGGCAGTGCATTCCATGCCCCCACTACTCTCTGGGTAAAGAACCTACCTCTGATATACCCCCCTATATCTTCCACCATTCACCTTAAATTTAAATTTATGTCCCCTTGTAATGAATTATTCCATTCGGGGGAAAAAGTCTGACTGTCTAATCTATCTATTCCCTTGATCATCTTATAAACCTCTATCAAGTCGCCCCTCATCCTTCTCCGTTCTAATGAGAAAAGGCCGAGCACCCTCAACCTTTCCTCGTAAGACCTACTCTCCATTCCAGGCAACATCCTGGTACATCTACTTTGCACCTTTTCCAAAGCTTCCACATCCTTCCTAAAATGAGGCGACCAGAACTGCACACAGTACTCCAAATGTGGCCTGCCCGAGGTTTTGTATAGCTGCATCACCACCTCACGGCTCTTAAATTCAATCCCTCTGCTAATGAACACTAGCACACCATAGGCCTTCTTCACAGCTCTATCCACTCGAGTGGCAACTTTCAAAGATCTATGAACATAGATCCCAAGATCTCTCTGCTCCTCCACATTGCCAAGAACCCTACCGTTAACCCTGTATTCCGCATTCATATTTGTCCTTCCAAAAATGGACAACCTCACACTTGTCAGGGTTAAACTCCATCTGCCACTTCTCAGCCCAGCTCTGTATCCTATCTATGTCTCTGCAACCGACAACAGCCCTCCTCACTATACACAACTCCACCAATCTTCGTATCGTCTGCAAATTTACTGACACTCCCTCATCCAAGTCATTAATGAAAATCACAAACGGCAGAGGACCCAGAACTGATCCCTGCAGTACGCCACTCGTAACTGGGCTCCAGGCTGAATATTTGCCATCCACCACCACTCTGACTTCTGTCGGTTAGCCAGTTCGTTATCCAACTGGCTAACTTTCCCACTACTCAATGCCTCCTCACTTTCTGCATAAGCCTACCATGGGAAACTTATCAAATGCCTTGCTAAAATCCATGTATATTACATCCACTCCTTTACCTTCTTCCATGTGTTTGGTCACCTCCTCAAAGAATTCAATAAGACGTGTAAGGCAAGACTTACCCCTCACAAATCCGTGCTGACTATCCCTAATCAAGCAGTGTCTTTCCAGATGCTCAGAAATCCTATCCCCTCAGTACCCTTTCCATTACTTTGCCTACCACCGAAGTAAGATTAACTGGCCTGTCATTCCCAGGGTTATCCCTATTCCCTTTTTTGAACAGGGGCACGACATTCGCCACTCTCCAATCCCCTGGTACCACCCCTGTTGACAGTAAGGACTAAAAGATCATTGCCAATGGCTCTGCAATTTCATCTCTTGTTTCCCATAGAATCCTTGGATATATCCCGTCAGGCCCGGGGGACTTGTCTATCCTCAAATTTTTCAATGCCCAACACATCTTCCTTCCTAACAAGTATCTCATCGAGCTTACCAGTCTGTTTCACACTGTCCCCTCCAACAATACGGCCCCTCTCATTCGTAAATACTGAAGAAAAGTACTCGTTCAAGACCTCTCCTATCTCTTCCGACTCAATACACAATCTCCCGCAACTGTCCTTGATCGGACCCACCCTCAATCCAGTCATTCGCATATTTCTTGCATGTGTAAAAGGCTGTGGGCTTTTCCTTGATCCTACCCGCCAAAGATTTTTCATGCCCTCTCTTAGCTCTCCTAATCCCTTTCTTTAGTTCCCTCCTAGTTATCTTGTATCCCTCCAGCGCCCTTGTATCCTCAGCCTTACATAAGTATCATTCTTCTTCTTCTTTACAACCTCTCTTGTCAACCATCGTTCCCTCACTCGACCATCTCTTCCCTGCCTGACAGGGACATACATATCAAGTAGAAGTAGTATCAGTCCCTGAACAAGTTCCACATTTCAATTGTGTCCTTCCCTGACAGCCGATGTTCCCAACTTATGCACTTCAGTTCTTTTTCTGACAGCATCGTATTTACCCATCCCCCAATTGTAAACCTTGCCCAGTTGCACACACCTATCCCTCTCCATTACTAAACGTCACAGAATTGTGGTCACTATCTCCAAAATGCTCCCCCACTTATCACTTGCCCTGGTTCATTACTAAGTACCAAATCCAATATGGCCTCCCCTCTGGTCGGACAAGCTACATACTGTGTTAGAAAGGCTTCCTGGACACACTGCACAAACACCACCCCATCCAAACTATTTGATCTAAAGAGTTTCCACTCAATATTTGGGAAGTTGAAGTCACCCATGACTGCTACCCTGTGACTTCTGCACCTTTCCAAAATCTGTTTCCAAATCTGTTCCTCCACATCTCTGCTGCTATTGGGGGGGGCCTATAGAAAACTCCCAACAAGGTGACTGCTCCTTTCCTATTTCTGACTTCAACCCATACTACCTCAGTAGGCAGATCCTCCTCAAACTGCCTTTCTGCAGCTGTTATACTATCTCTAATTAACAATGCCAACCCCCCCCCCCCACCTCTTTTACCACCCTCCCTAATCTTATTGAAACATCTATAACCAGGAACCTCCAACAACCATTTCTGCCCCTCTTCTATCCAAGTTTCTGTGATGGCCACCACATCGCAGTCCCAAGTACTGATCCATGCCTTAAGTTCACCCACCTTATTCCTGATGCTTCAACCCATCTCCGTGCCTGCAAGTACTCTCCCTTTGTCAGTGTTACCTTCCCCACTGCCTCACTACACGCTTTGACGTCCTGAACATCGGCTCCCTTAGTTGTTGGACTACAAGTCCGGTTCCCATTCCCCTGCCAAATTAGTTTAAACCCTCCCGAAGAGTACCAGAAAATCTCCCTCCCAGGATATTGGTGCCCCTCTGGTTCGGATGCAACCCGTCCTGCTTGTACAGGTCCCACCTTCCCCAGAATATGCTCCAATTATCCAAATACCTGAAGTCCTCCGTCCTACACCATTCCTGCAGCCACGTGTTCAACTGCATTCTCCCTATTCCTAGCCTCGCTATCACGTGGCACCGGCAACAAACCAGAGATGACAACTGTCTCTCCTGGCTTTTAACTTCCAGCCTAACTCTCTAAACTCGTTTATTACATCCACATCCCTTTTCCCACCTACCTCGTTGGTACAAATGTGCACCATGACTTCTGGCTGCTCCCCCTCCCCCTTAAGGATCCTGAAGACACGATCTGAGACATCCCTGGCACCTGGGAGGCAACATACCTTCCAGGAGTCTCGCTCGCGACCACAGAATCTCCTATCTATTCTCCTAACCATTGAGTCTCCTATCACTTGCAGCATTCAAAATGGTATATTTGTTTTGAAGGGGAACAGCCACGAGGGATCCCTGCACTGGTCTGCCCGTTCGTTTTCTTTCCCCTGACTTTATCACAGCTACTCTTGTCCTGTACCTTGGGTGTGGTTACCTCCCTGTAACTCTTGTCTATTACCCCCTCTGCCAGTTCCCTAACACGGTCTCTGAGGAGCTGGAGTTGGGTGCACTTCCCGCAGGTATAGTCAGCGAGGACACCGGTGGTATCCCTCACCACCCACATCCTACAGGAGGAGCATGCAACTGCCCTATTACGCTCTTACCTAACAGAATATAGCTGCCCTGTGGACCAACTGGAACTCCGCCCTCCAAATTTGCTCCCAGTCAGCTGCACTCTGTAAACTCCCGGCTCCCTTCACGCTCTTTGAGGAAATGTAGGAAATTAAATGAAAGGAGCACCTTACTCCCTCCTCACCTAACTCCCTCAGTCACCAAACTCTCACTATAGTACTCAAATGCACCCAAATTCAGCAGTCCCTCTGTCACCAAACTCTCACTATAGCACTCAAATGCACCCAAATTCAGCACTCCCTCTGTCACCAAGCTCTCACTATAGCACTCAAATGCACCCAAATTCAGCATTCCCTCTGTCACCAAACTCTCATTATAGCACTCAAATGCACCCAAATGTAGCACTCAGTGCAAACAAAGTCTGCACTGTAGCTCGCTCACCTTTATACTGTGAACCTAGCCTCTGAAAAACTGGCCTAATCCAATTAACTAATTAACAAGCTCCAGCTGCAAGAAGCTACAAGTAGAACCTTTGTTTAAAGCTGATTGAAAATTCACCTTCTTGTAAACCAAACAGCAACTTTAAAGATAATTAACTAAATAAAAACACTACACATTAGATAAAAATAAACCCTTAATATCCCTCAGTCACCAAACTCTCACTATAGCACTCAAATGCACCCAAATTCAGCACTCAGTGCAAACCAAATTTATTATAACAGTAATAATAATAATCTTTTGTCACAAGTAGGCTTACATTAACACTGCAATGAAGTTACCATGAAAAGCCCCTCGTCGCCACATTCCGGCACTTGTTCGGGTACACAGAGGGAGAATTCAGAATGTCCAAATTCTGTCTTCTGGGACTTGTGGGAGGAAACCGTAGCACCCGGAGGAAACCCACGCAGTCACGGGGAGAACTTGAAACTCTGCTCAAACAGTGACCCAAGCTGGTAATTGAACACGGGTCCCTGGAGCTGTGAGGCAGCAGTGCTAACCACTGGGCTACCGTGCCGCCCATGTTACAGGGTTGTACATTCACAATTATAATCCAGGGCGACATGGTGGCAATAGGTTGGCACGGTGGCACAACCAAATGGCCTCCTTCTGCAGTGTAGGGATTCTATGATAAGATTCTGGCAATGCAACACACTCTCACCCTAACCCTTTACTGACCTCTTTGTTCAACATTGTCTGCAGAGTAGTCCACTCAACAAGATTTTTTCCATCTGGAATGTTGGCCAACAGGTCCATGATACCATTCTAATCAAAGGAAAACACTGCATTTCATTACTGAGAAAATTAAAATACTAATATTAAAATAATCAACAAGGTCACTCGGTTAAATCAAGAACAAACAACAGAGTGGAAGGAAATGAGGCCTGAGAGAATTTTCATGAATAATTGATCTTTTTTGATTGATTGGCATTTAAAAAGAGATTTCTATGTACTGACGGTATGGTTATGGCTTGAAGTACAGTGGAGTAGCATACTGTTGTCAGATATCCTTGACTCAATTAAAGGTTTTGATGCCTTAGAGGAAGGAAATGGGGGGTTGGGATGCAATAAGAAAGGTAGGGCTACACAGTGGCTGGCACTGCAGCCTCACCGTGCCAGGGACCTAGGTTCACAGAATTTCAACAGTGCAGAAGGAGGGCATTTAGCCCATTGTGTCTACACTGACCCTCCTGAAAGAGCACCTTCCTTAGGCTCATTCACCTGCCCTATCCCTGTAACTCCACCTACCTTTGGACACTAATGAACAATTTAACATGTCTAATCCACCTGACCTGCACATCTTTGGACTGTGGGAGGAAATTGGAGCACCCAGAGGAAAACCCACGCAGAAACGAGGAGAATATGCAATCTCTCCAATGACACACTCAAGTTTGATTCTGACCTTGGGTGACTGTTTATAGTTTGCATGTTCTCCCCGAGTCTGCGTGGGTTTCCTCCAGGTGCTCCGGTTTCCACCCACTGTCCAAGAAAATGCAGGTTAGGTGGATTGGCCACGCTAAAGATTACCCCTTAAATTGTACAGATTAGGTGGGGTTACAGGGATAGGGCAGGGGAGTGGGCACAGGTAGGGTGCTCTTTCAGAGGGTCGGTGCAGACTCGATGGGCCGAATGGCCTCCTTCTGCACTTTAGGGATTCAGTGGATTCTGTTCATTGATGAATCACATTGATACGCACATTCAGAAACTAGACTAGTGAATGGTCCATTTCTGTGGTTACACTTCACAACCCATTCCTGAGCATCAGCAAATTTGAAGCAAGAAAAATCAAACTATGGAGGAAAATGATTTATTTGTAGGACACAAAGCATTCAGACTTACCATTACTAATAGTAGGACTGTTCACTAAACAAAGTACCAAAACATGCGTTGTTTAATGCTAAACTTCAGATTAGAGGATTCGGTTCTGGATACTTTAATCCAAGGTATTCATCATTTTCATGTTCTAAAGGTTATCAATGTTTGGTACCATTTGTCATCGCTCCGGCAGAGGCTAGGCTAAGCAAACCAAAAGATTAGTCTAGAACAAGTAAGAAACTGCAGCCACGGTGTGCAATGCAGCCCGGGACCTTCGGGGACACCGATCCGAGTCTGGGTTACAGGTATTTAAAGTCCGCAACACGTTCCTATTGGGCGAGCCTCCACTTGCTCAATATGGGAACTCCTACGCCACGAACCCCACATGGAGATCAATTGCCGATCAGCTGAGGCCTTTGTGGGGTTATAACATCCCTCCCGGCTTACGTTTGTATTAACCCCGTTGATCCTGCGACGATGAGGTCTCCTCCGCCTTGAGTCTGTGGCAGGTGGAGCCAGAATGGGGGTGGTAACCTTCACTTCCAAAAGGAACGCCTGAGGGTCACTGATGCAGGTTCGTCGTTGGTACTGGCCACCAGGGGTGGACCAGATTCTTCACCCTCCACACCAGACCCCAAATCTTCACTGTCGGGGTCTGACATCGAGGCCAACGTGGACTGCAGCCCAGTGCCAGAGACGGCCGTGACTGGGGTTGGAGACATGCTTTTAGAGAACTTCTCCTTGGGTCTTGACTTTGTAGGAGACCAGCCCCATCTTCTCCAATACAATTCCAGAGACACATCTGCAGCTATTCCCGAAATCCTTTACGTGTAAGGCATTTTCTGTCTTAAACACTCTCTCAGGCCTCATGGTGTCATAATTTCTCTTCTGACTCCCCTATTTGGACTCCACCTTCCCTGCCAAATTGGGAAATAACAGGATCACCCTGGTACAAAGTAGTCACTCTATCAACAGTTCTGTTGGGGTGACTCTTGTCGCCGTGTGGGGTGCAGTTCGATAATTCAACAAGATTCATGCCAACTTGTTCTCCATGGATCCAGTCGGCTGTCTTTGAAAGTCTATATGGCCTGCACTGCAAGACCATTGGGCGATGGCACTGTCTGATTGTGTTTAATACCGTTTGACTTCAGGAATGCCTGGAACTCCCCGCTCGTAAAGGCTGCACCATTGTGGAGATTAGGACCTCTGGTATGCAGTGAATGCAAAAGCTCTGTCTGGGTTTCTCAGTTGTGGTGTGAGAAGTTGCAGAGGGCCAAGCGGTGTACTGCAATCCATTTGGAATGAGCATCTGCCATGATAAGGAATATGGAACTGGAAAATGGACCAGCAAAGTCTACATGTATCTGTACCATGATATTCCTGACCACTCCCACTGGCATAGGCAGGCTGAAGGGGGGGAACTTCTGCTTCTCCTGGTATAATAAGCATTGCTTTACCAAGTCCTCAATATCCGAGTTGAGCCTGGGACACCAGACCTAGGTCACGTGAGCATCTTCATTTTGGAAACCCTAGAGTGACTATTATGCCGCTCCATTAGGACATGGCGCTGACCTGGGCAGGAGACGACAGGATCACCACAGGATAATACGATCATCGACACTTAGTTCTTCTCTTTTGGCGAGGTAGGGTTTCATGTCGTCAGAGGGTTGTCCCTGGATCCTGCCATTAAGGATCAAGGGCGGGATTCTCTGTTGCCTGACGCCGATATCGTAATCGGCGATTGGGCGAAGAATCCCTGTTTATAACCGAATTGGGGGCGGCGCCTGTTGTTGGATGCCCCGCCCCCTCCAAAATGGCACCATCGAGGTGTATGCCACACGCTGGTGGGACGCCCTCAGATCGCTACTTAGATCATAGAATTTACAGTGCAGAAGGAAGCCATTCGGCCCATCGAGTCTGCACCGGCTCTTGGAAAGAGCACCATACCCCCTACCCAAGGTCAACACCTCCACCTTATCCCCATAACCCAGTAACCCCACCCAACACTAAGGGAGATTTTGGACACTAAGGGCAATTTAACATGGACAATCCACCTAACCTGCACATCTTTGGACTGTGGGAGGAAACCGGAGCACCAGGAGGAAACCCACGCACACACTGGGAGGATGTGCAGACTCCGCACAGACAGTGACCCAAGCCGGAATCGAACCTGGGACCCTGGAGCTGTGAAGCCATTGTGCTATCCACAAGGCTACCGTGCTGCCCTACTGGAAGGCCCTTCCCCGATGGGCCAAGTTCCCGATGGCACAGCGGACGTGTGCTCTCCATTTTCCGGAACCCAGACTGTGTCTAGCGCCGCCTCAGTCGGGGGGGGGGGTGGCGTGGCGGGGGGGGGGGGGGTGGCGTGGCGGGGGGGGGGGTGGCGTGGCAAAGGGGTGTGCAGGGGGGCACTATTTGGCTGTTGGGTCTGCATGCAGCCAGCACCATTTTATACGGCACAACAATTCTCCAGGCATTTATATCGGGACGGCCGTGCGTTTTACATGGTGCTGCTGCTAGCCCCTCAATGATTGCTGCATCGGTGCGGGAATGGCATCAACTTTTTTGTCATCCTCCAGACAGCCTCCAAATCGGAGAATCCAGTCCCATGTGTCTCATTTTCGATAATGTCGGGCTCAAGTCTTAATTTTTTTTTTTGCAGACACCAGTAAGGTTTCTAAATTCCAAGGTTCTAATACCAGCAGAGGGGCCAGGCTTCTGGGCAGCGGGAGGTGAATCAAGGCGACCGCATTAGCTATTTGCACCATAGGGTAGTGCTCGAGGGAGTATTCATCAGCTGCTAGTGGCAAGGCCCAACATTGGATCCGGGCCAAAGTGATAGGAGGATTGCCCTATCCTCTTGCAAAAGGCCCAACAAAGGCTTGTGGTCTGTCACTATCACAAAATGTGGGCCGTAGACATATTGATGGAATTTGTTTTTACACCGAAGATAACTGCCAAACCCCCCTCCTCGATTTGGGAGTAGCGCCACTCTGCATCCACATGGGTCCTGGACGCATAGGCAATGGGCATTTATGTGCCATTTTACCAATGATGTGAGAGCTCTGCTCCCACTCGAGAGGGAGAGATGTGGCATGTCACTATGAGCACTTTCTTGGAATTGTAATTGGTTGGTATATTTGATGATAATAGTTGCCATTTTACTTTCTCGAAGACTTCAATTTGTGGCGCCTGCCATAACCACTTCTGGTGTTTGATTTTTTTAAGCAGCAAATGTAAGGGTGACAACAGAGAGGCCAAGTTGGGATGAATTTCCCATAATGATTTTCAATCTCAGGAAACGCCTCAGTCCTGTTGTATTTTGTGGGATAGGCACTCCCATAACGACCTTGACTCTGTCTTCCACGGGGTGTAGGCCTTTCTTGGCTGGGTGATTTTACCGAGAGATTGCCTGAGGTCTTTGAACAATCTAAAAGCAATTTAGAATGTGGCCATTCCTCTCTGCTGCATAAGAGTTGGAAGTATTTGTCCATTGCGCTTTAACCCTGCTAAAATTAATCTCTTTTTAGATTCAAAAAGCAGGGGTAAACAGTTAGATTTAGCTTAAAGTGCATAATGTTCCTTCTCCAGTAATACATCAACTAAAAATCGAGAGGTCATTACTGCAGGTTCAGGAAGTACAATCCCCTAGAAATGTGGCTGAAGGAAACCAGACGATTATAGATCAGTTGACCTAACATCTGGTCTCGGGAAATTATTGAAGTGTATAACTAAAGAAAGAAGCTGGGATTTTCTGGTCTGGATGGGCAGGAATTTCCTGTCCTGAAGTCAATGGCCTTTTTGCTGGTTTACCAAATTTACTGCCCTGCCTGCAACGGTTTTCAGCTGAATAAAGAGAGCCAATGTGAACTTGTAGCTGGTAGGTCATGTTTGATAAATCTGATTGAGTTTTTTAAAGAGCTGACTAAAGTAGTGGACAGGGGAACGTTGATGGATGTCGTTTATATGGACTTACAGCAGGCATTTAAAAAAAAATTTTTGGCATACCGAATTCTCTTTTCCCCCCAATTAAGGGGCAATTTAGCGTGGCCAATTTACCTACCCTGCACATCTTTCTGTGTTGTGGGGTTGAGACCCACACAGACACGGGGAGAATGTGCAAACTCCACACGGACAGTGACCCAGGTCTGAGATCGAACCCGGGTCCTCCGTGCCGTGATGTAGCAGTGCTAACCACTGCTCCACCATGCCACCCATCTAGAAGACATTAATGAAGTTGAAGGAAAATTATTGACCTGGTTTGGTTGGCCAAGTGGGAGTAGACAAAGTGCAGGGATAATGGGCAGGTAAATCGTTAGGATGTGACTCATGATATTGTAGAATTATCTCGGTTGGGACCTCAACAATTCTCTACTGATTGACAACTTAGACAGTGGGAGTCAGTTAGCTCAGTTGACTGGATGCCTGGTTCGTGATGCGGGGCGACGTCAATAGCCCGGGTTCAATTCCCGTGCCCGCTGAAGTTACTCATGAAGGCCCAGCCTTCTCTGCTTTTTCCCTCGCCCGAGTTGTGGTGACCCTCAGGTTAAATCATCACCAGTCAGCTCTCTCAGAAAACAGCCTATGGTCCTTTGGGACTGTGGCGACATTTAGATTTTAAAAAACACATTCAAATTTTCCAATGCCACAAAGATAAGTTGTGTCAATGGAAACCTAAAATTTGTGACATTAATATATTAAATGAACGGGGAAAACTAGAACAAATGGATTTCGAAGGTGGCATGTGAAGCCACTGCATCTAAAATGGATAGAATGGTAAAAAGCTCCAAGTAATACAAATTCCAAAAGGTGGGACTTCCGGTGGCGGCCATGGAGGAGTAGGTCACACATTTGATAGCTCCCACCTGTAACGGACTTTTGGACCTTTTTTCCCCCGTATTTTTTTCAGATTTTATGGGATAAAGTAGTGAAGAGTGAAACAGTAAGGAGAAATCCCCCTCCGGTGTATGGAAAATTGGACTAGAAGTGGCCTTGTGAGAAGACAAAGTCCTATAAGGGAGACGCAAGCAGAGCTGGTAACACAGGACAGCATGGCGGAGGGCAAGGGCCACGGGGAGATGGCACAGTGGTTGAATGAGCAGCTGGTGAAGTTTTTCGAGGTTTGCATCGCCAAGCTGAAGAAGGACACACTGCACCCGAATAAGGCTTCGATTGATCAAGTGGTTCAGAATCAGGAAACCCACTGAGAGCGATCTAGGAGGTTGAACAAAAGCTGTCCAAGCACAAGGAGTATGTAACCATGCTGGAAAGCAAGGTGGGGATGATGAACGACCGCCAGAAAATAATTCAGGATAAGTTGGA
Source organism: Scyliorhinus canicula (assembly GCF_902713615.1). Classification (NCBI taxonomy): domain Eukaryota; kingdom Metazoa; phylum Chordata; class Chondrichthyes; order Carcharhiniformes; family Scyliorhinidae; genus Scyliorhinus; species Scyliorhinus canicula. The sequence continues at coordinate 71,254,308 of NC_052160.1, read as the reverse complement.
GGACTGGGAGAATAGGTCCAGGAGGCAGAATCTCAGACCATTGCATCCGATCCTTCACTGCCTTCAGGGAGGCCAACAATTCTATGTGACGGACATGATGGAGAAGTTGATGGGGGCTGGGGCGTTCCCTCGGCCTCTGGAATTGGACAGAGCGCACAGAGCCCTCGCGAGGAAGCCCAGAGCGAACGAACTGCCGAGGGCCATGGTGGTACGTTTTCACCGTTTCATGGACAAGGAACAAGTTTTGCAGTGGGCCAAGAAATAACGGAGCAGCAAGTGGGAGAACTGAGTTGCGCATTTATCAGGAGCTAGGAGCGGATTTGGCCAAGAGGCGAGCTGGGTTCAATCGGGCAAAAACGACCCTCTAAGAAGGGGGTGAAGTGTGGGATGATGTACACAGCCCGTCTGTGGGTCACACATGAGGAACGGGACATCTACTTTGAAACGCCAGACAAAGTATGGACCTTTATTAAAGAAATGAAGCTGGAGGCAAATTAAAAGACACTGAAGCCTTGGAGAAGTACTGTGGCAGCGATTTGTGGTGCTGGATTGTAAAAATTTAAGTAGCTCTTTGTGAAATAATGGGCTATGTGGATGTTTTAAAGGTTGATCTGTCTTGTAGGGACTTTGTTAGAGGCGGGGATGGGCTTTGAATTTAGCTCTGCTTTTTGGGTGACTATTTTTCTAAAGTGATTGTTTCTTCGTTTTTTTTTCTGTTTGTTTACTGGGAAATGTGATGCTTTTAAAATTTGGGGGGGAGAGAGGAGAGTACAAAGGGAGACAGACTGCTTGGTGCCGGGGCAGGAGCTATCAAGTCAGCATGGGTCAGCTGACTCTCGGAAGAGCAGTGGTGGGTGGACAGGTGATAAGCTGGAGCTTGACTTGGGGGACTGGGTTTTTAGTGTTGTTGCTAGGGTGGGAGCTGCTTTGCTGACAGGGGAGGAACTGTTACTGGGGGACAAATGGAAGGTCGGGAACGGCGACAGCCCGAGTGGGGACTTGAGGAGCGGAGGGCGCGAGCTCGAGGCTGGCCTCTAAAGGGTGATGGCTAGTCGGCGGGGAGGGGGGGGGAGGGGTGGTTGGAAGCACCCCCTTCCAGGCTGATCACATGGAATGTGAGAGGACTGAATGGGCCGGTCAAGAGGGCTTGTGTGTTCGCGCATGAGGTAACTGAAGGCAGACATGGCAATGCTACAAGAGACACACCTAAAGCACGGTAGCATGGTGGTTAGCATAAATGCTTCACAGCTTCAGGGTCCCAGGTTCGGTTCCCGGTTGGGTCACTGTCTGTGCGGAGTCTGCACGTCCTCCCCGTGTGTGCATGGGTTTCCTCCGGGTGCTCCGGTTTCCTCCCACAGTCCAAAGATGTGCGGGTTAGGTGGATTGGCCATGCTAAATTGCCCGTAGTGTCCTAAAAAGTAAGGTTAGGGGGGGAGGGGTTGTTGGGTTGCGGGTATAGGGTGGATACGTGGGTTGGAGTAGGGTGATCATTGCTCGGCACAACATCGAGGGCCGAAGGGCCTGTTCTGTGCTGTATTGTTCTATGTTACAGACCAGACGAGATTGAGGAAGGGGTGGGTTAGCCGTGTTCCACTCAGGACTGGACTCAAAGACCAGGGGGGGTAGTGATCTTGATCAGCCATCGAGTGGCATTCAAGGCAGGGAGAATCGTGTCAGACAAGGGGGGTAGGTACATAATGGTGAGTGGGAAGCTTGAGGGAGTGCGAGTGGTACTTGTGAACATATATGCTCCGAATTGGGATGACGTGGAATTTATGAGGTCGGTGTTAGGCAAGATCCCAGACTTAAGAGTCACATAACCTGATCATGGGAGGGGACTTCAACACAGTCATGGAGCCGGAATTGGACTGGTCAAAATTCAGGGCAGCGAGGAGGCCGGCTGCGGCAAAGGAATTGAAGGGGTTTATGGAACAGGTGGGGGGGGGGGGGGGGGGAGTAGACCCATGGAGGTTTGCACGGCCGAGGACGAAGGAGTTTTCCTTTTTTTCACATGTCCACAAGGTATACTCTCGCATCGACGTTTTTGTTCGGAGCAGGGCGCTAATACCGAAGGTGGTGGATACTGAATACTCGGCAGCCGCAGTATCGGATCATACCCCGAACTGGGTGGATCTACGGGGTTAGTGTGGAAAGAGGGCAACGCCCGCTGTGGAGACTGGATGTGGGGTTGCTAGCGGATGAAGCGGTCTGTGGGCGGGTTTACAAGTCCATCCAGAACTACCTGGAAACAAATGATATGGGGGAGGTCTCTGCAGTGACGGTCTGGGAAGCTTTAAAGGCCGTAGTCAGAGGGGAATTAATCTCGATACGGGCCCACAGAGAAAAGATGGAACAGGCTGAGAGGGATAGATTAGTAGAGGGGATACTCCAGGTGGACAGGAGATACTCGGAGCGGCGGAGGTTACAGGCGGAGTTTGGGCTGTTGACCACAGGGAAAGCAGTGAGCACTTGAGGAAGGCAAGGGGGCGATCTATAAGTACAGGGACATGGCAAGCAGAATGTTGGTGCACCAGCTCAGGAAAAGAGAGGCGGCCAAGGAGATAGGTAAAGTAAAGAGTAGAGACGGTAATACTGTCCTGACCCAGTGGGGGTGAATGAGGTGTTTAAGGAATTTTATAGTAAATTATATGAGTCGGAACCCCCAGATGGGGTGGAGGGGATGAGGCAATTTCTGGATCAGTTGAGGTGCCCGAGGGTGGAGGAAGACCTGTCGGAGGGGCTGGGAGCCCCAGTTGAGATTGAGGAAATAATCAAGGGGCTGGAGGGCATGCAGTCGGGAAAGGCCCCGGGGCCTGACAGCTACCCGGTGGAATTCTATAAGAAGTTTTCAGAGATATTGAGCCGAATGCTGGTGAGGACACTTAACGAAGCAGGAGAGAAGGGAGTCCTCTCTCCAACAATGTCACGGGCCACAATTTCATTGATCTTGAAACAGGAGAAGGATCCGGAGCAATGCGGGTCATACAGGCCGATTTCTCTACTGAATGTGGATACCAAACTGCTGGCTAAGAAACTGGCCATAAGGATAGAGGACTGTGTCTCGGGGGTGAGAGGGGAAGACCAGATGGGATTTGTTAAAGGCAGGCAATTCAAGGCCGTTCTAAATGTTATTATGATGCCCTCAGAAGGAGTGGAGGCGGAGGTGGTGGTAGCGATGGATGCGGAGAAGGCTTTTGATCGGGTGGAGCGGAATTACTTGTGGGAGGTGCTGGGAAGGTTTGGGTTTGGTGAGGGCTTTATTGACTGGGTGCAGTTGCTCTATCTGGCACCAGTAGCGAGTGTGCGTACGAACCGGCTGAGGTTGGGATATTTTGAACTACACCGAGGGACGAGGCAAGGGTGCCCTCTCTTCCCGTTACTGTTTACTCTGGCCATAGAGCCATTGGCCATGGCATTAAGAGCCTCGAGGAACTGGAAAGGGCTGGTTCGGGGGGGGGGGCCATATTTCAGTTTGTCTTTCAGTGCCTCCCCATCTTCATCCCTCAGGCCTTTTTCAAGCGGGTGAATAAGATTATTTTGGGCTTTGTGTGGGCGAGTAAAACCCCGCGAGTGAAGAAAGTGTTGCTGAAGCGCAGTCGGGGGGGGGGAGGGTGGTTGGCGCTACCGAAATTCTGCAATTACTACTGGGTGGCTAATATAGCCATGATTAGGAAGTGTGTAGTGGGGGAGGGGTCGGCATGGGAGCGGATGGAGGTGATATGTAAAGACACCAGTCTGGGCGCATTGGTAACGACACCTCTGCCGTTCTCGCCGGCCTGATACTCCACAAGTCCGGTGGTAGTGGCGGCTCTGAGGATCTGGGGGCAGTGGAAGAGATATAAGAGAGTGGAGGGAGCATCGATTTGGACCCTGATTTATAACAACCACTCGTTTGTATCGGGAACGCTAGATGGCGGGTTCCGGAGTTGGCAGAGGGCCGGAATTAGAAGGATGGGGGATCTATTTCTAGATGGGAACGTTCCCAGCTTGAAAGCTTTGGAATTTAAATTGCCAGCAGAGAATGGTTTTAGGTATTTGCAGTTGCACGACTTCCTGATAAAACAGGTGCCGGCCTTTCCCTGCTGCCGCCACGGGGGATACAGGATAGAGCAGTCTCTAGTACCTGGGTGGGAGAGGGGATGGTATCAGATATTTACCAGGAGCTTTCGGAGGTGGATGAAACTCCGGTGGAGGAGCTTAAGGATAAGTGGGAGGACGAGCTAGGAGGAGAGACAGAGGCGGGTCTATGGGCAGATGCCCTCAGCAGGGTTAATACCACCTCATCGTGTGCCAGGCTTAGCCTGATACAATTTAATGTAGTCCACTGGGTACACGACAGTGGCTAGGATGAGCAAGTTTTTCGGAGTAGATGATAGGTGTACGAGATGCGCGGGAAGCCCAGCAAATCATGACCACATGTTTTAGGCATGCCCGAAGCTTAGAGGGTTTTGGCAGGGTTTTGCTAAGGCAATATCCACGGTGCTCAAAACACGGGTGGTGCCGAGTCCGGAGGTAGCGATCTTTGGAGTGTCGGAAGATCCGGGAGTTCAGGGAGCGAAGGAGGCCGACGTCTTGGCCTTTGCCTCCCTGGTAACCCGGAGACGGACCTTATTAATGTGGAGGGTCTCGAAGCCCCCGAGCGTAGAGACCTGGGTTAGTGACATGGCTGGGTTTCTCAGTCTTGAGAAAATAAAGTTTGCCTTAAGAGGGTCAATGGTAGGATTCTCCCGGAGGTGGCAGCTGTTCGTCGACTTTCTCAGGGAAAATTTAAAATGTCAGCAGATGCAGTATTCCAAGGGGGCAGGCGGATTGTTGTTGTATGGTTGAGGTGTGTGAAGACTGGACTGGGGGGGGGAAATAGTTATTTTAGCATGTTGATGTCACTGTTTTTGTTACTGTTATAAAAATTTTCAGATACCTTAATAAATATTATTTAAAAAATAAAAGAAATTCCAAGAGGTGGGGTTCTCATATATAGATCATTAAGGTGCGATGAAAATACTCTTACTTTACAATGGAATATCTGGAGTCCGGATTACTGCAGGATGGTCGATGATGGGGATGGTGGACAACTGAGGCCATGCTTCAGTTATTGTTATATAAAGTTATTATTAGGTTAGGGGACAGCTGCAAGCAGTTCTAGGCATCACACCTTCGGAAGGCTACATTGGTCTTGGAGGGAGTGCATCATAGGCTTACCAAAATTATAAGGCTCAAATTTAGAGGAGGGATTACATAAACTAGGGTCATATTCCTTGCAATGTAGAAGGTTATGGGTGATTTAGTCAATGCTTTCAAGAATGGGGAACAAATTTGGTAGCTAGAGGGAAACAATTTTCACAAGCTGGGAAGATGAGGATAAGAGGGTGTAGGATATAGAATCTGTAGAAAGAAGAACCACAGTTTACGGTTGAGTATTGCGCCTCCGATCACAATGATGTATAATTGTTGAAGTATGACTAAAATAACCATAATGCTTTGCGGCGTCAGAAACTGGGTAATGGGAAACAACTCGGGTGGGATTCACCGTTTCCCGATGCCGATTACTGTGGCGCTGCCTGTTTGACACAGATTTTGTATGCTCTGCCTCCTCTGAAATGGCATCATCGCGTAAAGTGCCACACACCATTGGGATGGCCTTAGCGCATTACGTGAAGGCCCTCTCCCAATGCTCCGCCCCCGATGAGCCGCTTTCCTGACCGCTCGGTTAATCTGTGGTCTCAGAGGTCGGGACAGCTGCGGACTGTGTCCAGCGGCACCACAGTCAGGCGGGAGCTGTGCTACTGGCTTCGCAAGGACTGGGGAGGCTGATGGGGTGGCCAGGGCGGCACTATCTGGCAAATAGGGTCCACGAGCACGGCCAGCGTCATGTTTTACTGTGCGACTACTGCATAATAATAATAAAATAATCTTTTATTGTCACAAGTAAGAAGTTACTGTGAAAAGCCCCTTGTCGCCACATTCCGGCGCCTGTTCGAGGAGGCCGGTATGGGAATTGAACCTGCGCTGTTGGCCTTCTTCTGCATTACAAACCAGCTATCTAGCCCACTGAGCTAAACCAGGTCCCAACCGTGCACATGCACAGCCACGGTCCCGGCTATTCTCCAGCCGTTTATATCGTGGGTGCCGGGTGTTTTACGCAGCGGGCCTGCTAGCCCCTCACCGGTCGCAGGATTGGTGAGGGGGCTCCACTGATTGATTTTCTTTTTTTGACGTAAAATGCCACAGATCCTCAGCACTTGGGTTCAAAAACGGTGAATCCAGCCCTTGATTTTCCTCAAACTTGCTCACCAGGGATGTTATAGTGTTGCCAATGTGCACCGGAGGCGCAAATAATGTTTCTCTTTTTAACTGGATACTGACAGTTATTGATGATAATATTGCTTTTCAGAGTCGCCAGGTATCAAATGATACCACCACAAGGCTTTACCAGATATCGATCAAAGACCAAACAACCAGTTAGTTAGTTCACATTCAACGACAGTTTATTTACACACAAGAATTACTTCGACATCTGGAAGATTGTCAACTCAGTAGTCTTGATCAGTTATCAGCTGAGGAACATTGGAAGGTGAGGAGGAGCTGCCCCCAAAATAACAAAGTGCTGATTCTTAACTGTAAAGATAACTTTGAAATTTTGGTACTGAGGAGAGATTTGTTTTATCACTGAATTCTATAAATCGACACTGAACCTATTTGCAGAAAATTTGTAGGTATAACTCTCCTCAGAATACAGTGCATTTTATCACTTGACTAAGAGTTTGCTGTATTATATTCCAAAAAAGATTTTAGTGGTTAACTGAAGAATTTGAGTGTGATCTCATTGGCCCAAATTTTCCAGCCTTTCCTGCCAGAGGGGTCAGAGGATCGCACCAATGGTGCTCCCTTGCTGCGGGTTCGCCAGCAGCGGAGGGTGCGAACAACTCAAAATCCCATCGACAGCGGCAGAAGTGGAATATTCTGTTTCCAGCCAATAGCGGGCCACCTCCGGCACAGGTAAACATGCCTTGAGGTGGGGGGTGGGTGTGTGTCAGGAAATCCTGCCCGTTATTTCTGTAACTCTTGGGTCAGAACTCAAACTCATTAGGAGGAAAGGTCTTAATGTAAAAATTAGAACCAGACCTTTCAACAGTGAAGTGAGGTAGCACTTCTCTCTCTCCCCTCCCCAACCCCGGGATTTGCTTCACCACTGATAAGGCTGATCTGATTGTGGCTCCTACTTTCCTTTCTTCCCTCAGTACCCTTTGACTATTTGAACTTATGGAGTTAGGTCACAGGTCGGTAGCGATTTCACCAAATGGCAAAACTGGATCATCGTGATTACATGGCCTACTCCTCGGCTTATCATCCTCTATTTACCTGTAACTATCGTCCTCTATGAACTACCCTGGCCCAATAATCACACATACGGCTACACAAAACATCGGGAATTTACAGGCTAGGTTCTTTTATCTATTCATCGTGGTTGGACTGAAAATCTGAGCCTATCTTTTGTTTGAACCAAGACAGAAATCTTCAAAACAAGGGGAAAAAATTCTAGATTTAGACATAGCTTTTAATCACATTTTGAATGACCTGTACTCTCTTGCAGCATTGCTAAGCAATTTAACGTCACCTACATACTCATCTTTGAACATCAATATTTGAGCTATTGCTCTTCACAACTCACCAGTTTGCGAGACGTTTCTTCTGTATTTTGTGCTTTGGTTTGATTAGCCTGGGGGTGCACACAGTTTTCAATTAGGACTAATGAAAAGTGAAACAGTAAAACAGAATATCTAAATACACACACAAAAAAGGGAATGTTGTGTTGGAATTAGTAAAGCGTGCTTGGAGCATTTCTACAAGGAAGCAGCTTTTTACGGTGCAGCGAATTAACATAGTATACCTTGGGTGTACACAAGTGTGATGGCCCTTTTGATAAAAATGCTGCACCCTTCAATGGTCTGCAAAGGGAGTTCCAGACCTATTGCTGCAAGCTCAAGTGAAGAAGATGTCAATAAATGAACGAGTGGCAAATCTCTGCTCAGACTTTTAACGGCACTGTCCAGCTTGTGGTATTCAGCAGCCTTCCGGGACAGAAGCAGGAACAGTGTTTTGCCCTTTTCGCATCTTTCTGAAGTCACTCCACTTATAACGTCTTCATTTAACGTGGTAGGATTGTGACCACACAAATGTTATCTGTGCCCAGAGGGCAGCAGGGAAGTACACGATACAGCAGAACTCAAATACTCAGTGACACAGACATGCATGTCCTACTTAATGAGATTGAGAGCCGGCCGTAAGACTGAGACTCTAAAGAGTTTCGGGGCTAGAGGGGTCAAAGGATATGCAGGGCAGGGAAAGTAGAAACAGGTTCTGAGTTGGATGATCAGTCGTGATCATAATGAACGACGGAAGCAGGCTCGAAGGGATGAATGGCTTGCTCCTATTTCCTATGTTTTGTTTTCTTTCTTCGACAACTCATCATTCACATTGCGTTCTGGTTAACAATATGTCTGATGCCTTATCCTGAGGAGAAACTGGGAAGATCTTTTCCCTTCACTACCCATGACCATCTTCCCACAATTTCCATATGTTTCATTCTGCCCTGTCATCTTACTGCCTGATTCTCTCTGAGGGATCAACTCAGAGACTGTCACCTGTGAGGAATTCTCGCCAAGTGACTCACAAGACCATAAGACAGGAGTAGGCCATTCAGCCCTTCAAGCCTGCTCCGCCATAGAACATAGAACGTTACAGCACAGAACAGGCCCTTCAACCCTCGATGTGGTGCCGAACGTTGTCCAAAATCAAGATCAAGTTATCCCACTCCCTGTCATTCTGGTGTGCTCCATGTGCCTATCCAATAACCGCTTGAAAGTTCCTAAAGTGTCCGACACCACTATCACAGCAGGCAGTCCATTCCGCACCCTAACCACTCTCTGAGTAAAGAACCTACCTCAGACATCCCTCCCATATCTCCCACCCTGAATTGTATAGTTATGCCCCCTTGTAATAGCTACATCCAACCGAGGAAATAGTCTCTGTACGTCCACTCTATCTATCCCCCTCATCATCTTATAAACCTCCTATTAAGTCGCCTCTCATCCTCCTCCGCTCCAAAGAGAAAAGCTCTAGCTCCTTCAACCTTTCCTTATAAGACCTATCCTGCAAACCACGCGGCATCCTGGTAAATCTCTTTTTCACCCTTTCCAATGCTTCCACATCCTTCCTATAATGAGGTGACCAGAACTGCGCGCACTACTCCAAATGTGGTCTCACCAGGGTCATGTACAGTTGCAGCATAACCCCGCAGCTCTTAAACTCAAGCCCCCGTTAATAAACTTTAACACACTATAAGCCTTCTTCACGGCTCTATCCACTCGAGTGGCAACCTTCAGAGATCTGTACACATGAACCCCAAGATCTCTCTGTTCCTCCACATTCCTCAGAACCCTGCCGTTGACCCTGTAATCCGCATTCAATTTTTTTCTACCAAAATGAATCACCTCACACTTATCAGGGTTAAAATCCATCTGCCATTTTTCGGCCCAGCTCTGCATCCTATTAATGTTTCTTTGCAGCCTACAACAGCCCTCCACCTCATCCACTACTCCACCAATCTTGGTGTCATCAGCAAATTTACTGACCCACCCTTCAGCCCCCTCCTCCAAGTCATAGAGAAAAATCACAAATAGCAGAGGACCCAGCACTGATCCCTGTGGTACACCGCTGGTAACTGGTCTCCAATCTGAAAATTTTCCATCCACCACCACCCTCTGTCTTCTATGTGACAGCCAGTTACTTATCCAATTGGCCAAATTTCCCTGCATCCCACACCTCCTTACTTTCTTCATAAGCCGACCATGGGGAACCTTATCAAATGCCTTACTAAAATCCATGTATACGACATCAACTGCTCTACCTTCATCTACACACTTAGTTACCTCCACAAAGAATTCAATCAAATTTGTGAGGCAAGACTTACCCTTCACAAATCCGTGTTGACTATCCCAGATTAAGCTGCATCTTTCCAAATGGTCATAAATCCTATCTTTCAGGACCTTTTCCATTAACTTACCGACCACTGAAGTAACACTAACTGGCCTATAATTACCAGGGTCATTCCTATTCCTTTTCTAGAACAGAGGAACAACATTCACCACTCTCCAGTCCTCTGGCACTATCCCCGTGGACAGTGAGGACCCAAAGATCAAAGCCAAAGGCTCTACAATCTCATCCCTTGCCTCCCAAAGAATGCTTGGATATATTCCATCTGGCCCAGGGGACTTGTCAACCCTAAGGTTTTTCAAAATTGCTAATACATCCTTCCTCAGAGCATCTACCTCCTCCAGCCTACCCTCCTGTATCACACTCTCATCCTCAAAAACATGGCCCCTGTCCTTTGTGAACACTGAAGAAAAGTATTCATTCAACGCCTCTCCTATTTCTTCTGACTCCATGCACAAGTTCCCACTTATGTCCTTGACCAGCCCTACCCTCATTCTGGTCATTCTTTTATTTCTCACATAAGAGTAAAAAGCCTTGGGGTTTTCCTTTATCCGACCCAAGGACTTCTCATGCCCCCTCCCAGATCTCCTAAGCCCTTTTTTTTTAAGCTCACTCCATGCTACCTTATAACCCTCAAGCGACCCAACTGAACCTTGTTTTCTCATCCTTACATACGCTTCCTTTTTCCTCTTGACAAGACATTTAACTTCTTTTGTGAACCATGGTTCCCTCACATGGCCATTTCCTCCCTGCCTGACACAGACATACCTATGAAAGACACGCAGTATTTGTTCCTTGAACAAGCTCCACTTTTCATTTGTGCCTTTCTCTGACAGTTTCTGTTCCCATCTTATGCTCCCTAATTCTTGCCTACTCGCATCATAATTACCCCTCCCCCAATTATAAACCTTGCCCTGCCGTATGGCCCTATCCTTCTCCATTGCAATAGTGAAAGCCACAGAATTGTGGTCACTATCTACAAAGTGCTCTCCCACGAACAAATCTAACACTTGGCCTGGTTCATTACCCAGTACCAAATCCAATGTGGCCCCCCCTCTTGTCGGCCTATCCACATATTGTGACAGGAAACCCTCCTGCACACACTGTACAAAAACTGCCCCATCCGAACTGTTCAACCTAATACAGGTTCCAATCAATATTTGGAAAGTTAAAGTCACCCATGACAACTACCCTGAGACCTCCACACCTATCCATAATCTGTTTTGCAATTTCTTCCTCCACATCTCTATTACTATTTGGGGGGCCTATAGAAAACTCCTAACAATGTGACCACTCCTTTCCTATTTCTAACTTCGGCCCATATTACCTCAGTAGGCAGATCCCCTTCGAACTGCCTTTCTGCAGCCGTTAAACTATCCTTGATTAACAATGCTACTCCTCCACCTCTTTTATCGATACTCCTCCACCTCTTTTACCACCTCCCCTACTCTTATTGAAACATCTATACCCTGGAACTTCCAACAACCATTCCTGTCCCTGTTCTAACCATGTCTCCGTAATGGCCACAACATTGTAGTCCCAAGTACCAATCCACACTCCAAGTTCACCTACCTTATTCCGGATGCTCCTTGCATTGAAGTAGACACACTTCAACCCACCTTTCTGTCTGCCGGTACACTCTTGCGACCTGGATACACTCCTCAATACCTCACTACTCTCAACACTGGCTTCTGGACTACAGCTCGTTTTCCCAGCCCCCTGACAAAATAGTTTAAAACCCTCCGGAGAGCCGTAGCAAATTTCCCTCCCAGGATATTGGTGCCCATCTGGTTCAGGTGCAAACTGTCCTGTCTGTACAGGTCACACCTTCCCCAGAATGTGCTCCAATTATCCACATAACTGAAACCCTCCTTCCTACACTATCCCTGCAGCCACGTGTTTATCTGCACTCTCTCCCTGTTCCTCGACTCACTAGCACGTGGCAACGGCAACAAACCAGAGATGACAACATGGTTTGTCCTGGCTCTCAGCTTCCACCCTAGCTCCCTAAATTCCTGTTTTAAATCCCCGTCCCTTCTCTTACCTATGTCGTTGGTACCGATATGTACCACAACTTGTGACTGTTCCCCCCTCCCCCTTAATGTTTCTGAAAACACGGTCCGAGACGTCACGGACCCTGGCACCCGGGAGACAACATACCATCCTTGAGTCTCTTTCGCTGCCACAGACCGTCTATCTGTCCCTCTAACTATCGAGTCCCCAATAACTATTGCTCTCCTGCTCTCCCTCCTTCCCTTCTGAGCCACAGGGACGCAATCAGTGCTGGAGATCCGTTCACCGTGGCTTACCCCTGGTAGGTCGTCCCCCTCAACAGTATCAAAAACTGTATACTTGTTACTGAGGGGAACGATGACAGAGGATCCCTGCACTGATTGCTTCCTCCCAGCCCCCTCTCACCATCACCCATCTATCTTGATTCTTTGGATTAACTACATCCCTGAAGCTACTATCTATGACCACCTCTGCCTCCCAAATGATCCGAAGCTCATCCAGCTCCAGCTCCTGTTCCCTAACGTGGTTTCTGAGGAGCTTGAGATGGGTGCACTTCCCACAGGTGAAATCAGCAGGGACACTGACGGCGTCCCTCACCTCAAACATTCTGCAGGAGGAACGTTGTACTGCCTTCCCTCCCATCCACTCTAGGTAAAGAAAAAGAAAGAAAGAGCTTACTTGTTATTCACTCTACCCCTTAGGTGAAAGGAGGTGGAAGGGTGGGGGACACTACAAGTGTAGTGTCAAGGATTTAGGAACTTCCCAACTTAAATACAGGTAAAAATAAAACACTTAACCAGCAACCACTGCACCTCACATAAGAACAGCAATCAGCTGTTATGGGCCTGCGCAAACAATTTAAATCTTTACTACTTACACAGCAGTCACTCTGTCCTCACTCCGACCGGATTCAGCTGGAAACTCCCAACAGTCAGTTTTTAAAAAAAATTTACTCCCCTTCTCAGCAAGCACTCACTCAGCAACCACTGCGCCCCGTACGATAACACCTCCGGGAAAAGAAAAACTACTTACCAGTCACCAGCCAATCACTTACCTGCAGGCTGAGACATCACGGTTCGACTACTTTCTACTTCTACCTGCCCTCCAGCCTCCCTCTTATCTTTACTCGGCTGGGATCCTTAGTGTTTTTTTTTGGTTAGAGGAGGAGGGAGGGAGGGGTAGATCTAAGTCCTGGCTGATGTAAGTCCATTTTCCTGTCTTCTCTCCATAACCCTTAATTCCCCAACTGATTAAAAAGCTTTCGATCTTGGCCTTAAAATGTTCAAGGATTCTGCCTCCACAGCTTCCTGGGATAAAGAATTCCAAAGATTCACCACTCGGAGAAGAAAGTCTTCCTCAAATCCGTCTGAAATGAGGTCCCCCTTATTCTGCGTCTCTGCCCTCTGATCCTAAACTCTCCCATGAGTGGCAACGTCCTCCCAACATTTACACAGTCCAACCCACTAGGAATCTTTTATGTCTCAGTGATATCACCTCTAATTCTTCTCAACGCCAAGTGGTACAGACCCAACCTGTTTAATCTTTCCTCAGATGGTAATCCCTCCATACCCAGGATAACCCTACTAAACCTCTTCCGTACTGCCTCCAATGATAATGTATCTTTCCTTAAATAAGAGGACTAAAACTCTCCATATTATTCTAAATGTGGCCTCAGTAGTACCTGTACAGTTGCAGCAACACCTCTACTTTTATACTCCAGCCCCCTTGAAATAAAAGCCTGCATTCCATTCTCCTTCCCTATTACCTTCTGTACCTGAATGGATTTCATGAACAAGAACCCCCAAGTCCCCTTGTGCTATGGTTTTATGCAGTCTCTCCATTTAAATAATAATCCGCCTTCTCATTCTTTATTCCAAAATGAACAATTTCTCAAGGCATCGAAAGAAACAGCATGTGGAGGATGGCAATGCTCCATTTCTAGTGAAGGTTTATTCAAGGAGAAGGCTCCCTATGGCTTCAGAGTGTGGGAACCAAAACTTGCCAGAGTGTTTGCCTGAAAAGAATGATATTTGAGGAACATCAGACCAAGCCTATGGCGTGCAGCATCTGTCAGATGTGTCCTGAGTCTACAGCTCCCTTTTGCAGCAACGCAGAAGTTTGTAATCCTTCCCGGCACTAACAGCAAGCTACAGCTGCACAGAAATCGGCAGATGCTAAACCGAACCCAAGGATGAGTCAGTGCTTCCACAACAAAGCAAGTGTCTCCCATGATCTAAAGTGCACATAATGCACCCTTATATAGGTGATAGAAAAGCAACAATAGACAGTCAAAGGGAAGCGTGGTGTTGCGGAAGAGTAAGGTAGCCAATTCCATTTTAGAATTATTCTATTAAGATAGACTTTGTGATTTGGGGTGCATGGGGAGGGGGGGGGGGGGGGGGGGGCGTTGAAGGAGAAGGCGACACAGGAGTAGGGGGGCAAACAACAAAAATTTGCATTTAAAATCCCTTTGCAGGAGTGTTATCAAACAAAAAGTTGACGCTAAGCCAGATTTTAGCATAGCTGGCCAAAATAATTGGTATCAAGGTAGTATGTTAAAGGAAGAAAGAGAATAGGCTGGGATTTTCCAGCTTCATCGTGTTGGTACCTGCCCTCGGAGATTTGGTGGCCAAGCCAAAACTTAATTGCCTTTCGGTGGGAATGATCCCAGTGGCATACACAGCTGGCAAATGCCCAATTGTTGAGAGTTTGAAAGAGAGAATCCAACCATCCCCCCTTGACATTCAATGGCATTACCGTCGCTGAATCCTCCACAATCAACATCCTGGAGGTCACCATTGATCAGAAACGGAACTGGACTAGCCATATTAATACTGTGGCTATGAGGGCTGGCCAAAGGCTAAGAATACTATGGCGAGTAACTCACCTCCTGACCCCTCCCCCCAAAGCCTGTGCACTATCTACAGGGCACAAGTAATGAAATACTCTCCACTTGCCTGGATGAGTGCAGCTCCAACAACACACAAGAAGCTCAACACAAGATTGCTCCCCCTGCCATAAACGTTCAATCCCTCCACCACCGATGAACAGTGGCAGCCATGAGGACTTCCAGTAGCGGCCATGTCCGACTAGGTCGCACACACGGCAGCTCCCGCCGGGATTGGGATTTCGGGCCTTTAAACGGGACAACAACGGCACTTCAAAGGCGAATACCGGCATGGGAAAGGACGCTGGAGAGAACCCCTCAGTGCTGAATGGAAGGAACCAGGAGCGGGGCCATGAAATGAGCGATTGCTGGGAAGAGAGCGGAGCAGGTCTGGGAGGACAAAATGGCGGCCAGCGCAAACCATGAAGCGTGGGCTCAGTGGTCGAGAGACCAGCAAGAGTTTCTGAGGAGCTGCTTCGCAGAGCTAAAGACGGAGATGCTGGCCCCTATGAAGGCCTCCGTGGAAAAAATGGAGGAGGTTCAGAAAGTAGAGGAGAAGGCGATTTACAGAGGTAGAGAGGAAGGTATCCGAGAATGAGGACGAGATCCTGGGCCTGGCGGTCAGGGTGGAGGCACACGAGACCCTACACAAGAGATGGCAGGAGAGACTGGATGACCTCGAGTATAGGTCTCGGAGTCACAACCTGCAGATCTTGGGCCTTCCTGAAGGTGTGGAGGGGGCGGACGCGAGCACGTACGTTACTACAATGCTGGGGACGCTGATGGGCGCGGGGGCCTTCCCGCGGCCCCTGGAACTGGACGGAGTCCTTGCGAGGAAACAGAGGGTGAATGAACCACCGAGGGCGATGGTGATAAGGTTCCACCACTTTACAGACAGGGAGCTAGTCCTGCGTTGGGCAAAGAAGGAGCGAAGCAGTAAGTGGGAGAACGGCGAGATTCGCATATACCAGGACTTGGCAGCTGAACTGGCGAGGAGACGTGCAGGTTTCAACCGGGCTAAGGCGGTCCTCCACAGCAAAGGGGTGACATTTGGGCTCCTGCATCCGGCGAGACTTTGGGTAATGTACAAGGGCAGGCACCATTATTTTGATACGCCGGACGAGGCATGGACATTCATTAAGCACGAAAAGCTGGACTTGAACTAAGGGGCAGCTGTACGTAGGTGAAACACGCTGGCGGAAATGTGTAACCGGGTGTTGGCCTTGGTGTATGTGTGTTAGTAGAATTTAAGTTTGCTTTTCTTTTCCTGTTTTTTTTGTTTCAGGGTAACACCGGTTGTGTTGTCCGGTGGAAAGGATCCGGATGGCACTTGCCCTCTTACCCTGCGGGAGAGTGTGGATTGGGGCCCGAAGGAGGAGACAATAGTAAGGTTGGAGATAGAGGCGGGAGCGACCGGGGTCAGCATGGGTCAGCTGACTTACAGAAGCGCAAAGGGGGGGGGAATCAATGCTAAGCGGGTGCTTGGCATGGGGGGTTGGGATTGGGGGGCTGAGGGGTTGGGGAAAGGTTGTTGCTTTGTTGAGTGAAGGGGAGCCAACTGTTGGGGATAGATGGAGAGTCGAGTTGGGGGGCCTCCGGCTGGAGGGCTGGAGCGAGCGAGGGACGCGGGCACGTGGCTGGCTGAAAAAGCGAGATGCCTCGTCGGCAGGGAGGGGGGAGGTCAACCCCACCGTCCAGGCTGATCACGTGGAATGTGAGGCGCCTGAATGGGCCGGCCAAGGGTGAAGGAGTTCTCCTTTGCTCTCACGTCCACAAAGTCTACTCACGGATTCACTTTTTTCTGTTGAGCAGGGCTTTAATCCCGAGGGTGGAGGGGGTTGAGTATTCGGCCATTGCGGTCTCGGACCATGCCCCGCGATGGGTAGACCTGCGACTGGGGACTGAGCGGGGGCAGCGTGCTCTCTGGAGACTGGATGTGGGGCTGCTAGCGGATGAAGAGGTGTGTGGGCGGATAAGGAGGAGCATTCAGGACTATGTGACAACGAATGACACAGGGGAAGTAACTGCAGAAGCGGCTTGGGAGGCTATGAAGGCGGTCATCAGAGGGGAGGTAATCTCTATTTGGTCCCACAGAGAGAAGAGAGAGAGGCTGGTGGGAGAGATGCTTAGGGTAGACAGGAAGTACGCGGAGGCCCCCGAGGGGGGGCTGCTAAAGGAGCGCCGGAAATTACAGGCGGAGTTCGATTTCCAGATCACGGGGAAGGCGGAGGCGCAGTTGAGGAAAGTGAAAGGGGCAGTCTACAAGTATGGGGAGAAAGCAAGTAGGATGCTGGCGCACCAACTTTGCAGGAGAGAGGAGTCCAGAGAGGATCAATGAAGTCTTCAAGGAGTTTTATGGGAAGCTGTACGAGTCAGAACCCCCAAGGGGAGGGAAAGGGATGAAGCAATTTATGGATTGATTGAGGTTCCCAAGCGTCGACGAGGATCGGGTGGAGGGACTGGGGGCCCTGATTGAGTTGGAGTAGATAGTTAAGGGACCAGCAAGTATGCAGTCGGGCAAGGCCCCGGATCCAGACGGCTTTCCTGTAGAATTTTATAAGAAGTTCTTGGAGCTACTGAGCCCGCTCCTGCTAAGAACCTTTAACAAGGCAAAGGAGAGAGGAACCCTCCCCCCAACGATGTCACAGGCAATGAACTCGCTCATTTTGAAGAGGGAGAAGGATCCGCTTCATTGTGGGTCTTACAGGCCGATATCGCTCCTGAATGTAGATGCCAAATTGTTGGTAAAAATTCTGGCTACCAGAATAGAGGACTCGTCCCGGGAGTGATCAAGTAGGACCAGATGGGCGGCACGGTGGCACAGTGGTTAGCATTGCTGCCTACGGCGCTGAGGACCCGGGTTCGAATCCCGGCCCTGGGTCACTGTCCGTGAGGAGTTTGCACATTCTCCCCGTGTCTGCGTGGGTTTCGCCCCCACAACCCAAAAGATGTGCAGGGTAGGTGGATTGGCTACGCTAAATTGCCCCTTAATTGAAAAAATAATTGGGTACGCTAAATTTATAAAAAAAAAAAAAAAAAGTAGGACCAGATGGGTTTTGTTAAGAGCAGGCAACTGAATACAAATGTGAGGAGGCTCCTGAATATAATTATGATGCCCTCGGAGGGAGGGGATGAGGAAGTAGTGGCTGCAATGGATGCAGAGAAGGCATTTGACAGGGTGGAGTGGGAGTACCTGTGTGAAGTGTTAGGTAGGTTTGGATTCGGGGAGGGATTCATAGGGTGGGTCAAGCTACAGTATCAGGCCCCCGTAGCGAGTGTGTCCACGAACACAGGCCCCCGTAGCGAGTGTGTCCATTGGGGCAACACGGTAGCATGGTGGTTAGCACAAATGCTTCACAGCTCCAGGGTCCCAGGTTCGATTCCCGGCTGGGTCACTGTCTGTGTGGAGTCTGCACGTCCTCCCCGTGTGTGTGTGTGGGTTTCCTCCGGGTGCTCCGGTTTCCTCCCACAGTCCAAAGATGTGCGGGTTAGGTGGATTGGCCATGCTAAATTGCCCGTAGTGTCCTAAAAAGTAAGGTTAAGGTTGTTGGGTTACGGGTATAGGGTGGATACGTGGGTTTGAGTAGGGTTATCATTGCTCGGCACAACATCGAGGGCCGAAGGGCCGGTTCTGTGCTGTACTGTTCTATGTTCTATGTTCTATGAACTGGCTGAGGTCGGAGTATTTTAGGCTGTACCGAGGGAAGAGGCAGTGGTGCCCCCTATGCCCGTTACTATTTGCCCTGGCAATTGAGCCGTTGGCCATAGCGCTGAGGACTTAGAGGAACGGGCTGGTCCAAGGATGGGAGGGGGGGGGGAGGGAGCACCGGGTTTCCGTCTACACGGATGACCTGCTATTGTATATTTCGGACCCGCTAGAGGGGATGGGGGAGGTCATGCAGATCCTGGGGGACTTTGGGAGCTTCTCGGGGTACAAGTTGAACGTGGGTAAAAGTGAGCAGTTTGTCATCCACGCTACTATTGGGCTGCCAATGCGGCCATGATTAGGAAATGGGTAATGGAGGAGGGGTTGGCTAGTGGGGGCAGCTGGAGGCGGCGTCATGTAAAGGCACCAGCCTAGGGGCACTAGTAACGGCACCGCTGCCATTCTCACCGGCACGATACACCACAAGCCCGGTGGTGACGGCGGCACTGAGGGTCTGGGGTCAGTGGAGGAGGCACAGGAAGGAGGAGGGGGCTTCAGTTTGGACCCCGATATGGAACAACCATAGATTTGCTCCGGGCAAGATCGACGGGGGGTTCCAAAGCTGGTATAGGGCAGGCATTAGAAGGATGGGGGACCTGTTTATAGATGGGACTTTCCCTAGCTGGAAGGTGCTGGAGGAGAAGTTCGGCCTGCCCCCGGGAAATGCTTTCAGATACCTCCAGGTCCGGGACTTTCCTCAAAAAACAGGTGGAGACATTTCCGCGGCTACACCCTTGAATGCCCCTTACCTACCTCCTGCCCCTTACCTTAAATCTATGCCCCCTGGGGAAAAGTTTCATCCTGTCTACTCTATTTATGAACTTCATAATTTTACACGTCTCAATCCTGTCCCCCCTCGGTCTCCTCTGCTCCAAGGAAAGCAATACAAGTCTATCCAATCTCTCTTCATAACTGAAACTCTCCAGCCCAGGCAGCATTCTGATAAATCTCCTCTGCTATCACATGAACAAAGCTAACCAAGGATGCAATTGTGGCCTCTCCTCACAAATCGTGGTCAGAATGCTCCAACTGTTGCAATTCACTTTTCCCGCTGGCAGCGCATCCCACCGCCACTCCCCCCCCCCCCCCCCCCCCCCAACCCCCCCACCAACTCACCTGCAGGTTTCCTGAAGGTATGGGGTGGTTTCAATGGGAAATCCCATTGACAAGCAGCAGGAGTATAGAATCCCGCTGGCAGCGAATGGCATGCCACCGAGAGACAGGCAGCTGGGGGAACCGGAGAATCCCGCTCCATGTCTCCAACGCAGCTCCGGAAGTAAGGGGGCCAGAATTTAGGAGTCTCCGTCAGACAAATCTACTTTCAGACAGGTGGCAAATATTTAAAAATGACAATATCTTCATAAAGATTTGACAAGTACTGTGAAAAGTAAAGGAATTCTTTCATACTGACAATAAGGGGAAAAGCACAAAAATTGGACACAATCAGTCAAGAGTTTACTCTGCAAATATTTAGGAGTGCTATTAACTTACTTTTTCGAGCTCCCTCCTCAGTGTTTCATTGGTACCAGTTAACTGATTAATTGCATTCATCAATTCCTGTAATGTTGACATAGCCTGAAAGTACAGATAGAAGTGTGATTACTTTTCTTGCAGATAAACATATTCCAGTAACGGTTCAGATTATCATGTACTCTAAATACCATCTACAGTAATAACAGAAATTCTGATATTGCTAACAATAGCTTCAAATGCAGACATTTGGCTGGCATTTCTGTAAAGCTAACAAAACGCCCGTACATTATGTCAGTGACCAGGATTCCTGCAATCGCCAAAATAACAACATCTATTCAGATTTAAGATACTGGAATAGCAGGTGATTGCTCACCCGGAAGGGTGTAAACAGGGACGAAATGCCGGAATGCTCCGGTGAGGAATTGAACAAACGAATGTGATATAAAATAGGATTATTAGTTAGAATAATGTAGATGTGAGCTAGTCTGATAGTAGTGAGTTCACAAACAAAGGACAAAGGGATTCAGAAAGCATGGCCAGGGAGGGGGGAGGGAGCTTCGTGGAGGATGGGGAAAAGGATGCTGGGTAACAAGAGGCCCAGAGTTGAGGAATGCGAAGTGAGCCAATCAGGATATATGGCCAGGTCAGGAGGTGTATAGGATGACCTATGGGAATCTTGTATGTGAAACTTGATGCCATTTGAATGATATTTGCAGAGATTTCTTTGTCTCCGATTTCACTCGGTTCCGGGGTTTCAGAAGACCGCCTGTGTGTTCCGAATCTCTGTGGAGCGAGTCAGCCTTGCAAGTTGGTTAAAAATAAATAATACTATACCTACAAATCCATCTCAACTTTTATTGAGGCCAGACTGACGGGTAAAGAACTCAATATTGTCATTTAGTGCCAAAATCCGGGATTTCTCCAGACGGTCACCGGCCAACTGCAAAATCAGAATTAGACTGATGTTGGGCAAGGAAAAGTGGAAATGGGCCCACAATGTGAGCAGCTGGAAAATGACCACATTGATTTTCTCCTTTTCTCATGGTCTGATTGGTCTGGTCACTCACGGTTGGTAGGGAAAGATCGTCTCGACGAAATCAAAGGTCAGTCTGGGGATTAGAAAATTTAAAAATTCAGTCGATGTAGGTGCAACTGAGGGTTGAAAAAGACTGATGGGATGTCGTAATAGTGATAGGGTTGATTGCGGAATTGATGAGATGTCGGAAGGACAGTTCAGTTCCACGTGTGTTTTGCAAACTATAATTGATTAAGCTAAAATTGTATCCTTGGACTGTAGTGGTGAACAACGCAGTCTTGAGGACTAGTTCGAGATTATGGGGAATTGCTTGGATGACACGAGTGATCCAAACAGTTCATTGCAAATATTATGTGATATTTATCCAGATAAAGCGAGATTTTAGAAAAATTTCAGCAACTTTAAGGAAGACATTGGGTGACGAATGGCCACTAGGGGGCACTAAAGATCTGGAGATTATTAAACAAGTTCAAGGTGAAATCTGGAAAAAAAAACAAAGTATGCGGGCCAAAGAGCTGATTGGATTATGGAGACAATATTGTCAAGAGGAGAGGGATAAGATCATGTTATCAAGTTGGCAAGAAAATGCCCTTAAAATGGGGATCCTAATTAGTGAAGGGGGGAACCAGAAAACTCTGGAGATCTTGAAAAAGGAGTGTGCATTCAAAAAGCGTGCAAGTAAAGAGAGGTAGATATCTGACAGGGCAGACTCGAGTAAAAAAAATGGGCTACGTAGTTCAATGGCTGGCCTTGCATTGACAGAGGCAGATGATGACCTAGAGAATTGGACCACGTCAGGTAGAGTCCCAACTGCACCAATATCATTGATATTGTATCAATATCAATACCTTCGGTTGATAGTTTGGGTCCTATTTCTGCACCTTCACCATCTGTTAGAGAAGGGGAGCTCAGTTCCACAAGCCCAGTTAGCTCTAGGACCTAATCTTGGACAATGAGAGAGGGGCCTGATGCTATCCAGAAACAATTACGCATACCATCTAGATCCCTTAAGGCCGATATGGTAGGACAGAAAAGTATGAGAACAAAGGGTGAGGACGGGAATGGTTCTGAGGAGCCGGAGCTCCTCCTATCGGAAGGGAAGAACATCAAAGTCTTTGAAGAGCCAGAGGAATCCGCTAAAGCGCCCCCTAGTGAGACTCTGAGACAGTTGCCGATTAGGAAAATACCCAACCCTGATGCTGCAACAGCAGCAGCAGCCCAGCCCATAATAGACGTTTATCTCCCATGAAGACCCAGTGAGATGATGGCTATTCTGGCTGCAATCCCAGACAGGAAGAAATCTCCTGCTGCTTTCGTGGACTATCTGAGAACTACCATCTCAGTTTATCAAGCTGATTCTAGGGACCTCTGGGCCCTCGTCCAGCAGGTTTTAACCCCAGCAGAGTACTGCAGTCATCTCAACCACTTAAATTATGCTAGCCACGCCGCACTTCAGCAAGCCCATGCCCTGGACGATGATAGACGGGCACAAATCCTGAATGCGTTGAATGCCACATTTCAAAAGCCCATAAACATCTCTGCTATCTTAGACCTCAAACCTAAAAAGACCGAGGAACCAGAGGAATTTCTGGAACGCTTTAATGAAATCTACCGTGGGCAGTCAGGCACCTTGCTGTACCAAAATGGTCAGAATTCCCCTCAATTTTGTGCTATGTTAATGCATTGCCTACCACCTTCCGTGGCTACTGCCGTGAAATGTAATAACATGAATTGGACAGAGAATGACACTTCCCAGATGGCCCGGGCAGTCAGATTTTATTGGAAGGAGGGTGTAGGCCAGGAAGGGGGCTCCGTTACAAAGATTAAGACTGAGTATGTAATGAAAAAGATTCACCTACAGCAGGAAAGGTTATTTTAAAGATCTTCTTGGCTCTATTAGTGACAAAGGCATGGGAATGCAAATCTATAGATATAAAAGCTGCCTTTTTGCAGGGGCATCAGCTCCAGAGAGACATTTTTCTCCATCCTCCTAAAGAAGCAGCTAACACAGAAGGGGTACTCTGGAAGTTGAACAAATGTGTATATGGATTAAATGATGCATCTAGAGTGTGGTACTTTTCGGTAAGGTCAGTCTTGTTAAAGTTAGGCTGTTGCCATTTGAAAGCAGATCCTGCAATATTTTACTGGCACTATAAAGGAAATTTTGCTGGCATCTTTATGATGCATGTCGATGATTTTTTGTGGGGTGGGACTAGTGATTTTGAAGCTATTGTAATCTCTGGTTTGAGAAACGAATTCAGGGTTGGAAGTCGGGTTTCAGGTGCATTTAAATATATTGGACTGGAAATCGGACAGACTAAGTTAGGGGTAACTTTATGTCAGCAATTTTATTTGGAAAGCATCAGCCCAATAGCAATTAGTCGTGGCCGGGTTTCACAAAAAGACGCAATGGTTTCGAAGATAGAAAAAGAGCAACTGCGAAGTTTAATTGGGCAACTAAACTGGTTAGGTAGACAGACTAGACCGGACGTGAGTTTTGATGTCTTAGAGTTGAGTACAAAAATGAATGATCCCAAAGTGGAAGACATAATAAGAGCAAATAAAGTGTTGGCCAAACTAAAAATGCAGGAGTGTGTTTTGAAGTTCCTGGTTTTAAGTGATCTTAGGCATTTGAAACTCATAGTTTATAGTGATGCGTCCTATGCAAATTTATATGATGGAGTTTCAAGCGCAGGAGGTTTTATAATTTTCCTTTTGGGGAACAATGGTAAATGTTGCCCTCTTGTGTGGGAAACAAAGAAAATAAGGAGAGTGGTCAAAAGCACTTTGGCTGCTGAGACGTTAAGCTTAGTGGAAGCGGTGGATATGGCCTTTTTTTATAAGTCAGATATTGACAGAAATTTTGGGATTAGGGGATTTGGGTAATATACCTATTGACTGTCACATTGCCAATGAATCCCTGTGGGAAAATGTGCACTCTACAAAACGTGTCAATGAAAAGAGGTTACGGATAGACATCGCAAGTTTGAAGCAGATGTTGGACAGAGGGGAAATAACAAAAATTAAATGGGTTGACAGTAGCTATCAACTATCAGACTGTTTTAAGAAAAGAGGGACTAGTTCACAGAAACTTTTGGATGTTGTGAATGAAGGGCGTCTGTTTCTATGAATGTTGTTTTTCTTCTACTCAAAAAAAAAGGGGGGAATCACGTGTGTGTTTTCGTTTCTTGAAATTTTAGTTTCTTGAAATTTTGTTTTCACCTAATTGTTTTTTTTTCTCCAAGGAAGGGGAGACTGTTAAGTAATGGGTTAAGAGACATTACAATTAGTTATCTCATTTATGTTAAATGTTGAATGATTGACACTGATATGTAAAGGGGCTTCAGGCGGCCTCCGGATCAGGTGATATGCAGAGTTCTGTGTAGAGTCAGTTGGAACAAATAAAAGTGGTTTGATGAAAAAGGAGCAGAACTTTTGCCTCTTCATATCACAGCATCGAATACGTTTAACATCGTGTCGCATCTTTTCGTCCGACGTCACTTTGTCCAACGACACTTCGTCCACGTCTTTTGGTCCAACGTCTTTTTGTCCGCCCGTCTTTTGGTCCAACGTCACTTCGTCCAATTATCCAATTACAAATTAACTCCGTATAAAACCATTTAATTGATAAAATGCAAGTACAATACAGCAAATGAATTTAGTTGCTAAAATGCAAGTAATTGATAAAATGTAAGTAAAATGCAAGTTGAAAAATGCAGTTTAAAAATCTAAAAATGCAGTTAAAAAATATAAAAGTTTACTAATTACTTCAAATTCCCGAAATTACTTAAAATTGAAGTAAATTATAAGCAACATTCCTCAAGAAATCAATTTTTGTTGTAGAATCATATTCAACGACCAATCTTTTGAGGCGTTCAGTTATTTTCTTATATCGCGTACATGAAGTCGACTGATCTCCCCGAAGAATTTGAGCCTTTTTGCCTATTATGAACCCTTCCTCTCTTCCTTCAGAGTTTTGATTAACCTCCAGATATTCAAATGAGCTCCACCCACCGAACGCTTTATGGCAGAATGAAACCTCTCAGCAGCATTATTTCTTCTCGGTAGATCTTGTAGAACACGCTGATTAACATTCCATACAGCTGTCGGGAATGTAGGTGTTTCACTCCTTCGTCTGGCACCACGTCCTCTCACAATGCCTATGTAAGTCAAGTCGAAGTAAACGATGAATTCAGCAGGTATTTCTTCATCGTCTATCAAATCTTCATAAGCCTCTTCGACATCTTCAAAGGGGAGGAAAGCTAATGCTGAAAAACATCGAATTTTAAGACAGAATTCAGAGTCTGTATTGTATTTTTCTTTGAGGCCTAAATCGGTAATTTTTCGAAACACAGATTGGCTCAAATGAAACAAACATGCCACGACAGATGAATTAAGGAATGATGAATTAATTGCCTTGTGAACTGCAACTTCGAAATCTGCCATGATATCAATCGGATCTGCATTAGGTTGCATAATTTTCAATTGGTCAAAGAATAATTCGTATGTCTGCTTTCTTTTATTCGGCAGTAATGCAAAGACCCGTGGAAAACGGCTTCCTTTAACTTGTAAATGAATGCAGAACAGTTGAAACCACTGTTGTGGCACAATCTTGAATGTCCCATCGCATGCCCAATGATGATATGATGCTAAATCCTGAAGAGCACTTTCTGATGCGAATATTAGTAAGCGCTGTTGATCCTCGGCGCCCGAATCGTATCTCAGAAACTGTTCGCCATTGTCAAGTCTACAATATTTATCAGGTATTTCAAAACCGTGTCTAGCCGCTGGATTAGCGGGAAATCCAGAATTTTTTTGTCGGCACCTTTGAATAGTTCTTGAGACGACGGGCAACCTAGGGAGTTGAGAGCAGGTATTTTCTGATAGCTGCATAAACTTGGCCGCTAGTATGCTACGCGAACTTGCTGCTATGTTTTCCACCGCTTCAAGCTTTAATTCTGCAACTGCTTTTCTCGCATTTAACGAATCAACATCAGCTGGATGAAGGTGCTCATTAGAGAAATAAATAATTTTCGGCTCATTGTTTTCCGTTACCATGTGAATCCGCACTGAACATAGCCTTCTTTTCTCACATCTCCAGTATTCTTTTCCTAGGTTTGGACTGCTCGAATGAAAATCGTAGATATAGTTATTTCCATCAGCTACTTTCCTTTTACTCTTCATTGACACAATGAACTTTGCCATTTCGGGATGGGCGAATTAAGAAAGAGAACGATAATATCTATCCTTTAACGAGGCTCGTTAAAGGAAAGAGAACGATAATAACTATCCTTTAACGAGGCTCGTTAAAGGAAAGAGACCGATAATAAAAACCTTTATTGCATAAAAAGTTAATGTGGGGAGTGGAGTAGAGTGCTACAAGTTACAAAAAGTCAAGTTACAAAAAGTCTTAGACAAAAAAAATTATTAGTAAACTTTTTGATTTTTTAACTGCATTTTTAGATTTTTAAACTGCATTTTTCAACTTGCATTTTACTTGCATTTTATCAATTACTTGCATTTTAGCAACTAAATTCACTTTCTGTATTGTACTTGCATTTTATCAATTGAATGGTTTTATACGGAGTTAATTTGTAATTGGATAATTGGACGAAGTGACGTTGGACCAAAAGACGGGCGGACAAAAATACGTTGGACCAAAAGACGTGGACGAAGTGTCGTTGGACGAAATGACGTCGGACGAAAAGACATAGCACCGTTTAACATACTACAATAAGGGAAGATCTGAGTGATATTCCGTTAGATCAACCTGTCATGATTATGTATGTTGATGGCAGTGCATTAATAAGCCCCACTGGCCAGAGACTGTCTAGTTACGCAATCGTGGATCAGGATGGCCTGACCCTAGGAGCGGACGCTTTTCAGACCCCTTATTCAGCCCAACAAGCCAAACTTTTTGCCCTTAACCGTGTATGTATACTTGGGGCAGATCGCCGGGTAAATATTTACACTGACTCACGATACGCCTTCGGGGTAGTTCATGACTTCGGACAACTCTGGAAGAACAGGAGATTCCTTACCTCGGCAGGCACGGAGATATCCCACCGGGGTTTAGTTAATGACCTACTGCAGGCCCTCCTTATGCCCGCGCAGATTTCCGTCATTAAATGCGCTGCCCATACAAACGGTAAGACCCCAGTTGACATTGGTAATGAACGAGCAGATTGTGAAGCGCGGACAGCCGCGCAAACTCAGCAAGTGATGGTGCCTAAAATATTGAGTCAGACTAAATGTTCTGCAATAAATAGGTCTGCCTCTGACAAGCCAATGCCAACCATTCAAGACGTCATAAGGTTATAGAAGGACGCTCTTAAGAGTGATAAACAAATGTGGAAACGGTTAGGTTGTACATATAATTCTGTTTCTTCTTAATGGACCACGCCAGCACATCAGACTTGTATGTCTGATGTACTAGCTTTATGGGTCATCGAATGTGTACACTTTGCAACTCACTGTGGGGCTCGGGGGACTAGTGATTTGTTACTGAACACTTGGTGGCACCCTAAAATGCAGGGGCTGGCCCAGAGTATCAGTAATCGGTGTTTGATTTGTCAGCAATATAACACCAGCAAAGGTATCCCTTGTGGTATGGGGCAAACCCCGTTGTCCAGTGGTCCCTTTGAGACGCTCCAAATGGATTACATTGAGTTGGAAAGGTGTCAATGTTATAAATTTGTTTTGGTCATTGTGGATGTGTTCAGCAGATGGGTTGAGGCGTATCCGACTACCGATAATAAAGCTGCTACTGTGGTTAAAGTTCTGATGCGGGAATCATTCCTCGGTACGGCATACCAGCTCAGTTAAGTCCTGATAACGGGCCTCATTTTATTGGACAGATTAACAAGGAGTTCTGCTCCCAGTTGGGCACACGCCAGCAGTTACACTGTGCGTACAGACCGCAGGCGGCCGGGTTGGTTGAGAGACACAATCAGACCCTCAAAACTAAATTGGATAAATTAAGAGCAGACACGGGACTGACATGGCTTAAGTTGCTCCCCGTTGCCCTCTTCCAGCTGCGGGTTACGGCACGGCTCTCTCCTGCCGAGATCCTTTATGGAAGGCCCCTTAGGACTCCCTGGAACCCAGTTCCCAGACTGTTTCAGTTTCACCATATGACTGAAGAAATTACTACCTATGTTCTAGCCCTCACTACGGTCCTCAAGGAGCTCCATGGCCAGGTCCGCGCCTCACCCGTCACCGTCCCCATTACATAGCTCGCTTTCAGTGCAGCCTGGTAGTTATGTCATGGTCACAAATTGGACTTGGAAAGGGTCGGAGCCATGATGGGAGGGGCCCTTCCAAGTTCTCATTACCACCCCCACTGCAGTTAAAGTGGAGATGCAGAGTGCTTGGGTCCACCTCCACCACTGTAAAAAGGTCAGTCACTAACCTGCCTCCCTTACCCAGCGCTGTTTTACAGGTGTGGAGCATGATGGGTTGACTACGCACCGCCTGTGTAATCTTCGGCCTCTCCTCGCTTGGAGTGACATCGGCGGCGGAAATGGAAAAGGGAAATATCATCTACATCTGTAACCCCAACCAAACTACAAAGACGTTCCACTTATGCAGCGGTGACGTTCTTCGCTGTACCCATATACGAGGACATGGTATCGACTCATGGAAGGTCATCAGATTAACGGACAATGCAGGACTCATGAAGCAATTGCACCGGTCCCGGCGATGGGAAGGGAACATTGCATGGACATTGCCTTGTTTTTGGAGTACATGTAAATTTGATTTTGGATGTGCCATAAAGGTAAAGTCAGACCGTGCGGAGAGGGTAGGAAGAGGTTGTGAGAGAGAGGGGGGGGACTAGAGAGAGGACGGAGCGTGTGAGAAGGGGAGTACAACTAGAACGTAGGTTATCAGGAGATATACTTAATTCATTTAGGACCCAGAATGAGGGAAACCTGGGCAGTATGAATCTCTTCTACCAGATCTACCACCGCTTGTATGGCCAGTGACGGGTTGTCTGTTATCCGAACCCCGCATCGGTGCATCTGTTACAACACCACCTCGTTCCATTGAACGCCGGCCTCCAGCTCCTTTGTGGCTGGGTGAATGTCTCTCATATCACTGTTGGGACTAGGGCTTTCCGCATTGATAGGAGGCCCGAATGGGTGTTCCAAAGCTGGATAAACTGGGCTACTGGGCGATCCCTGCTCAGCCGATATATTGATTGTGATGCTAGCCTGTACACGGAGCATAGAACATAGAACATAGAACATAGAACGATACAGCGCAGTACAGGCCCTTCGGCCCTCAATGTTGCACCGACATGGAAAAAAAAACTAAAGGCCATCTAACCTACACTATGCCCTTATCATCCATATGCTTATCCAATAAATTTTTTAATGCCCTCAATGTTGGCGAGTTCACTACTGTTGCAGGTAGGGCATTCCACGGCCTCACCACTCTTTGCGTAAAAAACCCACCTCTGACCTCTGTCCTATATCTATTACCCCTCAATTTAAGGCTATGTCCCCTCGTGCTAGCCACCCCCATCCGCGGGAGAAGGCTCTCGCTGTCCACCCTATCTAACCCTCTGATCATTTTGTATGCCTCTATTAAGTCACCTCTTAACCTTCTTCTCTCTAACGAAAACAACCTCAAGTCCATCAGCATTTCCTCATAAGATTTTCCCTCCATACCAGGCAACATCCTGGTAAATCTCCTCTGCACCCGTTCCAAAGCTTCCACGTCCTTCCTATAATGAGGCGACCAGAACTGTACGCAATACTCCAAATGCGGCCGTACTAGAGTTTTGTACAACTGCAACATGACCTCATGGCTCCGGAACTCAATCCCTCTACCAATAAAGGCCAACACACCATACGCCTTCTTCACAACCCTATCAACCTGGGTGGCAACTTTCAGGGATCTATGTACATGGACACCGAGATCCCTCTGCTCATCCACACTACCAAGAATTTTACCATTAGCCAAATATTCCGCATTCCTGTTATTCTTTCCAAAGTGAATCACCTCACACTTCTCCACATTAAACTCCATTTGCCACCTCTCAGCCCAGGTCTGCAGCTTATCTATGTCCCTCTGTAACCTGCAACATCCTTCCGCACTGTCTACAACTCCACCGACTTTAGTGTCGTCTGCAAATTTACTCACCCATCCTTCTGCGCCCTCCTCTAGGTCATTTATAAAAATGACAAACAGCAACGGCCCCAGAACAGATCCTTGTGGTACGCCACTCGTAACTGAACTCCATTCTGAACATTTCCCATCAACCACCACTCTCTGTCTTCTTTCAACTAGCCAATTTCTGATCCACATCTCTAAATCACCCTCAATCCCCAGCCTCCGTATTTTCTGCAATAGCCGACCGTGGGGAACCTTATCAAACGCTTTACTGAAATCCATATATACCACATCAACTGCTCTACCCTCGTCTACCTGTTCAGTCACCTTCTCAAAGAACTCGATAAGGTTTGTGAGGCATGACCTACCCTTCACAAAACCATGCTGACTATCCCTAATCATATTATTCCTATCTAGATGATTATAAATCGTATCTTTTATAATCCTCTCCAAGACCTTACCCACCACAGACGTTAGGCTCACCGGCCTATAGTTACCGGGGTTATCTCTACTCCCCTTCTTGAACAAAGGGACCACATTTGCTATCCTCCAGTCCTCTGGCACTATTCCTGTAGCCAATGATGACCTAAAAATCAAAGCCAAAGGCTCAGCAATCTCTTCCCTGGCTTCCCAGAGAATCCTAGGATAAATCCCATCCGGCCCCGGGGACTTATCTATTTTCACCTTGTCCAGAATTGCCAACACTTCTTCCCTACGCACCTCAATGCCATCTATTCTAATAGCCTGGGTCTCAGCATTCTCCTCCACAATATTATCTTTTTCTTGAGTGAATACTGACGAAAAGTATTCATTTAGTATCTCGCTTATCTCCTCAGCCTCCACACACAACTTCCCACCACTGTCCTTGACTACTACTAGGATACTACTTTTTTTTAATGGCACAGCGACCAATGTTTTGTCACCCCCATTTTCCCGCCAAATTGCTATTGGGACTCTAGTCCCCACCACAGTCCCCTGCCCCTCTGCGTGGATACTGCACAATCAGTTGGCACGCCGGGCAGTCTCAGCCGAATTCTGCGAGAACTGGATAAAACCTCAGGTTCTAGCACCCAACCAGGGCCACTCAGCCGGATGGGGAATTCAAAGCGTCTTGAAACTGGGAGGTGTGGGGGGTTCCTTGGCGGTCAGCGATAGGAATTATTTTATTTGTAGCCTTACCATCCTGGGAAACGAAAACTTGGGAGCCCTCAGGGCAATAACCAAGGAATCGGCTCAGCTGTGGTTGTTTGCCATGCAGAACCGGTACGCTCTTGACTATCTTCTGGCCCGTGAGGGTGGGGTATGTGCCATAGTGCAGGGCAAGTGTATCATGGGAATTCAAGACCTAACCGCTAACATCACTACATTATGGATCGCTTACGGGATCACCTGGATGGTATGCAGGACCCTGGCTCTTGGGGTAACTGGGGATTCGGAGGTTGGAAGGACTGGTTGATAAATATGGTCATGTATTTAGCAGTGGCACTCGGCTGCATCTTTGTGGGCCTGGCCATCCTTAAATGCGTGATGGGTAAAATGCAGGGTGCACTGGAACAGATAGACGCCCCTAGAATCTTGGCTGTTAGGATCCACAAGGGTGCAGCGGATGACGTGGTGCTGCAACAAGAATTGGAAATGCAGCGACAAATCTTCTTAGATGAGGGGCCGTAGCTATGGATTGGACCGATAGGTTATCATGAAATGATAAAAGGAGGGAATGAGGAATTGAACAAACGAATGTGATATAAAATAGGATTATTAGTTATGTAATGAACTCCAATTGGCTTTATTGGTTGGCCAATTGGAGTATGAGCTCCCTCAATGATAGCTCATTGAGGGGGCCCATATAATCACCTGTGTAGGCTTTGTGGGCCAGTCTTAAGTTGACTGGACTGCTAGCAGCACTGTTTGTAGCTGCTCCTGTAATATTGTTATTGTAAATAAATATTGGTGTGGTGACGGAACTCCTGCCACCCGTGGATTACTACAGTGGCAACGAGGTAAACTACGAATTTTGCGGAGACCAGCTGCCACACTCGGAGGGTAAGCCTTGCCATTTTAAAAATGCCATTTTTTGGGAGGTTAGAGGCTTTCGACCCGGCTATTGAGGACTGGTCCCAGTATGTGGAGAGAATGTTTTACTTCTTCCGGGCAAATGATATACTGACGGACGAAAGGAGACGGCTTATCCTGCTGTCGGCGTGCGGACCCTCCGCTTTCGCCATTATATGTAGTCTGACTTATCCCGATGCGCCGGACACGAACACTTTCCAAGAAGTAACTGAATTGGTGAAAGAGCACTACGACCCAAAACCACTCATTTTGCGTAGGTACAGATTTTACACAGCGAAGCGGGAAGACAAGGAGTCAGTCACGAATTTCTTGACCCGCCTGAGAAGGCTGGCGGAAAAATACGAGTTCGGCCCGACGCTAAATGAAATGCTTCGGGACCGGTTAGTGTGTGGTATAAACGACCTCACAATACAGAAACGCCTGTTGGCGGAAACAGAGCTAGACTGCAGGCAGGCGTTACAGCTCGCACTGTCCCTAGAAAAGGCAGCAAGTGGGGCGCCAATGGAGGTAGATACCTGTGAGAAGATCTACCACAACGGGTTCTGCTACCAGATAGCTGCTCTCAGGAAAAACCCGAGGAATAGAGGGAAAAATGAAAACCCCAGAACTGACCCCAAGTCTGCCAGGACTAACTGGAGACAGAGGGAAGTACTGGCTGAGGCTCCCCAACAGAGAAGGACCATTTCTGGCACCAGACAGAGTGGGGTAACAACGACAGAAACCTTAGAAGGAGGTGCAAAAGAGGAATAGCAGGTGGGGACGCAGGGAAGTACACAACCTAGACGCCCCATCCTCCTCCGAAGGGGAACAATTATATAAAGTAGACGAGTCAGGCTTACATCCATTAGAAGACAGAGTAAGGGCAATAAAAGAAGCCTCGGCTCCCACCACGGTCCAGGAGTTACGATCATTTCTACGGTTGGTAACCTATTATGGAAAATTTATTGAAAATAGGGCGTCCATCCTAGAACCCCTCCACCAGCTACTAAAAAAGGGGCAAGAATGGAAATGGTCCACCCGCCAAAACCGAGCATTTAGGGACATTAAGGAACAGCTGTCATCCGAAAATGTCCTAGAGCATTATGACCCAAGGAAGGAGTTTGTGGTCACTTGTGATGCATCCCCATATGGGGTAGGAGCCGTCTTAGCCCATAGAGCAGTGGTTCTCAACCGGGGTCCACATGGACCCTGGGGGTCCATGTAACATTATTGGGGGTCCACACAAAAAAAATACCGAATTGGGGGTCCACGGTGATATTTTAGTGGTCCATAGAGCAATTCTACTTCAGAACAATTGTTATTACTGAGAATAATTTTTTTACAGTAATCTACACCATATTAAAATACTAAAAGTAGAAATATTCATGTAGCTATGAATTTTTTATGGCAATCAAGTAGAAGAAAAAACTTTACATTTGACAGTGTCGTAAATTTAAAGTTACCTAGAACAAATGGAGGTGAAAATCACCCATCTTTTCTCAGGTAGCAGGCAGCGACCTTAGATGTTTGTTTTCATGATGAATATTCACCTCTCTCTCTCTCGCACTGACAAAGGTCAAAGAGAGATTATAATCTATCTAATTTACCTTGAGGGCTGAAGGGGCTCAGAACCAAAATGGTGCATTTGCTGTGGCCCTAATTGTCCCACTAATCTCCCTTGGGATTCATAAACTTATGGGTGAAGAGAATATGCCTTGCTTTGCCTGGAACGCAGTTTTCATATGTTTAATAAAGTTCATAGTTCGATTCAAACTATTTTTCTTTCAGATTTTTCATCCTAACTCAAGTTATGAATAACATTTCTTTACAGGAGACCCTCATTGAATTACAAAGTGATGAAATATTGCACGCAAAATTCAAAGATGGGAAGCATAATATATGGAAAACAAATGACACTGCTAAAAAGTACCCACTACTCTGGGATAAAGCACAGCTCTACGTTATAGCTTTTCCATAATCTTACCTTGTTGAATCAGGATTTAGTCGTTTTTTTCACTTATTATCAAAAGCTCGTAATAGACTCGACATTGTGAAAAAGGGTGATCTTCGACTATCATTGACCTCGATGGAGCCGAATATTAAAAAACTCGTTGAGCAGCATCAGCCACAGGGATCTCATTGAAGAAATCTGCATTTTTTTCTTAATTACTCACTATGGGGGTCCACAAAAAAAATTAAGAGGAAAAGGGGTCCATGGGTTAAAAAAGGTTGAGAACCACTGCCATAGAGGAAGGAATGGGGAAGAACGGCCAATAGCCTATGCTTCGAGGACCTTGGCGATGGCTGAGGGGAAGTACGCCCAAATCGAGAAGGAAGGACTGGCGGTGATATTCGCAGTAAAAAAATTTCACCAGTATCTGTACGGGCGGAAATTCACCATAGTGACGGACCATAAGCCGTTATTAGGGTTATTAAAAGAAGACAAGTCATTACCCCCGATTGCATCAGCTAGAATCCAACGCTGGGCGTTGCTACTGGCGGCATATAAATACGTTCTGGAGCACAGATCGGGAACGCGAGTAGCACATGCAGATGCTTTGAGCAGACTTCCCCTCCCGGACACTCCGCCGCAAATACCAAAAGTAGAGGAGACAGTAATGACTCTAAATTTTTTGGACACCATACCAGTAGACGCACAACATATTCGGTTGTGGATGCAAAAAGACCCAGTTTTATCCAAGATGAAGCATTTACTGCTAACAGGGGAACTGGAGAGACCAGTGGAGCCCCAGATGCACCCATACTGGAGCAGAAGGGACCAAATTACCGTAGAAGACGGTATCCGATTATGGGGAGCCCGGGTAATCGTCCCAGCTCAGGGCCGTCAGGCAATCTTAACTGAGTTACATCACGGACACCCAGGGGTGCTAAAATGAAGATGCTAGCTCGAAGCTACATTTGGTGGCCAGGTTTGGACACAGACATAGCAGCTTTGGTACGTCGGTGCCAGGAGTGCCAGCAGGGGCAAAGAGTGCCACCAGCGGCGCCATTGCACCCGTGGTAATGGCCAGGCAGACCGTGGACCCGCCTGCATATTGACCACGCCGGCCCTTTCATGGGCTCAATGATTTTGGTGATAGTGGACGCCCACTCCAAATGGTTGGACGTCCACCGGGTAAACACAGCAAGCACAGCATCGACCATTGAAAAGCTCAGGGCCTCGTTTGCAACACATGGACTTCCGGAGGTATTGGTGTCGGACAACGGAACGGCATTCACAAGTGGGGAATTTGGAAAATTCCTGAAGGAAAATGGAGTCCGTCACATCAAAACGGCCCCTTACCATCCAGTGACCAACGGCCTGGCAGAGAGAGCGGTCCAGACACTTAAAGCGGGACTCAAGAAGCAGCCGGCGGCGTCAATAGACACAAAGGCCTCCCGCTGGCTGTTTGATTACAGGACCAGACCGCATTCCACAACGGGCATACCGCCAGCTGAACTCTTAATGGGAAGGCGGCTGCGAACGAGGCTGAGTCTCCTTTTCCCAAATTTAACAGGGAAAGTGGAGAAACATCAGGAGGCCCAACACAGGGGGCATGATAATAGTCGGCAGCAGAGACATTTACAGGTAGGGGCACCGGTTTGGGTCAAGAATTATGGGAATGGACCAACGTGGGTCAAAGGCACGGTAGAGTCCCAAACAGGGCCCATATCCTATAAGGTTTCAATAGGAGGTAAGGTGCTGAAGAAACACCTAGACCAAATAAGGGCAGCGGAACCACGCCTGGAGGCAGGCGAAGCAGGACCGCCTCAAGCTGGGATAACCCAGACGGAAAGGATACCCACACCCCAGCCCAAAGCAATATCTCCAGACCCGTCATCCAGTCATCAGAGTCGGAGGTGGACACACTCGACAAGGCCGCCGCGACACCTCTCCCCGAGGAGGAGGAAGAACAACTTCCAAGGAGGTCGTCAAGGAAAAGATGGGTACCTATAAGGTACACCCCGCCCACTTTGGAGAACGACCTGGCGGACGACACAGAGGTGACAGACCCAGACATGAGGAGCAGGGAGAAGCTCAGAGGAATGCCAGCTGGCAGGAATTCCTCGGACCTTGGAGGGGAGGGGTGTAATGAACTCCAATTGGCTTTATTGGTTGGCCAATTGGAGTATGAGCTCCCTCAATGATAGCTCATTGAGGGGGCCCATATAATCACCTGTATAGGCTTTGTGAGCCAGTCTTAAGTTGACTGGACTGCTAGCAGCACTGTTTGTAGCTGCTCCTATAATATCGTTATTGTAAATAAATATTGGTGTGGTGACGGAACTCCTGCCTCCCGTGGATTACTACAAGTTACAATAATGTAGATGTGAGCCAGTCTGATAATAGTGAGTTCACAAACAAAGGACAAAGGGTTTCAGAAAGCATGGCCAGGAAGGGGGAGGAAGCTTCGTGGAGGATGGGGAAAAGGATGCTGGGTAACAAGAGGCCCAGAGTTGAGGAATGCGAAGTGAGCCAATCAGGATATATGGCCAGGTCAGGAGGTGTATAGGATGACCTATGGGAATCTTGTATGTGAAACTTGATGCCATTTGAATGATATTTGCAGAGATTTCTTTGTCTCCGATTTCACTCGGTTCCGGGGCTTCAGAAGACCGCCTGTGTGTTCCGAATCTCTGTGGAGCGAGTCAGCCTTGCAAGTTGGTTAAAAATAAATAATACTATACCTACAAATCCATCTCGACTTTTATTGAGGCCAGACTGATGGGTAAAGAACTCAATATTGTCACGGGGAGCATGGGACTCTCAAACCAAGATTCAACACTGGAGGCCACAGAGTGACAACGTGCCAAAGGAGTAACTGGGGATTTGCTAAGTGAGAGAAGGCAGAGTCTTGCTATTACCAGCTCGAGTCCCAAATGGTATGTTGCTTCCCTCGAGCCACGATAACATCGTAGAAATGGTGCACGGCACCTTGGGGAGGGGGGAGACGACGGGTGGGAAAGAGAGCCTGCAGAGATGATCCATTCAAAATCAACGCTATAGGGAGGAAGATGATTGAGGCCCTGCAGTCAGATTTGAGGAGGAAGAAGGAAGTTACAAGACAGAATCTCACAGGTAGCAACCTCTGGATCACTTCCAGTACCACAAACTAGAGGGAATGAAAATAGAAGAATATGACAGGTGTGACAATTGGATGATGTGAGGAGAACTGGATTATAAATGTTGTGGGCGGGGAAGGCATGATGGCGCAGTGGTACCTCATAGCACTGAGGACTGGGGTTCGATCCGGCCCCGAGTCACTGTCCAGGTGGAATTTGCACATTCTCCCGTGTCTGCGTGGGTCTCACCCCCACAACCCAAAGATGTGCAGGGTAGGTGGATTGACCATGCTAATTTGCACGTTACTTGGAAAAAAAAAATTGGGTACTCTAAATTTATTTTTTAAAATGTTGTGAGCAATTAAAGAGTTAAAAGACTGGGGTTGGAATATGTTTTTTTTTAAAGGAATTTTGTGTTGCAGGGCGTGGGTGGTTTTAGCAGGCCGCAGATTAAATTGACAACGGAATGTGGTTTTCAGCCTTGGCTGAGGCACAGTGGTTAGCCTGGGGAATTCCCTGGGGAGTTAATGTGTTTTGCAGCCTGTAAACATTAGTGGTTTTTCAGTTTGGGGAGTTGAGGTCATTGCTGGGTGCAGCCAAGTAAGGCAGAGCGTTATTTTTTAAGGCATTAGAGAGGCAGTTGTGGAGAAACTTTGGAGAGGAGAGTTGAATTCTGATCTGCCTGATGGTGAGTCCATAATTCTTCCACAGTAAGATAGATTGAGAGCTGTATGTTTCTATTCTTGTTGTTTAATGGGAAATTGAATAGTACTGTTTAAGGTGTAAACTGTAA
This sequence comes from Scyliorhinus canicula, assembly GCF_902713615.1. Lineage (NCBI taxonomy): Eukaryota > Metazoa > Chordata > Chondrichthyes > Carcharhiniformes > Scyliorhinidae > Scyliorhinus > Scyliorhinus canicula. The sequence continues at coordinate 71,216,174 of NC_052160.1, read as the reverse complement.
GCAGCTCTTTTTGGGTGGGAGTTAAAAAGTTTAATATTGTAGTTATATTAAAGTTTCCTTGAAAAGAAAAGCCCTATTTCTTCATGCAATCACTCCTGAAGTGAATCATTCTTCCCGCAGTCTTTCAAATAAACTAAAATATTGGGGTTTCGGTCCGGTATCCTAGACACTGTTGGGGTCTAGTCTGGGATTGTAATACAGGTTAACACATAACACATTGGGCAGGGCTTTAGACTCCTGGACCATTTGGGGCCAGTTCTGAGGCAGGAAGAACCTGTTCAAGAAGGACTGGCTACATCTGAACAGAGCCGAGGCCACTATCCTTGGCTGTGTTGACAAAGAGTCATCCAGACTCGAATCATATCCACATGTTTTGGGCCTGTCCAAAGTTTGGGGGATTCTAGCAGGGATTCGCTGACGTTATGTTGGAGGTTTTGAAGGTGAAGATGGTCCTGAGTCCAGAAGTGCCGATCTGTGGTGTGTCAGAAGAATTGGGAGCCCAGGGGGCGTGAAAGGCTGATGTCTTGAACATTGCCTCCCTGGTAGCCCAGAGGCGGATCTTATTGGAATGACGGGACTCGGGGCCACATACAAACATTCGGGGCGCAATAAATGCTAGCCATAGAATTCCTACAACATAGAAGGAGGCCATTCGGCCCATCGAGTCTGCACCAACCTTTGAAAGAGCACACTACTCCAAAAGCCCACTTCCCTGCCCTATCCCCGTAAACCAGTAAGCCTACCTAACCTGCACACCTTTGGACACTAAGGGACAATTGATCATGTGGGTAGCATGGCAGCAAGGTGGTTAGCACAGTTGCTTCACAGCTCCAGGATCCCAGGTTCAATTCCCAGCTTGGGTCACTGTTGGTGCGGAGTCTGCATGTTCTCCCCATGTCTGCGTGGGTTTCCTCCGGGTGCTCCGGTTTCCTCCCACAGTCCAAAGATGTGCAGGTTAGGTGGATTAGCCATTCTAAATTGCTCTTAGTGTCCAAAAGAGGTTGGATGGGGTTACAGGGATAGGGTGGTGTTGTGGGCTTGGGTAGGATACTCTTTGCAAGGGCCAGTGCAGACTCAATGGGCCAAATGGCCTTCTTCTGCACTGTAAATCCCAAGGTCTACGATCTATGGCCAATTCACCTAACCTGCACATCTTTGGTCTGTGGGAGGATAACAGGGCACCCAGAGGAAACCCACACAGATATGAGGAGAATGGCGATTTATGGGCTGAAGAGAATAATATAGCGACATCCGACTGGACAGCTGATCCATAGGTTGACAACCATGAAATCCCAGAGTAAAGACTCCTGCCCCAACAGCTCACCTCTTCTTTCTATAAATCTCCACCTCCACCATCCCCACCCCCTGATCTGAGAGCTCACCAGCATAAATCTCATTTTTGGCATCTCGAGATTTTTATGGCCATGAAGTGATTTGTGCCCATGGCTAACGGGCGCATTAAATCGCACCTATAAATCACATCTAAAGTCATTCTGTCAACAAGCGATGGAGCAGTGAAAGAGGAGCACCACCAATCCCTCCCCACCCCCACACATCCCCCAATCCCCAAGCCCAGCAAACCGGTAAGAGGTCACCATGGTTACCTGGTCTCCCCATGTGGTGATGGTTGCTCCTGACTCTGGTAAACACCATTGTGGACATGAGTGGGCTATTAAGTGGGCACTTACTGGCAGAATTGCTGGCAGCCACACCACTGTGATTTTCACCACTGGTAATATGCCATGGTGGAGGGAAGATGTCGGGATCCCCTCCCAGTGCTTTCTGCCACCATGTCACCGTCTCTACCACTTCCCAGTCTATTTCCCAAAGCGGTCTATAGTCCTTTCCTATGGCCTGGAATTTAAGGGTGGAGATATATCCCCCCCCGACAAAATGTTTGTGGTCAGCCCATCCACCCAAACCCAGCTGACCCGCAGGGAGCAGCCTTAATTGTCCCCATCTGGTAGGAAATCACATCCCAGCAAGCTGCCAGCTAATCTGATTTGCCGGCAGCTCTGTAGTGCCTGCAGCTCCTAAATTGAGTAATAGTTTCAGTATATGAAGAATCATAGAATCCCAACAGTGCGGAAGAAGGCCATTTGCCCATCGGGTCTGCACTGACTCTCTGAAAGATCATTCCATCCGGGTCCAATCCCCGCCCTATCCTTGTAACCCCACCTAATCTTTGGACACAAAAGGGCAATTTAACATGGCAAATCCACCTAAACTGCACATCTTTGGATTGTGGGAGTAAACTGGAGCACACGGAGGAAACCCACGCAGACATAAGAAGAAAGAACGGTAGAAAGAGGGAAAATCGACCATGGATATCTAAGGAAATAAGGGAGAGTATCAAATTGAAGGAAAAAGCATACAACGTGGCAAAGATTAGTGGGAGACTAGAGGACTGGGAAATATTTAGGGGGCAACAGAAAGCTACTAACAAAGCTATAAAGAAGAGTAAGATAGATTATGAGAGTAAACTTGCTCAGAATATAAAAACAGATAGTAAAAGTTTCTACAAAGATATAAAACAAAAAAAAGAATGGCTAAGGTAAATATTGATCCTTTAGAGGGTGAGAAGGGAGATTTAATAATGGGAGATGAGGAAATGGCTGAGGAACTGAACTGAATGGGGAGCCAATGGATGTGGTATATCTGGATTTCCAGAAAGCCTTTGATAAGGTGCCACAAAAAGGTTGCTGCATAAGATAAAGATGCATGGCATTAAGGGTAAAGTAGTAGCATGGATAGAGGATTGGTTAATTAATAGAAAGCAAAGAGTGGGGATTAATGGGTGTTTTTCTGGTTGACAATCAGTAGCTAGTGGTGTCCCTTAGGGATCAGTGTTGGGCCCATAATTGTTCACAATTTATATCGATGATTTGGAGTTGGGGACCAAGTGCAATGTGTCCAAGTTTGCAGACGACACTAAGATGAGTGGTAAAGCGAAAAGTGCAGAGGAAACCGGAAATCTGCAGAGGGATTTGAATAGGTTAAGTGAATGGGCTAGAGTCTGGCAGGTAGAATACAATGTTGACAAATGTGAGGTTATGCATTTTGGGAGGAATAACAGCAAAAGGGATTATTATTTAAATGATAACATATTAAAACATGCTGCTGTGCAGACAGACCTGGGTGTGCTAGTGCACAAGTCGCAAAAAGTTGGTTGACAGTTGCAACATGTGATTAAGAAGGCAAATGGAATTTTGTCCTTCATTGCTAGAGGGATGGAGTTTAAGACTAGGGAAGTTATGCTGCAATTGTATAAGGTGTTAGTGAGGCCACACCTGAGTATTGTGTTCAGTTTTGGTCTCCTTACCTGAGAAAGGACGTACTGGCGCTGGAGGGTGTGCAGAGGAGATTCACTAGGTTAATCCCAGAGCTGAAGGGGTTGGATTATGAGGAGAGGTTGAGTAGACTGGGACTGTACTCGTTGGAATTTAGAAGGATGAGGGGTGATCTTCTGGAAACATATGAAATTATGAAGGGAATAGATAGGATAGATGCCATCAGGTTGTTTCCACTGGCGGGTGAAAGCAGAACTAGGGGACATAGCCTCAAAATAAAGGAAAGTAGATTGAAGACTGAGTTAGGAGGAACTTCTTCACCCAAAGGGTTGTGAATCTATGGAATTCCTTGCCCAGTGAAGCAGTTGAGTATCCTTCATTAAATGTTTTTAAGATAGAGATAGATAGTTTTTTGAAGAATAAAGGGATTAAGGGTTATGGTGTTTGGGCCGGAAAGTGGAACTGACTCCACAAAAGATCAGCCATGATCTCATTGAATGGCGGAGCAGGCCCTAGGGCCTACAACTGCTCCTAGATCTTCTGTTCTTATGTTAAAGTGGAAACTCTATATAGACAGTCACCTGAGGCTAGAATTGAACATCTTCCCTGGCTCTCTGAGGCAGCAGTGCTAAGCACTGTGCCACCATGCTGCCAAGTAGTATCATGGATCCCACAACATTTTGGACGGACCTGCCTAGAAGACCCCAGAGAGGGAGACTTTTTTCGAGGCCAGGTGAGGAGGCTTAAAGTGGGAAGTACAATCTTGGGAGAGGAGCCTCCAATGGGAACAAGAGACACCCATACCCAAAAAGGAGGTACCCCCGTCCAATTCATGCCCAACAGAAGGCCGCACCATGAAAGCGGCTGGACCACCCAGCCTGCCTCTGCCTTTCCCTGCTGGGCATGACATAGAGGTGGAGGCTAGATTAAGTCCGTGTGGCCAATAAAGAGCTTCAATAGGCCCAAGAATGGGCGGGCTGCCTGGTGCCTCCCCCACCCATTGTAACATGGAAGGCAGGTATGGGGGTGGACAGAAAAGTGGCAGGCAGGCCACCTACTCTGTTTTATGAGCTCTCCATTACCTGGGCCACCTCTTTGAAAAGAGGTTTGTGGTTTTACTTGTATTTTTTATTGAATTGGAACAGTTAAGGGGGAATTCATTAAGGGTTATACATAGATTACTGTAGCTGTGTTGAGTCTTTATGGTTGCAGTACTATCTGTTAATTCCCCCGAAGTGGATCAAGTGCACATGTTACTGAGGAGGAGACAGAAGGCGGGGGAGCAGCTGAGGGTGATGGTGGTATGACTTTGGGGCAGCACGGTTGCATGGTGGTTAGCATAAATGCTTCACAGCTCCAGGGTCCCAGGTTCGATTCCCGGCTGGGTCACTGTCTGAGCGGAGTCTGCACGTCCTCCCCGTGTGTGCGTGGGTTTCCTCCGGGTGCTCCGGTTTCCTCCCACAGTCCAAAGATGTGCGGGTTAGGTGGATTGGCCATGCTAAATTGCCCGTAGTGTCCTAAAAAGTAAGGTTAAGGGGGGGCTTGTTGGGTTACGAGTATAGGGTGGATACGTGGGTTTGAGTAGGGTGATCATTGCTCGGCACAACATCGAGGGCCGAAGGGCCTGTTCTGTGCTGTACTGTTCTATGTTCTATGACTGCACAGATATCCAAGGAGATCATTCCGTGGTGGGCAAAAGGAGACGAGGAAGTGCACCTTGGCAGGGAATGTGAACCAGGTGTGCCAAGATCTGGCTGAGCACTGGGCTAGGGTCAAAGTGACTAAAGTGGCAGACCCGATTCGGTCAGCCATCGAGAGAGTAGAGCAGAGGTTGGACACACATAATGCATCGCTTCAAAACTTGGAAGAGTCGGTGGCGGACCATGAGGGCTGGTTGGCCTCGTTGGAGGCAGAGGTTGCGCTCGTGGTGGAGAGCCAAAGGAAGCCGAGGGAGAAAGTGGATGATTTGGAGAATCAGTCGAGGTGGCAGAATCTGCAGATTCCAGGGCTGCCCGAAGGCCTTGACGGAACGCAGGCCACAAAGCATGCAGCAAGTATGTAGCAGAGCTGCTGGGCTTCCCAAGACTGGGATAAACCACTTGACCAGAGTTAAACCCGTAAGAAAGAATCAATGTGAGTCCTTATTATAATATTTAAATTGCTATCCTGCCTCCAGGGAGAGCGGGTCGGCTTCCACTTCACCTCCATCAAACCTGAGAATGGACAGCTTGGAGTAACATTTCAGAATTTCTAACATTCTCTGACCCACACATATTTGAAAGGAGTTTAAATTACTCCCAAGAACCAGGTCCATCACCACCTTCGCAAGTGCAGTTAGAAATGGGACATAATGGGGGCTTTGCCACTGGCATCCATGTACATAAATGAATAAAAAAGCATCAGATCATGGCTGATCTGCATGTCAAGCTTCATTTATCTAACTTTGCTCCATATCCCTGGATATCCATAGTATGCCTACAGTGCAGGAGGCCATTCAGCCCATTGAGACTGCAACGACCCTCCGAAAGAGCACCGAAGCCCACTGTCCTGCCCTATCCACCCCTAACACCACCTAACCTGCACATCTGCACATCAAGGGCAGCACGGTAGCATTGTGGTTAACACAATTGCTTCACAGCTCCAGGGTTCCAGGTTCGATTCACGGCTTGAGTCACTCTCTGTGTGGAGTCTGCACATTCTCTCCGTGTGTGCATGGGTTTCCTCCGGGTGCTCTGGTTTTCTCCCACAGTACAAAGATGTGCAGGTTAAGTGGATTGTCCGTGCTAAATTGCCCTTAGTGTTGGGTGGGGTTGCTGGGTTATGGGGATAGGGTGGAGGTGTGGGCTTGGGTAGAGCCAGTGCAGACTCGATGGGCCGAATGGCCTCCTTCTGCACTGTAAATTCTATGGGATCATAAAACATCATTGGACACACTAAGGGGCAATTTAGCATGACCAATCCACCTGGCCTGCACATCTTTGGACTGTGGGAAGAAACCGGAGCACCCGGAGGAAACCCGCAGACACAGGGAGAACGTGCAGACTCCACAGACAGTCACCCCAGGCCGGAATCAAACCCAGGTCCCTGGCGCTATGAGGCAGCAGTGCTAACTACTGTACTAACAAAACATCTATCAATCTCTGTGCTGAAAATTGTTGGCAGAAGTTCAGAGCCTTTTGGAAAAGGTTCCAAAATTCCCCAACTGTTTCTAGATTGTCCTGCCTCAAACTATAATATAATAATAATAATAATATGTTCTTGATTCGCTCGCTACCTTCTCGAATCCTGTTAACATCTTAAACTATTTGAGTAAATCGTCAAGTTCTGTACTCAAGGAAATACAAGATAAATTTATGTGGCCTGTCCCTATAATTCAATCATTGAAACCTCAGCATCATTCTGGTAAATCTGCATGATATCGGCTCCAAGCCTGATATAAATCAAAAAATAGTTATGACACGGGAGGCCATTCAGCCCATTGTGTCAGCACCAGCACTCCGAGTGAGCAATTCACCAAATTGCGGCCGTGTTAGGTTTGTTTGTGGGAGAGCACTTTGGAGATAGTTACCACAATTCGGTGTATTTCACTGTTGCAATGGAGAGGGATAGGGCCATACGGCAGGGCAAGGTTTATAATTGTGGGAGGGGTAATTATGATGCAATTAGGCAAGAATTAGGGAGCATAAGATGGGAACTGAAACTATCAGGGAAAGGCACAAATGAAAAGTGGAGCTTGTTCAAGGAACAAATACTGCGTGTCTTTGATAGGTATGTCCCTGTCAGGCAGGGAGGAAATGGGCGTGTGAGGGAACCATGGTTCACAAAAGAGGTTGAATGTCTTGTTAAGAGGAAAAAGGAGCATATGTAAGGATGAGAAAACAAGGTTCAGTTGGGTCGCTTGAGGGTTACAAGGTAGCAAGGAATGAGCTAAAAAAAAGGGCTTAGGAGAACTAGAAGGGAACGTGAGAAGTCATTGGCCCCAAGGCTTTTTACTCTTATGTGAGAAATTAAAGAATGATCAGGGTGAGGTTAGGGCCTGTCAAGGACAGTAATGGGAACTTGTGCATGGAGTCAGAAGAAATAGGAGAGGCATTGAATGAATACTTTTCTTCAGTGTTCACCAAGGAGAGGGGCCATGTTTTTGAGGATGAGAGTGTGATACAGACGGGTAGGCTGGAGGAGGTAGATGTTCTGAGGAAGGATGCATTAGCAATTTTGAAAAACCTTAGGGTCGACAAGACCCCTGGGCCAGATGGGATATATCCAAGAATTCTTCGGGAGGCAAGGGATGAGATTACAAAGCCTTTGGCTTTGATCTTTGGGTCCTCACTGTCCACGGGTATAGTGCCAGAGGACTGGAGAGTGGCGACTATTGTTCCTCTGTTCAAGAAAGGGAATAGGAATGATGCTGGTAATTACAGGCCGGTTAGTCTTACGTCGGTAAGTTAGTGGAAAAGGTCCTGAAGGATAGGATTTGTGACCATTTGGAAAGATGCAGCTTAATAGTCAACACGGATTCGTGAAGGGTAAGTCTTGCCTCACAAATTTGATTGAATTCTTTGAGGAGGTAACTAAGTGTGTAGATGAAGGTAGAGCACTTGGTGTCGTATACATGGATTTTAGTAAGGCGTTTGATAAGGTTCCCCATGGTCAGCTTATGAAGAAAGTAAGGAGGTGTGGGATGCAGGGAAATTTGGCCAATTGGATAAGTAACTGACTATCACATAGAAGACAGAGAGTGGTGGTGGATGGAACATTTTCAGACTGGAGACCAGTTACCAGCGGTGTACCACAGGGATCAGTGCTGGGTCCTCTGCTATTTGTGATTTTTATCAATGACTTGAAGGAGGGGGCTGAAGGGTGGGTCAGTAAATTTGCTGATGACACCAAGATTGGTGGAGTAGTGGATAAGGTGGAGGGCTCTTGTAGACTGCAAAGAGACATTGATAGGATGCAGAGCTGGGCCGAAAAATAGCAGATGGAGTTTAACCCTGATAAGTTTGAGGTGATTCATTTTGGTAGAAAAAAATTGAATGCGGATTTCAGGGTCAACGGCAGGGTTCTGAGGAATGTGGAGGAACAGAGAGATCTTGGGTTCATGTCCACAGATCTCTGAAGGTTGCTACTCAAGTGGATGGAGCTGTGAAGAAGGCTAGTAGTGTGTTAACATTTATTAACAGGGGGCTTGAGTTTAAGAGCTGCGGGGTTATGCTGCAACTTGGGGGCAGCAGGGTAGCATGGTGGTTAGCATAAATGCTTCACAGCTCCAGGGTCCCAGGTTCGATTCCCGGCTGGGTCACTGTCTGTGTGGAGTCTGCACGTCCTCCCCCTGTGTGCGTGGGTTTCCTCCGGGTGCTCCGGTTTCCTCCCACAGTCCAAAGATGTGTGGGTTAGGTGGATTGGCCATGCTAAATTGCCCATAGTGTCCTAATAAAAGTAAGGTTAAGAGGGGGGGGGTTGTTGGGTTACGGTATAGGGTGGATATGTGGGTTTGAGTAGGGTGATCATGGCTCGGCACAACATTGAGGGCCGAAGGGCCTGTTCTGTGCTGTACTGTTCTATGTTCTATATACATGACCTTGGTGAGGCCACATTTGGAGTATTGTCTGCAGTTCTGGTCACCTCATTGTAGGAAGGATGTGGAAGCATTGGAAAGGGTGCAAAGGAGATTTACCAGGATGCTGCCTGGTTTGCATGATAGGTCTTATGAGGAAAGGTTGAGGGAGCTAGGGCTTTTCTCTTTGGAGCGGAGGAGGATGAGAGGCAACTTACTAGAGGTTTATAAGATGATGAGGGGATAGATAGAGTGGACGTTCAGAAACTATTTCCTCGGGTAGATGTAGCTGTTGCAAGGGGGCATAATTATAACATTCAGGGTGGGAGATATAGGAGGGATATCCAAGGTAGGTTCTTTACTGAGAGAGTGATTAGGGTGTGGAATGGACTGCCTGCTGTGATAGTGGAGTCGGACACTTTAGGAACTTTCAAGCGGTTATTGGATAGGCACATGGAGCACACCAGAATGACAGGGTGTGGGATAGCTTGATCTTGATTTCGGACAATGCTCAGCACAACATCGAGGGCCGAAGGGCCTGTTCTGTGCTGTACTGTTCTATGTTGTACCCTCAAACAAACCATTGTTTGCAGGAAACTACCCAGCCTTCAGAACAGCGACCACGACACCACACAACCCTGCCATTGCAATCTCTGCAAGACATGCCAGATCATCGACATGGATACCACCATTACACGTGAGAACACCACCCACCAGGTGCGGGGTACATACTCGTGCGACTCGGCCAACGTTGTCTACCTCATACGCTGCAGGAAAGGATGCCCCGAAGCGTGGTACATTGGCAAGACCATGCACATGCTGCGACAACAGATGAACGGACATCGCACAACAATCTCCAGGCGGGAATGTTCTCTGCCAGTCGGGGAACACTTCAGCAGTCAAGGGCATTCAGCCTCTGATCTCCGGGTAAGCGTCTCCAAGGCGGACCTCAGGACGCGCGACAACACAGAATCGCTGAACAGAAATTTATAGCCAAGTTCCGCACACATGAGTATTGCCTCAACCGGGACCTTGGATTCATGTCGCATTACATTCATCCTCTACCATCTGGCCTGGGTTTGTGAAATCCTACCAACTGTCCTGGCTTGAGACAATTCACATCTCTTTAACTTGGGATTACCCCTCTCTCTGGATCTGTAAAGACTTAATTACCTGTAATTGCTCGCATTCCAAGTATTGTCTTGCATCTTTGACTTTGTCTATATATATATATATGTTTCTGGAACACCTCTTCATTCACCTGAGGAAGGAGCAGTGCTCCTAAAGCTAGTAATTTGAAACAAACCTGTTGGACTTTAACCTGGTGTTGTAAGACTTCTTACTTTAAACAGTGTGGCATAGACTATTTAACCATCTAGATAGTGTTTCTATTTTTAAAGTAGCACAGCCATCAATCAATGCAAGTTCCAAATATTTCTCCATTACCTTATTGACCCCTTCTTCGTTTGCTTCAACTTTCTTTTTGACTTGCATCAGCTGCCACATGTCCTTCACCGGGCCCGTGCTGCTGCTGGACGTGGAGAACCTGCGGAGTGGCACTTGATCAGCAGCCTGGCTGCGGGCCAGCAGCTCGGGGGCACTGGGCAGCTGGCTGAGGGACTCCATGGCAGTCTGCAGCCTGGCCACCTTCTCCTCCAGCTGGTGGAAGAGCGAGACCGCCCTCCCGTTTTCCCCGGTCCGGGGGGACCTGCTGGGGGACCTGCCTGTGCTGCCGCCGCCCTCCTCCTCCTGCACGGGGCTGGTCGGGGTTTGCGGCTTGATGAACTCATTCTCCACCTCTCCCACCGTCTTCTGCGCCTCTCCGATGTGCAGCTGCTCCAAGATGCCGTGCAAGAGGGCGTGCAGCGCGTTGAAGTTGCAGACACCCACCTCGGGGGTGCCAATGGCCAGGTTCGTCAGCTCGGTTAAGGTGAACGTGTGTGTCATCTCTCTAACGATCACACATATGTCTCTCTTTTTGTGTTACTGTATTTTAATGCTAGCTCAAAAGTGCAAACCAAAGTCAGCGGCGAGCAATGGAACTTTATTGCCACCAAAGAGCCGCCCATTGAGCAAGCCCACCCAATCAGCCCCCCTCCCCCAACCTTTGCAATACCACAGTTGCTAAGTGACCGGAGCTGCCCCCATGGAAACGCCTTTATTCGGGCTGGTCCTGTCACCTGGGCTGCAAGCAGCCAAGGCAAAGGGACTTGGGTGACGTTTCTGCATCAGCTTCATCCCAGCAGATTGGTTTTGCCCAGCTCCAACCCGGGATGAATGGTTTCCCCCTTTGCACTGCCCGCAACAAGGCTTTTCCTATCCGCTCTGAAAACATCTGGGGGTCCATGGCAGCCAGTGTGTTCCAAGGACTGAATCTGTGAACCCACACCGACCTTGATGGCTCGCCATGGGCTTTGTCTGATGACCTTCTACTGGAGCAGGGTTGCCCACCGCCCGTTTTCTCACTGACCCTCCATATCCAAGTGTGATTTCCCCACAATGCAGGAAGAAGGACAGGGTGGGCGAGAGTGCAGTGGGATCAGTATCAGGTTGTGCAACAAAAAAGTGGACACCGACATCATTGTGACCAATGGCATTATTGTGTTATAAACAATGGTTCCAGACAGGTATGAGAATCTATAACATATAAAACTTCATCTTATCCAATACCTTAGTACTAGTCACAAGTGGCTAGCTGCATTTTGATTGGTAAATAAAAATTGAGAAATTGTCTTTTGGCGTGTCATCTCAGTATTTGTATGTGCACCATGTATGCATGTGTACTTTAACAATTTGGTATGTTTGAAGATAAAACATTTTTGATCCTCATGTGTGCTTTAATTCTTTCACTCTTGTTCGTTGTTGCTTTTGGTAAAATGCAGCACAGATGAGAATTTTTTGATGTCAACTAGGCGGCAGCAGATGGGGAATTGTGCTGGTGCTGTCATTCACATTTGCCTTGACAACTGGTTTGTGATACAGAGCAAGGCCAACAGAGTGGGTTCAATTCCCCTACTGGCTGAGGTTATTCATGAAGGCCCGCCCTTCTAAACCTTGCCCCTCGCCTGGGGTGTGGTCACCTTCAGGTTAAATCGCTACCAACCAGCTCTCTCCCCTCAAAGTGAAAAGCGACCTATGGTCATCTGAGATTATGGCAACTTTACTTGCTGTCATTGTTGTCTGCTCAACTAATCACTTTGAACACAGAGCAGCTCCAGGGTAGCAGAAGGCGGCAAGTGAAGGAGAAGTTTGAACAAGATCCTTCATGGCAAAAGCAGCAGCATCCAGCTATAGTCGGATTGGAGGACAGGGCAGATTTTGCGCACCTTTATTATGAATGTGAATGTTATAGTATCATATCCACCATTGAATCATAGAATGTGACGAATGTAGGAATTTCAGATATATATTGTCTTTATGTGTATTGTTGCTCGTTCTGGGTGAGTGTGCTTTACACTCAATTGGCTCTGTTTTATTCCTTAGCTCTAGAGTCGGCCGGTATCGTTATGATACCGCCACAAGATTCAAGTCCCAGTTCAGACCAATGACTCAATACACCAGTTAGTAAGTTCAAAACAAGACACATTTATTATTACAGTTATTTACTACTCATGCATATAACACTAAAAGACTAGGCTATTCCTACCACTAACAGGCCAATACTTATAGAACATAGAACAGTACAGCACAGAACAGGCCCTTCGGCCCTCAATGTTGTGCCGAGCCATGATCACCCTACTCAAACCCACGTATCCACCCTATACCCGTAACCCAACAACCCCCCCCTTAACCTTACTTTTTTATTAGGACACTACGGGCAATTTAGCATGGCCAATCCACCTAACCCGCACATCTTTGGACTGTGGGAGGAAACTGGAGCACCCGGAGGAAAACCACGCACACAGGGGGAGGACCTGCAGACTCCACACAGGGGGAGGACGTGCAGACTCCACACAGACAGTGACCCAGCCGGGAATCGAACCTGGGACCCTGGAGCTGTGAAGCATTTATGCTAACCACCATGCTACCCTGCTGCCCCGAACTTATCTGGAATAAAGAAACTGCCGGATCAGGGAACAATAGCCTCTTGCTTTGTCCTGGATCCGCAGGCTTCCAGTTGGTGTGGACTAAAGGGGTCAGGAGTGTCTACTCTTGTAGCGTGCGTTGTATGACACTTACTTGATGGCGGCTGCTGACCAGGCCTCTCCTTCTCAAGATCTTCTACTGCAAAGGTGTTCTGCTGGGAGGGCTGGTTGGTCAAGAAGAAAGAATCAGTCCTGGGACCTGACTTTTATAGGTCCCAGGGGCGTCACGCCCTTCTGAGCGGACCCTCTATAAACTTGCAATCGATTGGGTCTCTTCCCAATCGATTGATTTGAATTTCCCCAATAACGGGGCTGTTCCTTGATCACTGGGCGGTTCTTTCCATCTTATTTGTGTCCTTTGTTTCAGACTCCACTGGCACCGGGATGTCTGACCTTCTATAGAATATTTCAATCTCTTCTAATTGTTGTGTCCATTGTGCCTGGAAATCACCGGGAATCGCTCACTTAATATGTGCAGCTCGTTAGTTACAATGCTGTCTGGTTTCTTTAGCAGCTGGAATACACGGGGGATTCTGCAAACTGCTTATCTCTTTGCAACTGTCTACTTTTCCCTGTAACCTTTGCATTCTTCCATTTTGTGTGAGGAAGTGGCCAACCCAGGTGGCTATACTCCTTGTGATCCTAACGCAAAAGCGTGAAGGATCACCTAAGTACGGTGTCTTCGTACCCTGACCTCAGCGAGTTCCATGGCCTCTGCACTTTCCTCAACTATGCAGAAACATTTTATCTACCATCTCTATTTGGCACTATGTCATAGGGGACACCTTAGGGGACACTAACTCACCTTAAATAAACTATACTCACTCAAACAGCAAGCAAGATGGTGCCGGAGCGAGGCGACTCTCTGCAAGCTCTCCCCAACAGATCCACTTTTAACTTAACTTATACTCGTTCTAACCTTTTGAAAATTAATTCTAAAGCTAACATTATTACTAACCTCTCTCTTTTATCTTCTCTTGCAGGCTTGAAGATCCTCCGAGGCCCTTGGAGACCTTTTGACCCGATCCAACCTGACCTCCGTGACCTGGAAGATCGGGCCCAAACCGGAAGTGAAGCCCCGACCTCGATTTGGAGCCGACCCGGGCCTCGGAGCTCCAAACCCAGACTAACAACCGACGCCAGCCCCCGGATCGCCCGGCCTAGTCCCCGGCGCTCCCGACCCGACCCCCGACGTCAAGACCCCAAGAGACCCGCCCAGCCACCGACCCAGAGAGGCCCGCCCAGCAACCCGACCTACCTGGTGATGGAAGAAAGAAAAATCCACATGGAGGCCCCACCGTGCCGACTTCAAGATCCAACCCCAGGAGCGCCCAGGGAGGGAACAGACCATGGGACCTAGCCCAATCTGTCCCAGGAAGCCCCTGCCCAGGACCCCAGAAATAACGGAGACCGCGCACGAGGACCCGAACACGCTGCAAGGTATTCCCGCGCCCGCAGAACGCCGGGACCCATCCGGATCACAAACTCATCCCCCCAGCAACCCCGCTACCTCAACCAGCGCCCGTGACCCTGCCAGACGCGACCCCGGAAATGTAAACAGCGCCCTGGACCTCGCTAGCACCCTGGACCCCGCCAGACGCAACCACCTACCTTCCACAAGGGCAGACGTCTCCCATCGGATCCCAGGATCATCCAGCAGCAGCCGCCGACCGAGAAAGCGAGGGAAACGCAGCGGTCTGCAGGTTAGACTGAAGCAACGCGGTTTCAAGACCCCTCTCCCCAGCACACTCCTGGCAAACGTCCAAGCGATTGAAAACAAGCTGGATGAACTGAACGGCACACTTACCTCTCAGAGGGAAGTAAGAGACTGCTGTGTGCTCTGTTTCACAGAGACATGGCTCACCCCCGCCTCACCGGACTGTGCCATACAACCTCAAGGCTTCTCTATTCACCGGGCGGACTGCACGGCATCTTCAGGCAAAGCGAAGGGTGGACGGGTTTGCCTCCTCATCAACTCCTCCTGGTGCTTGGATGTGGTGACCCTGGCGACCTACTGCTCCCCAGACCTGGAATACTTGACCGTAAAGTGCCGCCCATACTATCTTCCACGTGAGTTCACTTCAGCCATTATCACAGCGGCCTACACCCACCCCAGGCAGAAGTGAGGAAGGCGCTGGATGAACTGTACACAGTTTTAAACAATTATGAAACGGAACACCCGGAGGCCTTGTTCATTGTGGCCGGAGACTTCAACAAAGCCAACCTCAAGAGTGTACTGCCAAAATTCCACCAGCACATCTCCGGTCCCACCAGGGACGACAACACTCTTGACCACTGCAACTGAAAAATCAAGGGCGCCTATCGTTCCATCCCCCGACCGCACTTTGGGAAATCAGACCATAAGACTGTTGGGGCCTCACGGTAGCATGGTGGTTAGCATCAATGCTTCACAGCGCCAGGGTCCCAGGTTCGATTCCTGGCTGGGTCACTGTCTGTGTGGAGTCTGCACGTCCTCCCTGTGTGTGCGTGGGTTTCCTCCGGGTGCTCCGGTTTCCTCCCACAGTCCAAAGATGTGCGGGTTAGGTGGATTGGCCATGCTAAATTGCCCGTAGTGTAAGGTTAATGGGGGGATTGTTGGGTTACGGGTTACGTGGGTTTAAGTAGGGTGGTCATTGCTCGGCACAACATTGAGGGCCGAAGGGCCTGTTCTGTGCTGTACTGTTCTATGACTGTGCTCCTTCTCCCGGCTTACAAGCAGAAACTCAAGCGGGAGAATCCAGCTAAGAAGGTTGTGCAGTGCTGGTCCGAGGAGACAGAAGAGCTCTTACGTGACTGCTTAGAGACAGTGGATTGGTTCATATTTAAGAACTCAGCGACTAACTTAAATGAGTATGCCACCACCGTCACAGACTTCATCAGCAAATGTGTGGACGACTGCGTGCCAAAGAAAGCAGTACGTACGTTCCCCAACCAGAAACCATGGCTCAACAGCGAGATTGACTCCCTACTGAAGGACAGATCTGAGGCGTTCAAGGCAGACGACCCTGTCCTATACAAGAAATCCAGGTACGACCGCCGCAAAGCCATCCGAGATGCCAAGAGAGAATATCAAACTAAGCTAGAGTCACAGACAGAATCTCGGCGGTTGTGGCAAGGACTAAACAACATAACTGGTTACAAAGCGAAGCCGAGCAGTATCTCTGGCAGCAGCGCACCCCTCCCCGATGAACTTAATGCATTCTATGCTCGGTTTGAGCAGGTAACCAACAATCCGCTGTTGAGTGCCCCAGCAGCCCATAATTCACCCATACCCACCATCACAGTTTCCAAAGTCAGATCGGCCTTCCTGAAAGTGAACCCACGGAAGGCGATGGGCCCGGACGGGATCCCTGGTCGTGCACTCAGAGCCTGCGCATACCAGCTGACAGAGGTATTCACAGACATCTTTAACCTATCCCTACTCCACTCCGAGGTACCCACCTGCTTCAAGAAGACCACCATAATACCGGTACCAAAGAAGAACCAGGCAACATGCCTCAATGACTACCACCCGGTGGCCCTGACGTCAGTTGTAATGAAGTGCTTCGAGAGGCTGATCATGAAGCGCATCACCTCCATACTCCCGGAACGCCTTAACCCACTTCAATTCGCATACCGTCGCAACCGGTCCACATCAGACGCCATTTCCCTGGCCCTACACATCCCTAGAGCATCTCGAAAACAAGGACTCCTACATCAGACTCCTATTTATTGACTACAGCTCCGCCTCCAACACCATAATCCCAGCCAAGCTCATATCAAAGCTCCAAAACCGAGGACTTGGCTCTCCACTCTGCAACTGGATCCTTGACTTTCTGACCAACAGACCACAGTCAGTAAGAATGAACACCAACACCTCCTCCACAATAGTCCTCAATACCGGTGCCCCACAAGGCTGCGTACTTAGCCCCCTACTCTACTCCCTGTACACACACGACTGCGTGGCAAAACTTGGTTCCAACTCCATCTACAAGTTTGCTGACGATACGACCATAGTGGGCCGGATCTCGAATAACGACGAGTCCGAATACAGGAGGGAGATAGAGAACCTAGTGGAGTGGTGTAACGACAACAATTTCTCCCTCAATGCCAGCAAAACTAAAGAGCTGGTCATCGATTTCAGGAAGCAAAGTACTGTACACACCCCTGTCAGCATCAACGGAGCCGAGGTGGAGATGGTGAGCAGTTTCAAATTCCTAGGGGTGCACATCACCAAAACTCTATCCTGGTCCACTAACGTCGACGCTATCACCAAGAAAGCACAACAGCGCCTATACTTCCTCAGGAAACTAAGGTAATTCGGCATGTCCACATTAACCCTTACCAACTTTTACAGATGCACTATAGAAAGCATCCTATCGGGCTGCATCACAGCCTGGTATGGCAACTGCTCGGCCCAGGACCGCAAGATACTTCAGAGAGTCGTGAATACCGCCCAGTCCATCACACAAACCTGCCTCCCATCCATTGATTCCATCTACACCTCCCGCTGCCGGGGGAAAACGGGCAGCATAATCAAGGATCCCTCCCACCCGGCTTACTCACTTTTCCAAAGTCTTCCATCGGGCAGGAGATTCAGAAGTCTGAGAACACGCACGAACAGACTCAAAAACAGCTTCTTCCCCACTGTCACCAGACTCCTAAATGACCCTCTTATTGACTGACCTCATTAACACTACACCCTGTATGCTTCATCCAATGCCAATGCTTATGTAGTTACATTGTATACCTTGTGTTGCCCTATTATGTATTCTCATATATTTTCTTGAATTTTGTTTAATTTCCTTTTCTTCCATGTTCTGAATTATCTGTTAAGCTGCTTGCAGAAAAATACTTTTCACTATACCTCGGTACACGTGACAATAAACAAATCCAAACCAATCCAATCCAACATTTTAAACATCCTAACTTCCGAACCTTACAAACAATAGCAGTATTACATTCCATTTCTCTGGCTCGGCAGTCGAGCTCAGAGTGTCACAATCAATTGAAAAAGTTCCTTTATTTACATGGCATGTCAATAACGAAAAGAAAATCCTTTTTTTACATTTCAAGGGGTTCGGGGGACTGATGGAAACCGAAGATAGGGGATCTCATCCTATATACCGTCGAGGTACGGGAGCAGTATGCTCTCCTTCGCCATTTCCTCATCCTAAAAGTCTGTACTATGATGCAGACAATCGCCAGTGCCAAAAGCGATTCTACATATGACAAGGAGTACCAAGTTAGAAATCTGGTACACCAGGTCGGGGTACTGCTGCTTGTTACTGGGCTCTGGGTAAACTGTTGAAGGGAAGCATTTACGGCCGGTGGAGTGGGGGTAAGGGGTTCGCGTTCGCGCGCAACCACATGGATCCCATAATGAGGAGTCCAGCAACAACTGGGGTCTTCATCTTCTTTCTTTTCTCTTTTCCTGTTCTCTTTTCGTGCTTTGATCTTGCTCTGATCCTGCTTTGGTCCCTCCTTTGAACGTCCGAAAGCTATGGGATCAAGCATAGTGTCTGTTAGTGTTCTGCTTAATACCTCGAATGATAGTATATCTGTCCTCTTGTGCCAATTTTCCCTTCATGAATGGTCAAGTCACTCCCTGTGACTCCCCTCATTTTTCTTTTCTCAAAACCAATTTACGACCAGGCATATACTCAAATACTGTACCACTGCGAGCCGTCTCGCAGGCTTTGCAATTTACCTGATGAACCAATGTTCCTAGATGTAAATTGCATGTGGAATGGCAACCAAAGGGCTACCTAAAACAAAGGAAACAAAAACAAACTTTTTAGAAATAAGACTTTCGAATGAGTTGCGTATGGGCCGCGACGGGTAAGATTTGGGTGGAATCCCCGGATAGGGCGTGCTGTGCTGTACTCGAGCTTAGCTGACCAGAGGGGGGTCCTCAAACAGGGCGGGTCCTCAATGCCGTTTCTCCACTGCCTGAGCAACCTGAAACGAACGGGCAAGAATGTAGTCATCATGGGGGTTGCCTCTTCTGTCCTCCAAACAGAAGAGCAGTTATGAAATGGGGTCCAGGCAAGCTCTCAGCTGGCCTAGCTGACCAGCAATCCTGGCAAGTTCCCGTAGGTATCGGCGGACAAACTGTGCGTGTGGCCGCAGAGCTACTGTTGCTGGAAAACAAACAAAACACAAACAAACAAACATGCAACAAACATACTGCAGGTTCCATCAGAAAAGGACACCGTTTATCTCTCAAGTGGTTCCTCTTTTAACATCATCTGGACACCTCAATCATTATCTTCTGCGAACAGGGTCGCAAAGGGGTTGCCGTGACGGGAGTCAGACTTAAAGACATCCTCTTCTCCCGGATCCCATATCCTTGTATGGATCAGGCGTTCTATGGTAGCATTGTGTGAACGGGGGTCCATCTCGTCGTTCCGGACGAGCCTGGAAGAATTGTCTCGGTGCCAAATGGTCGTGTCCAAATTTGTGTGAACGTTGTCGGGGTCGTCATAGTTGGGCGGGGGGTCTGGGTGTGGGTCCGGTGTTTTAATGTAAGTGATCTCCAAATCACTGGAGTCGGGTTCGTAGTTGGTGTGTGTGGGGTCTGTTGTATCAGGGCAGTAGAGAGGCGTGCTGTGGCTGTCGTCACAGTCGCTGTCTCTGCTGTGGCAGCTTGTGGGCATTTCGGGGCATGGTCTGAAGTCATTGGGTGGAGTCGAGGTCGAGTCCGATGAGGTGCTGGTCTGTAAGGGGGAGGGTGGAAATGCGTCTCTTGTGGGCGGGGCGTGGTGTTCTGCTGCGTCTAGCAGGACATGGTGTGTGTGGTTGGACTGTGTGCCATCTGCCTTTAACTGATTGATATGGAACCAGGCAGTCTTCTCGTTGGGGTACTTTATTTTATATACTGAAGGGCTGACTTTGTCCGCAATTGAGTATGGACCTGAAAATCTTGGGGTCAAAAACGTGCTGGGATTATAAACAGACAACATTACCTGTTGTCCAACCTGAAACTCTGTGGAATGTACTGTTCTGTCGAAACAAGCCTTGCTCTGTTTCTTTTTTCCCAATTTAACTGCGGCTGTTAACTGAGCCGATCTTACATTTTCCACTAATTGCTTTACTGCTGTCTCGTGTGTGAGGGCCGTCACTTTTGGGCTGGTCATGTCAAGTCCTAAAAGGAATTCAGAACCTTTCATGGGGCGTCCGGTCATGAGTGTGTGTGGGGTGAAACCTGTTGAAGCTGAAACCGTATTCCTTAAAAACATAAGTGCAAATGGGAGCACCGAATCCCAAGTCGTATTATTTTCCTGGACCATCTTTCTAAGGGTCGATTTTAGAGTCCGATTCATGCGTTCCACTATACCGCTGGACTGGGGGTGGTACGCAATGTGGAAATTTTGTTTATTGCCGAATATGGTCAGGACGTTCTTCATGACCCGTCCTGTAAAATGAGATCCCTGGTCCGACTCAATACTTCTGGGGAGCCCCCATCTAGTAAAGATGTGGTGTGTCAGGATCTTTGGGTTTGTTTTGGCCGTGTTAGTCCGTGATGGGAATGCCTCCACCCATTTGGTGAACGTATCAATGGCCACCAAAACGTATTTATAGCCATTCCTGCAAGGGGGCAATGGGCCTATAAAATTGATCTGGAGGTTAGTCCAGGGGCCATTAACGGGGCGAGTGTGATTGAGCTGTGCCTTCTTCGAATACCTCTCCAGGTTATTCTGTGCACAAACAATTTTCGATGTAATGTGTTACATCCTCTCTCAGATTTGGCCACCAACAGAGCTGTCTCAGGTGGGCTGCGATGTCCATGACTGTCATGGAATAAGGCAATCATTTGATTCCTATCCTTCTCAGGAACCACATACAGTTTATCTTTGAGAACCACACCATCATGTGTGGTCAGAGCGTGTTTAAACCTGTCATACAGGGCCAAAAACCTTCCTCTACTAATCTCCCCGAGATTGCTGTCCTGTCTTTGTGCCTGTACTGGGTCCTCAATGTTTGTCTGTGAGACCTGAACTGAACTCACAGGGGCGCTAGCTGGGGGTGTCCAAAAATGTGCGTGCCTGGAACCTGCTTTTGCCAGTGCGTCGGCTTTCACATTTCCAGGGGGGGATAACTGATGATGACTTCTCACTTGAATTATTCCATAAATCCTATCCTTTGCCTTTTCTAGGATATGGCGGAGCAATGGGGCTGATGGAAGGGGCTTTCCATCCGCGGAAACAAAACCTCTTGTCTTCCACAGGGGTAGAAAATCCGTCAAACTGTTGCAGACATATAGGGCGCGATTCTCCCAGAGAGGGAGAAATCGTAAGGCTGGCGTCAAAACCGGGCGGGTTTGACGCCAGCCTCCCCCTCCCCGACCGGGAACCGATTCTGGTCCCCGGTCGGGGCTAGCATGCCGCCGCCGTAAACTCCGGCATCGCGGGCTTAACGAATTTCGTTAAGCCCGCTTGCCAGAGTTTGCGCCGGCTGACGCGTCACATGACGTTAGCCGCGCATGCGCGGATTGGAAGACTCCAACCCGCGCCTGCGCGGATGACGTCATCGCGCATTTGCGCGAAACCCACGCATGCGCGGGCCGGGATGCCCATCAGCCGCCCCGCGAAGTGATACAGCGGGGCGGCGGAAGGACAAAGAGTGCGCGGGTATCGGACCCGCTGCCCGCGATTGGTGCCCACCGATCGCGGGCCCATGGCACCCTTGGCACGGCCGTGGTACTGCCGTGCCAATCGGTGCCATGGTTTTAAAAATCGGCACTTTACGGCCGTTTTTACGAACGGCCAGACCAGGTGTGTTTGCCGTTCGTAAAAACAGCCGTAAAGGGCTTGGAACTCGGCCCATCGGCCAGCTGAGAATCGCCGCTGGCCGTAAAAAAACGGCGGCAGCAATTCGTATCGGGAGTCGGGCGTGGGGAGAATAGCGGGAGGGCGTCAGACTAGCGTGGCCGTAAAATTTTACGAGCCCCGCTATTCTCCGCACCGTCGTGAGTGCGGAGAATTGCGCCCATAGACTATCAGAATATATATCTGCTGGGCTGGGGAACGAATCTGGGTGGTCCACTATGTAAGCTATGGCCGCGAGCTCTGCTGCTTGCGCGCCTAAGTGACCGGGTAACTTTAAAGATATCTCTTCTAATGCGCGTCCCTGCGCATCCTCTACATAGATGCCGCATCCTGTAATGCGCTCACCATTTAAACAAGTGGATGAACCATCCACATAAATCTTCAAGGGTGCACATGTGTTTGTGTGCTAGGGGCTTTGAGTTGAACTTCCTATCTCCCTGGGGGGCGTCTTTGCAATGAAGGGTCCTGTGTTGTGGAAGGGGGCTACTATCTCGCAATCATGGGGTTGTCCTGGGTATTGGATGTTGTCTGCTAAGAAGGTGTGTGTCTTAGTCCGTTTAACTGTGATGTCCCATCCTTGTAAAAGAAGTGTCCACCTAGCTGCTCTAATTTGGCTAACTGAACCGTCCTTCAGTCATCCGTCCAATACAAGCTGTGTGGGGGTGTGTTCGGTCAGAATCGTTATGGGGTTTAGTCAGGTAATGTACGAAAAGTACTGTACTGCCCAGAATACTGCGAGTAGGTGCCTTTCGTAGGCCGAAAATCCTTGCTCTACTTGGTCTAAAAGTCTGGAGGCATAAGCCATTGGTCGTACCTGCTCGTGCCGTTTTTGAAGGAGCACGGCCGAGAGGGTCAGATCTGTGCTTGTTCCCTCAATCGCATAGGGGGAAAGCGGGTCTGGAACTTGTAGTGCAGGGGCTGCGCTAAGGGCTTTATTTAAATCGTCCACAGCCTCTGTATGCTGCGGAAGCAATTCCCAAAGGGCACCTTTCTGGAGGTTTGAAAGTGGGGCTGCCTTTGTCACAAAATCATCAATATGGTTCTGACAGTACCCAACCAGTCCTAAAAACGACAGGAGGGCTGAATCATTTTGGGGAAGGGGCAATTTGACGATCGAGTCAATTCTTTTGAACTCGATCTCGCGTTTGCCATGCGTGATGATTGTACCCAAATACATCACTTTATTCTCCAATATTTGGGCCTTTCTGGGGTTCACTTTACATCCGATTGGCTGTAAGAGTTGTAGGAGTTCAGACAGAAGCGTGATGTGCTCTGCCTTGGTGTCTGTCTGCAGTAATAGGTCGTCCACATACTGTACCAGACATTCGGGTCGGGAAAATTTTGATAGTCCATTTGCCAGCTGTCGGTGGAAAATGGAGGGGGAGTTGTGGAATCCTTGTGGGAGGCATGTCCATGTGTACTGCTGACCTTTAAAAGTGAATGCGAATTTGTACTGGCACGCCTTTGCCAATGGGATTGACCAGAAGCCGTTGCTAATGTCCAAAACCGTAAAGTACTTGGAGTTGAGTCCCTGCTTGAGCATGGTCTCGGGACTCGTTGCTACCGTGGGGGCTACTGCTGGGGTAACTTTGTTGATTTCCCGATAATCAATGGTCAGGCGCCATGATCCGTCGGGCTTCCTCACTGGCCAAATAGGGGCATTATTAGTGGAGGCTACTGTCCTTAGTATGCCCTGCTCTAATAAACTCTCTATTACCTTTCCGATTTCTCCCTCCGCTTCCAGGGGAAATTTATACTGTCGTTGTGGTCTCGGGTCAGGTCCTGTAATCCGAACTGGTCCAGTCATTTTGCCACAGTCGTGCCGGTGACTGGCAAATGCTGTCCTGTGTTTGTTTAAAACTGCCCTAACCTGTTTGTCCATGCTGAGCGTGGTCGGGTCAAAACAATAGTCACCGACTGCGCTAATCCTATTTTCATACTCACCTACTGTGAGCGTTGCGGGTGCTCTGTCTGATTTTGCCATTCGCCAGACACACTGATTGACTGGGTCGAACGACAGGCTGTGTACATTCATAAAATCAATGGCAAGTATGTGTTCTGCTGTGTGGGGCACATCCACTAAAACAATGGGGTGTCTGGTGGAGATATTCCCTAGCTGAATTGGTACAGGGGCTGTAATTGTTCCTTGCTGTGAGTTTCCTGTAAAGCCGCTGAGTGTTATTGTGGCTGAAGTGGGCCACGTGTTTGCCTGTGGTGTACTGGAGGAATTAATGGTCGTGCGGGACCCTCCTGTGTCCCAGAGTAATTCAATGGGTTGTCCCCGAATTTTCGCTGTGAGTACTGGTCGTCCGGATCTGTCCCAGAGGGTGTCACAGACCCAAGTGGGGGAGCCCGAACACCGTCAGTTTGTTCCGTCCACATTGGTCTGTCCTGGCTGCGTCCCTATGCTGTGAATAAGCTTTGCTCTGTTCCTGTTCAGAGTGCCTGTCTGCTGGCCTCTCTGAAGTTTTTGTGGTGCACTGCATTGCCTAGCAAAATGCCCTAACTGTCCGCAGTTAAAACATGCCTGTGACTTCTGTGGGGGGCTGTCCCTCATTTACCCATGCGGTGTTTTGGTTCGCTCTTACTGCTTGGATGTCTACCTCGGTTTGTGCCTCCTCGGCTTCTTAAATGCTGTCTTACCATGAATAGATTGCTCCCAAGCGCGGGACAATCTTTTCAAGACCCATTTTTCATTATGGGCCTCTTCTGTGGGGTCGTAATTAGAGCAGGCTTTCTGTCCTGCCTCGGTGGCGTGGGAGATAATAGTGCGGGTCCATTTAACCATGTTATCTTGGGTCAAATGTGCGCGGTCTAATTCACCGAAAACTGCAGTGAAGTGAATCCACAGCCTTCCTGCAAATGCTGTGGGGTGCTCGGTCTTTTTCTGCCTACACTTGTTTAGGCCTTCTACTGGGTCTCTTCTGTTATACCCGATCGCATCCAAAATAGCTGTATGCATTTCTTCGAGGGTACCTCCTCCAACGTTCTGTGGGTCGGGGAGGGCTGCTACTACCGATGAGTCTAAACTCAAAACTGTGAGCTTAACCTGCTCTCGCGCATCAAGGCCGTACGTGGTCGCCTGCTGTTTAACTCTTGCAAAGAATTGGTGGGGGCTTGAAGTGGGGAGGAACGGGGTGATTTTCTCACACGCGTCCCTTAGTTGAGTCACGGTTAAGGGGGTGGTGTAAGTGATCTCGGGTGCGCCGTCTGCGGTTGCTTTTCGTTGGGTGGTGACTGGGTTCATTGGTGCGGGTGCTATCTGATCTGTGGGGGGTTAGGGCGCTTTCCTTTTCTGCTGCGTTTCTAGCGCACATGTTCCCTGAACATATCGCTGCGCTGTCTCGCTTAACTCCTGCCAATCTAGTGCATTCTCTTCCTCTAATTGCGTTCCAAAGGTTTCTTGGAAGCCATTCTGCACAGAAAGCAAAGATTGCAGCTCCACAATCTGCTTCCTACACTTAGCATGGTCCACTGTGCTTTGCCTTTGCTCAGTGGTGGCAGCATGGAGTGCCCTTAAAGCTGCCTTCAGGTCACTACACTGCTTCTTCAGTGTCTCTACCTGCTTCTCTGATTCTTGTCTTATTAAGACTGCACACTGCACATCCTGATAGGCTTTTTCGTATTGTACCTGGGAGCTGCTCAGATGGGCTAGACAAGACTGGTGTGCCCTCTTGGCATCATCTACCTCTCTATCCTTATCTGCCAACTTTTGCCTTAATTCTAAATTCTTTCAGTATCCCTGACATCCACTTTGCTCATTCTATTTCTCTCCTCTAAATCTGCTCGGAGCGTCGTGACGACCTCCTCTGTGTCTCGCAATTGTGCCAAGCAGGACACAATTGCCATATGCTTACATGCTTTACTCAAACCTTTCTTATGAATTTCAGTTCTCCCACCAAGTATGCCCTATACTCCTGGGACCAGTCTCCTCATTCGAACAAAACTCACTCCAAAGGGGCCATCCTTTCCCTTTGAGGTACTTCCTGAGTTCCAGCTCCCAAACGGGACACTGACCTACTCTTGGGGGTGCATGAGGCGTTCCATTGCCTGCATGGCCATCTCTTCTATCTTATGCTCTCTTTTAAATTTGGAACGAGGTATATTAAGGCGGTGTTATAAAACACGGGTATGGCTTTCGCTATTTTCCAAATTATAAACTCCCGACAGTTTGTCGCTACTAAAATCTCTCGGTTTTACCTTATAACCCTGTTAGTTACGCATGCAAAAGCACACTTCCGAATTATGAGGATTGATATGAACTACTTGAACACTTGTGGTTTTTCCTTTTCTCAATTGGATTTCTAATTCAAATTGCTGGGTTCTCTCGGAGTGGGGAGGCCACTTCTAGTCGAGTCCCGTCAGAGTCGCCACTAAATGTTGCTCGTTCTGGGTGAGTGTGCTTTACACTCAATGGGCTCTGTTTTATTCCTTAGCTCTAGAGTCGCCAGGTATCGTTATGATACCGCCACAAGATTCAAGTTCAAGTTCAGATCAATGACTCAATACACCAGTTAGTAAGTTCAAAACAAGACACGTTTATTATTACAGTTATTTACTACTCATGCATATAACACTAAAAGACTAGGCTATTCCTACCACTAACAGGCCAATACCTATCTGGAATAAGGGAACTGCCGGATCAGGGAACAATAGCCTCTTGCTTTGTCCTGGATCTGCAGGCTTCCAGTTGGTGTGGACTAAAGGGGTCAGGAGTGTCTACACTCATAGCGTGCGTTGTATGACACTTACTGCTGACCAGGCCTCTCCTTCTCAAGGTCTTCTACTGCAAAGGTGTTCTGCTGGGAGGGCCGGCTGGTCATGAAGAATCAGTCCTGGGACCTGACTTTTATAGGTCCCAGGGGCTTCGCGCCCTTCTGGGCGGACCCTCTATAAACTTGCAATCGATTGGGTCTCTTCCCAATCGATTGATTTGAATTTCCCCAATAACGGGGCTGTTCCTCGATCACTGGGCGGTTCTTTCCATCTTATTTGTGTCCTTTGTTTCAGACTCCACTGGCGCCAGGATGTCTGACCTTCTATAGAATGTTTCAATCTCTTCTAATTGTTGTGTCCATTGTGCCTGGAAATCACCGGGAATCGCTCACTTAATATGTGCAGCGCGTTAGTTACAATGCTGTCTGGTTTCTTTAGCAGCTGGAATACACGGGGGATTCTGCAAACTGCTTGTCTCTTTGCAACTGTCCATTTTTCCCTGTAACCTTTGCGTTCTTCCATTTTGTGTGAGGAAGTGGCCAACCCAGGTGGCTACAGTATTTGATGCAGTACGGGTTAATAGCCTTAGTTAGTGTGTGATGGCTGCAGTCATGTTTTTAAAAGAAATCCTAGTTTGAAAGACAACCAAGCTTTTTGGAGCCAGGGTGCAAATAAAGCATCGCGGGCTAATGGAATGTTGGTTTGATTAAGGGGATTGCATGTGGAGTTAATTAGATTTCCGCTTGGTAAGATGATATAATTACTGGGAGGAGACAAGGTATCGGGTATTTTGCAGTTGTGAGTCAGTTGGAAATGTAAGCAGAAGTCAAGCATCTCAGCTCAGTTAAAAGAAATGTCTGTAACTAGATTAGCAGTTTCTTCCCAGCAGTTCAGAGAAGTGTGATTAGAAAGTGAGCTGAAACAAGCTGAAGCACATTTTGAAGCAATGCATGCAGAGTTTCTGCATGGGTCTGACATGATTCAGGTCTTTTCTTTAAATCAGTGTCAAAAGATCTCTCTCTTACAAAGAACATCTCAGTAAAGCAGGTATTCCTGCGGGCTAATAACAGTGGATTGAGAGATGAGGGGATGAATTCTCCGCCATCGGGATTCCCGTTTTACCAGCTGCCCGATGTTTCCGACGGCGTGGGGCAGCCCCACACTAGAAACCCCATTGATCAGTCGGCAAAACAGAGAAACCCGCCCAAGATGTTTTTATATGTTGTTTGAGTGAGAATAAAGATAGCAGTTAAGGGTTACTGTATTCACTATATTAATAAGCATTATTTAAGCTTATTTATGTAAGCTATTTTCTGGTGCTCAAGATATTTTAATATTGTGATAGTAATAAGGTGTTTTAATATACCATGGGCCGGATTCACCAAAAATGGGGTATGTACCCACGACAGAGTAAAAATACTGGCGTTTTGCTCCAGACTTTCCTGAAAAAAATAAAGAATAATTCACTAACCTGCAAGGGGCTGGCAGGGACCCGGGGAGCTTCAGGCAGCTTTAGCTGCGGATACGGGCCCGCGAACGTCCGGTTCTGAGTCTGCGCATGCGCACGGAGGCGGCCTCCAGTGGCCGCGCCGAATGTGATGGCGGACTCGAACCACAGGCCAGGAAACAAGGTCCCACCAATCTGCCCCGCGTCGCTTCATCTGACCCGTCCGATCGCTGCCCCGGCCGCCCATAAGGCCCCACTGGATTCCCCCGCAGTGCTGGATTCCCCCGCACCCTATCAGGGCGGCCACGGACTGAGTTCGCAGCCGCCACGTGTGAGTCCCAACCGGTCAGACGTGGTTAGAACCACGCCGTCACGGAGTATCACTGAGAGGGCCTCTGGCAATGGCCCCTTAGGGGCACGTCGTGATTCGCAGGCGAGTGGTTTTCCGGGGACCCATTCCTCGTGTAAAAGTTGATTCTCCACCCCCGCGCCAAACGCAATTTCGCACGGGTCTGCGTAAAATCCAGCCCCATACCTTTATCTCTTAATGAAATCACTCCTATAGTGAGGTATCCTTTCTTCAGTCTTAAAAAATTAAAATAAAATATTGGGGTTTCTGTCCAGTATCCTAGCCATTGTCGGGGTCTGGTCCAGGCTTGTAATAAGAATGATATAGTACAGGAGGTCATTCGGCCCACGATGCTTCTCAGGTAGAATTAGGAATTAATACTACTTGCTTACTCACTTTTGTTTTGTTCAAGTACTTTTCCAATTGACTTGATTATTGAATCTGCTTCCATCATCCCTTCAATTGTGAATTCCAGATCACAACAAATCATTGTGTGAAATGAGGTTTCCCTGCTTCATCGCTAGATCTTTTCACAGTCAGATTAAGTCTGTGTCCTCAGGGCAGCACGGTGGCACAGTGGTTAGCATTGCTGCCTGCGGCGCTGAGGACCCGGGGCGAATCCCGGCCCTGGGTCACTGTCCGTGTGGAGTTTGCACATTCTCCCCGTGTTTGCATGGGTTTCGCCCCCACAACCCAAAAGATGTGCAGGGTAGGTGGATTGGCCATGCTAAAATTGCCCCTTAATTGGAAAAAATAATTGGGTACTCTAAATTTTTTTTTTAAAGTCTGTGTCATCTGGTTACTTTTTTAAAAATCCAATTAGGGGGCCATTTAGCGTGGCCAATCAACCTGCACATCTTCGGTTTGTGGGGCTGATATCCACACAAACAGGGAGAGAATGTGCAAAGTACACAGGGACAGTGACCCGGGGCTGGGACCGAACCTGGGACCTCGGCGCTGTGAGGCAGGTCCTCTGGTTACTGACCTTTCTCACACCAGCAACAGTTTATCTTTATCCACTCAATCAAAACTGGTCATGATTTTGAACACCTCCATCTAATCTTCTCTGCACTGAAAAGATCTCCAGCTTCCACTGAGTTATAGAACATAGAACATAGAACAGTACAGCACAGAACAGGCCCTTCGGCCCTCAATGTTGTGCCGAGCCATGATCGCCCTACTCAAACCCACGTATCCACCCTATACCCGTAACCCAACAACCCCCCCCCTTAACCTTACTTTTTTTTATTAGGACACTACGGGCAATTTAGCATGGCCAATCCACCTAACCCGCACATCTTTGGACTGTGGGAGGAAACCGGAGCACCCGGAGGAAACCCCCACACACACAGCGGGAGGACGTGCAGACTCCACACAGACAGTGACCCAGCCAGGAATCGAACCTGGGACCCTGGAGCTGTGAAGCATTTATGCTAACCACCATGCTACCCTGCTGCCCCTAGTTATGTACCTCCCTTGCACCATTCTAGTGAAATGACTTAACTTTGTTTGTAAAGGATGGTGCTCAGGTGAACACACCTATTCCAGGAGTCCCAGCTAGTGGTTTATAAAGATTGGTTCACCTTCATTGCTTTTCTACATGACTTTAGAAACTTATAGAATTTAGTATTCATAAAAAAGCAGTACTGGAAAAATTAATGGGACTAAAGTGGATAAATCCTCTGGACCTGATGATCTGATGGGGGCATTCTAGCGAAGTTTGCCGATGATACGAAGTTAGGTGGTCAGGCAGGTAGTGCTGAGGAAGTGGGGAGGCTGCAGAAGGATCTAGACAGTTTGGGAGAGTGGTGCAGGAAATGG
Organism: Scyliorhinus canicula; assembly: GCF_902713615.1. NCBI lineage: Eukaryota > Metazoa > Chordata > Chondrichthyes > Carcharhiniformes > Scyliorhinidae > Scyliorhinus > Scyliorhinus canicula. The sequence continues at coordinate 71,186,102 of NC_052160.1, read as the reverse complement.
CTGATGCAATTCAACGTGAGAAAATGTGAAGTCTTGCACTTTGGAAAAAAGAATCCAAGCATAGACTACTTTCTAAACGGTGAGAAAATTCATAATGCCAAAGTACAAAGGGATCTGGGAGTGCTAGTCGAGGATTCCCTAAAGGTAAACATGCAGGTTGAATCCGTGATTAAGAAAGCGAATGCAATGTTGTCATTTATCTCAAGAGGGTTGGAATATAAAAGCAGCGATGTGCTACTGAGCCTTTATAAGGCTCTGGTTTGGCCCCATTTGGAGTACTGTGTCCAGTTTTGGGACCCACATCTCAGGAAGGACATACTGGCACTGGAGCGTGTCCAGCGGAGATTCACATGGATGATCCCTGGAATGGCGGGTCTAACATATGAGGAACGGCTGAGGATCCTGGGATTGTATTCATTGGAGTTTAGAAGGTTAAGGGGAGATCTAATAGAAACTTACAAGATAATACATGGCTTAGAAAGGGTGGACGCAAAGAAACTGTTTCCGTTAGGCGAGGAGACGAGGACACGTGGGCACAGCCTTAGAATTAGAGGGGGTAAATTCAGAACAGAAATGCGGAGACATTTCTTCAGCCAGAGAGTGGTGGGCCTGTGGAATTAATTGCCGCGGAGTGCAGTGGAGGCCTGGACGCAAAATGGCTTCAAGGCAGAGATAGATACATTCTTGATGTCGCGAGGAATTAAGGGCTACGGGGAGAATGCTGGTAGGTGGAGTTGAAATGCCCATCAGCCATGATTGAATGGCGGAGTGGACTCGATGAGCCGAATGGCCTTACTTCCACTCCTATGTCTTATGGTCTTATCTACATCCCAGAATGTTGAAAGAGGTGACTGGCTGGATAATGGATGTGTTGATGATCATCTTCCAAAATTCTGCAGATTAAGGAATGGTTCTTGTAGATTGTAAGATAACAAATGCAACCCCGGTATTAAGAAGGGAAGGAGAGAGAAAATGGGAAATTACAGACCTGCTAGCCTTGTGTCAACAGGAAAATCTATTATAAAGGATCTGATTACTGACCACTAAGAAACTAATGGTAGAATTGGTTAGAATCAACATCGATTTATGTAAGGAAAATTTGATAAACTTGTTGGGGATTTTTGAGGATGTGACGAGCAGAATAGATAAAAGGGAACCAGTGGATATTGTGTATTTGGATTTCCAGAAGGCTTTTGATAAGGTGCCACACAAGATGTTGGAAAAGAAAATTAGAGCACATGGATTGGGATTAATACTGCAGTAGCATGGATTGAAAATTTGTTAACAGACAGAAAACATTGAGTAGGAATAAACGGGTCTTTCTCAGATGGGCAGACGGTGACCACAAGGATAATGCTTGGACCCCAGTTCCTCCTGTAGCTGCTAAGCTCCTTCTACTCTCGCTTCCAATTAAAACCAAACTCAAAATGCTCTTTTCCCTAAAAGTGGTCCCTGGTTACTAAGCAACATCTCATTCTGTCCCTGGGCTTGTATTTACTATCCCATGTAAACTCTCAGTCCAATCAAAACACAGTTTGAACTGAAACCAAAAACCTCCATACATGCAAACACATTTGTCTAACATTAATCTAACTAGAGTTGCACACTTCCTCAACAGAAACACTAAATTAAATCCAAACCTTATTTCTAACATCCGACAATACAAACACATATCACTTAAAACTATTTCTGGATCTGTAAATTTCAATCAAATTACACCTTAACCGTCTAAATTCCAGGGAATACAACCCTAGTTTGTTCAATTGCTCCACATAATTTCACTCTTAGAGTCCAGGTAGCATTCTGGTATTTCAAAGTGTCCACCGCCTCTTAATCTGATTGTCCAGTGTCTGTGTCGCTCAGGTATAATTCAGAAACAATAAAGCTGAAAATCCTATACTTCAATTAAGTTCTTTGTTCCTGGTATTCTCGAAACAGGACCGTTTTGCTTACCCTAACTTCCCCAAGTTGTTGGTCCCAATGATTGGTTCCCAACCCCAAACCTCTCGAATATCCTTTCAAACTGGCTCATGGAATCCTTCACCCTGTCCCAGGCAAACATCATACCACGTGGAATTCTCTAACCATTATTATTGAAGCCCTACAACTATCACATTACACTACTTATCCCCCCCCCAATGCCCCTCCAAACCGGGATCAGCATTCTGGATGTCCTTCTGGTTGTTTTAATTGTTATCCTTGCAGGTAACAAATACATTCTACCTATTGAATAGGACAGCATGGTAGCATTGTGGATAGCACAAATGCTTCACAGCTCCAGGGTCCCAGGTTCGATTCCGGCTTGGGTCACTGTCTGTGCGGAGTCTGCACATCCTCCCCGTGTGTGCGTGGGTTTCCTCCGGGTGCTCCGGTTTCCTCCCACAGTCCAAAGATGTGCAGGTTAGGTGGATTGGCCATGATAAATTGCCCTTAGCATCCAAAATTGCCCTTAGTGTTGGGTGAAGTTACAGGGTTATGGGGATAGGGTGGAGGTGTTGACCTTGGGTAGGGTGCTCTTTCCAAGAGCCGGTGCAGACTCGATGGGCAGAATGGCCTCCTTCTGCACCGTAAATTCTATGATAAATCAGCTTCTCCAGAGCCTTTCCTTCCCTATTTCATTTGGGTTCCCATTACATTGTATACAATCAGTCACTCCAACCCCATTCTGAACCTATACCTTTCTACATGGTGTGACGGTGCAGGGAGAAAATTGTACAAATGCTGCACCCCTTTGTGAAACAGTGTGTCCTACTTAGAACAGCCAGAAAGGTTTGGGGCAGAGACATGGTGACAACTCCTGCAGCTCTGTTCACACTGGGGAGTCTGACTCTTCACAAACTCTTACATACAGGAGTTCAGACACACAATCTACTCGGCCATGTCTTAGTCTAGATTATTTATCTCTACTTCTTAGATTGTTGGGTGTCATGTGAGAGTACCTTTAAGAAATGGGTTTTTAAGAAATGTACCTTTAAGAAATGGGTGTTATTAGTGATGTCAGAGTGTGGGTGGAGCTAGGCTGTCGGTCAGCTTTTTACATTTGTTTTAGGCTGTTTGCTGCAGGATGTGTTTTAGTTTGGCTTTCAGTGTTGGAGCTGAAGCCAGACAAAGCAGGTGTACTGCTGTTCTCTCTGCCATGGAAAGACTATCTCTTGATCATTTGGTGAATTCAGAATTATAAATTTTCTCAGTAGTAAACCTATTGTGCTTCTGTTAAAAGGTGTTTCTTTTGTCTTCTGGATGTTGTTGGGAAGATTAAGGATTACTTAATGTTGTATTCTTTGGGGGTTGTATTTGAATTGATGGTTGCTAAGATATTCACTGTATGTTTTAAAGAGGTTAACTTGAGTTCATAGAATAGCGGGCAGCACGGTAGCATGGTGGTTAGCATAAATGCTTCATAGCTCCAGGGTCCCAGGTTCCATTCCCGGCTGGGTCACTGTCTGTGCGGAGTCTGCACGTCCTCCCCGTGTGTGCGTGGATTTCCTCCGGGTGCTCCGGTTTCCTTCCACAGTCCAAAGATGTGCGGGTTAGGTGGATTGGCCAGGCTAAATTGCCCTTAGTGTCCTAAAAAATAAGGTTAATTGGGGTTGTTGGGTTACTGGTATAGGGTGGGCATGAGTAGGGTGATCATTGCTCAGCACAACATCGAGGGCCGAAGGGCCTGTTCTGTGCTGTACTGTTCTAATTCTAATTCTAAACATTGTTTTGCTTTAAAAAATACTCTTCAATTTCTGCTGTACCACACCTGTAGAGTGGGCTGTGTGCTCCCCATACCACAATCTATTAAAAGTTTTGGATCAGGTGAACTCCATGATACACTTTGGGGTTCTCTAAATCCTGGCCTCTAACAAATTGGGGGCTCGAGCGGGATAAAAGTCTATCTATTGGATTGGCTTGGTGAATTTAAAGACAGTGAGGAGTGGGCATATTGTGGTTGCTTTTCAGGTGTGGCACTCCAGTTTAAGTGGGGAGTGTGTTGTGGACAATGGCTCTTTCAGAGGCTCTGAAGTTTTTTGGTGTGGTGACGGTCACACACAGTACCTTACGGACAGAGACGAAAAGCAGACTGTTAGATTTGGCAAAGAATTACAGTTAACATAACCTGACAAAATGTGAAAAGATGAGGTCACTATGGCGGTGGCTAAGCATTTAGAGTTGCCTGAGATACAGTTTGACTTATTGGAAATGGCAAAAATTCAGTTACAAATTAAACAAATGGAACATGAGAAAGAATTAAAGCAGCTTGAATACGAAAGAGAGGAAAAAGAAAGAGAGAGCACGGCAAAAGAAAGAGAAAGAGAGAGAGAGGAAAAAGAAAGGGAGAGAGAAAAAGAAAAGGAGAGAGAAGAAAGGAGAAAAGAAAGAATAGCTCGAGCAGAACAAAAAGAAAGAGAAAGGGAGATACCGATCAGGGAAAAAGATAAAGAGAGTTTGAACTTCCGAAAATGGCCATGAAACATGACAGTCAGTTTAAATTGGCAGACGTAAAGGGAAACGTGCAGTTGAAAGATAGTGATGAGGATAGTGAGAAAGAGCGACAAAGTCGAAGGCTTGGTGGGGATCTATTTAAATATGTCCAAGCATTGCCAAGGTTTGATGAGAAGGAGGTGGAAGCCTTTTTCATTTCAGTTGAAAAGGTGGCTAAACAAATGAAATGGCCACAGGACATGTGGGTATTGCTGATTCAAACAAAGCTGATAGGTAGGGCTAGTGATGTGTTTGCATCATCACTGAAGGAGGTATCTGGGACGTATAAGGAGGTGAAAAAATCCATCTTAGGTGCATATGAACTAGTGCCTGAAGTTTACAGACAAAGGTTCAGAAATTTAAGGAAAGAATTTGGTCAAACATACATTGAGTTTGAAAGGCTCAAACAGAGTAATTTTGTTAGGTGGATAAGGGCTTTGAAAATAGACCAAACGTATGAAGCTCTCAGAGAAATTATACTTTTGTAATAGTTTAAAAATTCAATTTCTGATGTAGTGAGAACTCGTGTGGAAGATCAGAGGGTTAAAGCTGTGAGATTAGCAGCAGAAATGGCAGATGATTATGAATTAGTTCATAAATCAAAGCTTGGTTTCCGACATCAGTTTCAGCCTGTGAGGGATAGAAACTGGTGACATGAGAAATATTCAAGTGGTAAAGGTAAAGGTGATCTGATGGGAGATAATTTGGAGTGTATCTCAGATTAAAAAAGAAATCCAGGAGGGTGGAAAGAAATGAAAAATTTCAAATGTTTTCACTGTATTAAACTAGGCCATGTAAAGTCACCGTGTTGGTGGTTGAAGAAAAACACTAGGAAGGCTGATGTGGTAAAATAGGATAAGACAGTGGGGTTTGTTAAAGTGGTAAAGGAAAGCCCAAGTGAAGCGAAGGCGGTGCAAAAGATTATACAGCCTGATCAAGAGGTGATTGATCAGAAGGTGCCAGATTTCTTTATAGAATTTACTGGTGTGGGTAAAGTTTATTCATGTGTATCAGGAGGAGCAGGTAAAGAAGTCACAATTTTAAGAGCTACGGGAGCTAGTCAATATTTAATGGTAAGAGGTGAGGAGTTATGTAGTTTGGGAAGAATGTTGCCAGATGTGGAATTCAGGGTGAAATGAGTAGTGTTCCATTATGTAAGGTAAGGTTGGAAAGACCAGTGAAGAGTGGTGAAGTGGTAGTAGGAGTAATAGAGAAACGATCTTGTCCAGGAATAGAGTTTACCTTTGGTAATGATATAGCTGGATCGCAGGTGGGAGTAATGCCTACTGTGGCTGATAAGCCAGTGGAAAATCAGACAACTGAAGTGTTGAAGTGAAATGAAATGAAATGAAATGAAAATCGCTTATAGTCACGAGTAGGCTTCAATGAAGTTACTGTGAAAAGCCCCTAGTCGCCACATTCCGGCGCCTGTCCTGGGAGACTGGTACGGGAATCGAACTGTGCTGCTGGCCTGCTTGGTCTGCTTTAAAAGCCAGCGATTTAGCTCAGTGAGCTAAACCAGCCCCTAAGTACGAGTACTTAGTGCGAAGTACGAGTATCCTGGGATTTTTCCGGATTGTGCAGTAACAAGGTCGCAAACTCGCATGTTAAGACAAGAGAAATCAAAGGGTGATGATAACATTGAAGTGCAATTATCAGAAACGATTTTTCATCAGATGGTTGAAAAAGAACAAGAACAGGTGGAGGATGAGGCGGATATTTTTCGTTCAGGAATATTGGCGGAGTTACAACAAACATTTCTAGAAATAAAACGGATGTATCAGAAAGCAAGAGGAATCTGAGAGTATATCAGAGTGTTGTTACTGTAAAAGTGATTCCTTGATGAGAAAATTAAGACCTTTACATATGCAGGTGGATGAAAAGTGAGCAGAAGTTCATCAAGTAGTATTGCCGTTTGGGTATAGAAAGGAGGTGTTGCGAGTTGTACATGAGGTATCAGTGGGAGGTCATTTGGGAATAAGGAAAACTCAAGCTAAAATCCAGAAACATTTTTATTGGCCTGGCTACATAAAGGTGTAGTTAAATTTTGTCAATCATGTCAAGTGATAGGGAAACCTCAAGCAGTGATAAAACCAGTGCGCTTAATACCCATTCCAGCATTTGAGGAACCTTTTACAAGGGTCCTAATTGATTGTGTAGGACCACTTCCTAAAACGAAAAGTGGGAATCAATATCTTTTGACTATAATGGATGTGACTACTAGGTTTCCAGAGGCCATTCCAGTACGTAATATTACAGCTAAAAAGATTGTGGAGGAGTTACTTAAATTATTTTCGAGATATGGACGACCCACAGAAATACAATCGGATCAAGGATCAAATTTTAGCTCAAGGTTATTCAAAAAAGTTATGGATAGCTTAGGAAAAAACAATTTAAATCAACTGCGTGCTATCCAGAATCTCAGGGAGCGTTAGAAAGGTGGCATCAGACATTTAAGACAATGTTGAGGGCTTATTGTCACAATTATCCAGAGGATTGGAATAAATAAAGGAATTCCATTCGTACTGTTTCCAATTAGGAATGCAACTAATGAGTCAACCAAGTTCAGTCCTTTTGAACTAATTTTAGTCATGAGGTAAGAGGACCACTTAAATTGATTAAGGAAAAATAGGTGAGTGAGAAATCGGAACTTGCATTATTGGATTACGTGTCAAATTTTAGGAAACGATTAACTAGAGCTGGTGAATTGGCTAGACAGCATTTAAAAGTTGCGCAAAATGTGATGAAATGGGTAGCAGACAAGAAATCCAAAGTTCGTAGTTTTGCCAATGGAGATAGAGTTTAGTGTTGTTACCAGTGGTAGGTGAACCTTTAAAAGCTAGGTTTTGTGGACCTTTTCAGATTGAAAGGAAATTAAGTGAGGTGAATTATGTGGTAAAAATGCCGGATAGAAGGAAAATACACCGAGTGTGTCATGTGAGTATGCTTAAAGGGTACTTTGAAAGGAAAGGAGAGGAAAAAGGAAGAGGTTTTAATGATTCTAATGTTGTATTTTATATTTTCCCCGCGTCTTGACTGTGATAGAGAAATTCAAACAGCATTCATTAGGTAAGCAAAACTGAACTTTATTCACTAATTAGAACTGACTGCTAGCAGTAAATGGCTGATACTTGGAGTCGGAAAGCAGTCAATTACAAACTGCTGAGTCCGTCCCAAGTCTGCAATATTACAGAAAAAGAAGGCGATTCTTATACATTATAGGATCAAGATAACATGAATACAGCTTGGTCAGGAATTTGATTGAAAGTAAAACATAAGTAATAATACAATGGCGTCACCTTGCTGACCTTTAGGGGACTGGAGTCTCATATCATTATCTTGTCTTTGTTTTAAGAACTGGACAAACTTGTTTACGAACAGGAAGTGACAGTTGTTCAGCTTGTTATTTATTGAGACTGCTTCTAGGTTCAAGCCTTATCTAGACTCTCAGAGTCACCCAGTTCTCAGGACATGCTGTCTATGTGTATTCTGAATCTGTGTCTTAGGTTAAATTCAATTGTACCAAGAAGACTTGACTAGTTTTCCCATCATGCCATTATTTGCTTCACACAATACCACACTAACTCAAAGTGACGAACCGAATCCAGATGACTGTGAACTTGACATATCTCAAATTAAATTTTATTAAAAATTGAGTTAAATTGTTGATTTACCTTCCAGAGGAAAAACGAACTGATCTGAAAGAGTTATTGATATCACGTGGGCAAGTTTGTAGAGATAAATTGGGAAGTACTAAAATGGCTTTACATGATGTAGATGTGGGAAATACTGTTCCAATCAAACAACATCCATATAGACTTAACCCTTTAAAATTGGCACAGGTTAACAAGGAAATTGAAAATATGCTTAAAAATGGCATAATTGAAGTGGGTTGCAGCCAATGGAGCTCACCCATAGTGATTGTACCGAAACCAGTCGATACCCAACGGTTGTGTGTGGACTATAGAAAGGTTAATGCAGTTACAAGAACGGACTCTTATCCTATCCCATGTTTGGAGGATTGCATTGAGAGATTGGGACAATTAGCTTTTATTTCCAAACTCTATTTACTTAAAGGTTACTGGCAGGTACCTTTATCCGAAAGGGCGAAGGAGATTTCAGCTTTTGTGACTCCGGACGGTATACACCAATTCAAAGTTATGCCATTTGGCATGAAAAACGCACCAGCCACATTTCAACAGTTAGCTAACAAAGTTGTTTCAGGATTACCCAATTGTGCGGTATACATCGTCGATCTGGTAATATTCAGCCAGACATGGACAGAATATTTAAAACATCTGATGGAGTTATTCGATCGACTTCAGGAGGTGGATTTGGTGATAAACCTAGCCAAAAGTGAATTTGAAAGTTACTTTCCTTGGCCATACAACCGGACAGGGTCGAATGGTCCCACGGGATGTGAAAACAAAAGTTATTGGGGAGTTTCTGATACTCTCGACACAACGGGAAATAATGCGATTTCTTGGTATGAGTGGATTTTACCGGAAATTTGTACCGAATTTTAGCAGTGTGGTCGCTCCACTGATTGACTTGCTCAAGAAGCGTAACAATGTCCAGTGCATAGCGGAGTGTCAACGGGTATTTGATGGCCTGAAGGCTGTGTTAACCACTGTTCCTGTGTTAGCCATCCCAAATTGTACGAAACCATTCAAAGTGGTGATTGATGCGAGTGGTGGGTGTAGATACGTTGCTTCTACAAGACAACGACGAAGGGCTAGAGCGGCCTATTGGTTCTTTTTTCAAAAACTGAATTCTCACCAGATAAAGTATTGCACGATTGAGAAGGTGACTTTGAGTTTGGTGCTGGCATTTGCGACATTTTCACATTTATGTGAACAGCAATCCGTCTGACACCATTATGTATACTGATCATAATCCGTTGACGTTTTTGGAGCGATTCTGGAATAACAATGCAAGGCTGTTTCACTGGAGTTTATTGTTACAGCCATTTTATTTAATAATAGTACAAGTGGCAGGACGAGAAAACGTGATCGCTGATGCTTTGTCACGAATGTGATGAACGGAAGCAGATTCAATTGGAGGAAGAAGAACAAAAAAAAGTGGACTATATTATTATACCTGTTTGCATGTGTTGTTTTTTGAAACAAAAAATTATATTTACTGTGTGCATTTGTTAAAGGATAGTGAAAAGGTGAAAAATGAAACCATCTTGAGGTTGATGGGTTTTTTTTCTTGGGGGGAGGTATCATGTGAGAGTACCTTTTAAGAAATAGGTGTTTAAGAAATGTACCTTTAAGAAATGGGTGTTTATCAGTGATGTCAGAGTGTGGGTGGAGCTGGGCTGTCTGTCAGCTTTTTACTTTTGTTTTGGGCTGTTTGCTGCAGGGTGTGTTTTAGTTTCGTTTTCAGTGTTGGTGCTGAAGCCAGACAAAGCAGGTGTACTGCTGTTCTCTCTGCCATGAGAAGACTATCTCTTGATTATTTGATGAATTCAGAGTTATAAATGTTCTTAGTAGTGAATGTAAACCTAATATGCTTCTGTTAAAAGGTGATTATTTTGTCTTCTGGATGTTGTTTGGGAAGTTATTAAGGATTATTTAGTGTTGTATTCTTTGGGGGTTGTATTTGAATTGATGGTTGCCAAGATGTTCACTGTATGTTTTAAAAAGGTCAACCTGAGTTCATAGAATAAACATTGTTTTGCTTTAAAAAATACTTTTTGATTTCTGCTGTACCACACCTGTAGAGTGGGCCGTGTGCTCCCCAAACCACAATCAATTAAAAGTTGTGGGTCAGGTGAACTCCATGATAGACTTTGGGGTTCTCTAAACCCTGGCCCATTATAGAAGTATTTTCCTTTTCTACATTTTCACACTAAGTACTAAAACACTAGACAAATATTTACTGCCTCAACCACTACAAATATTAGAGCAAAAAGTATCATCTCTCTCATCCTTGGCACCAAATTCCCATCTTTTGCACGCTGCTTATAGATACATAGAAGATAGCAGCAAGATGAGGCCTTTTGGCCCTTCGAGCCTGCTCCGCCATTCATCACGATCATGGCTGATCATCCAACTCAATAGCCTAATCCTGTTTTCTCTCCGTAGCCTTTGATCCCATTCTCCCCAAGTGCTATATCCAGCAGCCTCCCTCTTGAATATATTCAATGTTTTAGCATCAACTACTTCCTGTGATAATGAATTCTACAGGCTCACCATTCTTTGGGTGAAGAACATGGAACATAGAACAGTGCAGCACAGTACAGACCCTTCAGCCCATGATGTTGTGCCGACATTTATCCTAATCTAAGATCAACCTAACCTACACATCTTCAATTTACTGCGGTCCATGTGCTTGTCTAAGAGTCGCTTAAATGTCCCTAATGACTCTGACTCCACCACCTCTGCTGGAAGTGCATTCCACACACCCACCACTCTGTGTAAAGAACCTACCTCTGACATCTCCCCTATACCTTACTCCAATCACCATAAAATTATGTCCCCTCGTGACAGCCATTTCCACCCTGGGGAAAAATCTCTGGCTATCCACTCTATCCATGCCTCTCATCACCTTGTACACCTCTATGAAGTCACCTCACTGCCTTCTTTGCTCCAGTGAGAAAAGCCCTAGCTCCCTCAACCTTTCTTCATAAGACATGCCCTCCAGTCCAGGCAGCATCCTGGTAAATCTCCTCTGTACCCTCTCCAAAGCATCCACATCCTTCCTATAATGAGGCGACCAGAACTGGAGACAATATTCCAAGTGTGATCTAACTAGAGTTTTATAAAGCTGCAGCAAAACCTTGTGGCTCTTAAACTCAATCCCCTTGTTCATGAAAGCCAACACACCATACGCCTTCTTAACAACCCTATCAACCTGGGTGGCAACTTTGAGGGATCTATGTACGTGGACCCCCAAGATCCCTCTGTTCCTCCACACTTCCAAGAATCCTTCCTTTAACCCTGTATTCAGCATTCAAATTCGACCTTCCAAAATGAATCACTTCACATTTATCTAAGTTGAACTCCATCTGCCACTTCTCAGCCCAGCTCTGCATCCTGTCAATGTCTTGCTGTAACCTGCAACAACCCTCAACACTATCTACAACTCCCCCAACCTTTATGTCATCAGCAAATTTACTAATCCACCCTTCCACTTCCTCATCCAAGCCATTTATAAAAACCACAAAGAGCAGAGATCCCAGAACAGATCCTTGCGGGACACCACTGGTCACTGACCTCCAGGCGGAATACTTTCCATCCACTAACACTCGCTGTCTTCTTTCGGCCAGCCAATTCTGTATCCAGATGGCCAGATTTCCCTGTATCCCATGCCCCCTAATTTTCTGAATGAACCTACCATGGTGAACCTTATCAAATGCCTTACTGAAATCCATATACACCACATCCACTGCCTGACCTTCATCAATGTGTCTGGTCACATCCTCAAAGAATTCAATGAGGCTCGTGAGGCATGACCTACCCCTCACAAAGCCATGCTGACTATCTTAATCAAACTATGTTTTTCGAAATAATCATAAATCCTATCTTTCAGAATCCTTTCCAATATTTTGCTCACCACAGATGGAAGACTGATGGGTCTGTAATTCCCAGGGATTTCCCTCTTCCCTTTCTCGAACAGATAGATCATCTGTCTCCTTATATCTGTCCGAAATGGTTTACCCTGAATCCTCAGACTGTGACCCCTGGTTCTGGACACACCTATCATTGGTAACATCTTCCCTGCATCTACCCAGTCTAGTCCCGCTAAAATTTTATAAGTCACTCTGAGATCCCCCCTCATTCTTCTGAACTCCAGAAAGAATAATCCCAACCTAGTCAATCTTTCCTCATAGGACAGTCAGTCTGATAAACCTTTGCTGCACTCCCTCGGGAGCAAGAACATTCTTCCTCAGAGAAGGAGACCAAAACTGCACTCAGTACTCCAGGTTAGGCCTCACCAAGGGCCTGTATAATTGCAGCAACACATTTCTGCTTCTATACTCGAAACCTCTCGCAATGAAGGGCAATATACCATTTGCCTTCTTTACCGCCTGCTTATTTTCAGTGAATGGTGCACAAGGACACCTAGGTCTCGCTGCACACTCCCCTCTCCCAATTTACAACTATTCAGGTAGTCATCTGTCTTCCTGTTTTTGCTTCCAAAGTAAATAATCTCACGCTTATCCAAATTATACTGCATTTGCCATTGATTTTCCCACTCGCCCAACCTGTCCAGATCATGCTGTGGGATCCCTACATCTTCGTCACAGTTCACACAGTTATGATGTACTCTCTTCTGCAAAACTCTGTGCCAATCAGTTGTCAAACACCATTTCCATTAACTGTTAAAACCTTATACTATATTAAAGGCACTATATTAATATAAGTTGTTGTGTTGACTTTCATTTATTAGCCTAGACTTTTATCAATGCTTCCCTCCGACTGTGTTAAGCTGGCTCCTGTAGCTTGTGAATTTATCCCCCTCCCCTTTTTTAAACACAGATGTGTGAAATTTGCATGGGTTTCTGTGTGAGTTTCCTCCCACAGTCCAAAGATGTGCAGGTTAGGTGGGGTTACGGATTATGGAGATAGGCGGGGGGGAGGGGGGGGGGGGGCTGCGGGGCCTAAATCGGGTGCTCCTTTAGAGGGTCAGTTCAGAATCGATGGGCTGAATGTGGCCTCCTTCTGCAATGTAGGGATTCCATGCATTCATGTAGCACATGCCATTCTCTGGCACCACCCCAATATCAAATTAGGACTGGATTGTGGCCAGTGTCTCCACAATTACCATCCTTACTTGCTCAGCAACTAGGATGCATCCCATACAGGCTGCATAACTTTTCTACTTTGAGAGCAGTCAAAATTTTCATTAGTTCCTCTTGATCTATTTTTATCCTATCCAGTATTGCTACGAACCCCTTCTTTACTACTTATTGGCAGCATCCCGTGCTCTTGGGAAGAGTATCCATTTAAGTGTTTAGCCTTGCCCTTTGACTCCACTAAAAATATCTCCTTCTTGTTCCCTAATCAATCTCACCTTTCCTTTGATTAATTACCCTTAAACACCCTACTTAGGTATTTGTAATAAAGATTTGTTGGTTCCTGATGAGATCTACCATGCGGAATTAGTGAAGTCTTTAGGGGCAGCACGGAGGCATGGTGGTTAGCGTCAATGCTTCACAGCTCCAGGGTCCCAGGTTCGGTTCCCGGCTGGTCACTGTCTGTGCGGAGTCTGCACGTCCTCCCCGTGTGTGCGTGGGTTTCCTCCGGGTGCTCCGGTTTCCTCCCACAGTCCAAAGATGTGCGGGTTAGGTGGATTGGCCATGCTAAATTGCCCGTAGTGTCCTAAAAAGTAAGGTTAAAGGGGGGGGGGGTTGTTGGGTTACAGGTATAGGGTGGATACGTGGGTTTGAGTAGGGTAATCATTGCTCGGCACAACATCGAGGGCCGAAGGGCCTGTTCTGTGCTGTACAGTTCTATGTTCTCTGTTTTATGTTCTTGCGACACTAAAACTCAGTAGAAATTGGAGTTAAACGTCTCAGATGCAAACAAGAATCTTTATTGCCTCTATTTGAAAAACGATTGAGAGAAACTTAAATCTATTCTCAATAAAGTCCGGCTAGCAAAATGACATAAAGAGAAGTAACTTGTAAACAATTTAACTTTCAAAATAATACAAAAATGGTTTCTTGTTTACGGCAAAACAGCTTCCATTTACTTCAAGAGTTAGGGTGGAAAAGTGAAAATATGAAAATAAGGATAGCGAGGAGTTAGATCAAAGTATAGGATGATCCTGGATAAAGATGGCCGTAAGGAACATAAGAACATAAGAACTAGGAGCAGGAGTAGGCCATCTGGCCCCTCGAGCCTGCTCCGCCATTCAATGAGATCATGGCTGATCTTTTGTGGACTCAGCTCCACTTTCCGGCCCGAACACCATAACCCTTAATCCCTTTATTCTTCAAAAAACTATCTATCTTTACCTTAAAAACATGTAATGAAGGAGCCTCAACTGCTTCACTGGGCAAGGAATTCCATAGATTCACAACCCTTTGGGTGAAGAAGTTCCTCCTAAACTCAGTCCTAAATCTACTTCCCCTTATTTTGTGGCTATGTCCCCTAGTTCTGCTTTCACCCGCCAGTGGAAACAACCTGCCCGCATCTATCCTATTTATTCCCTTCATAATTTTAAATGTTTCTAGAAGATCCCCCCTCATCCTTCTAAATTCCAACGAGTACAGTCCCAGTCTACTCAACCTCTCCTCATAATCCAACCCCTTCAGCTCTGGGATTAACCTAGTGAATCTCCTCTGCACACCCTCCAGCGCCAGTACGTGCTTTCTCAAGTAAGGAGACCAAAACTGAACACAATACTCCAGGTGTGGCCTCACTAACACCTAACACTAACAGTCCAAAGATGTGCGGGTTAGGTGGATTGGCTATGCTAAATTGCCCTTAGTGTCCTAAAAAATAAGGTTAATGGAGGGGGGGGGGGTTGTTGGGTTACTGGTATAGGGTGAATACGTTGACTTGAGTAGGGTGATCATTGCTCGGCACAACATCGAGGGCCGAAGGGTCTGTTCTGTGCTGTACTGTTCTATATCTTCTATATAACACCCTATACAATTGCAACATGACCTCCCTAGTCTTAACTCCCTCCTCTAGCAATGAAGGACAAAATTCCATTTGCCTTCTTAATCACCTGTTGCACCTGTAAACCAACCTTCTGTGACTCATGCACTAGCACACCTAAGACTCTCTGCACAGCGGCATGCTTTAATATTTTATCGTTTAAATAATAATCCCGTTTGCTGTTATTCCTACCAAAATGGATAACCTCACATTTGTCAACATTGTATTCCATCTGCCAGACCCTAGCCCATTCACTTAACCTATCCAAATCCCTCTGCAGACTTCCAGTATCCTCTGCACTTTTCGCTTTACCACTCATCTTCGTGTCATCTGCAAACTTGGATACATTGCCCTTGGTCCCCAACTCCAAATCATCTATGTAAATTGTGAACAATTGTGGGCCCAGCACGGATCCCTGAGGGACACCACTAGCTACTGATTGCCAACCAGAGAAACTCCCATTAATCCCCACTCTTTGCTTTCTATTAATTAACTAATCCTCTATCCATGCTACTACTTTACCCTTAATGCCATGCATCTATATCTTATGCAGCAAACTTTTGTGTGGCACCTTGTCAAAGGCTTTCTGGAAATCCAGATACACCACATCCATTGGCTCCCCATTATCTACTGCACTGGTAATGTCCTCAAAAAATTCCACTAAATTAGTTAGGCATGACCTGCCCTTTTTGTGAACCCATTCTGCGTCTGCCCAATGGGACAATTTCTATCCAGATGCCTCGCTATTTCTTCCTTGATAATAGATTCCAGCATCTTCCCTACTACCGAAGTTAAGCTCACTGGCCTATAATTTCCTGCTTTCTGCCTACCTCCTTTTTTAAACAGTGGTGTCACGTTTGCTAATTTCCAATCCACCGGGACCACCCCAGAGTCTAGTGAATTTCGGTAAATTATCACTAGTGCATCTGCAATTTCCCTAGCCATCTCTTTTAGCACTCTGGGATGCATTCCATCAGGGACCATCATGTTTAAGGAGAATCTTATCAGACTTTAGGCATCTATCTATACCTCTATACCGTCCTAATTGGTTTGGGTTAGAATCAAATACATTTGATTTGAGGGTAACTGTCAGTCCTTATTGTGCAACCTAAGTTCTGAATGTTTCATGTTTGAATATATGTGTGTGTTATGGAATGTGATTCTGTGCTTTTATCAAGACTGGTTTTAACTGGTTTTCTGCTGACTTTGCTTTTATCCACATTCTGGACAATGGTGCCTTCATATTGCTATGGTGCTTACTTGGCCTTGATCTGGTTACTGGTGCAGCTCATTTCTTAATGTCAAACTGTCTTTGAAAATATGTTTATTAGAACAAGAGCTTTTTCATCTTGCTTAGGGAAGATGTTGTTATCTCCAATTAGTTTATGCATGTGTCAGGCTTTTTGTGCCTCTGTTGAAGCTGTGTGTTTTGTCATGACCTGAGGTTATGAGTGATGAAATCCTCATTGTAAAATGGGTATTAAAATTGGGTCTTAATATTTACATTACAATAGCCGTTTTTACCGATCAGATCTATCAGGAAATAGTTGATTACTATCAGTTCCCTTTGATATCAGCTGCGAATCTATTCTCATACTTTTTCTTCATCTCTGATATTCTCTATTTTTAGGTCTATCTGAATTCATCTTTGATCTCTAGTGTATTAGAAATCCTAGAACTTATATTTCCCTTTACAGTCTTATTTTAATCTCTTTCTCTTTTGCCATTCTGGAAGCTGCAGCTTTTGATTTCCTTCCTTTTTTCCTTGTAGGAATGTTTCCGTGCTGTATCCAAATCATTTACTCTTTGAAGGCCTCCTATTGTTCAATTACTGTTTTGCCTTTGACTCCAATCCACAGGAGTCAGATTTTTAAAAAAATTAATGGATGTTAGACCAGTTAAGATTTTTTATGCTTGGTTGTGCCTTGCTCTTTTCCACAACTAGTCTAAACCTGCCGGTATTATGATCACTCTTCCCCAGATGCTCTCCCATGGAAACATGCTCCACTTCATTCTCCAGAACTATATTCAGCATTGCTGCCTTTCGTATTGGATTGGAAATACACAAGAAAGTTGTCTGAAACATATTTCGGGAATGCCTCCCCTCTTCCAAAGAACAAAGAAAAGTACAGCACAGGAACAGGCCCTTCGGCCCTCCAACCCTGTGCCGATCATGCTGCCCATCTAAACTAAAATCTTCTACACGTCCGAGGTCCATATCCCTCTATTCCCATCCTATTCATGTATTTGTCAAGATGTCCCTTAAACGTCACTATCGTCCCTGCTTCAAGCACCTCCTCCGGCAGCGAATTCCAGGCACTCACCACCCTCTGTGTAAAAAATTTGCCTCGTACATCTCCTTTACACCTTGCCCCTCGCACCTTAAACCTATGCCCCCTAGTAAGTGACCCCTCTACCTTGGGAAAAAGTCTCTGAACATCCACTCTGTCTGTGCCCCTCATAGTTTTGTCGACCTCTATCAGGTCGCCCGTCAACCTCCTTCGTTCCAGTGAGAACAAACCAAGTTTATTCAACCTCTCCTCATAGCTAATGTCCTCCATACCAGGCAACATCCTGGTAAATCTCTTCTGCACCCTCTCTAAAGCCTCCACATCCTTCTGGTAGTGTGGCGGCCAGAATCGAACACTACTCCAAGTGTGGCCTAACTAAGGTTTTATACAGCTGCAACATGACTTGCCAATTTTTATACTCAATGCCCTGGCCAATGAAGGCAAGCCTGCCGTATGCTTTCTTGGCCACCTTCTCCACCTGTGTTGCCCTTTCAGTGACCTGTGGACCTATACACCTAGATCTCTCTGGCTGTTAATACTCTTGAGGGTTCCACCATTCACTGTATTAGACCTTCCAAAATGCATTATCTCACATTTGCCTGGATTAAGCTCCATCTGCCATCTCTCCGCCCAAGTCTCCAAACGATCTAAATCCTGCTGTATCCTCTGACAGTCCTCATCGCTATCCGCAATTCCACCAACCTTTGTGTCGTCCGCAAACTTGCTAATCAGACCAGTTATATTTTCCGGAAAATCATTTATATATACTATGAACAGCAAAGGGCCCAGCACTGAACCCTGTGGAACACACTAGTCACAGCCCTTTACAATCCCTTCACATGTCCCCATTATAGCTATACAGTAATTTTCTGAACCTTTCTCCAATTTCCTTGCAATTTTTCCCATCCATTTCTTACCATCATTTGACGGTTTATAGTACAGATCTAGTAATGTAATACTTTCTCCATTGTAACCAAAAATTACCTATCTTTGGCCTCTCAACTAAATCATCCCTTCTCATAATATTTTCTAGACAGATAGATCAATACTAAATCAATACAGTCCACAACCTCATCGCCACCATTCTCGTTTCTCTTTCCTGAATATTGTTAGACAAGGAGGAGCGATAAATTGAAATCCCAATTTCCTTCCCTAATGTCCTCAAACTGTCTTTTTTTTGGAAAGCTATTTGTGAGTGTTTCAATTTAAAGATCCAGCAGCAAGCAGACTTAAATTAGTTTAATAAAGAGCATTATGTATTCACATATTCACCCTGAACATCTAAATGGTACTTCAGTCACATACCACAAGAAAGATACAATTAAAGAAGATTGTGCACTTCTACAGTGTTAGTGCAGTTCTACAGTGTTAAAGCAAAAGAATAGTTGACAGTTCATGTGTTTGACTTGTTGTAGGTGATCAGTCATTGTGGGCTCAGCACAGAAAGGGGTCCTTTTCCACTCTTGGATAGTAGTTCGGATGGGTCCTACTAGCTGAAGTCAGATATCTGAATTATTGCAAGATTCTCTCGAAGAGATGAAGGTTCAGCAGGTCACAAAGTTAAGCACATTTGATTTTTGTATCAAGAGGTCAAATTTCTTGACAGATGGACTTCCAGTTAAGAATCAGGCGGGGAGGCTTTTTAAAGACTTTCCAGACTTCCATTTCTTAAAAGGCGAAGATCGCAGAGTCTTTTCTGCAGCAGCTTGTGGAGTCCTTCTGCTGACTCCCCAGGTCTCATTGGGTCTTTTAGATAAAACTCATTATTTCAACTGGTTTTGCTCGCATGCCCAATATTGGTATCATCCAACCAGAATGCTTCGAATTCTAAAGCCATGACTACGCAATTGGAGATGGATGTCTTTCACACTTTCTCTCATCGGCTCTCTTCCATTAAATTGCAAATTTGGGGGCATAGAGTCCAGGAATTAATCAGTTCAGTGTTTGGAATAAACCACAAAAAATGGCAGGTGTGAATTCAACAGAGGGAGCATCTGGTCATGTCTGCTCAAAGGGGGAGGCACCCATCCTGTACGATTAAATTCAGAGCTATCCAGCAGCTTGAAACAATATGTGTTGAGGTTGTAAAGGTCACCTGACTCTAGGAAGCCATCTTAGTCACCTTGTGAGTGTCTCTTTAAAGTATAAAAGACAGTTCCAGGAGCTCCCATAGGAACACAGTCCATGTTTGAAGATATGGATAGGATGCCATAATAGTTTCTAGACAGATAGATTATGGAACACACATTGTTTCTAGCTGCTGGAAAACTGTAGCCAGAAATACTCAGTTCCCAATTCCCCGTTCCTTGAGACAGATATCTGCTATTGCCACTATATCATTGACTGATCAGTTTGTTTATTTATTCTTTCACCCCTAATTGCCCTTGAGAAGTTGGAGATGAGCTGTCTTCTTGAATTTGGGTGGTTTGTGCCTACAGATTACCAATATTATTTACCATGCTGTGTGTTAACAGACATGAAATCCAAACCCTCCTTAGACTGGTTTTCATTTTTACCTGTCTGATCCTGTCTATTACTGAACTATTACATAGGATTACATAGTATACAGCACAAAAACAGGCCATTCAGCTCAGCCTGTCCATGCTGTATTTATGATCTACTTGCTCCTCCTATCTTTTCTCATCTAACTCTACCATCATAACTCTGTTTCCTTCATCTACATTTTGCCTGTCTAGTTTTGCCTTAAATGTATCTGTACTATTCATTTCAGCCAGTCCCTGCAGTCTCACATTTGCACCACTGCCTGGATAAAAAAGTTGATTCTGAATTCCCTATCAGATGCCTTGGTGACTATTTTACATTGACAGCCTTTGGTAAACACAAGGTCACAATTACCATTACAAAGACATGGGGCAGAGTTTAACGAAAAGGGCAAAGCTCCCAGCAACAGGTCCAGAGCCACTTCCGCTCCCATGTCAGGAGCTGTTAGGATGCAAATCTTAGCAGGCAGCACGTTGGCGCAGTGGTTAGCACTGCTTCCTCACAGCACAGAGGACCCAGGATCGATCCCGGCCCCGGGTCATTGCCTGTGTGGAGTGTGCACATTCTCCCCGTGTCTGCATGGGTCTCACCCTGACAATGAGGGCACCACGGTAGCATGGTGGTTAGCATCAATGCTTCACAGCTCCAGGGTCCCAGGTTCGATTCCCGGCTGGGTCACTGTCTGTGCGGAGTCTGCACGTCCTCCCCGTGTGTGCGTGGGTTTCCTCCGGGTGCTCCGGTTTCCTCCCACAGTCCAAAGATGTGCGGGTTAGGTGGATTGGCCAGGCTAAATTGCCCTTAGTATCCTAAAAAATAATGTTAATGGGGGTTGTTGGGTTACTGGTATAGGATGGATACGTGGGCTTGAGTAGGGTGATCATTGCTCGGCACAACATTGAGGGCCGAAGGGCCTGTTCTGTGCTGTACTGTTCTAATTCTAAAAAGAAAAACCCTGGGGAATTGCTTAGGAAACCAAAAGCACATAGGGACTTGGGGGTTCTTCTTGAAGATTCTCTTAAGGTTAATGTGCAGGTTCAGTCGGTAGTTAGAATGCAAATGCAAAATTAGACCGGAATACCACAGCAGGGATGTACTTCTGAGGTTGTATAAGGTTCTGGTCAGACCCCATTTAGAGTATTGTGGGCAGTTTTCGGCGCTGTATCTAAGGAAGGATATGCTAGCATTGGAAAGGGTCCAGCAGAGGTTCACAAGAATGATCCCTGGAATGAAGAGCTTGTCGTATGAGGTACGGTTGTGGACTGTGGGTCAGCACTCGTTGGAATTTAGAAGGATGTGGGAGGGATCTCATTGAAATTTACAGGGTACTGCGAGGCCTGGATGGAGTGGACGTGGAGAGGATGTTTCCACTTGTCGGAAAAACAAGAACCAGAGACCACAATCGCAGACTAAATGGACGATCCTTTAAAAAACAAGAATTAGGAGGAATTTCTTCAGTCAGAGGGTGGTGAATCTGTGGAACAATTTGCCGCAGAAGGCTGTGGAGGCCAAATTACTGAGTGTCTTTAACACAGAGATAGAGATGTTCTTGATTAACAAGGGGATCAGGGGTATGGGAGAAGGCAGGAGAATGGTGATGAGAAAAATATGGGCCGAGTAGCCTAATTCTGCTCCTATGTCTAATGTACAAGATAGGCCACACTAAATTGCCCCTTAATTGGAAAAAAAATTAACTGGTACTCTAAATTTTCCAAAATAAATAAAGGCTGCAAATCTTAAATGTGTTCTGGGCGGGTACCTGAACCATGTGAAATTACCAGGTGCATGCAGGCAGGAAGCAGCCACCTTACCGCCAGCTGACTCAATTGTAGATTGGGGCGACCAAGCATCCAGGTTCTGCAGGTAGAGAGAAATGGGAGGAAGCTGGGTTCAAGATTTATCCTGTAAGGCCACTAAAGCATTCTTTTCATCCCCCTTTGCAGTTTGTTTTACCATTAAGCCCCTTGAATTCCCCCCTCTCCTACAGGACAGTCATCTTCTGGTTTCCCCATTTCTCACTGCACCCCCCCCCCCCCCCAGATTCTGATCTCTGCGACTAGTAGAAGAATGAAGTGGATTATGTGGACACAGGTTATGTTTCTACCATGGAGGAAACAAGATATGGCCTTGGCTTTGTCACCTTGTAATGAAAGTAAAATCGGAAGCAAAGTAATTTTTGAGCTGGGTACCCGTCAGTTAGACATTGAGGAAGGTTTGGCTCTTTCGTTAGGTTTCATGGATGAGATTTACCAGAAAGATTGAGGATGAGAAGCCTACGAGGCACGGCCATTCTTTTATAGATTTGAAAACCTCAGAAGGAGAGAAGGAGGCCATTCTACTCTCCTGCACCTACCCTCTGAAAGAGTACCCTACCTATGCCCACTCTCCCGCCCTATCCTGTATGGCTGGTTTAGCACAGTGGGCTAAACAGCTGCCTTGTAATGCAGGACCATGCCAGCAGCGCGGGTTGAATTCCCGTACCGGTCTCCCAAAACAGGCGCCGGAATGTGGCAACTAGGGGCTTTTCACAGTAACTTAATTGAAGTCTACTTGTGACAATAAGCGAATATTATTTACCCCGTAACCCCACCCAACCTGCGTATCTTTGTACACTAAGGAGCAATTTAGCATAGCTAATCTACCTAGCCTGCACATCTTTGGACTGTGGGATGAAAACCGGAGCACCCGGAGGAAACCTACAAAGACACATGGAGAACATGCAAACTCCACACAGACAATCACCCAAGGACAGAACTGAACCCGGGTCCCTGGCACTGTGGGAAAGCAGTGCTAACCACTGTGCCACCATGGCAGATGGCCATTTGTTGGACGTAGCCCCCATGCCTCCTTGTGGGGAGCTGCCTTTTATTTTTCAGAGCCTGGAACATGGTCACCTCCAGCCAGATCTCTCCCTGGTCTGGAGTCAGGACCACTATCATTCAGGAATCACTGTTCAGGAATCCACACCTCCATCAGTGCAGGTTCATGGGCTGGTGGAAGAGAGGACATGGGCAGCCAAGGCGAGCAGAATCAGGGTGTACTGAATGTCGGAGGAATTATCTGGTGGATTGCATCCAGGCCAAAGCCATTGAGGGTCCATAAAAAGTGGTGTTCTGGCCCAGAGAATTAGAGGTGGCTCAGAGATAATCCTTGTTCAGACAGAATTTATCACCAGTGGCAGGCGGGCCCCAAAACCTCACTCAGAGCTTCAGCTCCACAACCATCCAGACACACCATGATGTTCCACCCTGCCACCTGGAGGATGTTCGAATTCTATGTGGAGGGCTCTCCTTTGTGTATTGGGGATGTGCTATCAAAGGTGATGCACTTGGTAGTCCCATGCAATAGACTGTTAAGTTGATTTACGGACTCTAGGGTCACCAGTGATTTCTGTGGCCTCAAGGAACCTGTGTTTCTATATAGAGTGTGAGGTGTTGTGCGTCTTCCATTTTCTGAGGGGACAATCAATCTAATAACTTCACAAAAGGCAGTATAAGACCATAAGACATAGGAGCAGAATTAGGACACTCGGCCCATCAAGTCTGCTCCGCCATTCAATCATGGCTGACACTCTGTGATTATGCCTCCACAGCCTTCTGCGGCAAAGAGTTCCACAGATTCACCACCCTCTGGCTGAAGAAATTCCTCTCATATCTGTTTTAAAGGATCGTCCTTTTAGTTTGAGATTGTGTCCTCTGGTTCTAGTTTTTCCAACCAGTGGAAACATCCTCTCCACTTCCACTCTATCCAGGCCTTGCAGTATCCTGTCAGTTTTGATAAGATCCCCCTTCATCCTTCTAAACTCCCAAGTACAGACCCAGAGTCCTCAACCACTACTCATATGACAAGCTCTTCATTCCAGGAATCATTCTTGTGAACCTCCTCTGGACCCTTTCCAAGGCCAGCACATCCTTCCTTAGATATGGGCTCATATAAGCTGGAAAGTTCCATGGGGAAACAGTTTTGACTATTGTGACATTTTAGAAGCTTATTTGTTATCTGCAAATCCGTTCATATTCTCCTTCCCCTCTCCCCACAAATAGTGAGAAAATGAAAATGGAAAATGCTGCAAACACAGGGCAAATCTGAAGCCTCTGTGGTGAGAGGAGCAAGAGTTAACCTTTCAGGTCTATAACCTATCAACAGAATTGTGGGCCTGAAAGCATTGACCCACAGATGATGCTTGACCTCCTGAATGTTAGCAGCAATTTCCATTTTACTTTTAAATTTGCTAACATCTGTTGTAGCGGGCTTCCAGTCACCCCAGTTTCAAATCCAATCCTTACAATAGTTGTTTCCTTTTGTAAACGGCTGATAATCAATTGCTGGACTTAATTATCTGTTTTTGAATGAAATGGTGGATGAATCACAGAAACACAACTGCATTTTGTTTCAAAAAATTTGTAAAAGTGCATGCATGACATAACAGCTTCTTTACTGTAAATTCTATTATTTCTATAACAGTTCAAATTGATATGACTCTGAGTGCAATGCAGTTCAGTTTCTTTCAATAAAGTATGTGGCATTCTGAGATGCATCATTGCACTTACTATTACAGGTTATATTTGCAGAAACATCAGTGCTGCCTTCTGTCAGTGAGACTAGTTGCACATGAACAATGTCATGCAGGTGGGGATGGGTGGGCGCATGCGCAAACAGCACATCTTCGGCTCCAAGGAGCACGGATGAAAATGAAAATCGCTTATTGTCACGAGTAGGCTTCAATGAAGTTACTGTGAAAAGCCCCTAGTCACCACATTCCGGCGCCTGTCCGGGGGGGCTGGTACGGGAATCAAACCGTGCTGCTGGCCTGCTTGGTCTGCTTTAAAAGCCAGCGATTTAGCCTTGTGAGCTAAACCAGCCCCTATTGATGCGGAGGGCAGGAGAGCAGCTTGGTGAGCAAACTGTAAACAATCTGAAATGATATTTTAAAAAATACACCATGGTTTCGGAGGCGGGGGGGGGGGGGGGTGCTGACCCTTTTATCATCAAAACCAAAATTACGACAAGAACAAATATATGTACACAGTAACCGTTAACTGGAACGAGAGAGGCTCGCTTACTTTGCTGGGCTCGGCGAGTATTTGGCTAGCGGTGTTTCCCGGGAGTTGTAGTTTTTCGGACCCAGGCCGTTCGTCACTTCCTGCGGCCAGCGGCGGCCGGGAGAACTACAGTTCCCGGAGGGTACCCCCCACCCCGCCGCCCGCGCACTGAGACGATTTAGGCCTCTCACCTCCTTCCTGCCGCTGGTTCGGTTCCTCAGGCCCCGGAGGGGGTGGAAAAGAAGAGGTTCTCGGGAACAGGAGGTAAATAATTCCCTTTTGCAACTGCACCAGAACTTCGGTATGTGTCCTTTATTTCTCGTTCCAGAGGAGAAATGGAGGTGCATTACTTGATTGGCTTATACAGGAATGTTCAATGGCTTTCAACCGAGTGGTGTTGATTTTGATGCTTTGAGGGACGGTGAAGACTTTAACCTATTAATCCAGGCAGAAATGCAAATTAAAACATCCACGGCAAAATCTCTAATCGGAATAATTAAATGTCAGAATATTGGGTACAATGTAATGCCAGAATGATACCGCGGTAATGCAAATTTGGGTAATTTGTAAACAAACAATAGGTACCCAGTACTTTTCCATCAAAACCCTGCTCCTTTAACTTGATACACGATTTTATATTTTCTGTTCAGAATTTATTTGAGCAACGTAGGTTGATAACCACAATATCTGTTTCTAGATTCTTTGATAACGGTAAGTATAGCAGAGCTTTTTATTGTTTGGTCTGTGCGCATATTTCACATCTAAATTAATGTGACTTGATTATTTTTCCATCTGGCATTTTCAGTTGGGGATGTGCACCTGAATGTAAAATTTGGATGAACATGTGAAATTGATCTTTTTTGTGTGGACATTGCAGTTGGCTTTAAATGTTGCATTTAATTTCAAAGGTTGCTACATACTCTGGAACATTTGAAAGTTTAAAATTAAAATTGTATAGCTTGTTACCCTTATTCTATTTTTGGCACTTCCACATGTTGAAGCTCTTCAAACCTTTAAGAATCTTGTTAAATGATTTGCATAAATGATATATTTTGATTTCCAGTAGAAAGTTGTTTTTCAGCTGGATAAAATGTCTTGTCCTTCTCCAAGTCCTTCCATGGCTTCACTTCCTCCATATCTCTGTAACCCCCTCAAGTCCTACAACTCACCAAGATATGTGTGCACAGCTTATTGTAACCTCAATCTGCATTGTTTTATTTTTGATTGTTCCACCATTCTTGGCCATACCTTTAGTTGCCTAGGCCCTAAGCTCTGGAATTCCCCTCATAAACAACTCCATCTCTCTTTCCCCTTAAGATGATTTTTACAACCTAGCACTGTTACCGCTAGTTCTAGTATCTCCTTATATGCCTCTGTGTCAAATTTTATGGTACCACTCCTGTGAATTGTCTTCAAAAGTTTTGCTACATTTAAGGTGCTATACAAATGTATCTTAATGTTGCACATTTGAAAAGTAAGACTTGTGTTTTTTTAAGTCCCAAAGAGCTTGACACCCAATGTTTTTTTTAAAGTGTAAAAATATGTTGTAATGTTATACTTCAAAAGTACTCTATTGGCTGTAAAGTAATTTGGGATGTTCCAAGGTCTACATTTGGTGCTTGTTAACGGCACCTTTTTTTATGCGTATCTGATGTCCATCCCAAATTCACAATCATTTAAGTGCTTTTGATGAACAGTTGTTAACATGTAGGCAAATACAACAACCAGTTTGTGTAGCACAGCAAATACAATTATATATAAACAGCGCATAAAAGATTCACCAATGTATCTGTTGAGGAAAACTTGCTGTTCAGGGCTCTGAAAAGCCTCTCCAGTATCTACAACGCACCAGTAAGAGTATAACAGAATAAGGAAGACATTGTACTGTGGGAAAGAGGATGACCTTGCGGGGGCAAGGACAGGACCCATTTGGTTAAGAGTTGAGAAGCAAAAAGGGTATAGTCACACTACTGGGACTATTTTGGCTGCAAGTAGTAAGAGAGATAGGCAAACAAATTTGGTAGGAAATCAGAGATATGAAGGAACTACAGAGTGATGATATCGTGGGAATTAATTACTAAAATACCTATTGGGATAGTGTTAGAGTAAAAGGCAAGGAGGAAGAGGGGGAGAAATTTCTGAAATGTGTTCAGGAGAACTTCCTGGACCAGTGTGTTGTTAGTCCAACTTGGAAGCAAATATTGTTGGATCTGGTACTGGGGAATGAGGTGGACCAAATTTTGGTGGGGGAGCACTTGGGTAAGAGTGAACCTGGTATCATAACATTTAGACAAATAATGGATAAGAGCAAGAAACAATTTAAAGTACACAAGTAAATTGAAAAATAGTTAACTTCAAATGGGGTGAAAGGATAAGATGGAACAAAAAGTTGGCAGGAGAAACTGTAATGGAACATTGGGTGATCTTTAAGGAGGGGATGCTTTAGGTATAGGCTAGGTATGTTTCAACATGAAAAATAGGGGAACCAATGAGAACACCTTGGATAATGAGGGAGATAGAGAATGTGATTAAATAAAAAGTGTGCATGTGATGTCTGCTTGGTGAATTCTTCAAGCAAAAATAGGTTGAATCAAGAGTCCCTATAGTGCAGAAGGAGGCCATTCGGCCCATCACGTCTGCACCAATCCTTTGAATGAGCACTCTGCCCAATTGCGAGTGTCCACCCCGCCCTATCCCTGTCATCCCTGCTTTTGTACCATGTTTGCACCATGCGTGTCTTGAGGCACAGATCATTCCTTCCAACAGAGACCCAGGTTCATGGAGATGTTGTAGCAGTCCCAGCTTTCCACTTTTGATTTCCGATGCAATGTCATCATTCCCTGGGCTTTACCACTGGCAAGATGGTCAATGGCCTTGTTGATCTTTACCACAGTGGGCTCGCTGTTCAGCTTCTCCATGACAGGAAAGGCTGTGGCGGTGCTGAAAGCTTCATCAGTGATGATGTTGTCCGTTGTGTAGAATTCAATCTTGCATCTGCTTGCTGGATTGAGTGATAATCACCCCTGTCTTTGACTTCAAGGGACTGATCTGATTGCTGCTGGACCTTTGCCTCCATTTTGCAGAAGGAATTGGGGAGGCAATATTGGTTTAACGGTGCCATTCCAGAATGTTCAGAGGCAGAGAAACCTGGTGGTGCATTTTGATAAATATTTGAGGGGGCAGAGAGTACAAAACAAATTAGATCTTGTATGTAGGAATTACACAGTAATTGGTAGAACTCTTGCGAGTATTGGCAGGCAGAGAGATCTGCGCGTGCATGTCCACCGATCGCTGAAAGTGGCAATGCATGTGGATAAGGTGGGCAGGAAGGCATACAGCATGCTGGCCTTCATCGGTCGGGGCATTGAATATAAAAATTGGCAAGTCATGTTGCAGCTGCACAGGACCTGAGTTCGGCATCATTTGGAATATTGTGTACAATTCTGGTCGCCACACTACCAAAAGGATGTGGATGCTTTGGAGAGGGTACAGAAGCGGTTTACTAGGATGTTGCCTGGTTTGGAGGGCATTAGCTATGAGGAGAGGTTAGATAAACTCGGTCTGTTCTCACTGGAACAATGGAGGTTGAGAGGCAACCTCACAGAGTTCTACAAGATTGAGTGGCATGGACAGAGTGGATAGTCAGATGCTCTTTCCTCGGGTAGAAGAGTCAAGTGCTAGGGGACATAGGTTTAAAGTGCATGGGGAAAAGTATACAATAGATGTGCGAGGCAAGTTTTTTATTTTACACAGAGGGTGGTAAATATATGGAATGCGCTGCCTGGGGAGGTGGTGGGAGCAGGTACGATAGCGGCATTTAAGGGGCATCTAGACAAATCTATGAATAGGTTGGGAATGGAAGGATAGGCGCTCCTTGAGTGCGTACGGTTTTGGTTTAGGCAGGTACCATGGTCGGCGCAGGCTTGGAGGACCGAAGGGCCTGTTCCTGCGCTGTACTGTTCTTTGGGCTTCATGAATAGAGACATTGAGACCAAAAGAAACACTGAACCTTTATAAAGCACTTTTATGTGAGGGGGTTCCAGGGCCAAGAGATTTTAGTTAGAAGGTTAGGATGGAGAATCTGGGGTTATTTTCTTGGAGCAAAGGCGTTGAGGGGAAATTTGATAGAGGTTAACACGATTATGACCGGTTTGAACAAGGGAGACTGGGGAAAAACTCTTCCCATTAGCTAATACAAGGACTAGGAGACACGGATTTAAGGTTTTGTGCAAGAGATACAGGTGTAATGTGAAGAGAGTTTTTATTCAGTGAGTTGCACTGACCTGAACCCTTTGCCCACATGGATGACGGAAGCAGAGACTGTCGATGGTTTTTAAAAGGAAATGATCGCTTGAATCAAATAATCTCTTAAGGCAACGGAGGTAGAGCTGGCATGGACTAATTCGGCAGAATGATTGGACCGATATTTAGACCAATGTTTTGTTTCATTACGACAACCTTTAATAGTCGCTTTGCCTTTTGTTCTAGAACATAGAACATACAGCACAGAACAGGCCCTTCGGCCCACGATGTTGTGCCAAACTTTTGTCCTAGATTAAGAAATTAACCTAAACCCCATCATTCCACTGTAATCCATGTACCTAACCAATTGCCGCTTGAAGGTCCCTAATGTTTCCGACTCAACTACTTCCACAGGCAGTGCATTCTATGCCCCCACTACTCTAAAGGGTAAAGAACCTACCTCTGACATCCCCCCCCTATATCTTCCACCATTCACCTTAAATTTATGTCCCCTTGTAATGGTCTTGTCCATCCGAGGAAAAAGTCTCTGACTGTCTACTCTATCTATTCCCCTGATCATCTTATAAACCTCTATCATGTCGCCCCTCATCCTTCTCCGTTCTAATGAGAAAAGGCCCAGCACCCTCAACCTTTCCTCGTAAGACCTACTCTCCATTCTAGGCAACGTCCTGGTGAATCTCCTTTGCACCTTTTCCAAAGCTTCCACATCCTTCCTAAAATGAGGCTCCCAGAACTGCACACAGTACTCCAAAGGTGGCCTTGCCAAGCTTTTGTACAGCTGCATCACGGAAGTTTGATCGGTTGACGACAGGGAAAGCAGTGGGGTAGCTACGGAGGCTCGAGGGAGGCAATACGAGTATGGGGAGAAGGCAAGTTGTCTGGTTGCCCATCAGCTATGGCGACAGGCAGCGTCACGGGAAATTGTGCAAGGGGGGGGGATGGGAGGCTGGTGGTGTCGGAGCCGGAGAGAATTAACGAGGTGTTTGAGGCCTTCTATTGAGGCCTGTAATGGCCGAGCCTGGAGTGGGAGGAGGCAGGTATGGAGGGGTTCCTGAATGGGTTGGAGTGCAGGGAGTTGGAGGACAGGAAGCGCCAGCCATTAGAGGAGCCGCTGGGGTTGCAGGAGGTAATGGGAGTGGATTGGCACATCCATCTCGCTGAGCCCAAAGAAAGGACCCGATGGAGCGTGGGCCCTGCAGACCCATCCCGTTGCTGAATACGGACGTAGGGGTCTTGGCCAAGCTGTTGGCGGGACGGTGCGAGGGGTGTGTGCTGGAGGATCAGGCGGGGTTCGTGGCGGGCAGACAGCTCTCCAGCAATGCTAAATGAAATGAAAATCTCTTATTGTCACAAAAGGCTTCAAATGAAGTTACTTTGAAAATCCCCTAGTCGCCACATTCCAGCGCCTGTTCGGGGAGGCTGGTACGGGTTGGTTCTATTACATCTTTGTCACTTAATTTCTCCCGCCCTCTAACCTATCCCTGAGCTTTTCTGTAATCTGTTTGGTACCACATCTACCAGGTGAAGCATCCATTCCCTACAGAATCAGCATACTGTAGTTACTGTAGCATACAGTAGTACTTTCTCTACTTTCACAGAATCCATTGTGGCAAATCACCAAGGCCTCTTCAGATCTTTCCAAACTGTTGACCTATAGCACCTAAGAAAGATGCACTTTGATTATAATAATAATAGTCTTTATTTGTGTCACAAGTAGGCCTTTCATGATTAATACATCACAAAACACCTTTCAGCTAATGAAGTACTTTTGAAGTGTATTTGTTGCTGCTACAATGTGGAAAGGGAAGAAAAGTAGTAGCGTGAGATTGTCATCCTCTCCAGATCATAGAATCATAGAATTTACAGTGCAGAAGGGGCCCATTCGGCCCATCAAATCTGCACCAGCCCCTGGAAAGAGCACCCCGCTTAAGCCCACGCCTCCAACCTATCCCTGTAACCTAACCAAACCTTTTTGGACACTAAGGGCAATTTAGCATGGCCAATCCACCTAACCTGCACATCTTTGGACTGCGGGAGGAAACCCACGCAGACGAGGGGAGAACATGCAGACTCCGCAAAGGCAGTCAGTCAAGCCGGGAATCAAACCTCGGACCCTGGAGCTGTGAAGCAACAGTGCTAACCACTATGCTGCCATGCTGCCCAATTGTCATATTGCCATTCTGTCATTGTTGCTGAGTTGAAATTGCAGAGGCTCTTCCCAGTAATTTTGTGAGGCCACCTCCACCTGCAAGGTGGGGGATCGAGTATTAAAGTAGGGAAGTCTTGCTGCAACATATAGGCCATGGGTGGAACTACACCTGGGATAGTGTGTAAAGTTTTGCTCTGCTTATTTAAGGAGGTATATGCTTGCATTGGAGGCAGAGGCAGACAGGCAAGTGGAATTAAGGCCTCAATTAGATCAGCCATAATATTGAATGGCGGAGTGGGCTTGAGGGGGCCGAAAGACTTGGTCCTGCTCCTATTTCTTATGTTCTTTTGCTTATGGGATCTTTTTCATTCACTATAGAGGAAGTTTAACATTTATAAAATCTCTGGTAATGCAGCACTCCCTTTGTATTGCACTAAAGGGTCAACACACCGTATGTGGCGTTGACCTGAACAGTTTTAAGAGAATGAGAACTACCAAATCAAGCTACTCTCTATTATGTTGAATTTGGAAGCTAGCAATGACTAGAAATATAATTCTATGCCTGTTGGAACTCTCCTACAGTCTACAATATTTAATTGTAAACAGCATTATTTTCAGTGATAGAGCAATTAGTAACAAACTGCACTTAATCTTTTATATGAGCTAAATGTTATTGATTTTCTCAGGTTTATGCCATGAGTTTCCTAAAGCCGTAAATTTGAATTATTCTTCTGTATTGTTTATCTTGCCTAAAGTCTATCACCCACCTAGTCTTGTGTGAACTGAATCTCCTGCTTCACACTCTCTGGTAACTCTCAGTAATTGAGCAGAAATAAGATCGAAGGTGAAGCTCTGCTCCATTTGTATTTGATCAGTTGCTGAAAATCCACTGTGAATGCTGACTATGTAAAACAAATATAAATCAGTAGTAGGTCAGTAGTCTCAAACTGAAATTCAGTTTAACCTTTTGAATTTAATTTGGAACTTTAACAACTCAAAGAAGTTTGATTGAAACATGCAAGATCCTGAGGGGGGTCTGGACAGGGTGGATGTGGAGAGGATGTTTCCTCTTGTGGGAGAACCTAGAACTGGGGATCACTGCTTAAAAATAAGGGGTTGCTCATTTAAAATGGAGATGAGGCAAAATGTTTGCACTCCCGAGGGTTGTGAGTTTCTGGAGTTCTTCCTGAAAAGGCAGTGGAAACAGATTGAGTATTTTTAAGGTGGGGGTGGTACGTTCTGGGGTGCGTGGGATTCAGATTTGAGGTTACTATCAGGTTAGCCATGATTTTATTAAATAGTGGAGCAGGCTCGAGGGACAGAATGGCCTACTCCTGTTTCTTAGAACCATAGAATTCCTACAGTACAGAAGGAGGCCATTTGGCCCTGAGTCTCCATCGACCCTCTGAAAGATAACCCTACTCCCCTGCCCTATCCCTGTAATGCCACGTTACCTGTACATCTTTGGACACTCAGGGCAATTTTAGCATTGCCAATCCACCTAACCTATATAGAACATACAGTGCAGAAGGAGGCCATTCAGCCCATCGAGTCTGCACCGACCCAATTAAGCCCTCACTTCCACCCTATCGCCGTAATCTAATAACCCCTCCAAACCTCTTTTTTTTTTTTTTGGACACTTAAGGGCACTTTAGCATGGCCAATCCACCTAACCTGCACATCTTTGGACTGTGGGAGGAAACCGGAGCACCCAGAGGAAACCCACGCAGACACTGGGAGAACGTGCAGACTCCGCACAGACAGTGACCCAGCGGGGAATCAAACCTGGGACCCTGGTGCTGTGAAGCCACAGTGCTATCCACTTGTGCTACCATGCTGCCCTAAACTTGCACATCTTTGGACTGTGGGAGGACACCGGAGGAATCCCACGCAGACATATATGTAAACCGAACGTTGGTCAACACATGGCAAAAACTGGATGTCATGGCATTAAATAGTTCAGAGTTGATCAGTTGTAAGTGATTACCTGAATAGGGACTAGATTGGGTAAGCATTTCTAAGTTGGGCATGGTTCAAAGGTGTATAAAATTAGCAGTATGTGCTGTTAATGTTTTTGAACACGGGGAGAACGTGCAGACTCCGCAAATACAGTGACCCAAGCCGGGAATCGAACCCGGGTCACTGCCGCAGTGAAACAACAGTGCTAACCACTGTTGTACCGTGTCGATAAATGTTGGCAACAAATGCCGGCCGATGCTTACCCCTCATGAAAAATCTTTTTTCTTTTAAAGTGTAAATAGTGTATAACATTTTGAAATTTGGTCCGGAGATGGAAGGAGGTGTAGCATTTAGCCTCCAGTACACCTGGTTTTGTATTTAATGTGCCTGTAGCTTAAACGAGAACAAGTATTTTATTAACAATTTTTAAAAAACGATAAAAACTAAGTTGATTTTTTAAAAAATACAGATTTAGAGTACTCAATTATTTTTTCTAATTAAGAGACAATTTAGTGTGGCCAATCCACCAAACCTGCGCATATTTGCGTTGTGGGGGTGAAACCCACGCAGGCACAGGGAGAATGCCTTCAGATTTACCTTTCAGTATTCCTTTGTCTTGAATGCTTTCAAACCTCTACAGATACTCTGAAATCCAGCTTCCCAGTTGCTTCAGCTATTGCTTCACAGGCTGTAGTAAAATATCACAAACCTGCGAATCACTTTAGACATCTTTGGCTTTCACTAGCCTGCTTTCAGTAAACAGTACCCTGTTTCACTTCCAGTTTCTCTTTGTTACTTTGACGTCAGCCTTCCTTGAATGTCTCTACTTATTCTTGCTTCCATATCTAGTTGTTCTTTTGTTTCTGGTGTGCTTTTTATGAAATCATTTGCAGCTCCCTTGTCCTGCTTCTGGCAGAGCTGTTCTCTCTCTAGATTCCTGGTTCTATCTGCTAAAACAGAATCGCAATATCTGTCTCTCCTAAAGTGGCCCCTGATTGCTCAGCAACATCTCATTCTTTCCCCAAGCTAGTGTTTATTTTTTCCATTGTAAATTCACTCTCGGCACATTACAGCCATAGTTTGAACTGTAACCCCAAACCCCCATACACGCAAACACCTTTGTTTAACATGAATCTAACTAGAGTTTTATCCTTCCTTGCACAGAAACACTAAATTAAACTCGCTTAAATCTATATCTTATTTTTGATACCCAACAACACAAACGTATCACTTCTGCTTCTTCTTGACACTGGAACCATTTCTACATTCTTCCCAAATTACAGTGCCTCCAGTACACAATATTCCAGTTGAGCAAAGCAATGTTTTCTAAAGGTTTATCATTATTCCTTTTGTTTTTTTTGCATCTGTTTTTAAAGCCCAGGATCCCTTGTACCTTTTTAGCCACTTTGTCAACCTACCTTACCACCTTCAGGTCCCACTCTACTCCTGCGCCCTTTTTAGAATTATACCTTTTGATTTGAATTGCTTTTCCTCATCATTCCTAACGACAATGTTGAGTTAGTAAGTGGTACAGGTTTGGTTAGTGGTCAAGGACCGGGAGGTTGTGACTGAGTGTCGGACTATCGATGCTGAGGAGGTCGTGGATAGCACATTCAGTGAGTTGGTCACACCGCAGATTAGGATTGGTGAGGGAGACCGGGAATGGGTGACCAAAAGGCAGAGAAAGAGCAGGAAGGCAGTGCAGGTGTCCCCTGCGGTCATCTCCCTCCAAAACAGGTATACGTTTTGGATACTGTTGGGGGTGATGACTCACCAGGGGAAGGCAGTAGTAGCCAGGCTCATGGCACCGTGGCTGGCTCTGCTGCACAGAAGGGCGGGAAAAAGACTGGCAGGGCTATAGTTATAGGGGATTCAATTGTAAGGGGAGTAGACAGGCGTTTCTGTGGTCGAAAACGAGACTCCCGAATGGTATGTCGCCGCTCGGGTCAGGGATGTCTCCGATCGGCTGCAGGACATACTGAAGGGGGAGGGTGGACAGCCAGTTGTCGTGGTGCATATAGGCACCAACGATATAGGTTTTAAAAAAGGGATGAGGTCCTACAATCAGAATTTAGGGAGTTAGGAGATAAGTTTAAAAAGTAGGACCTCAAAGGTAGTAATCTCAGGATTGCTACCAGTGCCACGGGACAGTCAGAGTAGAAACTCAAGAATAGTCAGAATGAATACGTGACTTGAGAGATGGTGCAGGAGGGAGGGGGTTCAGATTTTTGGGACATTGGAACCGGTTCTGGGGGTGGTGGGACCATTACAAACCGGATGGTCTACACCTGGGCAGGACTGGAACCAATGTTCCAGTCTTTTGCTAACACTGTTGGGGAGGTTTTAAACTAATGTGGCAGGGGGATGGGAACCAGATTAGGAAGTTAGAGGTCAGTAAAGAAGCAGCAACTAACGCCAGTAAGGTACGAGATAATAAACTCAATGTGACTAAGGGGAAGAGTAGACAGGGAAGAGTTGATGAACGCAAAGGAACAGGTGGTCTGAGGTGCATTTGTTTTAACGCGAGAAGTGTAGCCGGTAAGGTAGATGAACTTAGGGCTTGGATCAGTACCTGGGAATATGATAGAACATAGAACAGTACAGCACAGAACAGGCCCTTCGGCCCTCAATGTTGTGCCGAGCCATGATCACCCTACTCAAACCCACGTATCCACCCTATACCCGTAACCCAACAACCCCTCCCTTAACCTTACTTTTATTAGGACACTACGGGCAATTTAGCATGGCCAATCCACCTAACCCGCACATCTTTGGACTGTGGGAAGGAAACCGGAGCACCCGGAGGAAACCCACGCACGCAGGGGGAGGACGTGCAGACTCCACACAGACAGTGACCCAGCCGGGAATCGAACCTGGGACCCTGGAGCTGTGAAGCATTTATGCTAACCACCATGCTACCCTGCTGCTATACCCTGGTATTACTGAGACTTGGTTGAGGGAAGGGCAGGACTGGCAACTGAATATCCCAGGGTATAGATGCTTCAGGAGGGATAGAGAGGGAGGTAGAAGGGGGGGGGGGGGGTGGAGTTGCATTACTCGTCAGAGATGATATCACAGGTGTGATTAAGGAGGGCATGATAGAGGATTCGAGCACTGAGGCAATATGGGTGGAGCTAAGAAATAAGGGTGCAGTAACATTGTTGGGACTTTATTACAGGCCTCCCAAAAGCGAGCATGAAGTAGAGGTACAAATATGCAGACAGATTATAGAAAAATGTCGGAGCAATAGGGTGGTTGTGATGGGAGATTTTAATTTCCCCAATATTGAATGGGATTCGTGTAGTGTTGGAGGTGCAGATGGAGCAGAGTTTGTAAGGAGCATCCAGGAGAGTTTTTTAGAGCAGTATGTAAATAGTCCAACTCGGGAAGGGGCCATACTGGACCTGGTATTAGGGAATGATCCCGGCCAGGTGGTTGATGTTTCAGTTGGTGATTACTTTGGGAATAGCGATCACAATTCCGTAAGCTTTCGAATACTCATGGACAAGGACAAGAATGGTCTGAAAGGAAGAGTGCTAAATTGGGGAAAGGCAGAGTATAACAAAATTCGGCAGGAGCTAGGGAATGTGGATTGGGAGCAGCTGTTTAAGGGTAAATCCACATTTGAAATGTGGGAGTCTTTTAAGGAAAGGTTGATTAGAGTGCAGGACAGACATGTTCCTGTGAAAATGAGAGATAGAAATGGCAAGATTAGGGAACCATGGATGACGGGTGAAATTGTGAGACTAGCTAAGATGAAAAAGGAAGCATTCTTAAGATCGAGGCAACTCAAAACTGATGAAACTTTGGAGGAATATCGGGAAAGTAGGACGAATCTAAAACGTGCAATAAAGAGGGCTAAAAGGGGTCATGAAATATCTTTGGCTAACAGGGTTAAGGAAAATCCCAAAGCCTTTTATTCGTATGTAAGGAGCAAGAGGGTAACTAGAGAAAGGATTGGCCCACTCCAAGACAAAAGAGGGAATTTATGCGTGGAGTCAGAGGAAATGGGGTGAGATTCTTAATGAGTACTTTGCATCGGTATTCACAAAGGAGAGGGACAAGACGGATGTTGAGGCGAGGGATGGATGTTTAAATACTCTACGTCAAGTTGTCATACGGAAGGGGGAAATTTTGGGTATTCTAAAAGACATTAAGGTGGACAGGTCCCCAGGACCGGATGGGATCTATCCCAGGTTACTGAGGGAAGCGAGGGTCGAAATAGCTGGGGCCTTAACAGATATCTTTGCAGCATCCTTGAGCATGGATGAGGTCCCGGAGGACTGGAGAATTGCTAATGTTGTCCCTTTGTTTAAGAAGGGTAGCAGGGAAAATCTAGGGAATTATAGACCTGTGAGCTTGACGTCAGTGGTAGGCAAACTGTTGGAGAAGATACTGAGGGATAGGATCTATTCACATATGGAAGAAAATAGACTTATCAGTGATAGGCAGCATGGTTTTGTGCAGGGACGGTCATGTCTTACAAACCTAATAGAATTCTTTGAGGAAGTGACAAAGTTAATTGATGAGGGAAGGGCTGCAGATGTCATATACATGGACTTTAGTAAGGCGTTTGATAAGGTTTCCCATGGCAGGTTGATGGAAAAAGTGAAGTTGTATGGGGTTCAGAGTGTACTGGCTAGATGGATAAAGAACTGGCTGGGTAACAGGAGACAGAGAGTAGTGGTGGAAGGGAGTGTCTCAAAATGGAGAACGGTGACTAGTGGTGTTCCACAGGGATCTGTGCTCAGACCACTGTTGTTTGTGATCTACATAAATGACCTGGAGGAAAGTATAGGTGGTCTGATTAGCAAGTTTGCAGATGATACTAAGATTGGTGGAGTTGCAGATAGTGAGGAGGACTGTCAGAGAATACAACAAAATATAGATAGATTGGAGAGTTGGGCAGAGAAATGGCAGATGGAGTTCAATCCAGGCAAATGCGAAGTGATGCTTTTTGGAAGATCTAATTCAAGAGCGCACTATATGGTCAATGGAAGGGTCCTGGGGAAAATTGATGTACAGAGAGATCTGGGAGTTCAGGTCCATTGTACCCTGAAGGTGGCAACGCAGGTTGATAGAGTGGTCAAGAAGGCATACAGCATGCTTGCCTTCATCGGACGGGGTATTGAGTACAAGAGTCGGCAGGTCATGTTACAGTTGTATAGCACTTTGGTTAGGCCACATTTGGAATACTGCGTGCAGTTCTGGTCGCCACATTACCAGAAGGATGTGGATGCTTTGGAGAGGGTGCAGAGGAGGTTCACCAGGATGTTGCCTGGTATGGAGGGTGCTAGCTATGAAGAAAGGTTGAGTAGATTAGGATTGTTTTCATTGGAAAGACTGAGGTTGAGGGGGGACCTGATTGAGGTCTACAAAATTGAGAGGTATGGACAGGGTGGATAGCAACAAGCTTTTTCCAAGAGTGGGGGTGTCAGTTACAAGGGGTCACGATTTCAAGGTGAGAGGGGTAAAGTTTAAGGGAGATGTGCGTGAAAAGTTTTTTACGCAGAGGGTTGTGGGTGCCTGGAACGCTTTACCAGCGGAGGTAGTAGAGACGGGCACGATAGCGTCATTTAAGAGGCATCTAGACAGGTATATGAACGGGCGGGAACAGAGGGAAGTAGACCTTGGAAAATAGGAGACAGGTTTAGATAAAGGATCTGGATCGGTGCAGGCTGGGAGGGCCGAAGGGCCTGTTCCTGTGCTGTAATTTTCTTCGTTCTTGTTCTATAAGGGAACCTAAGATGCGGGTCAGAGGAACTTCAACCTTTGCCGTTATCCAATAAGTTTGAGATTCTTTGTTGCCTGTGTGGATGGAATAACGTGATGTGTATAAATCTGAAACTGGAGTATTCATAATAATCTCTATTATTGTCACAAGTAGGCTTACATTAACACTGCAATGAAGTTACTGTGGAAAGCCCCTAGTCACCACACTCTGCCACCTGTTTGGGTACACTGAGGGAGAATTTAGAATGTCCAGTTCACCTAACAAGCCTGTCTTTTCAGGACTTTTGGGAGTAAACCAGAGCACCCAGAAGAAACCCACACAGACATGGGTGAACGTGCAGACTCCACGCAGACAGTGACACAAGCCGGGAAATGACCCTGGTGCTGTGAAGCAACAATGCTAAAACACTGCTACCGTGCCGCCCATTTAAACCTGAAGTCAGTTACATAGGCATGAGGTGTGAGTTGGCTACGATATATTGCAAAAGTAGATCGACGTGACAGTAGAAAAGCAATGACAAACTTTTTTTTAAATTCCTAATTTCCGATGAATCTATATTCTGTTGAGAAATTTAAAACTCCAAAGGAAAAATGATCCAGCAATCTAAAGATGGGGAAGGATAGTAATAAATTTAAAATATTACGAAGGTAGGTAGTAAACCTGAGGATTAGGAGAGTTATAGATATCAGGAAAGAAGGACCAAAAATTAATAAAGGAAAAATTAGAACCAGAGTAAGCTAGCAAGAAATATAAAAGCAGTTTTAAGACCTTCTACAAGTTTACAAATGAAAAATGAAATGAAAATCGCTTATTGTCACGAGTAGGCTTCAATGAAGTTACTGTGAAAAGCCCCTAGTTGCCACATTCCGTGCCTGTCCGGGGAGGCTGGTACGGGAATCGAACCGTGTTGCTGGCCTGCTTGGTCTGCTTTAAAAGCCAGCGATTTAGCCCAATGTGCTAAACCAGCCCCTGAGAACAGCACAGTGAAAGTAAATGCACGCCCCTTACAGGCTGAGATTAGAGAAATAACGAGAATAAGAAAATTGTTGTTGGCCTTCAAATACACTGAAATGCAATTAAATTTGTTGTAAAGCAATTATCTATGAAGGCTAATTCAATATGTTCTATGTTTAACGATCTGGTAGTTTTATGTCATTGGTATAAATCTGTGCAGTTTTGTACGTGCTCGCTTGCTAGTTTTTAAATAAATTAATCCAGTTAGCTCGGAATCGAAGCTCCGGGGACCACGGTAGGACAGTGGTTAGCACTGTTGCTTCACAGCGCCAGGAACCTGGGTTCGATTCCTGGCTTGGGTGTATGTGCAGAGTCTGCACGTTCTCCCTGTGTCTGGATGGGTTTCCTCCGGGTGCTCTGAGTTCCTCCCAGAAGTCCCGAAAAGATGTGCTTATTAGGTGAATTGGACATTCTGAATTCTCCCAGTGTTAATGTAAACCTACTTGTGACACTAATAAAGATTATTATTATTATTATTACAACTGAAGTGCAGTGCATTACTATCAGTTATTATCAGTTCTAAAGTGACTGGAGGGGAAATATAGTGCAAAGGGCACTACAAATCTATGACTTTTAAACCCGAAAAGATATGCGATGGAATACGATTCTAGTTCGCAAAGACCATAAGACTTGGAGCAGAAGTAGGCCAATCGGCCCAGAGAGTCTGCTCCATCACTTAATGAGATCATGGCTGATCTGATATCCTCAACTCCACTTTCCTGCCTTATCCCCATAACCCTTGATTCCCATGCTGATTAAAAATCTGTGTCTCAGCCTTGAAACAGACTTAATAACCCAACCTCTACAGCCCTCTGCAGTAAAGAATTCCACAGTTTTACTCCTCTCCGAAAGAAGAAATTCCTCCTCATCTCGGTATTAAATGGGCAACCCCTTATAATCATCAGATTGTGCTGTCTGGTCCTGGACTCTCCCATAAGGAGAAACAACCTCTCCACATCTTTCTGTACTTGGGTGTAAGGTAGGACTGTTACACAAGGAGACTGTTTACTAAGTAGGGTTCCATTACACAAGCTGAAATAGTGCAATTGATATCATCGTAATGGAAGTGTTGAGGCCCCAGACATTAATCTGATGACAAAATGACACATGACTATTTTCTATTTCTGAAACTAAAAATATGTTTGGCAACTACATGCATTCATGTAGCAGTGTTCTTTTCAGATAATGGCAGGCAATTTTGTTCTTTTTAACTAATTTGGGGAGTTTTTATTGCATTAAATCAGAGGCTTTGAAGAAAAAGTTTAAACTTTAGCAGAGATGTTATCTGTTTTCCTCTTGGCTGCAGAATGTTGCCTTTAGGGACGGGCAAAATAGTGAGGGAGTGGAGAAAGTCCTGCGTTTGTACAAAACGCCGTGATTCACCATTCGTAGTTTGGAACTAAAGTGCTACGGTTTGCACTTCATTCTGATGGAGTTGACTATCATCTTCAGTCACCACTCTCAAGCAAACAAATGTGTTACTTGCACAAAATCTGCATTTTCTGATCATTTTTGACAGTATAAATTAGTTGTTTGGATATTGCCAATGCTAATATTAATCGTAGATGTTACTGCTATGTTTACAGTTTTTAGAATATTAAACAAATGTTGCTAAAGTCAGGCTATAAATAGATCTGTAACACACACAGCTGTTTAATACCAAATGTATTGCAAAACTAAGAGTCCTAAAGGACCCAGAAAAACATATTTTACTGCACACAGTAGCCAGATATATGTGACCATAGAAAGCCAATGTGTTGGTACATGTTAATTAACCACTTGAATCGCATTGCAAGTTAACAAGTCAGAATGGAGCTTTACTGTAATAAATAGTGTTTGTGCTGTATCCCAACTGTTACAATGCGGCAATGTCGCAATGCTGAAATGCCAGTTTATAATATGGAAGCAAAAGAGTTGTTCCTTTCTGAAGACGCTAGCTGAATAACTAAATCTTTATCACCTGAGAGATGAGGAATAAATTGAAGATTAATACCTTGTACTTTGGATGGTTATACTAAAGGGACTGGGTTGTATTAAAGGACACTGATGGGGATTTAGATACTAAGCAGGATTTGGTGAAAGAGGTACATGTTGAAGAGACTCAAAGATTAGATTTAGGAAGAAATCTGAGAGCAGCAGTTTGATGGAGATGGGGAATCCAGAAGGAGCAAAAAAGGTGATGGCACGTATGAAGGCTTGGAAGATGTATCACAGGTAGGTGGAATAAGATATCACATTTGTTAATTTTTATGTGATTCTGCTTTAATAGCACATTTGTATTGGATCTGGTGTACACCTTAAAGTCGTGATATTTATATTAAGGTTAGTTCGAGTCAGGCCTTGTGTAGCGACTCGTAGAGTGATCAGTGCCATCTTGGCGCAAGTATGGTTGAAAGGTATTTAATTGTGTTTGAGGGCACATTGGCCTTGCTTGGGAAAAAAAAGTACAGTATGTAGCATTGGACAGAAGCAATGAGGCAATTGTAAAGTAATTTGAGATAGGAAGCTATCAACTTTAGAAATAAAATTGAGTTTTCAAAATGTTTTAAGGCCAGAGACTGTGAGGATTCTATATTGGTCCAGCGCTTGGGCTACCCCCTACAATAGTGAGACCAATTCATGGTAGAGCTGACTGAATCAAGCAAAGTGCGATACCTTTAACTGCTGCAGGGTAACTCGGACTAGAAAGTAGCATCTTGGGAAATATGGAAAGACGCTTGGCAACCCGAATCAAAGGCTGAAATCAGTGCAAGTTGCCTCCTAACTTTATGGTCATTCAAACAAAGGTTAAGAGCTTGTATGCCGATTTGCAGAATGAGCACAAAGCTTCAGCGCTGGTCATGCTTCATTTGAGCATTCCAAGAAATGCTGCTATTTATATAACACTAAAATAACTAACAAAGCAGCTAAATGCCAATACGGAAGAAGCTGATGAATTTTCTGCCTATTTGAAGAGAATCATTGAAAGTCTTTAATACTGGTGACAGCTTCATTGGAAGGATGCCACAGAAAATATATATATCTCCAAAGAGGAGATGGTGCTGCTAGGATTTAAACTTGCCAAAGATTGTGACTGTTCTGTTTGATGGGAACACTACAGGAGATTTCAAGATTAAGGGGCAGCACGGTAGCATGGTGGTTAGCATAAATGCTTCACAGCTCCAGGGTCCCAGGTTCGATTCCTGGCTGGGTCACTGTCTGTGTGGAGTCTGCATGTCCTCCCCGTGTGTGCGTGGGTTTCCTCCGGGTGCTCCGGTTTCCTCCCACAGTCCAAATATGTGCGGGTTAGGTGGATTGGCCATGCTAAATTGCCCGTCGTGTCCTAAAAAGTAAGGTTAAGGAGTGGGTTGTTGGGTTACGGGTATAGGGTGGATACGTGGGTTTGAGTAGGGTGATCATTGCTCGGCACAACATCGAGGGCCGAAGGGCCTGTTCTGTGCTGTACTGTTCTATGTTCTATGTTCTAAGCCCTTTGTCATGTACCAGTTTGAGAAGGGTTATTCCAAGGAACATCTGCACATCATAATGGTATTCAAATAAGAGCGCTTGGATGACAGAGGCACTTTTTCATGAATGGTTCTCTCTATACCATCCCCACTTGGAGGGAATATTGCCCCTCGTGATATTCCTTATATAATGCCCATGGCATCCTATCAACCTTAATGACTTGTCTGAAAATATGTAGGTAATTTTCCTGCCACCCAACACTACTTCATTGCTACAACCTATGAATCAGGAGGCAATGGCAGCATTCAAGGCTGCCAGCTGATGCCGTCCCAGCTCACCAAGGCAAGGATGGTGAGAATCTGCCAACAGCCAGAAATCTCAGCATGCCAATTAGATCCTCTAGCTGTCAACAATATCGCTGATGTTTGGGATAAAGTTACAACACGTATATGAATTGTATGGTGGAAAGTGTGGCTCGAGTGAGTCAGAGATTACAGAGGATTTCATAATGCTGACCCCGAAGTTCAGTGTGAAGTCATCACTCAGGCGAGTGGTGGAACTGCTTGAGTCCTATGGAGAGCAGTTGTCATGTGAAGATTTAATACAGCTAGCAGTGTCA
This sequence comes from Scyliorhinus canicula, assembly GCF_902713615.1. Taxonomy (NCBI): domain Eukaryota; kingdom Metazoa; phylum Chordata; class Chondrichthyes; order Carcharhiniformes; family Scyliorhinidae; genus Scyliorhinus; species Scyliorhinus canicula. The sequence goes on along the minus strand of NC_052160.1, from coordinate 71,141,996 downwards.
TTAGCTACCTGCTCAAGGATGTCTCTTAGTTCGCGTAGTTCATATGCATTAGTGGCTATTCCTAATGGTGGTATCATTATTCCCATCATTTGTGCCCATGTCATAACACTTTGTGTCGTTCTGTGATGGAGATGGTCCTGCAGCTGCTGGACGTGATGTACATAAGGGACTACATATCCAAAATAGCAGGAGTCGTCCCAATTTTCTGGTGTGGCCACAGATAAAATACGTGCCGTTATATGTGGTCAGGTTTCCTTTACTATCAGTCATCATTAGTCTAATCGATCCCCTTCCCAAGAGCCCCCACTAGTTTGATTTTCAACTCCTGAGCAATCAAAGATGAATAGTCCTTTAGCTGTTAGGTGGAACATAGGGGGTTGCCAATTCAAGGTCTGATCACACTGACTCATGCTTACTGAGTGGGTCCCATATGTTTTATGATTCTTAAAGCATATACTTCCTTTTGGGACTCCAGTATAATTGGGAAGGATCAACCAGGGCGGTTGACGTGTGACATTAAACCTAGGCACCAACCATTTCTCAAACCTATTCATATCGTATCCAGCTAATCTCCAATCTAACATATTCTGAGTATCTTCACCACGTCCTGTACTATTTTGCCTTGGAGCCCATTCTGCTATCTCTTTACTGGTGAATGGGATAGGTCGCACAGGGAAGCCCTTTCCCAAGCATCTGGGAATTTGTGTACAAACCCAACAACTGAATTTATTTACCCTCTCTGCGTATGAGTGAGACATGTATATTAAGGTGTTAGTATGCAGTTTACACTCTACATAATGTTGGATTAATATGATAATATAAAAACCATCAACGGCGTCATTCTCTTCAGGTCAGCGTTTCGTTAGTACTCTCCAAGTTCCGTATGATGTAGTTTACACGAGTTGCGTGGATCCCATCTGGCTTTTATTTTACTTTAACGGCTGTTCGGGTTGTTAGCAGCACTTGGTAGGGTCCATTCCACCAAGGAGAAAAATAATCTTTATTTAGTGCTTTCACATATTCTTGATCTCCAGGTTTAAAGGGTGTGTATTTCCCTCTTTTGGATGCATCTGAGCCTGTCGCACCTTTTCATGTTTTTTTTATTTCCAGCCGTTTCACACATGGCCTGGGCATATTTTGGTGATGGTGATGCCGCATCTGTCCATATTAAGGCTACTGCCACTGGAGTCATTGGGGATATAGTTCCAGTTGTCATGGGACATTCCATTAATATCTCATATGAGGTTAAACCCGTATTACGATTTCTCAGGGCATACATTACTATGGGTATGGCATCTGGCCATAGCAGCCCATTTTGTTGACACTTTTGTAACTGCAGTTTTAATTATTCCATCCACCCTTTCCACCATTCCTGAGGATTGTGGCTGATATGGTATATGCAATTTCCAATCAAATCCCATGGCTTCTGTGAGGGCTTTGGTCAATTTGCTAGTGAAATGAGTTTCCCTGTCACTGTTAATACCCATTGGTATCCCAATTCCAGGATATTCGTCCTTCAACACTTCAGTTGCCTGATTTTCTACTGGCTTATCAACCACAGTAGGCATCACTCCCACCTGCGATCCAGCTATATCATTACGAAAGGTAAACTGTATTCCTGGACAAGATAGTTTCTCTATTACTCCTACTACCACTTCACCACTCTTCACTGGACTTTCCAACCTTACCTTATATAATGGAACACTACTCCTCTCACCCTGAATTCCACATATTACCACCTTTACTGGCAACATTCTTCCCAGACTACATAACTCCTCATCTCTTACCATCAAAGATTGACTAGCTCCCGTATCTCTTAAAATTGTGACTTAATTACCTGCTCCTCCTGATACACATGAGTAGACTTTACCCACACAAATAAATTCTTTAAAGAGATCTGGCACCATCTTATCAATCACCTCTTGATCAGGCTGTACAATCTTTTGCACCTTCTTCGCTTCACTTGGGTTTTCCTTTACCACTTTAACAAACCCCACTCTCTTATCCTGTTTTACCACATCAGCCTTCCCAGTGGTTTTCTTCAACCACCAACACTGTGGGCGCGATTCTCTGCTCCCGGGAAAAATCGGGAGGGCCGTCGCGAACTCGGCCGAGTTTCACGACGGCCTCAGAGGCCGCTCCTCGCCCCTTATTCTCCCCTCCCGGCGGGGCTAGGAGCGGCGTTCCGTAACTTGCGGGGGCGTCGCGCAGAGAATGTCGCAGCCGGCGCGCTTAATGACGTCAGCCACGCATGCGCAGGTTGGCCGGTCCCAACCCGCGCATGTGCGGATGACGTCATCACGCAGACGGCACGAACCCGCGCATGCGCGGTGGCCGTCTATCCCCTCAGCCGCCCGGCAAGACGTGGCGACTTGATCTTGCCGGGCAGCGGAGGGGAAATAGTGCGTCCGATATGGACACTGGCCCGACAATCGGTGGGGACCGATCGCGGGCCTGTCCCCTCCCGAGCACAGTCGTGGTGCTCTTGTCCCAATCGGCCCCCTAGAAGCCCAGGTGTGGTTGCTACTGTGTTGAAACAGCTGTGAACTAACAGGCCGCTCGGCCATTCCGGGTCAGAGAATCGCCGTTCGCCGTGAAAAACGGCGAGTGGCAATTCTTCCGAGACGGGGGGGGGGGGGGGGGGGGGGGGGGGGAGAATCGCGGGGGGCGTGAATTTGAATTTTGTCGGGGGGGCCGTCCTGCGATTCTCCCACGCGGCGTGGGGAGCAGAGAATCGCGCCCTGTGACTTTACATGGCCTAGTTTATTACAGTGAAAACATTTGAAACTTTTCATTTGTTTTCCATCCTCCTGGACTAATTATTTTTTTTTTAACTACCAATTTTATTGAGATTTTTTGGCATTGTAAACAGTTACAGATTACAGAAATATGCAAACATCAACGGAAAACCAGCACTTCAACCAAACCATAATGCACATACCCGCTCCTCTCCCATAGACACGACCCGCCCATTTATCCCCCTACTGTACTCTGATCCCCCCCCCCCCCCCCCCCCCCTCCGCTGATGTTCACTCTCCCCGCGAAGACATCAATAAATTAACAGGACTCCAGGGATGATTGTCATCTTTACCGTCTGCACCCTCCCCGCCAGTGATAGCGGGAGTGCATCCCATCTCCGAATCGATGGTTATCACAAATTGGAGCCCAGACTGACGCACCCACCTCCCCTACATGCTGCCTCCACTGGCTCCAAATCCGCAGGGCCGTCCCCACTACTGGGCTGGTGGAGTACCTGGCCGGCGCTAGCGGTAGGGGTGCCGTGACCAGGGCTGCCAAACTGTTGTCCCTGCACAAAGCCGCCTCCACCTGCTCCCAGATAGACCCAGTACCCACCATCCATTTCCTTATCATGGCTATGTTAGCCGCCCAGTAGTGGTTGATCGGATTCGATCAGAGTCCCCCCTCGCTGTGGCTCCTTTCAAGCATCGCTCTCCTCACCCGCGGGGATTTGCCCGCCCAAACAAAGCTCGTGATGATTTTGCCAGTCCTTTTGAAAAAGGACCGTGGGATAAAGATCGGAAGGCACTGAAAAATTAACAGGACTCCAGGGATGATTGTCATCTTTACCGTCTGCACCCTCCCCGCCAGTGATAGCGGGAGTGCATCCCATCTCCGAAACTCCCTTTTCATTTGTTCCACCACTCTAGTCAAATTTAACTTGTGTAACCTGCCCCACACCCGTGCCACCTGTATCCCCAAGGACCGGAAACTTTCCCCGACCAGCGTAAATGGCAGCTCCTTCATCCTATTCTCCTGGCCCCTTGCCTGCACTACAAACATTTCACTCTTGGCCATATTTAGTTTGTACCCTGAGAACCGGTTAAACTTCCTCAACGTTTCCAGTATATTTTCCATCCCGGCCAGTGGGTCCGACACGTACAGGAGAAGGTCATCCGCATAGAGAGAGACCCTGTGCTCTACCCCCACTCCCCTCGTCATTCCCTTCCACCCCTTTGCAGTTCTCAGCGCAATCGGTAACGGTTCTATGGCCAGCACGAACAGCAACGGGGAGAGTGGGCATCCCTGTCTAGTCCCATGATGTAGTCTGACATTATCCTGTTCATCCTTGCGCTAGCTTTTGGGCCCTGGTACAATAGTCTGACCCAGTTAACGAGTCCCTCCCCGAACCCAAACCGTCCGAGAACCTCCAACAGATAGTCCCACTCCATCTGGTCGAAGGCCTTCTTGGTGTCCATTGCCACCACTACCTCCACCTCGTTGCCTATCGGGGCATCATAATCACATTAAGCAATCTTCTCACATTGGCTGTCAGCTGCCTGCCTTTAACAAACCCTGTTTGGTCGTCGTCAATCACCTCCGGTACGCAGTCCTCAATTCTAATCGCCAGGACCTTGGCCAGGTGCTTGGTGTCCACATTAATCAGGGAGATTGGCCTGTATGACCCGCAAGCTTCCGGATCCTTGTCCCGCTTTAATATCAGCGAGATGGTGGCTTGCGACATCATCGGAGGCAGGACCCCTCTCTCCCTTGCCTCATTTAAAAACCCTGGACAGCACTGGCCCCACTATCTCCGAGAACGTTTTGTAAAACTCTACTGGGTATCCATCCGGTCCCGGGCTTTCCACGACTGCATGGCCTTTAGGCCCCCCAGTACTTCCTCCGCTCTAATCGGGGCCCCCAGCCCGTCCACTAGTCCCCTGCCCACTTCTGGGAAGGTTAGTCCGTCCAAGAACCGTTTAAGACCATAAGACCATAAGACATAGGAGTGGAAGTAAGGCCATTCGGCCCATCGAGTCCACTCCGCCATTCAATCATGGCTGATGGGCATTTCAACTCCACCTCCCAGCATTCTCCCCATAGCCCTTAATTCCTCGCGACATCAAGAATTTATCTATCTCTGCCTTGAAGCCATTTAGCGTCCCGGCCTCCACTGCACTCTGCGGCAATGAATTCCACAGGCCCACCACTCTCTGGCTGAAGAAATGTCTCCGCATTTCTGTTTTGAATTTACCCCCTCTAATTCTAAGGCTGTGCCCACGGGTTCTCGACTCCTCGCCTAACGGAAACAGTTTCTTTGCGTCCATCCTTTCTAAGCCATGTATTATCTTGTAAGTTTCTATTAGATCTCCCCTTAACCTTCTGAACTCCAATGAATACAATCCCAGGAACGCCAGCCGTTCCTCATATGCTAGACCCGCCATTCCAGGGATCATCCGTGTGAATCTCCGCTGGACACGCTCCAGTGCCAGTATGTCCTTCCTGAGATGTGGGGCCCAAAACTGGACACAGTACTCCAAATGGGGCCTAACCAGAGCCTTATAAAGGCTCAGTAGCACATCGCTGCTTTTATATTCCAACCCTCTTGAGATAAATGACAACATAGCATTCGCTTTCTTAATCACGGATTCAACCTGCATGTTTACCTTTAGGGAATCCTCGACTAGCACTCCCAGATCCCTTTGTACTTTGGCATTATGAATTTTCTCACCGTTTAGAAAGTAGTCTATGCTTGGATTCTTTTTTCCAAAGTGCAAGACCTCACATTTTCTCACGTTGAAATGCATCAGCCATTTCCTGCACCACTCTCCCAAACTGTCTAGATCCTTCTGCAGCCTCCCCACTTCCTCAGCACTACCTGCCTGACCACCTAACTTCGTATCATCAGCAAACTTCGCTAGAATGCCCCCAGTCCCTTCATCCAGATCATTAATATATATGGTGAACAGCTGCGGCCCCAACACTGAACCCTGTGGGACACCGCTGGTCACCGGCTGCCATTCCGAAAAAGAACCTTTTATCCCAACTCTCTGCCTTCTGTCAGACAGCCAATCCTCAACCCATGCCAGTAGCTCACCTCGAACACCATGGGCCCTCACCTTACTCAGCAGCCTCCTGTGTGGCACCTTATCAAAGGCCTTTTGGAAATCCAGATAGACCACATCCACTGGGTTTCCCTGGTCTAACCTACTTGTCACCTCCTCAAAGAATTCTAACAGGTTCGTCAGGCACGACCTCCCCTTACTAAATCCACGTTGACTTGTTCTAATCCGACCCTGCTCTTCCAAGAAATTAGAAATCTCATCCTTAATGATAGATTCTAGAATTTTACCAACAACCGAGGTTAGGCTAATTGGCCTATAATTTTCCATCTTTTGTCTTGATCCTTTCTTGAACAAGGGGGTTACAACAGCGATCTTCCAATCGTCCGGGACTTTCCCTGACTCCAGTGATTTTTGAAAGATCTCAACCAACGCTTCCGCTATTTCTTCAGCCACCTCCCTCAGAACTCTAGGATGTAGCCCATCGGGGCCAGGAGATTTGTCAATTTTAAGACCTTTTAGCTTTTTTAGCACCATCTCTTTTGTAATGGCAACCATACTCAACTCAGCCCCCTGACCCTTTATAATTTTTGGGATATTACTAACGTCTTCCACTGTGAAGACAGACGCAAAGTACTTATTAAGTTCTCCAGCCATTTCCTCATCTCCCATCACTAGCCTTCCAGAATCAGTTTGAATTGGCCCAATGTCTACTTTGGCCTGACGTTTGTTTCTTATGTATTGAAAGAAACTTTTACTATCATTTCTTATATTACTGGCTAGCCTGCCTTCATATTTGATCCTCTCCTTCCTTATTTGTCTCTTTGTTAACCTCTGTTTGTTTTTGTAGCCTTCCCAATCTTCTGATTTCCCGGTGCTTTTGGCCACTTTATAGGATCTCTCTTTTTCTTTGATACATTTCCTGACCTCCTTTGTCAGCCATGGCTGTCTAATCCCTCCCTGGATAATCTTTCTTTTCTTGGGGATGAACCTCTGTACAGTGTCCTCAATTATGCATACAAACTCCTGCCATTTTTGCTCTACTGTCTTCCCTGCTAGGGTCTGCTTCCAGTTGATTTTCACCAGTTCCTCTCTCATGCCCTCGTAATTACCTTTATTTAACTGTAACACCATTACATCCGATTTTGCCTTCTCTCTTTCAAACTGCAGACTGAACTCAACCATATTATGATCGCTGCTTCCTAAGTGTTCCCTTACTTTAAGATCTTTAATAAAGTCTGGTTCATCTCCTCCGACTTCTCCGGGGTTTCTGAAGTGTAGAGCTGACTATAAAAGGACCCAAAACACCTTATTCAGTCCTGGTGGGTCCTCCACTCTGCTCCCCTTCCCATCCACCACTCTACTTATTTCCGTGGCCGCCTCCCTCCTCCTGAGTTGCTGCGCTAGCAATCTGCTGGCCTTCTCCCCATGCTCATACAAAACTCCCCTTGCCTTCCAAAGTTGTTCCATTGCCCTACTTGTGGATAGCACCCCCAGTTCCACCTGCAATTTCTGTCTTTTCCTGAGTAGGTCCTCCCCCGGGGACCCCGCATAATCTTCGTCTATCCGGTGGATCTCCTTAACCAATCTATCCATTTCTGCTCTGTCCGCCCTATCCCTGTGAGCCCCAATTGAGATCAGCTCCCCCCTCACTATTGCCTTCAGCGCCTCCCACAGGGTCGCTGCTGAAACCTCCCCCGTATCGTTCACCTGCAAGTAATTTTGCATACACTTCCGCAGTCTCTCACATATCCCCTCTCCGACAACAATCTTATATCTAACCTCCATTGCGGGCGTTGGTAATTTGCCCCACCGACCTGCAGGTCCACCCAATGTGGGGCATGGTCCGTAATAGTGATCGCCGAGTATTCCGTATTCTTTACCTCCCCTACACAGCCCCTGCTCAAGATAAAGAAATCAATTCTAGAGTATACTTTATGAACATGCGAGTGGAACGAATAGCCCCTTCCTGTCGGCTGTCTGGCTCTCCATGGGTCCACTGCCCCCATTTGCTCCATGAACCCTTTCAGTTCCGTTGCCATTGCTGGAAGCCTACCCATTCTGGGACATGACCGGTCGAGCCCCGGGTCGAGGACCATATTATCTAGGTCTGGGATTTTCCCCAGCACTCTTTTAATAAAGTCAGCGTCTCCCAATTCGGAGCATATGTTCACCAGCACCACTCTCCTCCCCTCCAGCTTGACCCTTACCATAAGGAATCTGCCCCCGCCATCATCGATTACACCCTCCGCCTCAAATTGAACCCGCTTTTTTTTAAAACAAAACAAAGTTTATTCTATGAATTCAGTAAACATTTGATAAACACACACACAGTAAGCATTTTTTATCAACTACAAACATAAATTCCCCACAGTGTTTAGCAACTTCCCTTTCTGCTGTTTCAACTTGCTAACATCCAATACCAGACAAACCCTTTTTACCAAAGCAGTTGGTATGAATTCTTTAAAGAAAGCAGTTATCACTTTTAAATTATCAAGTGATCTGGACACTTTTTAACATGCAGAGAGACACACACCCAAGACTTCTCGGTCTTTATCCAGCTTCCAAAAGTCTAAAACTAAAGTAAAACTCAGCCACAGCCCAGCTCCCAGCTGAAAACGAAAGTAAAAACCAGAACCACAGCCCAGCTCAACCTACACAATTACATCACTGAAGCTATTTGATAAACGCACATTTCTTAAAGGGACACTCCCATAACAATTGTCACCTCAGAAATTCATTTCCATCTTTCTCAAAACACCATGCTTCAATCTCTCCAATCAGATTTTCACCCTCTCCCCAACAGTACTAGAACAGTTCTTATCAAAATCACAAATAACATCCTACGTGACTTCGACAAAGGTAAATCTTTACTCTTCATCGTTCTGAACCTTTTTGCAAACCTTTGACATGCTTGACCTCACCATCCTTCTCCAGCACCTCTCCACATTTGTTCAGCTGGGCGGGAACGCTCTCATCTGGTTTCATTCCTATCTGTAGAATCCTAGCCAGAGAATCACTTGCAGTGGCTTCTCTTCAAGCTCTTGGACTGTTACCTCTGATGCCCCCAATAATCTCTTACATTACCCCTTCCTATTTCTCATCTACGTTGTACCCCACCACAACACCATCCAAAGGTATTTTAGTTTGTGCCGTTGTTACATATTCACTCGACTATTTCACCGCACTTCGGCCAGGTCTCCCATTTTCTATCTACCACAAACCCAAAGTCATCTAAAACTCTGTTTCCATATCTTAACTCGTAGTAAGTTCCATTCTTCTATCGCTGCTATGCTCACTGACCTGCGTTGATTCCTAGTAAAGTAATATCTTGATTCTAAAATTCTTGTACAAGTTTTCAATCCTTTCATCACCTAGGCCCTCCTGATCTCTGAAATTACCTCCAGACCCACAACCCCCTGGGATATCTTGACTCCTCTCAGTTTGGCCTCTTGTGCATCCCCAATTTTAATTGCTCCAGCATGGGAGGTTCTGGTGCAGTGGCAATGTAACTGGACTAGCAATCTAAAGGCTTGGGCTAATACTCTGGGGCCATGGGTCCAGATTCTGCATGCCAAAGTCTGGAGCTTAAATTCAATTAGAAATTTGGAATGGAATAGTTGGTCTCAGAAATGGTGACTCTGAAACTATAATTGATTGTTGTAAAAGACCATCTGGTTCGCTCATCTCCTTTAGGTTCCTTAAATGTCCTTCTGTCTCCTCGGTCCAAATTCTGGAATTCCCTCTCTGTGCCTTTCCACCTCTTTTTTTTTTTAATAAATAATTTTTATTCAGATTTGAACCCGCTTATTGATCATAATTGCTACCCTCCTGGACTTAGAGTCCAAGTCCGAGTGGAAGACCTGGCTGATCCAGCCCTTACTTAGCCTAGTCTGGTCAGACACTTTCACATGTGTCTCCTGCACCATAATTATATCCTACTTTAGAGCCCGCAAGTGCGCGAACACACGTGCCCTTTTGACTGGCCCATTTAGTCCTCTGACCTAGTGATCAGCCTGGTTGGGGGGCACACCGCCCTCACCCCCCCCCCTCCCCAACGCCGGTCAGACATAACCTTTCTTGGGCCCAGCCCATGCGCCGCACCGCTCTTGGCTCGCCTCTTGGCCGCCTCCACCGCCGACCTCCTCTCCATAATCTACTTCAGGCTCTTCCCAAGTCAGCAGAATAACTTCCCCCTTCCCCCTCATTCACCCCCCCCCCCCCCACCCCTGCCATCCACTGGCTGTATTCACACCCCCCACCTGACTCCTTTGACTAGCCAATCTGCTAGCCCGGTGACTCATCCCTCCGGCGCCCACTTGTCTCACTCCCATTGATTCCCCGACCTCCTCACTCATCAACACCCCATCTCCCAATCCGACCCACTGGAGCAGTCTCACTAAAATGGGAAAGATCAAACGAAATGGAGACATCAAACAGCACCGTGAGGCTGCTCCGGGTACAATACATTTCCAGCTGTGTACACAGATAAGTGTTAACCCACGTCCCTTTCTGAGCATTAATAAAATAGCAGCACAGTCACACAGTACCTGTATATCACCCACCCGAAACAGGCATAAAAACCATGGACATAAAACCCCCAACCAACATCTTTAATCCCCATTGCAGCTGTACAAAACCTTGGTCAGGCCACATTTGGAGTACTGTGTGCAGTTCTGGTCACCTCATTTTAGGAAGGATGTGGAAGCTTTGGAAAAGGTGCAAAGGAGATTTACCAGGATGTTGCCTGGAATGGAGAGTAGGTCATATGAGGAAAGGTTGAGGGTGCTAGGCCTTTTCTCATTAGAACGGAGAAGGATGAGGGGCGACTTGATAGAGGTTTATAAGATGATCAGGGGAATAGATAGAGTAGACAGTCAGAGACTTTTTCCCCGGGTGGAACACACCATTACAAGGGGACATAAATTTAAGATAAATGGTGGAAGATATAGAGGGGATGTCAGAGGTAGGTTCTTTACCCAGAGAGTAGTGGGGGCATGGAATGCACTGCCTGTGGTAGTGGTTGAGTCGGAAAAGTTAGGGACCTTCAAGCGGCTATTGGATAGGTACTTGGATTAGGGTAGAATAATGGAGTGTAGGTTAACTTCTTAAGGGCAGCACGGTAGCATTGTGGATAGCACAATTGCTTCACAGCTCCAGGGTCCCAAGTTCGATTTCGACTTGGGTCACTGTCTGTGTGGAGTCTGCACATCCTCCCCGTGACTGCGTGGGTTTCCTCCGGGTACTCCGGTTTCCTCCCACAGTCCAAAGATGTGCAGGTTGGGTGGATTGGCCATGAAAAATTGTCCAAAATTCTATGATTAACCTAGGACAAAAGTTCGGTGCAACATCGTGGGCCGAAGGGCCTGTTCTGTGCTGTATTTCTCTATCTATCATTGCTTACCGGCCACCTTTATGTTACAATGAAGGCTCCAACACCCAAAGAACACAACGAAAGGTACCAACAAGAGCAAAAAAAAGGAGAAAAAAAATGAAAGAAAAAGAGCGAACGAGAGGGACATTCCCCCCCCCCCCCCCCCCCCCCCCCCCCCCCCCCCCCCCCGTAGGCAAAAGCTGCCAAAAATACAACACATGGCACCGTTAAAGCAGTAAACAGTTGACCGGCAGTCCAGGCACAGTAGGCATCCCCCCAAACAATAACTCTCGGACCCTAACTTGTGTTCGTGTGTCCTTTTTTTCGGGACCAGCCCCTGATCCCTCGCGCAGTCCATCGCTTCTTCAGGTTCGGAGAAGTAGTGATGTTGGCCCTGATGTGTGACTCAAAGACAAGCCAGGAAGAGCAGACCAACTTCACGTGCTTTTTGAATAAAACCTCCTTAACTTGTTTAAAGGCTGCTCGACGCCTGGCCACCTCCTGGCTTAGGTCCTGATAAATGCGAAGAACACTTATTCCACGTGCTGCTCCTAGCGCTCTTTGGCCACTGCAACACCCGCTCCTTCTCCGCAAACCTGTGGAACCTGATCACCATCGGACGGGGGGGGGGGGGGGGGGGGGGGGAATCCCCCAGACGCATCTGCCTCGCCTGTACCCTATCCGGCTCCAGCGGTCGCGGAAAGGCGTCAGCCCCCATCAACAGGTCAGCCACAAACGCTGTGGCATCTGCTCCCTCAGCGATGATCCTCAGATTTTGTCTGCGGGCTCTATTTTCCGGCTCCTCTACTCTGTCCAGCAGTCTTCTCTGTCTCTCCTTCAACCCATCGACTTCTCGCGCAGCAATCGTCTGCGTGTCCGCCTGCTCCTCCACCGCCTCCCCCAGCTCCTTAACTTTTTCGTCCTGGGCATCCAATCTCTGGTTCAATTGATCCACTGCCTTCTGAAGTGGGTCCAAGTTATTCCGCTTCAACGATTCAAAACTGCTTTTAATCACCTGCAGCATGTCTTCCAGCGCTTGCTGGATCGCCAGGTCCATAGGTCCGCCATCTTTGCTCCCGGGTCAGCTTCCACTGTATTTTGCCTTTGTCCCTTCCTTCCCCGTTTTCGCTGCTTTCTGCTCTCCTGCGGTTCCATGCAGCTCGGCCCGTTCCTCAGCACCTCCGTGGCCGTCTTTCCAGCGCTCCGCAGTCCCGCAACACCGGGGAACCAGGTCCTCAAATCCTGCCAGAATGAGAGCCACCGAATGTGCTGCTCATTCACTCATCGCTGCCAACGGAAGTCCTGGATTTATTTTCTAATCTGAGGTACACTCTCCTTATTATCTCCCATCAAATCACCTTTACCTTTACCACTTGAGTATTTCTCTTGTCCCTAGTTTCTATCCCTCACAGGCTGAAACTGATGTCGGAAACCAAGCTTTGATTTATAAACTAATTCATAATCATCTGCCATTTCTGCTGCTAATCTCGCAGTTCTAACCCTCTGTTCTTTCACATGAGTTCTCACTACATCAGGAATTGAATTTTTAAACTCCGCCAAAAGTATAAATTCTCTGAGAGCTTCATATGTTTTGTCTATTTTCAAAGCCCTTATCCACCGATCAAAATTGTCTTGATAGCAACCTGCTTTTAGCCAAGAGCGATGCTCCTGTAGGGAGGCTTGCTCCTGTGCCTGTTTTAACTTTGGTTCTGTTATGGCGGACGGAAGTTCAACTGCAGCTGCTTGTAGTTGTGGCTGCTGTTTGAGAACCAATTCCTTTGCTATTTTATCAACAAATCTATTGTGCATGAGACTTCATCGTCTGCAGTAGTATGCGCTTCACACTTTAAAACGGCTATCTTGCTGGGCAGCTGAACAGCACCTAGTAAATTTAAAACCAATTTAGCATGTTTAATAGGTTGGCCGGAGGAAGTTATGAATCCCCTGTTTTTCCATAATTGGCCAAAATCTTGTACTAACCCAAAAGCGGATCGGGAATCAGTATAAATATTGACTGTTTTATTTTTAGCTAGAGTACATGCTTTAGTACGGGCAAACTATTTGGCCGCTTGAGCAGACGTTCCCAAAGGCAGAACAAAAGCTTCCACTGTCTTGAATGGAGTTATTATTGCATAGCCGGCCAGGAGGGTCTTATCATTTGGTCGGTTCGCTGATCCATCGGTGAAAAAGATGATGTCTGGATTTTCTCGTGGGTGACTCAATAAATCAGGTCGAGGGGTTGTGGTGGCTTCAACCGATTGTAAACAGTCATGATCATACAGATGTTCTGCTTCCAAGGGGACGGGTAAGAGTGTAGCAGGGTTGACAGCTGGCGCTCACTTGCAGGTAAAGTTGGTTTTAGAGAGGATTATTTCGTACCCAGTGTGTCGAGTCGCAGTAAAATGCTGCGTTGTGGATGAATTAAGCAGCAGCAAAACTGATTTTTTTTCTACTATGGTCGCTGTGGCTGCTACTGCTCTTCAGCAATTTGGCATGCCGTTTACCACTGCACATCGGGCCACCGAGTATTGGCAAGGGGTCTTTTCCCTCCTCAATGCTCTTCACCAGGACCGCTGTTGAGCAATGGCACCATAGAGCAATGGCACCATAGAGCAATAGTGATAACAATTTTATTGATGGCTCTAAGATCTTGCACAAACCACTACTCGTTGGGTCTTCCTACCTTTGGAATGGGGAGTATATGGGTGTTACACGGGTTTTGTGTTCTCTTCAGAACCCCTTCCTGTAATAGTGCATTGATCACTCACTCTATCCCTTTCTCTGCTTCCAGTGCCAACCTGTATAGTTTTAAGCAGGGCAGGGCAACGTTCTTCTGTAACTGCACCCTATGCGCTGGGGCAGAATTCAGCAATGTACTTTTCCAACATGATTTTTATGTTGGGCCCATAGATGTGCCAGTACCTGGGCCAGGATTGAAGGGAGTAAATGATGGCTCTTTTGGGGTGGTTGTTGTTTTTCAAATGTAGCGGGCCATTGCTCCTCTTTCCAGGTCACTTTGCCCTCCTGTTTGCCATAATATTCTTTCAGGCAATTTCATCCGTCCATTTCAATATAAATCCCATGTATTACTTTTTTCCTTTGGCCTCTTTGATCTCTTCTCCTATTTGCTTTGCCTTAGCGGGATGTCTTATGGCCAATGTAAAATGGGGTTCTGAAGTTAAACCCATCCTAAAAAGGTCCCTCTGACTATGGGTCGACTGTACTAACATTCCTAATCCCACAACACCAAAATATAAAAAGGAGTGATATGCAATGAGGTCTGCTTTCTAAGTGACTTTGTGTTTGTAAATTATATGCGTGCTCATCCTCACGAGCGTACCAAGCCGTGCAATGGGTCACTATATTCTCGAATCTGGAATCTATCAGGTGTTTTAATGGCTGCGTCCAAGGGTCATTAATCTTTTGTAAGACTTCCTGCAGTTTAAAAAAAATTTTTTTTTTTAAACAGTGGTACTGTAAGGGTTAACGTTCAGCTGCCAGCATATAACACAGACACAGAGCGATCGGGCTCAGGCTCAGAAGTTATTAAATTTTTTCAGCTGGTGAGCTCGTATTTGAGACAGTTCTATAAATATTCCATTATTCATGCAATGTATTACCGCTCCTAATTTGCAGAGTGTCTGTCTGCCTAATAGGGGGAGGTGTCGCTATGTGGGGTACATCCTTCCTGGGGGGTTAAATGCTCCTTGTCCCCTTGCATGATAGCCTCTTTCCCTCTATTTGCTAACCAGTGTTCGAGGGACTCATTTCCTTCATTCAAATGATTATCATTATTGGGAACCCAGCCCCCATTTATGCCGGGTGGGATCCCATCCTTCAAAGCCACGATGCACCATAAGAGTATTTTAGAAGCAGCAAAACATCGCCTGGGAGGGGGCTATGAATAGACGCATATTTGTTCTTTGTCAATTCAGAAAAGATCAACTGTCTGCTGAAATGGTTAATGTTTCCTGCAGAATCTAAGGGGTGGAGAACTTGGCATGATGCCATTTACGTTTTTTCACGTAATGTAAAAACTTATTCATATTCAATTACTTTTATACATAAGGTACTTTCTTTTAAACTGATTTTAATTTCCATATGTTTCAGTTCATTAGAGAAATCTCAACAAAAATCACTTAAATTATAATCTCGGACTCATAATGAAGACGATACAAAATACAGCCCACTTAGCACATCATGCTTTGACTAAAATTAATTGGTTAAACAAAACACACAGATTCTCGCAGCTCACAAATCTCTCAGTTAACAGTTAGTCTTGTCTCGCACACAAATCTGAATTCCCTTTCTCCTTTCACTCCAGGAACTCATCTGTTACGTTTTTACCTTAATCTTCTATTTACTTTTACTCCCCTGTTTTTTTTTCCCGAGAGGGCGTCAGCTTCTTTAGATTCCTATGCGGGACATATAGGTTTTCCTACCTCATTCCGTTGCTTTATAATTGTTTCTTTTCATTTTCTTACTCATTTTGACTCCCTTATCTGTCCTCTTTAAGGAGTTCACCTTCTTTCTCGCTCCAGATATCTTTTACTGAGGCTTTGGGACGACCTGTGAGGGGGCGTCAAGTTCATTGCTCATCGTTCTTTCTGAAAAATACTTTAGAATATATATAACAATAACAACAACCGCGGAAATCATTTACAATACTACAGGGAACGCACACTGGTGTTTATCCTTCCACGAACCTCAAAGTCTTTTTTTTTTTAAATCCTAGTCTCTAAGGCACCTTTTTCTTCCCATGCAGCTATCAATAATTTATTAATTAATATAACTCTCCTAGCATGAGTCACTGGCCAGTAATTAAGGCTGTCAAGCTGGGGTCGCGCTATGGCTCTCTCCCTTTCAGCCGAGAGAGTCCTGTTTCGAGATTCGTTTCGGGGTTTACTTCCTCTTAAATTAGGGAAACTGCAACGACTACGCCAATTTGTCATGGAAATCATAATAAAGACAAATTCCTCGAGGTTCGATTTAAGGAAATTTATTTACACAAATATATTTGCGGAGAGAGAGTGTTCCAGCTGCAAAAGCTAGTGCACTGCATTCTGAGTTTATACAGTCGAAAACCATTATATTTATACAGTAGTGTGAAATAAACCACTTTGAAGAGATAAAGCTTGGGAACATACGGAAGAAGAAATATGAATGTTTTGCCTTTGGTTTAAAAACAATTTGAGTATGCATTTTGTTGTCCTTCAGAAGAACAACTTATTATCATAATACAGCCGAGTATAAAATACTAAGCAGTATTTAGTTTACATTACTTGACCTACTTATTTTTGCTCAAAAGCAGTGTTAAAATATAGTCAATATTCTCAGCATGTTTCTAAATTGGTAACTCATTAATTTCCCTTCCACAGAGGGTGATCCAAACAGAGCACAGTGCCAAAGTGAACAAGCTGATCATAGAGTCTTTGAGGTTTACAGCATGAAAACAAGCCCTTCGGCCCAAGTTGTTCATGCCGCCCAGTTTTTACCGCTAAGCTGGTCCCAATTGTCTGCATTTGGCCCACAACCTTCTATACCCATCTTACCATATAACTGTCTAAATGCTTTTTAAAAGACAAAATTATACCCGCCTCTACTACTGCATCTGGCAACTCGTTCCACACACTTACCACAGTGTGTGTGAAACAATTGCCCCACTGGACCCTTTTGTGTCTCTCCCCTCTTAACTTAAACCTATGCCCTCTAGTTTTAGACTCCCCTACAATTGGGAAAGATGTTGACTATCTACCTTATCTATGCCCCTCATTATTTTATAGACCTCTATAAGATCACCCCTAAGCCTCCTATGTTCCAGGGAAAAAAGTCCTAGTCTACCCAGCCTCTCCTTACAACTCAAACCATCAAGTCCCAGTAGCATCCCAGTGATGTATTTCTGCACTTTCTAGTTTAATAATATCTATTCTATACTGGGGTGACCAGAACTGCAGACAGTATTCCAGGTGTGGCCGTATTAATTTATTGTACAACTTCATCCCAACTCCTGTATTCAATATTCTGACCAATGAAACCAAGTATGCCGAATGCCGCCTTCACCATCCTGTCCACCTGTTACTCTACTTTCAAGGAGGTCTGAATCTGTGCTCCTAGTTCTTTGTTCTAACTTTCCCCAATACCATACCATTAACTGATCAATGACAACATAAGCTGGTACAAGGAGTTCTACAGCAGAAGAAAGAGAAAACAACTGTCCAGCAGTTCTTGGATACATTTTTTTCAAGGTCTTTGGCAACCCTGACATTTCATCCCATTAACTCTATCAGGAGCTTCTGGTTCAATGTACACCATCTTAATTCAAAACCAAAATCACTCCAATGTCAGTCATTGATCTATATGCAGTTGATGCTCGTTTGTGAAGTTGAATGCATATGAGAAAATTGTTTGTCAGCTAAACATCTGGAGAACAAAAAGGAGTCTTTAAACCACACATCCCCTCCCATTGATTAAGCTCCTGAAAAGTGTGGACGTCTTGTGTCCACGTGTCACAAGTCACGTGTCACGTGTCTCAAGTGTCCACGTCTTGAAGGCTTCTTCTTGATGAAAACAGACCAAAATTCACATTGCCTTTAATATGCCCGCTCAGCTTTCAGCCGATTGAGGAAAAAAGTATTTGAGGATCAGGATCTCAAACCATAAACTATGGTCATGGTGCAGTGGGCAGCAGTGATCTCTAGACTCCTGTCTATGCTTCTGACACATGGACAACCTGCAGCAGCCACCTAAACGTACGGCCTGCAGTGCTTTTGTAAGATCCTCCAAATCCAGTGGCAGGAAAGGCCCAACAGCAGCATACTCTCGGATCAACTTGTGTAGCATTGTGGTGCTAATCACTCAAAACCAGCTCCACTGGAATTCTTTAGAGATGTCCTTAAAGCATCCCTGAAGAGCTCAAATATGCAGAATGACTCATGGGGAGTCCCGGCTTGAGGGAACCATGGTTGACAAGAGAGGTTGAATGTTTTGTTAAGAGGAAGAAGGATACTTCTGTAAGGCTGAGAAAACAAGGTTCAGATAGGGCGCTGGAGGGATACAAGATAGCCAGGAGGGAACTGAAGAAAGGGATTAGGAGAGCTAAGAGAGAGCATGAAAAATCTTTGGCGGGTAGGATCAAGGAAAACCCCAAGGCCTTTTACACATGTGAGAAATATGAGAATGACTGGAGTGAGAGTGGGTCCGATCAAGGACAGTAGCGGAGATTGTGTATTGGGTCTGAAGAGATAGGAGAGGTCTTAAACGAGTACTTGTCTTCAGTATTTACGAATGAGAGGGGCCGTATTGTTGGAGGGGACAGTGTGAAACAGACTGGTAAGCTCGATGAGATACTTATTAGGAAGGAAGATGTGTTAGGCATTTTGAAAAACTTGAGGATAGACAAGTCCCCCGGGCCTGATGGGATATATCCAAGGATTCTATGGGAAGCAAGAGATGAAATTGCAGAGCCATTGGCAATGATCTTTTCGTCCTCATTGTCAACAGGGGTGGTACCAGGGGATTGGAGAGCGGCGAATGTCGTGCCCCTGTTCAAAAAAGGGAATAGGAATAACACTGGGAATTACAGGCCAGTTAGTCTTACTTCGGTGGTAGGCAAAGTAATGGAAAGGGTACTGAGGGGTAGGATTTCTGAGCATCTGGAAAGACACTGCTTGATTAGGGATAGTTAGCATGGATTGTGAGGGTAAGTCTTGCCTCACAAGTCTTATTGAATTCTTTAAGGAGGTGACCAAACACATGGATGAAGGTAAAGCAGTGGATATAGTGTACATGGATTTTAGTAAGGCATTTGAGAAGGTTCCCCATGGTAGGCTTATGCAGAAAGTAAGGAGGCATGGGTAGTGGGGAATTTGGCCAGTTGGATAACGAACTGGCTAACCGATAGAAGTCAGAGAGTGGTGGTGGATGGCAAATATTCAGCCTGGAGCCCAGTTACCAGTGACGTACCGCAAGGATCAGTTCTGGGTCCTCTGCTGTTTGTGATTTTCATTAATGACTTGGATGAGGGAGTTGAAGGGTGGGTCAGTAAATTTGCAGACGATACGAAGATTGATGGAGTTGTGGGTAATGAGGAGGGCTGATGTCGGTTGCAAAGAGACATAGATAAGATGCAGAGCTGGGCTGAGAAGTGGCAGATGGAGTTTAACCCTGGAAAGTGTGAGGTTGTCCATTTTGGAAGGACAAATATGAATGCGGAACACAGGGTTAACGGTAGGGTTCTTAGCAATGTGGAGGAGCAGAGAGATCTTGGGGTCTATGTTCATAGATCTTTGAAAGTTGCCATTCAAGTGCATAGAGCTGTGCAGAAGGCCTGTGGTGTGCTAGTGTTCATTAGCAGAGGGATTGAATTTAAGAGCCATGAGGTGGTGATGCAGCTGTACAAAACCTTGGTACGGCCACATTTGGAGTACTGTGTGCAGTTCTGGTTGCCTGATTTTAGGAAGGATGTGGAAGCTTTGGAAAAGGTGCAAAGGAGATTTACCGGGAAGTTGCCTGGAATGGAGAGTAGGTCTTGCGAGGAAAGGTTGAGGGTGCTAGGCCTTTTCTCATTAGAACGGAGAAGGATGAGGGGCGACTTGATTGAGGTTTCTAAGCTGATCAGGGGAATAGATAGAGTAGACAGTCGGAGACTTTTTTCCTCGGGTGGAACAAACCATTACAAGGGGACATAAATTTAAGGTGAATGGTGGAAGATATAGGGGGGATGTCAGAGGTAGGTTCTTTACCCAGAGAGTAATGGGGGCATGGAATGCACTGCCTGCGGAAGTAGTTGAGTCGAAACATTGGGAACCTTCAAGCGGCTGTTGGATAGGTACATGGATTACGGTAGAATGCTGGGGTGTAGAATGATTTATTCTTAATGTAGGACAAAAGTTCGGCACATCGTTGGTTGAAGGGCCTGTTCTGTGCTGTATTTTCTATGTTCTATAAATGGTGAAGGTTTATTTGTGGAGAACATACAAAAGCAAAGTTAAGGTTGGGAGAGAGAGCACAAACCTCCAAACGAAACAACGCACCCTCCAAGAAATACCTACCTCACATATGGCAAAGTCTGCAGATCATGTATTGGGTCACTTCCATACTCAAACAAGTCATCCTCAAACCTGAGGGACTGCCGAAGAAAAAAGTGAGGTGAATGTTATCGTATTTTTCTTTTTTTCTTTCTTATTTTATTGAAATATTTTATTCAAAATGTTTCATTTGGGAATATACTGTGCAGTATTTAAACTTGTGATTAGTTTTTCCTGAAGAGAAATGTCCAAAAGAATCTAACTCCTGTTTCTACATTGATTCCTATGGAACCCCGATTCAGTTCAATTTATTTCACTTAAGTTGTGATTCTAAAGAATATAGCTCGATTTTTTTTTTTACTGAGGCTTTACGATACCTAATTTTCATTGCAATGCATAGAGTTGAAAATTTGTAGGATGTTATGGTATGGTTAGCACTGTTGCTTCACAGCACCAGGGTCCCAGGTTCGATTTCCGGCTTGGGTCACTGTCTGTGCGGAGTCTGCATGTTCTCCCCGTATCTGCATAGGTTTCCTCGAGGTTTCCACCCACAGTCCAAAGACGTGCAGGTTAGGTGTATTGGCCATGCTAAATTGCCTTTTGAGTGTCCAAAAAGGTTAGGCTGGGTTATGGGGATAGGGTCGAAGTGAGAGCTTAAGTGGGTCGGTGCAGACTCGATGGGCCGAATGGGCTCCTTCTGCACTGTATGTTCTGGTCTGCATAAATAACTAAAAATATGTACTAAAAGCAATATATCAGAAACCTCATAGTACCATTGAACTTCTGGGAACTTTCATGTGCCTTAAATGAAATACCTCCTGTAATTTTTGATTTCCCTACGTGACTTCAATTCACTCACTTTCAGCCACTATGAATATATATATATATATATATATATATATATATATATATATATATATATTATATATAATTAAAGTTGCTGTAGCCCAGAGGAAGTGGCCACATTATACTGCATTCATTGATGCAGACTAATTCTGGCGGAGGAGGGGGTCACAGAGAGGACAGGGGGAATGGAGGAGGATGATGGAGTGTTGGGATGGAAGAGTGAAAACAGAGAGGCCACTGAGGTTGCAGGAGCGGCAATGATGGAGGAGGTGGGAGATTGTGGGTTTGAACCTCACTACTCCAGTTACTTGAGCACATAACGTAAGCTGCTACTTCAAAGGAAAGCACTAAGAAAGTGCTCCAATATGAGGTGTATTGGGTCCAGGTGGTTGGAAACAATCACTAGTACGTAGTAATGGGAGAAAGGGAAATGGGAGAAGGTGAGAGCACAAGGGGAGCTGGTGTTAGAATGGGGCTAGTAACCAAGGACATGGTAAGATTTGAGCACCGGAATGAGAATTTTAGCTCCATCACCAGTGCCTCTGATGGAGATCAGCAAGTTCAGGTATGATGTGTGTTCCCTTGCAATCTCTTAAAATCTTGGTTCCATTTAAAGACATTTTCAATGCTTGATTTTTATAGGCTTCACCTATTCTTTGTTGATTCAAATTCTCAGCCCATTCTCAACCAAATAATCTATCACCTGCAAAAATCCTTGTTCCTTATCTGGGGTATGTGAGAAACATAATATTCTCTCACTTATTCCAAATTCCACTTGACTATGTTTAAAATTTTCTACGTTATTGAGTTCCCACAAGTCCACAATTAAACCTTGTATAAACAGACCTATACATACCATAGTATGTAGTTTTCCGGGCAATTTAGAACAAATGAGCTGTCTCCTGAAATGGTTAATTTTCCTGCAGAACCTAAAGGGGCGGGGAGTGGGTAGAGAAACTTGGCGCGCATTTACATCCCTTCATACAAGTTCACTATTTTTGTTCTATTTACTTCAATTAATTTCAGTTGTCTATCCTTTTCCCTTTCAGTTTCTAATAGTTGCTACTTAACCAAATTTACAAAAGATATTTTGTGAAAAGGGTTGTAAAACTGACTCAATTTTTTTATAACTCAAATGTTTTGGAAAATTCATATTGGAATGCTGTCAAATTCGTCTTTGTTTTAGGACAACTTTCACAATTCCAAAGTGGACTGTTTTATTTCATACTCGAGCCTTTTTAATTCTAGCACGGTTCAAATTTCTTTTAAACACAGAAACTCGCAGAAGTTCAGATTAAATGAATTTATGTTCCCTTTCCAAACTAATTATTTTAATCTATGATACTTGTGCACAACATCTGCTTCAACAATGACTTGACCCGAATGTGTGTGGTATTCCTTCAACTGGGCAAACAAACTCGGAGTAAGGGTCGTGGATCATGACTGTGTAGAAGTCGATTAACCTCGCCCGCCAGCATTCCCTTAAGATACTGGAGAGGCGTAGAAGAGGGAACATAGAAACGTAAGAATTAGGAGCAGAAATTGGCAAATGAACCCTTCGAGCCTGCTCCGCCATTCAATCAGATCTTTTCCTGGTCTCAAATCCACCTCCGTACCTGTTCCCCTATCCCTTTTAACCTGTTTTTAATATCAGAAATAGAAATATCTCCCCCTTGAAACCATTTCATGACTCAGATGTCACCGCACTATGGGATAGTGAGTTCCACAAATTCACCACCGTCTGCGAGAAGTACTGCCTCCTCATCTCATTTCTAAATCTACCGCCTCTCAACCCATATCTGTGACCTTGCGTTCTAGATTGCCCCACAAGGGGGAACATTTGGTCTACATTTACTTTATGAATCCCTTTTAGTATCTTATGTACCTCAATCAGGTCCCCTTTCATCCTTCTAAATTCCAGCTAGCATAAGCCCATACTGTTTAATCTCTCCTCATATGCCAACCCTTTCATCCCCAAAATCAATCTGGTGAATCTCCTCTGAACTGCCTCCAATGTCACAACATCCTTCCTCAAATAAGGAGACCAAAACTGGACACACTCTTTCAAATGTGCTCGCATTAACACCCTATACAATTGCAACACTTCTTTACTTTTATGCCCCAGTCCTATTGCAATATACTCTAACATTCCATTTGCCTTTTTAATTACATGCTGACCTGCATACTGACCTTCTGCGATTCATGAACAAAGAAATCCAGATCCTTCTGCCCAGACGCTTTTTGAATCTGCTTTCCATTTAGATAATTTGCTTTTCTTTTTTTTTTTGGCCAAAAGGGATAACCTCACATTTATCTACACTAAACTCGACTTGCCAAATTTTGGCCCAATCTCCTAGCCTATCTATATCATAAGACCATAAGACATAGGAGCAGAATTAGGCCACTTGGCTCATCCAGTCTACTCCGCCGTTCAATCATGGCTGATATTTTCTCATCCCCATTCTCCTGCCTTCCCCATAACCCCTCATCCCCTTATTAATCAAGATTAGTAATGGAGAGGGATAGGTGCGAGCAACAGGGCAAGGTTTATAATTGGGGGAAGGGTAAATACAATGCTGTCAGACAAGAATTGAAGTGCAGAAGTTGGGAACATAGGCTGTCAGGGAAGGACACAAGTGAAATGTGGAACTTGTTCAAAGATCAGGTACTGCGTGTCTTTGATATGTATGTCCCTGTCAGGCAGGGAAGAGATGGTCGAGTGAGGGAACCATGGTTGACAAGAGAGGTTGAATGTCTTGTTAAGAGGAAGAAGGAGACTTATGTAAGGCTGAAGAAACAAGGTTCAGACAGGGCGCTGGAGGGATACAAGATAGCCAGGAGGGAACTGAAGAAAGGGATTAGGAGAGCTAAGAGAGGGCATGAAAAATCTTTGGCGGGTAGGATCAAGGAAAACCCCAAGGCCTTTTACACATACGTGAGAAATATGAGAATGACTAGAGTGAGAGTAGGTCCGATTAAGGACAGTAGCGGGAGATTGTGTATTGAGTCTGAAGAGATAGGAGAGGTCTTGAACAAGTATTTTTCTTCAGTATTTACAAATGAGAGGGGCCATATTGTTGGAGAGGACAGCGTGAAGCAGACTGATAAGCTTGAGGAGATACTTGTCAGGAAGGAAGATGTGTTGCGCGTTTTGAAAAACTTGAGGATAGACAAGTCCCCCGGGCCTGACGGGATATATCCAAGGATTCTATGGGAAGCAAGAAATGAAATTGCAGAGCCGTTGGCAATGATCTTTTCGTCCTCGCTGTCAACAGGGGTGGTACCAGAGGATTGGAGAGTGGCGAATGTCGTGCCCCTGTTCAAAAAAGGGAATAGGGATAACCCTGGGAATTACAGGCCAGTTAGTCTTACTTCGGTGGTAGGCAAAGTAATGGAAAGGGTACTGAGGGATAGGATTTCTGAGCATCTGGAAAGGCATTGCTTGATTAGGGATAGTCAGCACGGATTTGTGAGGGGTAGGTCTTGCCTTACAAGTCTTATTGAATTCTTTGAGGAGGTGACCAAGCATGTGGATGAAGGTAAAGCAGTGGATGTAGTGTACATGGATTTTAGTAAGGCATTTGATAAGGTTCCCCATGGTAGGCTTATGCAGAAAGTAAGGAGGCATGGGATAGTGGGAAATTTGGCCAGTTGGATAACAAACTGGCTAACCGATAGAAGACAGAGAGTTGTGGTGGATGGCAAATATTCAGCCTGGAGCCCAGTTATCAGTGGCGTACCGCAGGGATCAGTTCTGGGTCCTCTGCTGTTTGTGATTTTCATTAACGACTTGGATGAGGGAGTTGAAGGGTGGGTCAGTAAATTTGCAGATGATACGAAGATTGGTGGAGTTGTGGATAGTGAGGAGGGCTGTTGTCGGCTTCAAAGAGACATAGATAGAATGCAGAGCTGGGCTGAGAAGTGGCAGATGGAGTTTAACCCTGACAAGTGTGAGGTTGTCCATTTTGGAAGGACAAATCTGAATGCGGAATACAGGGTTAATGGTAGGGTTCTTGTCAATGTGGAGGAGCAGAGAGATCTTGGGGTCTATGTTCATTGTTCTTTGAAAGTTGCCACTCAAGTGGATAGAGCTGTGAAGAAGGCCTATGGTGTGCTAGTGTTCATTAGCAGAGGGATTGAATTTAAGAGCCGTGAGGTGATGATGCAGCTGTACAAAACCTTGGTCAGGCCACATTTGGAGTACTGTGTGCAGTTCTGGTCACCTCATTTTAGGAAGGATGTGGAAGCTTTGGAAAAGGTGCAGAGGAGATTTACCAGGATGTTGCCTGGAATGGAGAGTAGGTCATACGAGGAAAGATTGAGGGTGCTGGGCCTTTTCTCATTGGAACGGAGAAGGATGAGGGGAGACTTGATAGAGGTTTATAAGATGATCAGGGGAATAGATAGAGTAGACAGTCAGAGACTTTTTCCCCGGGTGGAACACACCATTACAAGGGGACATAAATTTAAGATAAATGGTGGAAGATATAGAGGGGATGTCAGAGGTAGGTTCTTTACCCAGAGAGTAGTGGGGGCATGGAATGCACTGCCTGTGGTAGTAGTTGAGTCGGAAAATTTATGGACCTTCAAGCGGCTATTGGATAGGTACTTGGATTAGGGTAGAATAAGGGAGTGTAGGTTAACTTCTTAAGGGCAGCACGGTAGCATTGTGGATAGCACAATTGCTTCACAGCTCCAGGGTCCCAAGTTCGATTTCGACTTGGGTCACTGTCTGTGTGGAGTCTGTACATCCTCCCCGTGACTGCGTGGGTTTCCTCCGGGTACTCCGGTTTCCTCCCACAGTCCAAAGATGTGCAGGTTGGGTGGATTGGCCATGACAAATTGTCCAAAATTCTATGATTAACCTAGGACAAAAGTTCGGCGCAACATCGTGGGCCGAAGGGCCTGTTCTGTGCTGTATTTCTTCTCTATAAACCTATCTATCTCTGTCTTAGAGACACTCAGTGAATTAGCCTCCACAGCCTTCTGTGGCAAAGTGTTCCACAGATTCACCACCCTCTGGCTGAAGAAATTCCACCTCATCTCTGTTTTAAAGGATCGTCCCTTTAATCTGAGATGGTGTCCTCTGGTTCTAGTTTTTCCTTCAAGTGGAAACATGCTCTCCACATCCACTCTATCCAGGCCTTGCAGTACCTTGTACATTTCAATAAGATCCCCTCTCATCCTTCTGAACTCCAACGAGTACAGACCCAGAGTCCTCAAACGTTCCTCATACGACAAGTTCTTCATTCCAGGGATCATTCTTGTGACCCTGCATCCTATCCATCTGCAAAATCTTTTCTCTTCACTGCCTGCTGTCCCACTTATTTTGCTATGTTGCATTCTGTCCCTGCTTGCAGATTATTATATAGATTGTGAACAGTTGAGGTCCGAGGACTGACCCCTGTGGCAACTTGCTAGTTACAGTTCACCAGCCGGAGAAGGACCCATTTATCCCGACTTTGCTTTCTGTCAGTCAGCAAATCCTCAATCCAATACAGTACTTTTCCCCTAATCCTCTGCGATCTCACCTTCTGGAGCAGTCTTTTATGCGGCACCTTGTCAAATGCCTTCTGGAGGTCTAGGTATATCACATCCATAGGTTCTCCATTATCCACATTGTTGGTTACATCCTCAAATAACTCAAACAAGCTTGTCAAGCATGACTTATCCTTCATAAAACCACGCTGACAATGGTGAATTGAGCTTTGTCTTTCCAAATATTCAGTGATCTCTTCCTTAATGATTGATTCCAGCACCTTCCCCACCACAGAGGTCAAGCTAACCAGTCTATAGTTTCCTACTTTTTGCCCCTCTCCCTTTTTGAACAGGGGTGTCACATTAGTGTGTTTCCAATCTACTGGGGCCCTTCCAGAATCCAGGGAATTCTGAAATATCAAACCAATGCAACTAATAATTCTGCTGCCACTTCCCTTAATACCTTAGGGTGCAGGCCATCAGGTCCTGGGGACTTGCCTGCCTTCCTTTAGTCCCATTGGTTTATTCAATATTGACTCCCTAGAGATGGTTATTGCACCAAGTTCCTCTGCATTAACTGTAGTTTTGGAATTTTTAAATTATCTTCTACCATGAAGACAGGCAAAATATTGGTTCAGTGCCTCCACCATCTGTGTTCCCCATTATTACCTCAAGTATTGGCCTCTAATAAAGGGCCAACATTTACTTTAGCTGTTCTCTTCCTCCTTCTATACTTATAGAAGTTTTTGGTATCGGTGTTATGTTTTCTTCTAGGTTCCTTTCGTAGTTCATCTTCGATCTCTTGATTTTATATTTAGGAGACTTTTGCTGAACCTTGAAGTTCAACTAATCCTCCAGTTTACCACTAGCTTTTGCAGTATGGTATGCCCTAGTTTTTGCCTTTGTCTTCCTTGACTTTCTTGTTTATCCATGGAACGTTTTCTCCCTTTTCCAATTCCTCTTCCTCTCAGGAATATACTTTATTGAGAAGTATTATGAGGATGGCTTTCAACTGTTCTTGTTTCGGAGATAACAGATGATTTATTTGTATTTCAGGGTGTTTAATTAACACGGGGAGTCGTCTGCTTCGCAGTAGGTGACACTTTATAGCTGAATTATCTCCTCAAAATCCCCACTGTATCTTCAAACGCCTCACTTGGTCTAGTATTTTCTGAGTGTAACTCATATCTTGTTGCAATCTTTGGTCTAATGGCAGTAGTTTTTTCTCGGCACTATGCACCCTATCATGTGCTTCCTGTTCCCAACATAACTGATTCTTGCAGGAGAGAACGTCTGTCCTGAACAATCCTGAATTCTGCAGCTTATCTATCTGTTCCCTGAACACTTTACACCTTTTACTCAGCTGTAAAGCACTCTGGGTGTGTACTGTAAACTAACCTATAAGGGACTTTCTCCAAGTAGGTGTTTCCTTTCTGAAGCTCTTTAGAAACCTATCAAGGATATGCTCGTAACCTCTGTCACAAAAATTCTTCTACAGCTCCCTGGACGTTGTTTGCTCCTGTCTCTGTTGTTAAACTATCAGTCACGTTCTAGTATATGCCAAAGCCACTGATATCTTTGTTTTACTACTCTACAATCTGGGGGGTTGTTCGGCTATAAACCTTGTGATGGAGCCCTCAACCCCCCAGTCAAAGTTCATGGTACAAAGTTTCCTGACAGCATTCTATCACTGTCCGTCTCTACGCAGTTAGTTTTCTGTAGTAATCCACGGGAGGCAGGAGTGTAAGCCTGACTTGTCTACTTTTATATCCCAGGTACATCACTTGTGGGGCCAGAAAAACACATTTTTCCCTTGTTAGCCCTACGCCTGCCTTTGCGAAACGCCTGAGCTCTTCCTCCAGGTTCCTTAAGTGTTCCCTGTTTGTCCTACCCGTGATTAAGACATCGTCCAAATAAATCGCCACCTGCGGTAGTCCCTGCAGAATATTTTCCATCGTACGCTGGAATATAGCGCAGGCTGATGACACTCCAAAAGGTAGCCTAGTATAACGAAAAAGGCCCTTCAGGGTGTTGATCGTAGCAAACTTCTGGAAGCCCTTGTCCAGTTTTAACTGCAGGTAGGCGCGGCTCATGTCCAGTTTCGTGAACAAAAGCCCACCTGCCAATTTGGCATATAGGTCGTATATTTTCGGGATTGAGTGTTTGTCCAGCAGTGCGTATTTGTTTACCGTCTGTTTGAAATCTCCACAGAGACGTATCGAGCCGTCTGGCTTCAAAATTGGTACAACCGGCGCTGCCCATTCAGAGAACTGTACTGGTCTGATAATGCCGTCGCGCCGTAACCTTTCTATTTCGTCATCTACTTTCTTCCTTAATGCAAAAGGTACCGGCCTGGCCTTACAAAATTTCGTAAATGGCTTCTGGGTCCACGTGCAAAGTTGCTTTGGCGCCTATGATTTCCCCCTTCCTGGAAGACCTCCGGGTATTTTTGGAGTACTCCGCTCAACTGCCCGCTTCCACTCTGGAAAATTTTCATCCAATCTAATTTTAGGTCTTTCAGCCAGTTTCGTCCAATTAAGCTCGGTCCGGAGCCCTCTACTATCGTCAACGGTAATCTGACCAATTGTTTCTCATATTCCACGGGTACATGAGTCGTGCCTAGAACTTCCAGGGGTTCCCCCATGTAGGTTTTAAGTTTTGTCGATGTTTTTGTTAGGGTTAGTGGCTGGAGTCCATCTTTGATTTTTCTAAATGCTGCCACTCCCATTACTGATACGGCCGCACCTGTGTCTATTTCCATTATTGTCGGCCGCCCGTTCACCCGTGGGGTAATCTTAATGGGTTCTGCTTTCTTCGTTGCAATATTATATAATTGTTCCCCTTTGGAGGAGGATGGGGCGTCTAGGTTGTGTACTTCCCTGCGTCCCCACCTGCTATTCCTCTTTTGCCACCTCCTTCTGTCGCTGTTACCCCACTCTGTCTGGTGCCAGAAACGGTCCTTCTCTGTTGGGGGAGCCTCAGCCGGTACTTCCCTCTGTCTCCAGTTAGTCCTGGCAGACTTGGGGGCAGTTCTGGGGTTTTCCTTTTTCCCTCTATTCCTCAGGTTTTTCCTGAGAGCAGCCATCTGGTAGCAGGACCCGTTGTGGTAGTCCCTCTCACAGGTATCTACCTCCATTGGCGTGCCCTGTAGTTCCTGCGCCCCACTTGCTGCCTTTTCTAGGGTCAGTGCGAGCTGTAACGCCTGCCTGCAGTCTAGCTCCGTTTCCGCCAACAGGCGTTTCTGTATTGTGAGGTTGTTTGTACCACACGCTAACCGGTCCCGAAGCATTTCATTTAGCGTTGGGCCGAACTCTCATTTTTCCGCCAGCCTTCTTGGGCGGATCAAGAAATTCGTGACTGACTCCCTGTCTTTCCGCTTCGCTGTGTAGAATCTGTACTTACGCAAAATGTGGGGTGGTTTTGGGTCGTGGTGCTCTTTCACCAATTCCGTTACTTCTTGGAAAGTTTTCATGTCCGGCGCATTGGGATGAGTCAGACTACATATAATGGCGAAAGCTGAGGGTCCGCACGCCGACAGCAGGATAAGCCGTCTCCTTTCGTCAGTCAGTATATCATTTGCCCGGAAGAAGTAACACATTCTCTCCACATACTGGGACCAGTCCTCAATAGCCGGGTCGAATGCCTCTAACCTCCCAAAAAACGGCATTTTTAAAATGGCAAGGTTTACCCTCCGAGTGCGGCAGCTGGTCTCCGCAAAATTCTTAGTTTACCTCATCGCCACTGTAGTAATCCATGGGAGGCAGGAGTTCCATCACCACACCAATATTTATTTACAATAACGATATTACAGGAGCATCTACAAACAGTGCTGCTAGCAGTCCAGTCAACTTAAGACTGGCTCACAAAGCCTACCCAGGTGCTTATATGGGCCCCCTCAATGAGCTATCATTGAGGGAGCTCATACTCCAATTGGCCACCCAATAAAGCCAATTGGAGTTCATTACATTTTCAAATCTGCGTTTTCTTATTAACTTGTTTACATGAGATTTATTTTAGTGGTCTGGCCTCCCAGCTTCGGCTACTGTCTTTCCTGACTGTAACTCACCAGCACGGCCCTGTCTCCTATCCTGGCGCCTCACTACCCCGAGTTCTCCCACAGTTTCTTTGATACTCGGCCAGATCATTTCAGACAGGTTTACTGCACTAACTATGGGTGGTAACTAAAATATCCTTGCCCTTTTTTGCAGAGCTGTTCTGATACGGGTACCCTGCTCGCAGCACCAATTGTTGTGGTTTTACTCTTCCACAAAATAATCGGAGGCAACTCAGGCACAGAACGATCGTTTATTGACCAACGTGTTGGGAGAGCCCAGCTTCAGAGAGACCTACAGAACTGACTCCGCCAATCTAAATAATCAGGTGACGATTATACAGAGTGTAGTTACATAGATAAGAATATTGTTTGCATTGGGTCATGTCTGTTTTAAGTTTTGCATTAAACAAAGTTGAATATGTGCACCCAGGCAGAGTGAGTGTTCTCTACCCTACATTTTTCTATGGATCCCTCCCTACTTGGTGCCAGACCCAATATATGTGTCTGGTTCTTGGTTCAAGTTAGAAAAACATGTTTGTTAACGTTTATGCTGACTGCTGTAGATTGTGCTGTTGAATAACTGTTGAGGTCACTGATGTCTGGAACATGTTGCCTTGACCCTCATTCTGTCTAGATGGTGCCACATCAGCTTTTAGCTCACATCTTTATGAAAACTGACCTTTATTGCTTTAATATAATGTACTACATTGTATAGATGCAAAATTCTGAAGAATAGTTGTTAATTACCCTAATAGATTGCTATTAAGTAAATCCTAATCATTTGTCTTCCCACAACAATGTGTGAGCTGAATTGGTGTGGGATAGAATAAGTCAGCAGAGTTCTGGACCAGCTGAAATCTCTGGAGGGTGGAGGCCAGCATTGGAGTAATCCATTCTCGAGGTGACAAAAGCATGGTTGCCATTTGCGAAGGCTATTGGCAGAGTTGGGTTTAGAGTGGTGGTCTTTGTGATACTGGATGTAGAGTTAGGACCTTGGCTCAGGATCGAACAGCATGTTCAAGTTGCAGCACCTCTGCTTTAGCTGAGGATAAAGGGCAGGAAAGGGAGCATATTTCTGCAAAAAGGTGTTTGAACGAACAGAACCTCCAGGGTTATAATTACTTCCAATGCCATATGCTGAACGAGACAAGTAGAGGTTAGTCTTGCCAATATGAAGGATGGTGGATGGTGTAGAGTGCTGAGGGTTTAAGACTATGGGACACTGCTAGTGGTTGGGAAGGCTGTGTCATCTGGATGTTTTTCATCTGTGTTCTTGCAGTTAAATAGGACTATCAGGAGGGATTTAAACCTTTCAGGGAGGTGGGAGGAGAAAATCAACATTGCGAGAAAGTAGGAGCGCCTGTGAAGTTAGGGACAGCAAACTAAGCAAGGGTTCTGAACGTAAATGCACAGAGCTCAAGAAATAAAACCAGTGAATTTGAAGCAGAAATTCAACTCAAAGGGTTTGCTGCAATGACCATTAGAGACCTGGCTACATCATGGGTGTGATTTTAATTCATTCAAAACCCATTTGCAAAGTTAGAAGCTGATCCTGTGATTGAGAGCACAATATTCCAGGCTGGAGGATCTTTAGGAAGAATAGAGAGGTCAGTAAACGTAATTGGTTAGTATGATCAACAAGTAGAATTAAGGAATAGAAAAGGACACAACTTAGTCTCTGGTAGGAGCTGCCTTCCTGACCTGATCAGGCTGCAGGATCTTTAGGGAGGACAGAGACGTTAGGAAAAGAGTGGATATACCTATTGCTGAGCGATAATCACTGAAGTTGAAATAAGGGATTTCAGTAAATATAATTGATTAGTGTGATCAACAAGTAGAATTAAGGGATAGAAAAGGACACAAGTTAGTCTCTGGTAGGAGCTGCCTGCTGACCTGATCATACTGATATCATGGCACAGTATATAGAGATTGTGGTAGCACGTATCAAAACAAAAGTGGTTCTAAGCAGGTTATGCTCTGGTTGTAAATGTTTAGAATCTAATTAGGACATTTTTCTAGAACAAAGGAACACAGTTTACATGAAATATAAAAATGAGTAATAAATCATAATTAACAATCTTGTGGCAAGGGAACACCTTGCAAATAGTAACCACAGTAGGATTGAATTTGATGTTGGATTTGCGAAGGAAGGGAAGTCAAAATCCAAAGTTTTTTAAGCATGATAAACGTTTCAGATATCAGACTGTTAATGGGCAAACCCACATTCAAAACAGTTTTGGCACATTCATAGAATCCCGACACTGCAGAAGGAGGCCATTTGGCCCATCAAGTCTGCACCAGCCCTTGGAAAGAACACCCTACTTAAGTACATGCCTCCGTCCTATCCCCATAATCCAGCAACCTCACTTAACCCTTTGGGCCAACCCATCTAACCTGCACGTCTTTAGACTGTGGGAGGAAACCAGAGCACCCGGAGGAAACCCACGCAGACACGGGGAGAAAGTGCAAACTTCGTGCAGACAGTCATCCAAGGCCAGAATTGACCCCGGGCAGCAGTCGTCGCCACCTTGCACAGGTTACAAGTAACTTGTTTTTATATGGCATCTTTAATATAATCACACGCCTCTGGGTATTTCTGGAGGCATAATAAACAAAGATATGACACTGGGTTGGACAAGGAGATATTGGGGATAATGGTCAAACAAGTACAGTAGTTTTTAAGGGGCCGTTTAAAGGAAGAAAGTGAGTGAGAGAAGCTGAGGGGGTTTAGGGAGGGTATTCCAGAACTTGGGGTCTTTGCAGCTAAATATAAAGCCACCAGTGGTGTAATGATTAAAATTGGAGATGCTCAAGAGGCTGAAATTAGAGAGAAGTGTGAATAGTTTTGAGGGTCGTAGCACTGGAGATGATAGAAATAGGAAGGGGCGACTTCCGGTGGTGGCGATGATTGAGTGAGCCTCACATTCGGCGGGCGCTCACTCCGGCGGAGCTTTAGGGGCTGATTTCCCGCGATAGCGGGACTGAGGAGTGGCAAAAAGCCGGCCGCGGAAGTGCAGGAGAGCGGGCTGCAGTACATGGAACCGCGGGAGTCCAGGAAGCAGAGGAAGAGAGAGAGAAAGGGACAGAGGCAAGGAGCAGAGGAAGCTAACCTGGAAACTAAGATGGCGGACACACGGACCTCGGACTCAGCAATCCAGCAGGTGCTGGATAACATGCTCCAGGTGATGAAGAGCAGTTTTGAGGCGCTGAAGCGGGACAATTTGGACCCACTTCAGAAGGCAGTGGATCAGCTGAATCAGAGGCTGGATGCTCAAGATGTAAAAGTTAAGGAGCTGGGAGAGGTGGTGGAGGAACAGGCGGATGCGCAGACGATTGCGGCGTTAGAAGTTGACAGGCTGAAGGAGCGGCAAAGAAGACTGCTGGACAGAGTGGAGGAGTTGGAGAAAAGAGCCCGCAGGAATAATGAGGATCATCGGCCTCCCGGAGGGAGCTGATGTCGCAGCGTTTGTGGCAGACCTGTTGATGCAGCTGATGGGGGCTGAAGCCTTTCTGCGACCGCCGGAGCTGGAGGGGGCATACAGAGGGCAGGGGCGGCCGGGAGGACCCCCCGTCCGATGGTGATCAGGTTCCACAGGCTCGTGGACAAGGAGCGGGTGCTGCAGTGGGCGAAGAGCGCCAGGAGCAGCACGTGGAACAACAGTGTTCTCTGTATATACCAGGACCTAAGCCAGGAGGTGGCTCGGCGGCGAGCAGCCTTGAAACAAGTCAAGGAGGTGCCGTTCAAGGAAGCACGTGAAGTTTGGTCTGCTGTTCCCGGCCCGTCTTTGGGTCGCGCATCAGGGTCAACACCACTCCGAGCCTGAAGAAGTGATGGACTTTGCGAGGGATATGGGACTGGTCCCTAAAAGAGGTCCGACGGGCGCGAATTAGGACACGAGAAGTATCATACGAAGGGACGCCGAATGTACCTGGACCGCTGTTCAACGGTTTGCTGTGTTAAAGGTGCCAAGCGGGACATTTGGGACTATTCCCTTTGTTTTTGGTTACTGTGTTTTTTCTATGGTTTTTTTTGTTCTCCTTCCACTTTTTTCTGTTTTTTCCTTTTTGTGTGGATTTTTACTTTTTGTGGGGCTCGCTGAGTGCACTGGAGCCGGTATTGTAACTAAGGGTGGCCGGTCAGCGAGGGGGGTTAAGGATGTGGGTTGGGGGGTTTTTGTTTTACTGATGTGCATGCCTTCCTGTGCCAGTGAGTTTGCTCCAGCGGGTTGGAGAGGGGGATGGGGCACCGGGGAGTGAGGATGAGGACAGGGAAACAATGGGAATGAGACAGGGGTGCGCCGGAGTGAGGAGTCACCGGGCTAGCAGATTGGCTAGTAAAGGAAGTCAGGTGGGGGGGGGGGGGGGGGAGAGAGAATACAGCCAATGGGTGGCGGGGGTGGGGTTACCGGGGGATGTTGCTTGGGGGGGTGGGGGGTTGTTCTGTTGACGTGGGAGGGATTTGAAGTAGGCAGTGGGAAGGAGGTCGAGGGTGGAGGCAGCCAAGAATGGCGCGACGCACGGGCTGGGGGCTGGCCCGAGAGAGGCTATGGCTGACCGGGGGGGGGGTTGGGGGTTGGGCCCCCAACCAGGCTGATCACCTGGAATGTCAGGGGACTGAATGGGCCGGTTAAGAGGACACGGGTGTTCGCGCATTTGCGGGTTCTGAGGGCGGACGTAATTATGTTGCAGGAGACACATCTGAAAGTATCTGACCAGACTAGGCTAAGGAAGGGCTGGATTAGCCGGGTCTTCCACTCGGACTTGGACTCGAAGTCCAGGGAGGTGGCAATCATGATCAACAAGCAGGTGCAATTTGAGGCGGAGGCTATAGTCGCAGACAGGGGGGGCAGATACCTGATGGTAAGGGGCAGACTGGAGGGGAGAAGAGTGGTGCTGGTGAATATATATGCCCCGAACTGGGACGACGTGGACTTTATTAAAAGAGTGCTGGGGAAGATCCCGGACCTGGACTCTAGTAGGCCACTAATGGGGGGGGGGGGGGGTACTTTAACATGGTCCTTGACCCGGTGCTTGATCGGTCGTGTCCCTGAACGGGTAGACTCCCAGCAATGGCAAGGGAGCTGAAAGGGTTTATGGAGCAAATGGGGGCAGTGGACCCCTGGAGAGCCAGACAGCCGACGGGAAGGGGTTACTCGTTTTACTCGCACGTCCATAAAGTATATTCTAGGATAGACTTCTTTGTCCTAAGCAGGGACTGTATAGGGGAGGTAAAGAACACGGAATATTCGGCAATCACTATCTCAGACCATGCCCCGCAATGGGTAGACCTGCAGGTCGGAGGGGCGAATCACCAATGCCCACAATGGAGGCTAGCCGTGGGACTGTTGTCGGAGGAAGGGATCTGTGAGAGGCTTCGGAGGTGTATCCAAAACTACTTGCAGGTGAATGATACGGGGAGGTCTCAGCGGCGACCCTGTGGGAGGCGCTAAAGGCAGTAGTGCGGGGAGAGTTGGTGCTCAATTGGGGCACACAGGGCCAAGGCGGGCAGGGCAGAGATGGACAGAGTGGTTAGGGAAATGGGTCAGATAGACGAGGAACACGCGGAGCCCCGGGGGAGGATTTACTCGGGGAGAGGCAGAGACTACAGGCGGAACTGGGGGCGCTATCCACGAGTAGGGCCGTGGAACAGCTTAGGAAGGCGAGGGGTGTGGTGTACGAGCATGGGGAAAAGGCTAGCAGATTGTTAGCGCAGCAACTCAGGAAGAGGGAGGCGGCCAGGGAAATAAGTAGAGTGATGGATGGGGAGGGGTGCAGAATGGAGGATCC
The DNA here is from genome assembly GCF_902713615.1 of Scyliorhinus canicula. Taxonomy (NCBI): domain Eukaryota; kingdom Metazoa; phylum Chordata; class Chondrichthyes; order Carcharhiniformes; family Scyliorhinidae; genus Scyliorhinus; species Scyliorhinus canicula. The sequence goes on along the minus strand of NC_052160.1, from coordinate 71,105,630 downwards.
GGCAGGATTGAATAAGGTATTCCGGGACTTCTTTAGCAAGCTGTACACTTCGGAGTCCCCGGAAGAATCGGAGGAGATGAAAAGGTTTCTGGACGGGTTAACATTTCCAACAGTAGGTGGGGGGCGAGTGGATGGGCTGGGGGCCCCGATTTAGAGCGGAGGAGGTATTGGGGGGCCGACAGGCCACGCAGTCTGGGAAAGCCTCGGGGCCGGATGGATACCCAGTAGAGTTTTATAAGACGTTCTCTGAGTTAGTGGGTCCGGTCTTGGCGAGGGCTTTTAATGAGGCAAGGGACAGAGGGATCCTGCAGCCGACGATGTCACGCAAGCCACCATATCACTGATATTGAAGCGGGGTAAGGACCCAGAAGCGTGCGGGTCATACTCCCTGATCAATGTAGATGCCAAGCTCCTGGCAAAGGTACTGGCAATTAGAATTGAGGACTGCGTACCGGAGGTGATTGGGGATGACCAAACTGGGTTCGTGAAAGGCAGGCAGCTGTCGGCCAACTTGAGAAGATTACTCAATGTGATAATGATGCCCCTGACGGGCAAGGAGGTGGAGGTAGTGGTGGCGATGGATGGCGAGAAGGCCTTCGACCGGGTAGAGTGGGGCTATCTATGGGAGGTGCTCTTACGGTTTGGGTTCGGGGAGGGACTGGTGAATTGGATCAAGCTATTATATCAGGCCCCGAGGGCCAGTGTCAGGACAAACCGAGAAGTGTCAGAGTATTTTCGACTATACCGTGGGACCAGACAGGGCTGTCCGCTCTCCCCGCTGCTGTTTGCGCTGGCCATAGAGCCGCTGGTAATTACACTGAGAGCCGCAACGGGATGGAAGGGGATGGTTAGGGGGCGGGGTGGAACACAGGGTCTCTCTTTATGCGGACGACCTGCTGCTGTACGTGTCGGACCCATTGGACGGGATGGAAAGTATACTGGAAACATTGAGGAAGTTCGGCCAGTTCTCATGGTACAAATTAAATATGGCCAAGAGTGAAATGTTTGTGGTGCAGGCAAGGGGCCAGGAGAACAGGTTGAGAGAGCTACCAATTAGGCTGGTTGAGGAAAGTTTTCGGTATTTGGGGATCCAGGTGGCGCGAAACTGGGGCAGGCTGCACAAGTTAAATTTGGCCAGGGTGGTGGAACAAATGAAGGGAGCGTTTCGGAGATGGGACGCACTCCCACTGTCGCTGGCAGGGAGGGTGCAGACTGTAAAGATGACGATCCTCCCTAGATTCCTGTTCATTTATCCCACAGTCCCTCTTCAAAAGGGTTACCAAGATGATCATGAGCTTCGTTTGGGTGGGAAAATCCCCGCGGGTGAAGAAGGCGATGCTTGAGAGGAGCCGCAGCGAGGGAGGGCTGGCATTGCTGAGTCTGATTAACTATTACTGGGCGGCTAACATCGCTATGATAAGGAAGTCGATGGTGGGTACGGGGTCTATCTGGGAGCGGGTGGAGGTGGCTTCGTGCAGGGGCTCCAGCTTGACAGCCCTGGTCACGGCTCCTCTACCCCTGCCGCCGGCCAGGTACTCCACCAGCCTGGAAGTGGTGGCGACCCTGCGGATATGGGGCCAGTGCAGGGGGCATGTAAGGGAGGTGGGGGCGTCTGTCTGGGCGCCAATCTGCAACAGCCATCGGTTTGCCACCGGGAGTATGGATGGGGGGTTTTGAGCATGGCGGCGGGCGGGGGTGGGAAGGGTGGGCGATATGTTCCTGGAAGGGAGCTTTGCGAGTTTGAGGAGCTTGGAGGAGAAATTTGGTCTGGTAAGGGGAAATGATTTTAGGTACCTACAGTTGCGGGACTTTGTCCGTAGACAGGTCCCATCCTTCCCACGCCTCCCGCCAATGGGGATCCAAGACAGAATAGTCTCTAGGGGGGAAGGAGGGGAGGGTAGAGTCTCTGATATTTATAAGGTGCTCATGAAGGGGGAAGGGTCCCAGACGGAGGAACTAAAACTCAAATGGGAGGAGGAGCTAGGTGGGGAAATGGAGGACGGGCTGTGGGCAGAAGCCCTGAGTAGGGTGAATTCGACCGCAACATGTGCCAGGCTCGGCCTGATTCAATTTAAGGTCGTTCACCGAGCCCACGTGACGGTGGCCCGGATGAGCAAATTCTTTGGGGTAGAGGACAAATGTGCTAGGTGCGCAGGAGGACCAGCGAACCATGTACACATGTTTTGGATGCTTAGGGGGTACTGGGAGGGATTTGCAGGGATTGTGTCCTGGGTACTAAAAACAAGGGTGGCGATGGGTGGCAATTTTTGGGGTTTCGGAAGACCCGGGAGTCCAGGGTGAGAAAGAGGTCGATGTTTTGGCTTCTGCTTCCCTGATAGCCCGGCGACTAATATTATTGGCATGGAGGGACTCAAAGCCCCCGAAGACTGAGTTGTGGCTTTCGGACATGCCGAGTTTTCTGGGGATGGAAAAAATTAAGTTTGCCTTGAGGGGATCTGTACAGGGGTTCGCCCGAAGGTGGCAACCATTCATTGACTTCTTTGCGGGAGAGTGAGCGTCAGCAGTGGGGGGGGGGGGAAAGAGTAGAGTAGGAGGGATAAATTGGCGGGTAGTGCCGATGGGAAAGGAGCGGGGTTGTGCAGTATGATACGATTGAAGTATTGAATGTACGTGGATGTTTGCACATTTTTGCCTTTTTTGCTTTCTTTTTGTTGATGTCTGTAATTGTTTACAATGCCGAAAAACTACCTCAATAAAATTGTTTGTTTTAAAAAAAAAAGAAATAGGAAGGGGCTAGTCTATGGTGGATTTTGAAAAGGAGGGTTAGAATTTTCAATATCTAGTCATTGCTTAACTCAACGCCAGTGTCAGTCAGCGAGCAAGGGTAAAGAGTCAATGAGATTTGATGTGAAGGGTATGGACGGCAGAGTCCTAGGTGACTTCAAGTTTATGGAAGGTAGAAAGTGGGAGGCCAACCAGAAGAGTGTTGAAACAATCGAATCTGGAGGTAGCAAAGGCACGGATGAGGATTTCAATTGCAGACATGAGGCAGGGGTGGAGATGGACGATTATTATGGAGGTAGAAATAGGAGGTCCTAGTGAGATGGCTTGGATATGGGGTTGAAAGGTCAACTCGGATTAAATATGACATTGAGGTTTAAAACAGTCTGGTTCTTCACCCCCTCCCAATGTTACCACGAGTCAATGGCGAGGGAGTGAAATTTGTGGTAGGGATCAAGATAATGGCTTCACTCTTCCAAATATGCAGTTGAACAAAATTTCTGCTCATCCATTATGATGAGAGGCAAGTATAAAGACAGTGGAGGAGTTCAGAGAGATGGCGAGGTAGAGCTAGGCGTAGAGTTGGAAACTGAGGTGTTTTGGGGTAATAACATTGAGAGGCAGCATGTGGATGAAAAATAGGTGAGGGGCAAGGAAACTGTGTGTCAGGACACCTGAAGTTAACTGTGCAACATGTGAAGAGAAACCGGTGATGGTGATTCTCTGACTGCAAATACTTTGATAAAAAATGGAACCAGCTCAGCCCAATCCCAGCTAGCTGGACCAAAACAAAAAGGCATTGGCAGAATCAGTACCCCAAAAGGAAAAGGCTCCTAATATGTAGTTAAGCAACCATGAAACAGTGCCAAGGTTAAAAAAAACAATAACAATCAACAGAGAAGAAATTGATGCAAAAAGGACATATGGGCAAGAAAAACACTGAAGACTTACAAAAGCTGACAGTAAACATTTTCACAGCTATATTGAAAGAGTACCGAAGGAGCATGTAGATCTATTAAAATTAGTACAAGTGACACTACTTGGCAACCTAAAAATGACAGACTTGTTAAATTAGTTATTTGTATCCATTATGAAAACAGATACAGAGGATACAATTCCAAGGTATGGATCAAGAGAAAGAACTTGGTGAATTTGATGAGTTTTGGTTTAAAAATGATACACGGAAATAATAGGACAAATACTCAGGACCTCATGATTTCCACGTCAGGGTATTAAATAGGTCTGTAAATTGCAGGTGCATAAGCCATCATTCCCCACATCACACTCGATTTGGGAATTGTAATCATCTGGATTGGAAATGAAAAGTGACTGCACTTCAAATGGAATCCATTGTCTGCAAAGTGCTCAGGGATCAGTTCATTAAAGTTGCGTATAAATGCAAGCTTATTTTTTCTTTCTCTGTCGTCTGCTCCAGCCCTAGCTTGGTTCTGTAATCATTCCAAAATTGTGCAGCGGTCCTGCTTTATGGGTTTCAGAGGAAAATATTGAACTTCTGTTCAAGAAGGGGAGTAGAGACAACCCTGGTAATTATAGACCTGTGAGCCTTACTTCGGTTGTGGGTAAAATGTTGGAAAAGGTTATAAGAGATAGGGTTTATAATCATCTTGAAAAGAACAAGTTGATTAGCGATAGTCAACACGGTTTTGTGAAGGGTAGGTCATGCCTCACAAACCTTATTGAGTTTTTTGAGAAGGTGACCAAACAGGTGGATCAGGGTAAAGCTGTTGATGTGGTGTATATGGATTTCAGTAAGGCGTTTGATAAGGTTCCCCACGGTAGGCTATTGCAGAAAATAAGGAAGTATGGAATTGAAGGTGATTTAGCGGTTTGGAACAGTAATTGGCTAGCTGAAAGAAAACAGAGGGTGGTGGTTGATGGCAAATGTTCATCCTGGAGTTCAGTTACTAGTGGTGTACCGCAAGGATCTGTTTTGGGGCCACTGCTGTTTGTCATTTTTATAAATGACCTGGAAGAGGGTGTAGAAGGATGGGTTAGTAAATTTGCAGATGACACGAAGGTCGGTGGAGTTGTGGATAGTGCTGAAGGATGTTATAGGATACAGAGGGACATAGATAAGCTGCAGAGCTGGGCTGAGAGGTGGCAGATGGAGTTTAATGCGGAAAAGTGTGAGGTGGTTCACTTTGGAAGGAGTAACAGGAATGCAGAGTACTGGGCTAATGGCAAGATTCTTGGTAGTGTAGATGAACAGAGAGATCTCGGCATCCAGGTACATAAATCCCTGAAAGTTGCCACCCAGGTTAATAGGGCTGTTAAGAAGGCATATGGTGTGCTAGCCTTTATAAGCAGGGGGATTGAGTTTCGGAACCACTAGGTCATGCTGCAGCTGTACATAACTCTGGTGCGGCTGCACCTGGAGTACTGCGTGCAGTTCTGGTCACCACATTATAGGAAGGATGTGGAAGCTTTGGAAAGGGTTCAGAGGAGATTTACTAGGATGTTGCCTGGTATGGAGGGAAGGTCTTACGAGGAAAGGCTCAGGGAATTGAGGTTGTTTTCGTTAGAGAGGAGAAGGCTGAGAGGTGACTTAATAGAGACATATAAGATAGTCAGAGGGTTAGATAGGGGGGACAGTGAGAGTCTTTTTCCTCGGATGGTGATGTCCAACACGAGGGGACATAGCTTTAAATTGAGGGGTGATAGATATAGGACAGATGTCAGAGGCAGTTTCTTTACTCGGAGAGTAGTAGGGGTGTGGATCGCCCTGCCTGCAACAGTAGTAGACTCGCCAACTTTAAGGGCATTTAAGTGCTCACTGGATAGACATATGGATGAAAATGGAATAATGTAGGTCCGATAGGCTTCAGATGGTTTCACAGGTCAGCGCAACATCGAGGGCCGAAGGGCCCGTACTGCGCTGTAATGTTCTATGTTCTATGTTCTATGAGTACAGTCTGAAACCATGAAGACCAATTCTTTAATAAGTGTCTTTCTGTACCACCATCTCTCATGCCCATAAAGATCTGGGCAACCTTCAGCCTTGTATTGCCCGTGTGGGCAGCATGGTAGCATTGTGGATAGCACAACTGCTTCACAGCTCCAGGGTCCCAGGTTTGATTCCGGCTTGGATTACTGTGCAGAGTCTGCACATCCTCCCTGTAAATGCGTGGGTTTCCTCCGGGTGCTCCGGTTTCCTCCCACAGTCCAAAGATGTGCAGGTTAGGTGGATTGGCCATGTTAAATTGCCCTTAGTGTCCAAAATTGCCCTTAGTGTTGGGTGGGGTTACTGGGTTATGGGGATAGGGTGGAGGTGTTGACCTTGGGTAGGGTGCTCTTTCCAAGAGTCTTTCCAGACTCAATGGGCCGATTGGCCTCCTTCTGCACTGTAAATTCTATGATATTGATAGTTGGCAAGTAATGGTGCCATACAAGTGCCAGGCAATTACCATCTCCGACCAGAGAGAACCTAACTATATCCCCATGATATTCAGCAGCATTACCATTATTGAATCTCCCTCTGTCAACATCCTGAAAGTTACCATTGACCAGAAACTGAACTGGACAAGCCATATATGGCAGCAAGAGCAATGAGTAACTCGTCTCCTGATTCCCCAAAGACTTTCCACCATCTACAAAACTCAAATGTGATGGAACTCTCTCCACTTGCCTGGTTGAGTGAAGCTGAACACCGTACAGGACAAAGCAGGCTGCTTGATCAGTGTCCCATTCACTACCTTAAACATTCACTGCCTTCATTCCCAATGCACAATGACTGCAATGTGCACTGCGGCAATTTGTCATGCTTCCTTCAACACCTTCCAAACCCGTGATACCTACGTCCTAGGATGACGAGGGCAGTACATACATATGCAAATTGCCCAAGTCGCACACCATGATCCTCCATAGTTGCTGACTCCAAGATCTTGAAACTCCCTCCCAAACAGCCCTGTGAGTGTACCTATACTAATTGGATTACAATGGTTGTGGCTCACCACCAAATGGACAATAAATGCTGGCTTTGCTATATCCCATCAAGCCACAAACATGGCTGGAAAATGAGATTTTTGTGCTTCTAGCAGGAACGTGAGAACCCTAACATAATCAGTTTAAAAAGCTTCACAGTTATTAAGTTGTTGTATAACTTTAGAGTAGTGTGACTGTGCACAGATCTCCTTGTATGTAGAAGTTCACATGTACTAACTGCTAAGGCTTTGATATCCTGCAGTTTGAATGTATCCCTGTACTCTGCCAAAATCTTTCTGCTCTCCTAATAGATGTTGAGGCTAAACTGGGTGCACTGTCTTCCTCAAGGCAGTTGATTCCGATTGCACTTTGCATGTTATGTTCCATAGCTAAGAAAAACTTTCAGAAATGGGGAAATGTGCTGATTTGCTCCTGGAAACAGATATTCAAATTTTCCAATTTCAGCATGTAAATTCTGAATGGTCTGTACTCCTCATGAGAAACTGTTAAAACACAACACCTCCACAAGTTATTCTTGTATACCCTTTAATGAATCCAAATTGGCTTGATGGGAATGTTAGCTAAATGTCACCTGTAGCATATAGAATTAAAGTATGAAATGATTTGTTTTAAAGAAAGAATACAAGACTATCAATTAAATGGTACGATTTTAAAAAGGGTGTAGGAATAGAGGGCCAGAGAATCATAGAGGTTTACAGCATGAAAACAGGCCCTTCGGCCCAACTGGTCCATGCCGCCCAGTTTTTAACACTAAGCTAATTCCAATTGCCCGCATTTGGCCCATATCCTTTTATCTTACTCAAAGAACTGTCAATACTTTTTAAGAGACAAAATTGTACTTCCCTCTATTACTGCGTCTGGCAGCTCATTCCACTCGCTCACCACACTGTGTGTGAAACAATTACCCCTCTGGCCCTTTTGTATCTCTCCCATCTTAACTTGAACCTCTAGTTTTAGACTCCCCTACCGTTGGGAAAAGAAGTTGACTTATCGATGCCCCTCATTATTTTATGGACCTCCTCTATAAGATCATCCCTACGCCTCCTACGCTCCAGGGTATACAAACACATCTTTGAAGGTTGCAGGACAAGTTAATACGGTTGTTTTCTTAAAAGAATACCGAATCAGGACTCTCATAATTTGTATATACTAAATCTAGTTAGGGTCAGCTAGAGTGTTGTGTACAAGTCTGGGCACCAACCTTAAGGAAGGATGTCAAGGTCTTGGAGATAAGCCAGAGGAGATGAATCAGAATGTTATGGATGAGGGGCTTCAGTTGAGTGAAGAGACTAGAAAAGCTGGTATTGATTTTTCTTGGAACAGAGGAGGTTATGGGAGATTTAATAAAAGTGTTTGAAATTGAGGGATTTTGATAGAGTAGGTCGAATGGCCTCCTGTTCTATATGAACATATATTGAGTGGTCACTTGTATAAATTTGAGAATCATGTTTACAATCTCAGAGCTGTAACCGAAAGTCTACACTAATCTGGTTTCCTGTTTAATATGTTTATTTTTATGAACAGTGGTGAACCATGTCGGAAGAACCACCTCCTCCATACCCTGGGGGGCCTTCTGCTCCATTACTTGAAGAGAAAGCAGGACAGCCACCACCAGCAGGTAGGGACATGTAACATCTTGGCTAAAATATTTCATGGCAAACCTGGTGAAATGAGAACAGATCTCTCACACATTGAAAATATCATGAATCAAGTTATGGAACTTCAACATTGTTTTGTGTGACCTGAATTGTTAACATTCCTTACTTATTGGCAATATTTTTATTCGCAAAGTATAGAAATCAAATTGCTAAAATGAATAGGTTAGACCTAGAGTGTAATTTAAAATGTGTTACAAAAATGGTTTTGTTATCGAAGCATACCCAGATCTTTTGCGTATTTGGATTATTTATTTCTTGTATTTGAATGATTTTAAGGCATGTTGGATAACCATCCGTGTAGAATTTCAATTTGTTAAAAGTCTAGCTCCTTGTGTGCTCCCCTTGTCTGTCATTGATTGTCTCACGATAGAACAGTAGCAGGTCAGAAGACGGAAGGAAAATTTTTTTTAAAATACAAAGCATTGCTAGAAAGCTACCACTGGTAAACAATTAGACATCCGGGAGCCATACATCCTGAATGACTTTACAATGTTTTTGAAAAAAACATTCTATAATGTAATGAAGGAAATGTTGGTTTTGTTCCATCAATGAAAATGTTTACCGATTGCAATCTTAGACGAGATACAAGGATCCAAATTACTTTGCATCATTGGTCCATTTAATTGATTTTGATGTCTTTTTAATTCCTTGATTTCAAAAATTCCACCTAGAGCTGTAACTGTTAGCTGAGTGTGTCGATCCTGTAGTTTGAGTATGTGCATTGTGTCCAACAGCATCAGTAGGAGGTTAATGGGTGAGTGGAGGTTTGTTTTCTGAAGCATGGACCTCCAGTTTTACCTAGACTTCAAGGCCAGAATCAACCCCTCAAAAGGTACGGGCAGTTGGGATTCGCTCATAAATACAACAACCTTGGCTGAGTGTTTTATTTGGAGGGTTTTTAGTGAGACATATACAGACAGGGAGATTAGAGTTCTCTGTTGTATTTCCTTTTGATAAACAAGTGCTTCCTTAAGTTAATGGTTCAAACTGGTATTTGTATCCATTGTACCTCTGTTACCAATGTGGAGAATATTTTTCTGTTTCTTGTAGTGTATTCGCCGCCGACTACCATGTATACACCGCCGACTACCATTCAACCTCAAGGATATTCCGTCCCACCAGATGGTGGACCACCTCCTTATGAGCCAATGGCGCAACCAGGATTTGTACCTCTTCACACGCCAGCAGAAGGTGGTATGCCCATGCCACCACATGGTAACTAAATTTCAAAATCCTTGGTGTGATTGCTGAATTTGAGGCAATAACTGATTGCTGATAGCAATGCCCACATAAATGTGAAATGATTTTAGGGTTTAACTAGTGTCATTTATAGTTGATTTATGAAAGGTTCAGGTTTTTGCTCTTCAATGGGAACTTTGGCAGAAATATTTCTGTGGACTAATTCTGCTGCTTTACTTCAATCCAACCTTGTATTGATCAGAACTGGAATTAAAGAAGAGTAAAGTACTGTGGATGCTGGAAATCTGAAGAAAGAAAATACACAATGGATCTGGAAACATCTGTGAGGAGAAAAGCAGAGTCCTGACAAAGGATCACCCACATGAAATGTTAATTCTGTTTCTCTGTGGATGCTGCCAGAGCTGCTGAGTATTTAGGAACAGGAGTAGGCCATTCGACTCATCGAATTTGCTCTGCCATTCGATTTGATCATGGCTGATCATCTACCACAACATTACTTTCCTGTGCTATTTCCATATCCCTTGATGTCATTAGTCTCCAGAAATCTATCGATCTCAGCCTTAAACATGATCAATGATTAAGCTTCCATATCTGCGGCATAGAATTCCAAAGATTCACCATGCTCTGAATGAAGAAATTCCTCCTCATCCGAGTCTTAAATGTCTCCCTTATTCCCAACATTTCCTGTTGATCGGATGAATAATTTAAGAACATCATTCCTACGTCATTTATAAAATATGCATGACAATATTTGCAGTTTTGTTGGCTTGATAATGAGATAGATTAATTCTGTGTTCTGGCACGCCAGTCTCATCACTTGTCATATGTGGAGCAGGCATCCGATCTGCCAGACTCCGCAAATAAATCATTGACTGCATATTACTCCGGCACATCCTGTCAAGCTCTGGGCATAGTATTTTGGATAGAATTTTGTCCAGATCTGTGGGTTGGCAGCTGTAGGGTTCCTTTGTTAAATGAATGTGCAGTACAATCTCACACTGGTTCCATGCCCTCATAAATCACTGAGTTGGTCCAGATTCAGGACAGATTGACACAACGCAAATTCACGGAGATTGGCTGTTGTGTTAAGTAAGGACCATTTCTCTCAAGAGTCCGCGGCGGTTTTTTCAAAGAGCGATCCAGTTAATCCCACTCTTCATTCTTTTCCCAAATCCCTGCAATTTCTTTCCTCATCAGGAATTTATCTAACTTGTTGAAGGCTACTATAGAAGCTGTATTATTTTCCTCGGGTTTCCTCTTACTGTGCCAATTGCAAATTCGGCCCTCTGGTTACTGAATCAACTGTTGTTCTGCCTCAATCTATGCTGCACAATCTGTGTTTTGTGTTCCTGCCATAAACTCAGAATCTGAAACAAACTAAGTATCCCCGTAGAAAACTATCCACAACTGTTCAAGATTGTCACAAGATTCCACAAGCAGAGGGCAGCAGAGCAGAGCTACTGATCATCTGTTCTGGGGAAATTTGCATACGTGCAGTGCGGTCAGCCTAATTTGAAGGTGTGCCTGCGAAGGAGACCTGAGGAGTTTGAGTGAAGGCAAGCATCCAGCAGAGGGCAGCAGAGCAGAGCTACTGATCAGCTGTCTGGGGAAATTTGCATACGTGCAGTGCGGTCAGCCTAATTTGAAGGTGGTTTGTGGAGGGGCTGTTGTCAAGTGACAATTAAACCCGAAACACTTCGTTAGCGTTTCCCACCCTACCTCCTCCTCTAACCAAAAAAAAAACCCACGGTCGTTGGGAAGCGGGAGCAGGGGCCTGTCGTGAAGGTGAGTGAGTGCCTTTAAATTTGCTTACCTTTCAGCGGGAGCAGGGTTTGAGGGAATATCAGGTAAGTTCTTCCTTTCTTTTTCTTGTTTTTTTTTTTTTAAATCTAGAGGTGATGTCAGGGAGGGCAGTACAATGCTCCTCCTGCAGAATGTTTGAGGTGAGGGACGGTGTCAGTGTCCCTGCTGATTTCATCTGTGGGAAGTGCACCCAACTCCAGCTCCTCAAAAACCGTGTTAGGGACCTGGAGCTTGAGCTGGATGAACTTCGGATCATTCGGGAGGCAGAGGGGGTCATAGATAGAAGCTTCAGGGAGGTAGTTACGCCAAAGAATAAAGATAGATGGGTGACGGTGAGAGGGGCTGGGGGTAAGCAGTCAGTACAGGGATCCCCTGTGGTCGTTCCCCTTAGTAACAACTATACCGTTTTGGATACGTGTGGGGGGGGGGACTTACCAGGGGTAAGCCATGGGGTACGGGCCTCTGGCACGGAGTCTGTCCCTGTTGCTCAGAAGGGAAGGGGAGAAAGGAGTAGAACATTAGTAATTGGGGACTCAATAGTCAGGGGCACAGATAGGAGATTTTGTGGGAGCGAGAGAGACTCGCGTTTGGTATGTTGCCTCCCAGGTGCAAGGGTACGTGATGTCTCGGATCGTGTTTTCCGGGTCCTTAAGGGGGAGGGGGAGCAGCCCCAAGTCGTAGTCCACATTGGCACTAACGACATAGGTAGGAAAGGGGACAAGGATGTCAGGCAGGCCTTTAGGGAGCTGGGATGGAAGCTCAGAGCGTGAACAAACCGAGTTGTTATCTCTGGGTTGTTGCCCATGCCACGTGATAGTGAGACGAGGAATAGGGAGAGAGAGCAATTAAACACGTGGCTACAGGGATGGTGCAGGCGGGAGGGATTCAGATTTCTGGATAACTGGGGCTCTTTCTGGGGAAGGTGGGACCTCTATAGACAGGATGGTCTACATCTGAACCTGAGGGGCACCAATATCCTGGGGGGGGGGGGGGGGGGGAGATTTGTTAGTGCTCTTTGGGGGGGTTTAAACTAATTCAGCAGGGGCATGGGAACCTGGATTGTAGTTTTGCGGTATGGGAGATTGAGAGTATAGAGGTCAGGAGCACAGATTTGACTTCGCAGGAGGGTGCCAGTGTTCAGGTAGGTGGTTTGAAGTGTGTCTACTTCAATGCCAGGAGTATACGAAATAAGGTAGGGGAACTGGCAGCATGGGTTGGTACCTGGGACTTCAATGTTGTGGCCATTTCAGAGACATGGATAGAGCAGGGACAGGAATGGTTGTTGCCGGTTCCGGGTTTTAGTAAGCTCAGAGAAGGGGGCAAAAGAGGGGGAGGTGTGGCGCTGCTAGTCAAGGACAGTATTACGGTGGCGGAAAGGATGCTAGATGGGGACTCTTCTTCCGAGGTAGTATGGGCTGAGGTTAGAAACAGGAAAGGAGAGGTCACTCTGTTGGGAGTTTTCTACAGGCCACCTAATAGTTCTAGGGATGTAGAGGAAAGGATGGCGAAGATGATTCTGGAAAAGAGCGAAAGTAACAGGGTAGTTGTTATGGGAGACTTTAACTTTCCAAATATTGACTGGAAAAGATATAGTTCGAGTACATTAGATGGGTCGTTCTTTGTACAATGTGTGCAGGAGGGTTTCCCGACACAATATGTTGACAGGCCAACAAGAGGCGAGGCCACATTGGATTTGGTTTTGGGTAATGAACCAGGCCAGGTGTTAGATGTGGAGGTAGGTGCGCACTTTGGAGACAGTGACCACAATTCGGTGACCTTTACATTAATGATGGAAAGGGATAAGTATACCCGCAAGGCAAGAGTTATAGCTGGGGGAAGGGCAATTATGATGCCATTAGACATGACTTAGGATGTGTAGGTTGGAGAAGTAGGCTGCAAGGGTTGGGCACACTGGATATGTGGGGCTTGTTCAAGGAACAGCTATTGCATGTTCTTGATAAGTACATACCAGTCAGGCAGGGAGGAAGGGGTCGAGCGAGGGAACCGTAGTTTACCAAAGAAGTGGAATCTCTTGTTGAGAGGACGAAGGAGGCCTATGTGAAGATGAGGCGTGAAGTTTCAGTTGGGGCGCTTGATAGTTACAAAGGAAGCGAGGAAGGATCTAAAGAGAGAGCTAAGACGAGCAAGGAGGGGACATGAGAAGTCTTTGGCAGGTAGGATCAAGGAAAACCCAAAAGCTTTCTATAGGTATGTCAGGAATAAAAGAATGACTAGGGTAAGAGTAGGGCCAGTCAAGGACAGTGGTGGGAAGTTGTGCATGGAGGCTGAGGAGATAAGCGAGATACTAAATGAATACTTTTCGTCAGTATTCACTCAGGAAAAAGATAATGTTGTGGAGGAGAATGCTGAGACCCAGGCTATTAGAATAGATGGCATTGAAGTGCGTATGGAAGAAGTGTTGGCAATTCTGGACAAGTTGAAAATAGATAAGTCCCCGGGGCCTGATGGGATTTATCCTAGGATTCTCTGGGAAGCCAGGGAAGAGATTACTGAGCCTTTGGCTTTGATTTTTATGTCATCATTGGCTACAGGAATAGTGCCAGAGGACTGGAGGATAGCAAATGTGGTCCCTTTGTTCAAGAAGGGGAGTAGAGATAACCCCGGTAACTATAGGCTGGTGAGCCTCACGTCTGTTGTGGGTAAAGTCTTGGAGAGGATTATAAGAGATACGATTTATAATCATCTAGATAGGAATAATATGATTAGGGATAGTCAGCATGGTTTTGTGAAGGGTAGGTCATGCCTCACAAACCTTATCGAGTTCTTTGAGAAGGTGACTGAACAGGTAGACGAGGGTAGAACAGTTGATGTGGTGTATATGGATTTCAGTAAAGCGTTTGATAAGGTTCCCCACGGTCGGCTATTGCAGAAAATACAGAGGCTGGGGATTGAGGGTGATTTAGAGATGTGGATCAGAAATTGGCTAGTTGAAAGAAGACAGAGAGTGGTGGTTGATGGCAAATGTTCAGAATGGAGTTCAGTTACGAGTGGCGTACCACAAGGATCTGTTCTGGGGCCGTTGCTGTTTGTCATTTTTATAAATGACCAAGAGGAGGGCGCAGAAGGTTGGGTGAGTAAATTTGCAGACGACACTAAAGTTGGTGGAGTTGTAGACAGTGCGGAAGGATGTTGCAGGTTACAGAGGGACATAGATAAGCTGCAGAGCTGGGCTGAGAGGTGGCAAATGGAGTTTAATGTGGAGAAGTGTGAGGTGATTCACTTTGGAAAGAATAACAGGAATGCAGACTATTTGGCTAATGGTTAAATTCTTGGTAGTGTGGATGAGCAGAGGGATCTCGGTGTCCATGTACATAGACCCCTGAAAGTTGCCACCCAGGTTGATAGGGTTGTGAAGAAGGCCTATGGTGTGTTGGCCTTTATTGGTAGAGGGATTGAGTTCTGGAGCCATGAGGTCATGTTACAGCTGTACAAAACTCTGGTACAGCCGCATTTGGAGTATTGCGTACAGTTCTGGTCGCCTCATTATAGGAAGGACGTGGAAGCTTTGGAACGGGTGCAGAGGAGATTTACCATGATGTTGCCTGGTATGGAGGGAAAATCTTATGAGGAAAGGTTGATGGACTTGAGGTTGTTTTCGTTAGAGAGAAGAAGGTTAAGAGGTGACTTAATAGAGGCATACAAAATGATCAGAGGGTTAGATAGGGTGGACAGTGAGAGCCTTCTCCCATGGATGGAGGTGGCTAGCACGAGGGGACATAGCCTTAAATTGAGGGGTAATAGATATAGGTCAGAGGTAGGTTTTTTACGCAAAGAGTGGTGAGGCCGTGGAATGCCCTACCTGCAACAGTAGTGAACTCGCCAACATTGAGGGCATTTAAAAGTTTATTGGATAAGCATATGGATGATAATGGCATAGTGTAGGTTAGATGGCCTTTAGTTTTTGACTTCCCATGTTGGTGCAACATCGTGGGCCGAAGGGCCTGTACTGCGCTGTATCGTTCTATGTTCTATTGTAGAGGAGGAATTCTGGAAGGGAACAATAGGCTATTTCTACTCCCATAGTTTTATTTTTGTAAGCATTAATGGTCAAGGGTAACAGTATGAACATAAATAGTTTGCCATCAATGAGCAGTGATAGATATTAATAGAATGCCAATGTTGGCAACCTTAAGAGTTCTTAACGTTTTGGCAAGCTGCGAGTCTGCAGAAGACCATTGTGGTTGGAATAAGTTACAGGTACTTCAGCTTGAGATTTGGTATGAATGGTGTTTGAAGTTTTCAAGTTAATGATAAAAAAGATAGTTTTGCAAAGAAAGAGCTATAAATTCAGTAGCCTTTAACATATATTGATAACTTTTTTTGTTTTTTCTTGTTTTTCCTGACAGGTTACTATCCATCAGCTGGACCGTACCCACCTCCAGGCCTTTATATGCCCCCGGGGCATTATCCACCCCCTCCCGGACATTATGCTCCTCAGAGTGGACAAGCAGCGACTGTTATAGTACCCCCGGGTGCTGCAACAACAGTCACAGTGCTGCAAGGGGAGATGTTTCAAGCTGCACCAGTGCAGACCATGTGCCCTCACTGCCAGCAGACCATCACAACCAAGATCACTTATGAAATAGGCTTACTGAATACTTTATACTGCCTCTTCTGCTTTTTCGTAGGGTAAGTAACTGCCACAACAGCATGGTGCAAATGAAAGCTTATGGCAATATCTTGAGGTTTGTTTTGTTACAAAGAATGACAAAGAAATTAGAAGTCTGAATTAAATTGGACTGACTGGGTGCAGGGATGTTCCCTATGGATTGGGGGTGTGGGGGGGGGGGGGGGGGGGGGGGGGGTGGCACAGCCTTAGGAGATGGACCATTTAGGACTGAGGTGATGAGAAATATCTTCATTCAGAAGCTGGTGAATTTGTGAAATTCTGTCTCACAAGGCTATGAAGGTCAAATCACAGAATATATTTAAGAAAGAACTAGATAGATTTCTAGATAATGAAGGTGTCAATAGGTATGGGGAGAGAGCAGGAATATGGCGTTGAGATAGAGCAGGGTTTCCCAAACCTTTTGAGCTGCGCAACCCCTAGTGACGCCCAAAGAGTATTGGGAAACTCCAAGCATTCTCATCGCCTATTTTTTGGCTACAAAATAGGTGCAAACGCAGTAACCAGATGTAAAGTATTTTATAGCTATATCTATGCATTTACTAATGTGGCAATATTTAATACATTCCCTGACTAAAAATATATAAGTCTTACTCTCATTTTTAAAAGGAGGAATGATACTGGGAAGCTGATTCTAATATCGGAAACATGCATCCCCCTCTCGCTCTCACTCGTGTCCCTCTCCCATTCACACACATTCAACCTCACACACACAAACACACTCACCTACACACCATTGCAAAAACACACTCGCCCATATCCCCACACAAAAACACACCCTCACATGCTCTCTCGTGCACAAATATGCTCATTCTCGCATGCGCGCACACACAATACAGATAGAGGATCTGCCACGATCTTACTGAATGGTGGAGCAGGCTCGAGGG
The DNA here is from genome assembly GCF_902713615.1 of Scyliorhinus canicula. NCBI lineage: Eukaryota > Metazoa > Chordata > Chondrichthyes > Carcharhiniformes > Scyliorhinidae > Scyliorhinus > Scyliorhinus canicula. Next base: position 71,088,729 of record NC_052160.1, on the reverse strand, counting down.
GCTGAATGGCCTATTTCCGCTCCTGTTTTCTACGTTTCAGTGTTGGACATGATATTAAATTTCATGTGAAAATGTGTGGCCCATTCCACTATCATATTAATGTAGTCTTTAATTTTCCAATATTTATTATGCCAACTACTTTAGCATCGTCAGCGTTCTTTTGAGTCCGATATCCAAATCATTGATGGACACAATGCCCAGAAGTGGTCACAGGACAGAATCTTGTGGGATACTGCTGGTCCTTTCCAACCACTCTGAAAAACTGCCCTGAATCTCTACTTTCTGTTTCCTCCCATCTAACCAGTTTTTGATCCTTGGCTTCCTGCTGATCCTAGATCAATTAATGTTCTACAAAACGCAGTCTCCCATCAGGTACCTTTGTCTGCTGTTTTCTGTGCACATTCACGGTCATTTTCCTCATTCACCATATCTATCACTTTACAGCCATGATCATAATGAATGGTGGGGCAGGCTAAAAGGACCGAATGGCCTCCTCCTGCTCCTATTTTCTATGTTTTTATGTCTCAAGGAACTCAACAAGTTTGTTAAGCAATATCTTCCATTCTGAATTCTGTGTTGACCAATGCTATTTATTTTCTCCATCTAAATATTCAGTTATTTCCCCTTTACTTGAAAGATTCCAAAATTTCCGATAAATGGTAAACTATTTGGTGAAAAACTCAAAATGGAAATTATGCTGGCTACATTACTCTAAATGAACACTGAAATATAATTTCTAAGGCTCCCACTATCGCTATCAGTTCCCTCCAGATCCTTGGGTATGTTCCATCTGATTCTGGTATTTTTTCCTCTTTTGGCTTAACCAACTGTTAGGATACTTTTCCGTTTTATAGTGTCTCTGCTCAAATTTGTAACCAGGTTAGTATTTGGCCTCCTTCCCTAATAATTTTGAGTACAAATATTGAAGTGAAGTACCTGTTAACTATAATAACACTGAAAATGTTGAAAGTCGCAGGTTAGGCAGCATCTGTGGAGAGAGTAATACAATAGTAATCACTTATTGTCACAAGTAGGCTTCAATGAAATTACTGTGAAAAGCCCCTAGTCACCACATTCCGGCGCCTGTTCAGGGAGGCCAGTACGGGGATTGAACCCGTGCTACTGGCCTTGGTCTGCATTACAAGTCAGCTGTTTAGCCCACTGTGCTAAACCAGCCCCAGAGTATGTTAAATGTTTCAGATCGATAACCGTACACCATTACTTTGGCAACGTTTTCCTTAATAAATAGGTGCAAAGTGCTCATTTAGCACCTCAGCCATGCTTCCTATCTCTGAGTTGGTCTCCTTTTTGGTCCCTAATTGACCCTACCACTCCTTGTACTGCCTTTTCTTTAATTATATGCCTGGAGAAGACTTTTAGATTCACTTTCATGTTAGCTGCAAGTCTCTTCTGCCTTTGTCCCTCTTATTTGCTTTTTCACTTCCCTCCAGAATTTCTAAAATTAGCCTTTCCACTTGTCTGACAATAGAATCATAGAATTCCTACAGTACAGAAGGAGGCCATTCAGCCCATCTTGTCTGCAGTAAATCTCTGAAAAAGCACCCTCCCGAAGCCCACTCCTCTACCCAATCCCTGTACATCCCTGTATACTAAGGGGTAATTTAGCATGGCCAATCCACCTAACCTGTCCATCTCTAGATTGTGGGAGGAAACTGGAGCACCCAGAGAAACCCACGCAGACACTGGGAGAACATACAAACTGTGCACACATCACGCAAGGCCAGAATTGAACCCGAGTTCCTGGCGCTGAGAGGCAACAGTGTTAACCACCTTGTTGTCGTATTAATTGAATGATCCCCCCCCCCCACCCAACCGCAGCACCCCCCACTTTAAAGTCACACACAAGTCAGATCTCCATTTTCATTTGGTTGCCACCCCATCAAATAACAGAACATAATATCAATCAAAAATAATTGGACCTAGCAATAATACCTGTTTAAAACAAAATCTTTGGAGGGACCAGTTGGCTGGTGTGTGGATCAGATTAATGTTAATAGCACTGGATTCAATCCTCATTCCAGCGGTGGCAGATTTAGGCCCTGCCTCTGCACCCTACCCATAGTAACATCAAGTAACAGTATTTTCCTGTGGCTCAGCAAATGATCGGCAAGCACCTGCAGAGAACCGAGACGTATCATTGTTCTTGCCCAGTTTGATTAATTATTGCCTTGTTGATGCTCATCGGACATAGGTTTAGACCAGCTATGGAACTGGTAAAATTAATTTTACACATTGAATGGAAAATAAGTAACAAGTGTAAAAGAAAAAAATGAAAGGGAGACTTTGAGTATTCCAGGTCAGATTCTGTATAAGGTAAATATGGTGAAATAATTTTTTTAAAATACAAATAGAATTCTTGGATTTATAAGCCAGTTCAGTCACAGACAGTTGCAGAGGATCTGGAGCACTGTTAGGTTTTAGCCACTATTTGAAGACGACAATGTGTTTGAAAGGTATTGCAACAAAAATGATTGAATGTAAAAATGAAGTATGTGGACAGTTTAAGAGACGCTTAAGCTTGAGAGAGATAGTAAAATACAAAATAGTGTGTAGATGAACTTAACTTTAAGTTCAACCCGTGAGACCAAATGTTGTAAATTTATTTTTGTGGGAATATTTGAGACTTCTCTAAAGGATAACAAATATGTGGAATCATTTCCTAGATAAGGTAGCATAGAATGATTTATTCCAAACTTAGTTAGATGCCTGCCTGGTGAAAACTGGAGGGACAAGTTTAATGTACCAACTACTTTTTATTTAACTTTGAACTGCTCAAAAGAGCATTCATCCACATAAATGAGGAGTTCAAAATTAACGTTTTGGGACCTTGTGACAAATGGGGAGATTCAATGCAAATAAGTTTATTTTCCTCTCAAACTGATATTTAGAGTAAATTCTAGGCAGATTGTTGAAGCGAGCTCTGAATTGCAATTGCTGTGATTCTTTAATTGTTGTACTGGAGAGCATTAATAAATGTTTGTGATATAATGCAGAATGGTTGTTAATCTCAGACTCTGGAAGACCAAGTGGACCCCACCAAAATGTAACAATGGAAAAAGTAACATAGTAGAAGGAAAGTGGCCTGGTGTTACTAAAATTCGAAGAGGCATATTTTAGTTTTTACCTACCATGCTAACATAATGAAAAATGTAAAATATATTTTCATTAAAATAAACTAAAATAAAAAATAGCACAGTATTTCAGTTATCACAAACTGGTATTTATCACAATTGTACAGTATTATAGAATTGCATTCTTTTGTGACCCCCAACTTGGCAAATGGAATATAATGGAGAATGTGTTAGGAACTTTGATAGGAAGAATAAAGGAGTTGAATGTTATTTGAATGGAGAAAGACTGCAGAAAGCTATTGCACAGAGGGATTTGGATGTCATTGTGCAAAAATCACAAAATGCTAGCATGCAAGTTCAGCTGGTAATAGGAAGGCAAATGGAATGTTGGCCTTTATTTCAAAGGGAATGGATGATAGCAATAGGGAAGTCCTGCTAAAACTAAACAAGGCACCAGTTAGACCAACCTAGAATACTGTGAACAGTTTTGGTCCCCTCATCTAAGGAAAGATATGCTGACATTGGAGGTAGTCCAGAGAAGGTTCATTAGGTTAATCCTGGATTCGGAGGGATTTTCTTATGAGGCGAGATTGTACTCACTGGATTTTAGAGGAATGAGTTGACCTTATTGAGACATATAGGATTCTCAGGGGGCTTGACAGGGTGGATGCTGGGAGGATGTTTTCCTTTGAGGGAGGGTCTAGGATCAGAGGGCATAATCTCAGAGTAAGGGGTCGCCCATTTAAAACAGATGAGAAGGAATTTCTTCTCTGAGGGTAGTGAATCTGTGGAATTCTTACCGCAGAGGGCGGTAGAGGCGTTAAGTATGTCCACGGCTGAGATAGACAGATTTTTAATCATTAAGGGAATCGTTATGGGATAAAGTAGGAAAGTGGAGTTGAGGATTATCATATCAGATAATCATGATTTAATTGAATGGCAGAGCAGACTCGATGGGGTGAATAGCCTACTTCTGCTCCTACGTCTTATGGTCTTGAGTAAAGTTTTTTTTTTAATTACAAGGAGCAATACAAGAGACCCCAAGATTGAACTGCTACTGACGATGATGATTCTACAACTTATATTTGCACAGTAAACTGCTACAATATTTGGGTTTTGCAAAGAAATGTACAACAAAGGAACTGGCCCTTCGGCTCTCCAAGTCTCCCTCGCATATATGTCCTCGAGTAATTGACTCTTACGCCCTGGGAAAATGTTTCTGACTATCCACTCTGTCCATTCCACTCAGGTTTGTAGACACCCTCATAATTTTGTAGACATGAATAGCTGTGGTCCCAGCACTGACCCCTGTGGAACACCACTAGTCACTGGCTGCCATCCTGAAAAGAAACCCTTTATCTCCACTCTCTGCCTTCTGCTAGTCAGCCAGTCCTCTATCCATGCCACTACCTTGCCCCAATAATAACATACATAGATCTTGGAACAGTAGGTTTCACCATGTGGCTCCTCAAAGTTTTTATCGCAGTTTAAGGCAAATATTGCAATGTTTTTAATTTGTTATTTATACTAAAGTAACTGGATTTGTTTTGATCTCTTGAGGTATTCCTACCTACAGTTCTAACAAGGCGGTGAGAATTACAGGTGCAACTGGTAATATGTCTCTGATTCATTTTCCAGGTTAGGTGGATTGGCTATGGTAAAATTGCCCCTTGGTGTCCAGGGATGTTCAAATTAGATTATGGGGGTAGAGCAGGGGAGTGGACGTAGGTGGAATGCTCTTTCGGAAGGTCGGTGCAGCTCAATGGGCCAAATGGCCTCCTTTTGCACTGTAGGGATTCGTTGGAGCCTTTGATGATATTATTTGATCTGTAATGGATTAAGTTGTCAAAATATGGTTGCATAAAATTTTCACCAACTTTTCTTTTGTTTTAATACAGGTGTGATTTGGGCTGCTGCTTCATCCCCTGCTTAATAGATGATTTGAAGGATGTTATGCACACTTGCCCAAACTGTAAAGCTTACATATATACATACAAGCGGGTATGCTAACAGCATTCCTGATCCTGTCCAAGAAGTGTTGGGATAACTTTAAAATGACAAACCTAATGTTCATTTCAATTTACATGTTGTATTCTATATGACTGAGATACTTGCAGCATTGTACTGTGCTGTGATTACAGGCAACAGTGGATGCCTCACTTGCAGAACATATGATTAGGTTGAAGAATTTATTAATGTATTCTGTGTAAACAATATAAATGTCAGTAATACCCTAACCAACAAATGATTTCAACTTTTAAAGTTCCCAGTGCAGAAAAACCTGTGGATAGTTATCTTTAAGTTAACATTCCATTTTGAATTCTGAGCCATTTACACATCTATATTTGATTATTGTGCTGAATGATGTTGGGAACTAAGGGAAAATAATTGGTTTAGGAGATCTTTCAACAATGTATCTTTAGACTCAAAATATTGCACACGGCAGTGATATTTTTGCGATGCAATCTGTTTATTTTTCAGTATTGAATTTAATAATTTGTTATGCGCTGTGTCGAAAATAAACATGGGAGTGTGATATGTGAAACCCCAGGGAAAATAAGTTGTTTCACACTCCTAATGCTTCTTATTGGGAGCATGTATGCATGAATGTGTTTTACAATATTATTTGCATTTCTGTAATAATTTAAAAACTTGCATCTTACTGAAGTATTTAGTTTTGTTCAAAGCCCATCCTGGTGCAGATCTCCAAAGACCCACATTTCTGAAACTGATATGTAGATGAGTGAGAAAGGTACCGAGGTGGTAATGAGGGCATGTTTTAGAACAGTAGTATTTATTTGATGAGATGAAATGTTTTGCTAAAATTAGTTTCACACTTGTCAATTGATTGTTGCCACACTGATGGTTTTAAAAGAAGGATCAAAAAAGTTCTGAGCTATGATAAATTACTTGCTACGTTTTGTAGTACAATCATAAGTCAGTCAAAAAGTCCTTTATAACCCATGTAATGGAGCTTGTACAGCAATGTCTCTAAAAATTACAAATCCAATGTTTAAAAGATTAATGATACATAGCTTAGACTTAAGCCGATTCGTGGAGGTGTTTTTCATTTTAAAAGTGGTTTTGTCTGTTACAGTACAGATAACTGTACCAGGATCTCCTGATATGTTCTTTATAGTTGCATTTTGAAATATTGTACAGTGCAGAAATCTTGGATATATATTCAGAATTTAAATGTCATAAAAATGCTCTGATGCTTGTGCAATTTCCAGCAACTTGCAAGTGTTGCCTTTGCTAAGAACTTATGCAGCATATGTGAACTTCTATTCGACTAGTATTATTCGTATTGTACAACTTGCAATTTGAAATTGCAAGGAATTGTCACAAAATGTACTTTTCTTTGAAAATAAGTGAATGCAACACAAGATATGTATTGAAAAAGGTATTTATCTCTGAGGAGCTGTAGAAGGTCCTTACACGTGTGTTGAATCTCTCTGCACCCAGTATACTTAGTTTTAATGTGCCCATTACTTATGCATCAATTTAGTATTAAAGCATCTGCATTATTAGATATGGCATTTGCTGATGGTAAGGAAAGCAAATTATTTTAGATATTAGCAATGTTTCAACCAATCTTGATCGCTCAGTTCAGATTGCTAGTAAGTCTAACAGCAGGAGTCCGAAACATTTTTCCTTACAAGATACAATAGGAAGCAGAGGTATTCAACATAAGCAGCCTTTTCTAATTCTATCTTGTGGTGTCATTGTCAAAAGAACGACTAGACATGTGTGGATTTTACTTTCATGACTACTCGAATTGAAATATATCCAGTCCTCCAATTCTGTTTTGATAATTCAAGTGGATCATTGTGAAAGGATTCCATACAAGCTATTTTCACACGTGGACTGCATTTTATGTTACTTACAAAATGTACCTTCAATTGTAAAACAAAGCCTTGCGCTTGAAAATTGAAGTTTAATCATCTTGATCGACACCGGGGCACAAAATCGTTTTTTTTTTACTGTGCTAGAGACTATGGGGTGGCAAAGTTAATTATTTGTCCGACCTGCGACTTACAAAATACTGCATTAAATTAAGTTTCACAAGGATGTTGTGGGGGGTAACTGTAAAATACTGGATTCCTTTTAAAAATACGACTATTTACTTTTTGAGATGAGAGAAACAATCTATTCCTTAACATGAAGTTTGTAAGTGCTTCTGCACCAGATTATAAATGTAGTTAAAAATTCCCGTTTAAGTACTTTGAAAGTGATAATTAAGTACATCCAGCAATGCAAACTATAATTAAAGCCACAAACACAGATGCCAAATTGTTTTGCACTATTTTTCTTTAATGCTCATATTTGCACACTTGCAAAGCTAACATGCTTACCATCATCACCTTTCACATGGAAACAGTCAGGAAAATTTGAGTGTATTGTTGATGTAATAAATGCCTGAGGCAGAACTTGGGAGTTAAATCTTAGCATGATCATCTGATCTGATTATGTTTGGAAACCTGTTCCAGAAGCAATCTTTGTGCTAGTTGAAATAAGAATGTATATAATGCTAAAGTTCTTGTTGGAAAATTCTGTGACTGAATGTTTTTTTCATATAACTCAAATCATTAGTGGTTAAGTCAGCTTCTGTGGGCAAGCTAATTAATTAAGCATTCCATACATGTACATGCATTATCTCTAATTTAATGTGCAAATGATAATATACAACTTGGAGATTAATAAATGCTGATGGCACAGTTTTGTTGTGAAGCTCTTCCTTAATTTTGATCCTTTTTATAGTAACCAATAACAATTTATTTATAGAATCACAATGGTTATAGCGCAAGAGTCCATTTGGACAGTGTCTACTTGAGCAACTCACCCATTCCCACTGTGACCTGCCCTTTTCTCTGCAAATTATTTTTCTTCAGATAATTATCCAATTCACTTTTGGAAGGCACAATTGATTCTGCCTCCATCACACTGTCATGTGACTGTGACGCACCTTTACTATATCAAAGGTGCGATATAAATCTGTAAGGAGAGAAAGTCGCAGGCCAACCGTAGTCCAAAACATTACGGGAAAGGTATCCCCGTCCTGTTCACAGCAGAACCTTCCAGGTACAGACTTGCCTTAGGCGTCACTTATGTAACCACCTGCACCATACCAAAAGCATCAAACATGGTCATCTTTGCCTCAAAGGACAAACAAGGTACACATGTAAATTGTTATTTCTGCAATGTTAAGTAGATTTTTTTCACTTCACCTGTCTACATTAAACTGCACATACATTACATTTACTACCTCAAAACTTTAGTAAGACTAAATGTTGACAATTTGAAATTTAATGCAAGAAATAGCCCTCAATGAATCATTGGAACATTGTAATGCAAATTATATGTATGAACCACATAAGGCAATAGTAGGGCAGATGGGTCAAAGCTTGGTCGAAGAGATGTTTTAAGTAGTGCTTTAAGTGTGTGCGGGGGGAAGAATCTGAAATTTCAGAAAAGAATGCCAGAGGTTAGGGCCAGGCAGCTGAAGGCAGGATCACCAATGTTAAAGCAATTTAAAAACAGGGAAGATCAAGAGACTTTTTCTTTTCATTGGTATTATTTACTTTTTTCGGGTTTTTTTTGGCATTCTAGTTGTATAAGTTAACCTAAGGTTTAAGACATGGCAGGAGATCCCAGACCTGTCATGCTCCTCGTGTGCAATGTGGGAGCTCAGACACGTCCACTGTTCCTGGCTCCTTCATGTGCAAGAAGTGTGTCCAGTTGCAGCTCCTGTTAGACCGCTTGACAGCTCTGGAGCTACGGATAGACTTGCTTTGGAGCATCCGCGATGCTGAGGACTCGTGGATAGCACGTTTAGCGAGTTGGTCACACCGCAGGTGAGAGTTACTGAGGGAGATAGAAAATGGGTGACGAAAAGACAGCAAGAGTAGGAAGGCAGTGCAGGTGTCCCCTGCGGTCATCTCCCTGCAAAACAGATATACCGCTTTGGATACTGTTGAGGAAGATGGCTCACCAGGGGAAGGCAGCAGCAGCCAGGTTCATGGCACCGTGGCTGGCTCTGCTACGCAGCAGGGCAGGAAGAAGAATGGCAGGTCTAGAGTGATAGGGGAATAGACAGGTGGTTCTGCGGACGCAATCGAGACTCCAGGATGGTATGTTGCCTCCCTGGTACAAGGGTCAAGGATGTCTCGGAGCGGCTGCAGAAGATTCTGGGGGGGGGGGGGGGAAGGGGAGGGTGAACAGCCAGCTGTCGTGGTGCACATAGGCACCAACGATATAGGTAAAAAAGGGATGAGGCACCAACGATCTAGGTAAAAAATGGAACAGGGTCCCACAAGCTGAATTCAGGGAGTTAGGAGTTAAACTAAAAAGTAGGACCTCAAAGGTAGTCATCTCAGGATTGCTACCTGTGCCACGAGCTAGTCAGAGTAGGAATGTCAGGATAGATAGAATGAATGCGTGGTTCGAGAGATGGTGCAAGAGGGAGGGATTCAAATTCCTGGGGCATTGGAACTGGTTCTGGGGGAGGTGGGATCAGTACAAACCGGACGGTCTGCACCTGGGCAGGACTGGAACCGATGCCCTAGGGGGGGTGTTTGCTAGAGCTGTTGGGGAGGGTTTAAACTAATGTGGCAGGGGGATGGGAACCGATGCAGGAATTCAGAAGATAGTAAAACGGACAGAAACCAAAGGCAGTAAGGGGGAAAGTGTAAGGCAGATAAGCCAGAGTCAAAAATCAAAATGGGCGACTGTACAAGGTACAGTGACTGAGGGGAGCTCAGTGAATGGGCCCAGTAATACTAAAAGGAATAAAACAGAAAGTAAAAACATAAATGTTAAGCAACGCAGCAGGTTGTTACATGAAGATATGGGTTCAACGACAAGGAAATGTAGGAGAAAAGTGAAGAGGAAATATAACTGATGGGAGGTGTTAAGATTCAAAACAGACATATAAAAGCCAACTGTTATAACCTGCCAGCTTACCATTGGCTGGGGACTAATGACAATCCTATGACAGCATGAGCTTCTCCAATGAGGGGGGGGGGGGGGGAGAAATCATTAGCAGACTCCCTGCATAAATAGAGGTGGCCAGTTTGGAACCAGCAGAGAGAGAGGAGTGAGCAGCATGGGAAGTTGCTGCTGCTGTTGTGTATATATATATATATATGTTATTGTAAATAAATGTTATTTCTTTGTATCCTGAAAACTCGTGCTGGATTCTTCGTGGCCCTCACAAAACTGGCGATGAGGGTTAAAGTGAATAGCTGTCTACACTGCTGAAGCCACGTCCTTGGATTTTTGTTGGATACAGGTTGGAAGTTGTTTTCTATTACACCATGCCTCTGTATGGACGTTTGGATGTTTTTGATGCTGCGCTGGAAAGCTTGAACCAGTATGCACAAAGGATGCGTTACTATTTCCGGGCAAACAACATCACCGAAAATGAGCGCCAGGTGCGAGCACCAGGTGGTCATATTGCTCACTGCCTGCGGCCCGCATACGTTTGAGGTGATTAGGAGCCTTACGTACCCAGCTGCGCCGGACACCAAAACGTTTGATGAACTTAGTGGGGCAACATTTTAACCCCATCCACGATAGTCCAACATTACCGGTTTAATACCGCTGAGAGGACCCCAGGAGAATCCCTTGCCGACTTTCTATCCAGGCTGCGCAGGATTGCGAAGTACTGTGACTATGGTGAGACCTTGTCAGAAATGTTACGCAACCGTTTGGTTTGCAGTATTAACAATGCAGCCACCCAGAGAAAGTTGTTAGCCGAGCCAACATTGACTTTTCAACAGGACATTCAAATAGTATGGTCCCGAGAGAGCGCAGAATGAGGGGTGCAGGAGCTACAGGGAATGGAGGTGCAAGCCTTGGGGCACAACCCCTTCCATCCAAAAGCGTCCCCCTGCACCCCTGCAGTACCTTGGGCGAGGCGACGTCCAGATCGACGCCAGTGGCCGTCGGACAATCCTCCCCGAAGGGAGCCTTCTCTAGAACCAATGGATGAGGAGCCATGTCCGTGTCAGACTTATAGGTGCCAATCCTGTCGCGGATGCTGGTCCTGGGGGCGCCAGAGGCGCCGTCGTTCCGACCGAAACGGGCTAGCCCAGAGGCCGTACCTTTCATTTGGATGAACCTGCTCCCGAGGATGTGGAGACGGAGGATGACTGCCTGCAGCTGCATTGTGTGGCAGCTCCCTGTGTGGCCCCCATTAAAGTGACAGTACGGGTCAATGGTCACCCGCTTGAGATGGAGTTGGACACTGGCACAGTGGTCTCTGTGATTGGCCAGAGGACATTCGACTGCATCAAGCGGGGATACAGACCCTTACATTAACCGGCACACAGGCCAGCTTGGCCACCTACACGGGGGAACCATTGGACATTGCAGGAACTACGATGGCCCCTGTTGTTTATGGACGCCAGGAGGGGTGTTTCCCACTTGTCGTGGTGCGCGGCCATGGGCCCAGCCTGTTGGGTCGGGACTGGTTGCGCCATTTGCGGTTGCAGTGGCAGCACATCCTCCAAACAGTTTCTGGAGGGTTGACTGAGGTGCGAGGATGATACCCAGATGTATTGCAGCCCGGTTTGGGGAAAATAAAAGGGGCTGTAGCCCGTATTCAAGTCGAACCAGGAGCCACGCCATGCTATTTCTGGGCCCACCCGGTGCCTTACACCTTGCTCGAGAAGGTATAGAACATAGAACAGTACAGCCCTCGATGTTGTACCGAGCCATGATCACCCTACTGAAACCCACGTATCCACCCTATACCCGTAGGGGAAGGGGAGCTCACTCGTTTGGAGACTTTGGGTATCATCAGGCCTGTCCGATTTGCTGACTGGGCAGCACCAATTGTACCTGTAATGAAGCCAGATGCCACAGTTCGCTTGTGCAGCGACTATAAACTTACAGTGACTACGGCTTCCCGACTCGACCCATACCCAATGCATCACATAGAGGATCTCTATAGAAAGCTTGCAGGCGGACTCTCGTTCACAAAATTAGATATGAGTCACGCCTACCTACAGTTGGAGCTGGACCTTGCTCCCCAGCCATATGTAACGATTAATACACACCCGGGCCTGTATGAATATACACGTTTGCCCTTTCGAGTATCCTCTGCCTGCGCTATTTTTCAACGCATTATGGAGGGCATTTTGAGAGGTTTACCGTGTGTTGCTGTTTACTTAGATGACGTTTTGATCACAGGGATGTCGGAGCAGGAACATTTGGAAAATTTGGAGGCTGTCAGACGCTTTTCGGAGGCTGGAGTCCGTTTACGTCGCACAAAGTACGTCTTTCAGGCAAAGGAAGTAGTCTACCTTGGTTATCGGGTGGACCGCGAAGGTTTGCACCCCGTCGCAGAGAAGGTGCGCGCGATTCAACAGGACCCCGCCCGCGACTGACACTTTGCATTTACATTCATTTCTCGGCCTCGTAAACTATTACGGAAAGTTCCTCCCCAATCTGGCAACTACACTGGCCGCATTGCACCTTCTGCTAAAGAACAATCACACCTGGGTTTGGGGTCAGCCGCACAAAACCGCTTTCCGGCGGCTAAAACAACAATTGTCGTCTGGGTTACTAACCCACTATGATCCTGGAAAGCCTTTGCTCGTCACATGTGACACATCCCCGTATAGTATTGGGGCCGTCTTGTCCCACAAGATGGAGAACGGGGCCGAGCGGCCGATACCTTTCGACTCCCGCACATTGACTGCAGCGGAAAAAACTACACGCAGATCGAGAAGGAGGGCCTGGGAGTGGTCTTTGCGGTGAAACGTTTCCACCAGTACGTATATGGCCGCCACTTCACTATTGTGACTGATCATAAGCCTCTGCTGGGACGTTTCAGAGAGTATAAGCCAATACCGCCCATTTGCTTCCGCATGGATCAAGCGCTAGGCTTTGTTGCTTGCTGCATACGGGTATTCTCTGGAGCACAAACCAGGAACCCAGCTAGGGAATGCCGACGCACTGAGCCGATTGCCTTTATCGACCTGCTCCATGTCGACCCCCACGATCGGTGAGTTGGTTGCAACCCTAAATTATGGACACCTTACCTGTCACGGCATCACAGATCCGTGAGTGGACCCAGACGGAGCCAATCCTGTCAAAGGTTCGGCACATAGTCCTGTACGGTGGGCAGCATAGACAGCTCCCAGGCGAGTTGCGGGCATTTTCCTCCAAGCTGTCCGAATTCAGCGTGGAAGACGGTATCCTCTTGTGTGGGACGCGTGTGATTGTCCCGGAAAAAGGACAGGAGCTGCTACTGAGAGACTTGCACAATGGGCATCCAGGTGTGACCAAAATGAAAATGTTGGCCAGGAGTTATGTCTGGTAGCCAGGCCTCGACATCGACATTAAGAAGGTGGCCCAAAACTGCTCTATTTGCCAGGAGCATCAGAAGCTTCTGCCGACCACGCCCCTACATCACTGGGAATGGCCTTGGGCGCGCTTGCATGCGGATTCATGTTCCTTCTGTTAATCGACGCCCAGTCTAAATGGCTAGAGGTGCATAAGATGGGAGGCACAACGTCCTGCGCAACAATCGAGAAGATGCGTTTGTCTCTCAGTACGCATTGCCTCCACGAGGTGCTGGTCACGGACAATGGCATTCCGTTCACAAGTGAGGAGTTTGCGAGGTTCATGAAGATGAACGGCATACGCCATATCCGCACTTCCCCTTACCACCCGGCTTCAAATGGGTTGGCAGAGCGTGCAGTACAGACATTCAAACGTGGCCTAAAGAAGTAGTCTTCTGGGTCGATGGACATGAGACTGGCTCGTTTTTTGTTTCCATATAGGACCACCCCCCATGCGGTGACTGGGGTAGCTCCCGCAGAACTCCTAATGGGCCGGAGACTTTGCACCCGCCTTAGCATGGTTTTCCCGGACATTGGGCAAAAGTACGCCACACACAAAAACAGCAGGGACATGGTCTTTCTTGTCATCAGCCGATTCGGCAGTTTACGCCCGGTGACCCAGTGTTCATTCGGAATTTTGCTGGTGGTGCCTAGTGGGTCCCTGGCGTAATCTTTCGCCAAATGGGCCATTTCTCTTACCAGGTGCAAGCCCAGGGTCGTCTCCAGCGCAAACATATAGACCATGTTCGGCCCAGAAGACTATCCCTTCCAAAGATTTCCCGCCCCAGGAGCTCATTTCTACAGCCACAGAGACCAGACACAATGGAAAGTATTCCTCACAATCTTCCTCTGGTGCCTCACTCAACGCCTATGCAGGCCATGACAGAACCGCATGGAGATAAAGACGCCGAGATGACAGAGGCAGCAGACTCTGACTCCGAGTTGGAGACACAAGACACCTCAGAGGGGGAATCCTCGGGCCCACGGATCGTGGATGCACAACCGTTATGCCGTTCATGGCGGAAGCGCCAGTCTCTCACCTCGTTACACGCCGCCTGATCCAGCGCCTCGTGCAAATGGTGTCCGGCCTGCGGCAAAACGAGTCCGACGCCCTCCTTCGCCAGGGTCTTCGGTGGATTCCTTGGACTTTGGGGGGGGGGGGGGGGGGGGGAAGGGATGTTATAACCTGCCTGCTTACCATGGGCTGGGGACTAATGACAATCCCACAATCCTATGGGAGTATGAGCTTCCCCAATCAGTGGGGTGGAGAAATCATTAGCAGACTCCCTCCATAAATAGAGCTGGCCAGTTTGGAACCAGCAGAGAGAGAGGAGTGAGCCGCAAGAGACGTTGCTGCTGCTGTTGTGTGTATATATATGTTATTGTAAATAAATGTTATTTCTTTGTATCCTGAAAACTCTTGCTGGATTCTTCGTGGCCCACACAAAACCAACATAAGTGTAGAACATAGAACAGTACAGCACAGAACAGGCCCTTCGGCCCTCGATGTTGTGCCGAGCAATGATAACCCTACTCAAACCCACGTATCCACCCTATACCCGTAACCCAACAACCCCCCCTTAACCTTACTTTTTAGGACACTACGGGCAATTTAGCATGGCCAATCCACCTAACCCACACATCTTTGGACTGTGGGAGGAAACCGGAGCACCCGGAGGAAACCCACGTACACACGGGGAGGACGTGCAGACTCCACACAGACAGTGACCCAGCCGGGAATCGAACCTGGGACCCTGGAGCTGTGAAGCATTTGTGCTAACCACCATGCTGCCCCAATGGACACACTCGCTACGGGGGCCTGTGTTCATGGACACACTCGCTACGGGGGCCTGATACTGTAGCTTGACCCACCCTATGAATCCCTCACCGAATCCAAACCTACCTAACACTTCACACAGGTACTCCCACTCCACCCTGTCAAATGCCTTCTCTGCATCTATTGCAGCCACTATGCTACTATGCTACCGTGCTCCCCCTTTACCTGAATGCTTGTAGTATTCGGAATAAGGTAAATGAGTTGATGGCGCAAAGCATCGTGAATGACTATGATTTAGTGGCCATTATTGAAACATAGTTAAAGGATGGTTACGACTAGGAGTTAAATATCTGAGGGTATTAAACTACTCGGAAGGACAGACTGGATGGTAAAGGAGGTGGTGTAGCTCTGTTATTTAAGGATGACATCCGGGCAATAGTAAGGGATGACATCGGTGCTATGGAGGATAAGGTTGAATGCATTTGGGTGGAAATCAGGAATAGTAAGGCACAAATGTCACTGATAGGAGTAGTCTATAGGCCACCAAATAGTAACATTATGGTGGGGCAGGCAATAAACAAAGAAATAACTGATGCATGTAGAAATGGTACACCAGTTATCATAGGGGATTTTAATCTACAAGTCGATTGGTTTAACCAGGTTGTTCAAGGCAGCCTTGAGGAGGAGTTTATAGAATGTATCTGCGATAGTTTCCTGGAACAGTATGTAATGGAACCTACGAGGGAATAAGCGGTCCTAGATCTAGTCCTGTGTCCTAGATCTAGTCCTGTGTCCTAGATCTAGTCCTGTGTAATGACAGGATTGATTAACGATCACATAGTTAGGGATCCTCTCGGAAGGAGCGATCACAATATGGTGGAATTTTAAAATACAGATGGAGGGTGAGAAGGTAAAATCAAACACTACTGTTTTGTGCTTAAACAAAGGAGATTACAATGGGATGAGAGAACAGCTAGCGAAGGTAGAGTGGGAGCAAAGACTTTATGGTGAAACAGTGGCGAACCTTCCAAGCGATTTTTCACAGTGCCCAGCAAAGGTTTATACCAACAAAAAGGAAGGACGGAAGAAAGAGGGAAAATCGACCGTGGATATCTAAGGACATAAGGGAGAGTATGAAATTGAAGGAAAAAGCATACAAAGTGGCAAAGATTGGTGGGAGACTAGGGGACTGGGAAATCTTTAGGGGGCAACCGAAAGCTACCGAAAAAGCTATAAAGAAGAGTAAGATAGAGTATGAGTGTAAACTTGCTCAGAATATAAAAACAGATAGTAAAAGTTTCTACAAAGATATAATACAAAAAAGGCTAAGGTAAATATTGGTCCTTCAGAGGATGAGAAGGGAGATTTAATAATGGGAGATGAGGAAATGGCTGAGGAACTGAACAGGTTTTTTGGGTCGGTCTTCACAGTGGAAGACCCAAATAACATGCCAGTGACTGATAGAAATGAGGCTATGACAGTTGAAGACCTTGAGATGATCGTTATCACTAAAGAGGTAGTGATGTGCAAGGGATTTGGATAGGTTAAGTTAATGGGCTAGGGTCTGGCAGATGGAATACAATGTTGACAAATGTGAGATTATCCATTTTGGTAGGAATAACAGCGCAAGGGATTATTATTTAAATGATAAAATATTAAAGCATGCCGCTGTTCAGAGGGACCCGGGTGTCCGAGTGCATGAGTCGCAAAAAGTTGGTTTACAGATGCAACAGGTGATTAAGAAGGCAAATGGAATTTTGTCCTTCATTGCTAGAGGGATGGAGTTAAAGACTAGGGACGTAATATTGCAATTGTATAAGGTGTTAGTGAGGCCACACCTGGAGTATCATGTTCAGTTTTGGTCTCCTTACTTGAGAAAGGACGTACTGGTGCTGGAGGGTGTGCTGAAGAGATTCACTAGGTTAATCCCAGAGCTGAAGGGGTTGGATTAGGAGGAGAGTACTCGTTGGAATTTAGAAAGATGAGGGGTGATCTTGTAGAAACATATAAAACTATGAAGGGACTACCTGCGTGGCGGATGCACAATGGGTGGCCATGTCGGGTTCCCCCTGCACAAAGGGAAACCTTGGACCGCAGGGACCTGACCGCATGGAGAGAGCAGTGACAGCGGCCATCCTGGAGAGCCCCCTAACCAAGAGAAACCCTTGAGGGCAGGGGTGCGCCCACCAGGTAAGTATGGCTAATCCCACAGGAGCGAGGGGGTAGAAGCCCCCCACCAGGATAGTCACCTGGAACGTAAGAGGTCTCAACAGCCCAGTAAAAGAGATCCAGAGTCCTCACCCACCTAAGAAATATGAGGGCCGACATAGTCTTCCTCCAAGAGACCCACCTGAGGGAGCAGGACCGACTGCGGGTAAGAAAGGGCTGGGTGGGACAAACCTACCATTCCTGCCATGGGACAAGGGCCAGGGGGTGGGGATATTGATCGGCAAGAGGACGATGTTTAGGGTGACAAAGACAGTTATGGACCCGGGGGGACGGTACATCATGGTCAGCGGGGCCCTGGATGGGGCACCGGTAGTACTAGTTAATGTGTACGCACTCAACTGGGACGACACGAGTTTCATCAAAAAGACCATGGCAGAAATCCCGGACATAGCACGCATCGACTAATCATGGGGGGGGGGGGGGGGACTTCAACTGAGTACAGGATCCAAAGACAGACAGATCAAATGCCAAAATGGGAAAACCTCAAGCATAGCAAGGGAACTCAGTCACTTTATGGAGCAGATGGGAGCGGTGGACTCCTGGAGGTTCGCCCACCCAGGGGTGAAGGAATTCTCCGCCCCAGTACACAGCGTATACACCAGCATTGACTTCTTTGTGGTGGGGAAAACGGTGCTTCCAGGGATAGACAAAGTGGAATACTCCGCAATTGTGATATCAGACCACGCTCCACATTACATGGACGTGCGGCTAGAGACAGGCAGGGCCCAACGCCTCACATGGAGGTTGGACGGTGCCTTACTAGCTGACAAGGCCTTCAACGAAAGGATAGTGCAGGCCATAGCAGAGTACACAGAGAACAACCAGAATGGGGAGGCCTCACCCTCCACGTTCTGGGAAGCGCTAAAGGCCGTACTAAGAGGGGAAATCATCGCTTTCAAAGCGCGAAGAGATAGGGAGGAAAGGGTGGCTAGGAGCAGCTGGTCGACTCCATACTGGTGGTAGACCGTGAATACTCCGAGGCCCCGACCGTAGAGCTCCTGTGGGAGAGGAAAGAGCTACAAAGGAACTTTGACCTGCTCTCCACCAGGAAAGCAGTGCACCAACTCTGCCAGGGGCACGAACAAGGGGACAAAGCCAGCCGCCTGTTGGCACACCAGCTGAGAAAGCAGGCAGCCACCAGAGAAATTGCACAAATCAGGGGTACCTGAGGCACGTTAAAAACAGAACCAGAAAAGATTAACAAAACCTTCAAGGCCTTCTACCAAAGGCTGTACACCTCCGAGCCCCCAAGGGGGGAGTCTGGGATGAAACGGTTCCTTGATGGACTGGACATTCCAGTCATGGGGGAGGGCAGAAAACGGGGCTTGGAAGCACCACTAGCACTGGGAGAGATCATGGACAGCATTAGCTCCATGCAGGCGTGGAAGGCGCCGGGACCAGACGGTTTCCTGGCGGACTTCTACAAAAGATTTGTGACAGCGCTGGCCCTGTACCTGCGGGAGATGTTCACAGACTCGCTAGCTAGGGGCACACTGCCACCCACGCTAGCACAGGCCTCAATCTCACTGATACCTAAGAAAAAGACCCAATGGAATGTGGGTCATACAGACCCATCTCACTGCTGAACGCAGAAGCCAACATTCTAGCCAAAAGGCTAGAAGACTGTGTACCTGAGGTGGTCAAAGAGGACCAGACGGGCTTCGTCAAAGGTAGACCGCTTACCTCGAACATCTGCCGCCTGCTGAACGTGATAATGGCCCCCTCCGGGGAGAGAACACCAGAGGTGATCCTCTCCCTAGATGCAGAAAAGGCCTTCGACAGAGTCGAATGGAAATACCTCATAGAGGTACTGGAGTGGTTCGGTCTTGGGAACAGGGTTCACCTCCTGGGTAAGGCTCCTATACAACGCTCCCATGGCGAGCATACGGACCAACAATACCAACTCCAGATACTTCCAACTGCACAGGGGCACCAGACAAGGATGCCCACTGTCCCCGCTGTTGTTCGCCCTAGCGATCGAATCACTAGCAATCGCGCTCAGAGCAGCAAAAAGCTGGAGTGGGATCCGAAGGGAGGGAGTGAGCACAGAGTCTCACTCTATGCAGGTGACCTGTTCCTCTACATTTCGGACCCACGGAGCAGCATGGACGGAATCATCGTGCTCCTCAAAGAGTTTGGAGCCTTCTCGGGCTACAAACTCAACATGAGCAAAAGCGAGATCTTCCCAGTACACCCACAAGTAGGGGGGGGGGCAGCACTAAAGGGGCTGCCGTTCAAACAAGCCCGACACAAATTCCGTTACCTGGGGATCCAAATAGCCCATGACTGGAAAGGGATCCACAAATGGAACCTCACCAGGACCTGCAAAGATGGAACACACTCCCGCTCTCCCTCGCGGGGAGAGTCCAGATGATCAAAATGAATGTACTGCCCAGGTACCTCTTCCTACTTAGATCCATTCCGATCTACATCCCCAAGGCCTTTTTCAAAGCGCTGGACAAACTAATCATGGCGTTCGTATGAGGGGGGGGGGGGGGGAATGCTAGGATCCCAAAGAAGATCCGACAAAAAACAAAATCCGGGGGGGGGCTAGCCCTCCCAAACCTACAATTCTACCACTGGGCGGCGACGGCTGAGCGAATAAGGGGATGGCTCAAGGAGCCAGAGGCCGAGTGGGTGCGCGCGGAGGAGGTCTCCTGCATGGGGACCACCCTCCCCACCCAAAAAACACTCCAGCAGCCCAATCCTGGAACCAACTGGGGCAGCACGGTAGCATAGCACAACTGCTTCACAGCTCCAGGGTCCCAGGTTCGAATCCCGGCTTGGGTCGCTGTCTGTGTGGAGTCTGCACATTCTCCCCGTGTGTGCGTGGGTTTCCCCCGGGTGCTCCGGTTTCCTCCCACAGTCCAAAGATGTGCAGGTTAGGTGGATTGGCCATGATAAATTGCCCTTAGGGTCCAAATTGCCCTTAGTGTCGGGTGGGGTTACTGGGTTATTGGGATAGGGTGGAGGTATGGGTTTGGATAGGGTGCTCTTTCCAAGAGCCAGTGCAGACTCGATGGGCCGAATGGCCTCCTTCTGCACTGTAAATTCTATGAAACTGCGGCAGCAATTTGGCCTGACCAAAATGTCGGACAAAGCTCCCATCTGCAACAACCATAGGTTCACACCAGCACTGACTGACGCCACCTTCAAAAGGTCGGGGCAGGACGGAGGGACACTGACAGTTAGGGACCTATACACGGACGGCAGGATCGCAACACTGGACGAACTGACAGAGAAATTCCAGCTCTGGAGCGAAGCACTGCATAGGGTCAACTCCACCGTCATGTGCGCAAGGCTCAGCCTGACGCAGCTAAAAGTGGTACATAGAGCCCACTTAACAAGAACCCGTATGAGTAAGTTCTTCCCGGAGGTGGAGGATAGATGTGAACGGTGCCAAGTAGGCACGGCCAACCACGCCCACATGTTCTTGTCTTGCCCCAGACTTGTGGAATACTGGACAGCCTTCTTTGAGGCAATGTCCAAAGTGGTGGGGGTGAGAGTGGAGCCATGCCCAAAAGTGGCGGTCTTTGGGGTTTCGGACCAGCCAGATCTATTCCTGGGGAGGAGGGCGGATGCCCTTGCCTTTGCCTCCCTGATCGCCCGCCGTAGAATCCTGGCGGTCAGCAGCACCACCCAAAGCTGCAGACTGGCTGTCCGACCTCTCATAATCTCTCCAAATGGAGAAAATCAAATTTGCCATCCGAGGGTCAGACCACGGCTTCCACAGAACGTGGGAGCCATTCACCCGATTGTTCCGGGACCTGTTTGTGGCCAACAAACAAGAGGAAGAATAGCCAGGTAGCCAAGAATCAGGGGAAAGTAGCCAAAACATGAGAGGGAGAGATAGACCAGGAGGGGTGGGGTTGGAGACAGCTAACCCTGAGGAAAGAAAGGCGAACCACGGGAGGGGGGGGGGGGGGGGGGGGGGTTGCGGTGGAGAGGGAAGAGATAGGGAAGAAGAGAGGAGAACCAGGGAGGTGGGGGGGAGGCAGGGATATGAGAGCCGGAAAAAAGGCACGGGATAAAATAACAACCATGGCATCTCCAGGACCAGGGAATGAGGAGAATGAAGATGGGAGGAACAGCAGAAGCGGAGGCGAGCACGAAACGGCAGCGACATCTGTCCGGGAGAAGCAAGCGACAAC
This sequence comes from Scyliorhinus canicula, assembly GCF_902713615.1. Lineage (NCBI taxonomy): Eukaryota > Metazoa > Chordata > Chondrichthyes > Carcharhiniformes > Scyliorhinidae > Scyliorhinus > Scyliorhinus canicula. The sequence continues at coordinate 71,067,128 of NC_052160.1, read as the reverse complement.
AACACGAAACAGAGCCGAGTATCGCCCACTGTAATTATCTCTCCGGCACCCAAATGTATATTTGCCTCCCCAATCTCCCCACCCGCCCCCCCAGCAAACAGTCGCCTACTTATGTGTTGTAAATAATTTTGCCATGTGTACAGAGTTGCTGCTGTTGAGCTGGTGCACAATACCCTACCAGTTATTCTATTTTATTTTTTATTGTATTTTTTTTTACTACATACTATTTTATTTTCTTTGGTATGTTTGGGTGTGCCCTTCTCTTCTATATATGTGTATATATATATGTTTCTTATCCTGTGTACATAATGGTAAATATACCTTGTTCAAAAACCCAATAAAAAACATTTATTAAAAAAAAGACACTGCGGCTGAAAGATAAACCTTAAAACTGCTTGTATAAGCTCATGCAAAGGAAATAAATAACAGGATGTAGCAGCCTGATAAGAATCGAGCAACTATCAACAAAGAACAGTACAGCACAGGTACAGGCCCTTCGAACCTCCAAGCCTGTGCCGATCATGATGCCTGTCTAAACTAAAACCTTCTGGACTTCCGGGATCCGTATGCCTCTATTCCCGTCTTATTTATGTACTTGTCAGGATGCCTCTTCAACGTTGCTATCACACCTGCTTCTACCACGTCCCCAGCAGCGCTTTCCAGGCACTTCCCACTCTATTTTTAAAAAATTTGTTTCGCACATCTGCCTACGTTCCCTAGTAATTGACTTTTCCATCCTGGGAAAAAGCTTCTGACTATCCACTCCTCATAATTTTGGAAACTTGAGGTCACCCCTCAAGTTTATCCAACCTCTCATAGATAATACCTTCCAGACCAGGCAGCATCCTGGTAAACCTCTTCTATACCCTCTCCAAAGCCTCCACATCCTTCTGCTAGTGTGGCAACCAGAATGGTATGCAATATTCCAAGTGTGGCCTAACTAAGGTTCTGTACGTATGCAGAATGACTTGCCAATTTTTATACTCAATGCCCCGACAGATGAAGGCAAGCATAGCAAATGCCTTCTTGACTACCTTATCCACCTGTGTTGCCACTTTGTGATCTGTGGACATGTACGCCCAGATCTCTCTGCCTGTCAATCCTCTGAAGGGTTCTGCCATTTACTGTACACTTCCCATCTGTTAGACCTTCCAAAATGCATTACCTCACATTTGTCCGGATTAAACTCCATCTGCCATTTCTTCCAATTTCCCCAACAACATTTCTCTACTAATATTGATCTTCTTCAGTTCTTCCCTCTCGCTGAGTTCCCCATTTCTGGTATCTGATTTGTGTCCTCATTTTTGAAGACAGAGTATGTGTTTAGTTGCTCAGTGATTTCCTTGTCCCCCATTATATATTCCTGTTTCTGACTGTAAAAGACCTACATCTGTCTTCAATCTTTTTTTCTTCATGTACCTATAGAAACTTTTACAGTCAGTTTTTAATTTCCCCTGCAAGCTTACTCTCATACTCTATTTTCCCCTTCTTGATCAATCCCTCTGTCCTTCTTTGCTGAATTCTAAACTGCTCTCAATCCTCAGACCTGTTGTTTTTCATAGCCAATTTGTATGCTTCCTCCTTGGATAGAAAACTATTTCTTAATTTCCATTGTAAGCCCTGGATTGGCCACCTTTTCTGTTTTACTTTTGTGCCAGACAGGAATAAACAATTGTTTCAGTTCGCCCATGTGCTCCTTGAATGTTTGCCATTGCCTATCCACTGTCATCCCTTTTAAGTGACGTTTCCCAATCTATCAACCAATGGCCGACCATCGTAGTTTCCTTTAGTAAGATTCAGGACCCTAGTCTCAGAATAAACTACTTCACTCTTCATCTTCATGACAAATTCTATCATATTATGGCCGCTCATCCCCAAGTGGTCTTGCACAACTAGATTGCCAATGATTCTGTTCTTATTGCACAGGACCCAGTCTAGAATGGCCTGCTCTCGCAGAACAATACATGATTAAGGGCTGGTTTAACTCTGTGGTCTAGACAGCTGGATTGTTATGCAGAACAAGGCCAGCAGCGTGGATTTAATTCCTGTATCAGCTTACACGAACAGGTGCCAGAATGTGGCAACTAGGGGCTTTTCACAGTATCTTCATACTTGTGACAATAAAAGGTTATTATTAAGGTTAGCATTGCTCACGTAAACCGTGGCTACAAAAAAAACTTTTCAAGATATAAAAGTTAAGAGTGAGGCAAAAATAGACATTGGGCCACTGGAAAACGTGGCTGGAGAAGTAATAATAGGAAACAAACAAATGGCAGATGATCTGAATAGTTACTTTACATCAGTCTTCATGGTGGAAAACACCAGTGAGATGCCAGAGCTCCAAGAGAACCAGGGGGCAGAGGTGAGTGCAGTGGCTATCACTAAGCATAACGTTCTGGAGAAATTCAAAGGTCGGAAGGTGGATAAGCCACCTGGACCTGATGGACTACACCCCAGGGTCCTAAAAGAGATAGCTGAGGACTTCCGGTGGCGGCTATGGAGGAGTAAGTCGCACATTTGTGGCTCCCGCTCTGGTCGGACTTTTAGATCTTTCCCTCCATTTTTCTACCAGACTTGAATTGTAAAACGGATGTTAGTGGCAATAGTTTACTGAATTCCCACTTTGGTGCATGAAGAGAAGGACTAGAAGTGTGCGTAAGGGCAGAAACAAAAGACAGAGAAGGCTTGGGCTGCAGCTGCAACAGGAGACAGAAAGGCGGAGGTTCGGACCTCTGGCTTGTCGACCCAGCAGTCTAAGGAGCAGCGGATGCAAGTCATTCAGGAGGGCTTTGCTACACAGAAACGGGACTGCTTGGACCCGGTAAAAGCATCGGTTGAGCGGTTGGAGCATAGATTGTACGCCCAATATTGGGCGATCCAGAAGGTGGAGAAGGCGCTGGCTGAGCAGGAGGAACATCAGACTGCGATGGAGGTGGGGATGCTGAGGGACCAGCAGAAGAAGCTCCTGGAGACGGTGGAGGACCTTGAAAATAGGCCCCGCCGGCAGAACCTAAGAATCGTTGGGCTCCCGGAGGGGTCCGAAGGAATGGACGCTGGGGCATAATTTGCAGACATGTTTTTGAAGCTGCTGGGGATGGGTCATTCTCTCGGCCCTTGGAGGTGGATAGGGCTCACAGAGCACTCGCTAGGAAGTTACGGATGGGAGACCCGCCCCCCCCCCCCCCCCCCCCCCACACCGAGGGCAATGGTGGTGACATTCCAGAGTTTCCCGGATAAGGAGCGCATTCTACAGTGGGCCAAACAGACACGGAGCTGTAAGTGGGACAATAGCATCCTGCGGGTTTACCAGGACCTGAGTGTGGAGGTGGCCTGGAGGAGAGCAGGCTTCAACCAGATCAGAGCGATCCTTTTTAAGAATAAAGTGAAGTTCGGACTGTTATACCCAGCCCGTCTCTGGGTCACGCATGAGGATCAGCACTTCTACTTCGAGTCGCCTGAGGACACGTTGGACTTTGCGAAAAAGGGCTGGTGATGGATTGAGAACTTTTAAACTTGGCTGCAATATTTATGTTTTTGGTTTTTCTTTTTGTTTCTCTTTTTGTAAAAAGTTTCTCGTTTTGCATTTCATGGAAGATGTTTGTGATGCCGTTTGCATTGGTTTGGAACCAGTGGTAGAGCTGAGTGAGTTAAGGTTTTCATTTGCACTGTTGGGGGATGGAGGTGTGCTTGTTTTGATCTTAGTGTTTTTTCTGTTGGGTAATTATGTGGGGATTGTTGGATGCTGGAGTTTGTTTGTATGAACGGGGGGGGGGGGGGGGGGCTAGGGTGGGGAGGGAACAATAGGTGGGTGACGGATGAGGGAACAATAGGTGGGAGACTATCTGGCACCGGGGATGGGGGCCACCAAGCTAGCTGGGCAAGTTAGCTCTCGGAAGCGCAGTGTGGGGTGTGCATATGTTTGGTTTAGTAAAGAGGTTGGGTTACAAGGTGTTGTTACTAAGGGGGGGGGGGGGGCATATGTTCTGCTGATGAGGGAGGGACCTGAGCTGAGGGACAGAGGAGGTTGGGGTGGGGGCTGCCTGGGGATGGACCGGTGGAGGCGCGGAGCACGGGCTGGAGGCGGGCCTAAAAAAGGGGATGGCTGATCAGCGGGTGTGTGTGGGGGGGGGGGGGGGTGTAAATAAGCCCCCCAACTAGGCTGATCACCTGAATTGTTCGAGGGTTAAATGGGCCGGTTAAAAGGGCACGTGTGTTCGCGCATTTTAGGGGATTGAAGGCGGAAATGGTAATGTTGCAGGAGACGCACCTTAGAGTAACTGACCAGGTTAGACTGAGGAAAGGCTGGGTCAGTCAGGTCTTTCACTCAGGATTAGATTCAAAGACTAAGGGGGTCGCGATCCTGATCAATAAGCGGGTAGAGTTTGAGGTGGGTAGAATAGTCTTGGACGGAGGAGGTCGGTACATTATGGTCAGTGGGAAGCTAGGAGGGGTGCAGGTGGTATTAGTAGTAAATGTGTATGCGCCAAATTGGGATGATGTGGAGTTTATAAAGAGGATGCTGGTGGGGAAGATACCGGACCTGGACTCGCACAGGTTGGTCATGGGGGGGGACTTCAACACAGTTATGGACCCTGGCTTGGACTGGTCAAGCTCAAACAGAAGGATGCCAGCAATGGTAGAGGAACTAAGAGGTTTCATGGAGCTGATGGGGGGGGGTGAATCAATGGAGGTTTGGACAGCCAAGGGTGAAGGAGTTCTCCTTCTACTTACACGTGCATAAAATGTTCTCTGGGATATTGGGGCCGGTGTTGATGAGGATGTTCAATGAGCGAAGGGAAAGAGGGGTGTTGCCCCCGACGATGTCACAGGCAATGATTTTGCTGGTTCTTAAGCGGGACAAGAACCCGGAGCTGTGTAGGTCCTGCAGGCCGATCTCCCTGTTAAATGTGGATGCTCAGTTGCTGGCCACAATCTTGTCCTCCAGGATTGAGGATTATGTTCCGGACGTTATTGGGGAGGAACCAGACGGGGTTTGTTAAGGGCAGGCAGAGGACTGTCAGAGAATACAACAAAATATAGATCGATTGGAGAGTTGGGCAGAGAAATGGCAGATGGAGTTCAATCCAGGCAAATGCGAGGTGATGCATTTTGGAAGATCAAATTCAAGAGCGGACTATATGGTCAATGGAAGGGTCCTGGGGAAAATTGATGTACAGAGAGATCTGGGAGTTCAGGTCCATTGTACCTTGAAGGTGGCAACGCAGGTTGATAGTGGTCAAGAAGGCATACAGCATGCTTGCCTTTATCAGACGGGGTATTGAGTACAAGAGTCGGCAGGTCATGTTACAGTTGTATAGGACTTTGGTTAGGCCACATTTGGAATACTGCGTGCAGTTCTGGTCGCCACATCACCAGAAGGATGTAGATGCTTTGGAGAGGGTGCAGAGGAGGTTCATCAGGATGTCGCCTGGTATGGAGGGGGCTAGCTATGAAGAAAGGTCGAATAGATTAGGATTGTTTTCGTTGGAAAGACTGAGGTTGAGGGGGGACCTGATTTGAGGTCTACAAAATTATGAGAGGTATGGACAGGGTGGATAGCAACAAGATTTTTCCAAGAGTGGGGGTGTCAGTTACAAGGGGTCACGATTTCAAAGTGAGAGGGGGAATGTTTAAGGGAGATGTGCGTGGAAAATTTTTTACGCAGAGTGGTGGGTGCCTGGAATGCTTTGCCAGCGGAGGTGGTAGAGGCAGGTACGATAGCATCATTTAAGATGCATCTGGACAGATATATGAATGGGTGGGGAACAGAGAGAAGTAGACCTTGGAAAATAGGAGACAGGTTTAGATAGAGGATCTGGATCAGCGCAGGCTGGGAGGGCCGAAGGGCCTGTTCCTGTGCTCTAATTTTCTTTGTTCTGGCCTTTGCTTCCCTGGTAGCCCGGAGACGGATACTATTAGCTTGGAGGAACTCAAAGCCCCCGAAGTCGGAGACCTGGCGAGCTTTCTGTTTGGAGAAAATCAAGTTTGCCTTGAGAGGGTCACTGTTAGGGTTCACCCGGAGGCGGCAACCGTTCGTCAACTTCTTTGCGGGAAATTAATCAGCAGCAGCCGGGGCGGGGGGGGGGGGGGGGGGGGGGGGCAGTAGTTTAGAGTAGGGGGTCAATAAGGGTGGCACCTTGTACGAGAGGCTTTTTCACTATGTTTATGGTTTCATGTCTATTGTTTATTTTGTTGTTGTTACTGTACTGAAAATACCTCAATAAAATGTTTATTAAAAATAAAGATAGCTGAGGAGATTGTGGAGGCATTGATGGTGATCTTTCCGGAATCACTGGAGGCAGGAAGGGTCCCAGAGGACTGGAAAGTGGCTAATGTAACACCACTGTTTAAGAAGGGAGGGATGCAGAAGACGGGAAATTATAGGCCGGTTAGCCTGACTTTGGTTATTGGTAAGATTTTAGAGTCCGTTATTAAAGATGAGATCATGGAGTACTTGGAAGTGCATGATAAAATAGGACTGAGTCAGCACGGCTTCGTTAAGGGGAGATCATGTCTGACAAATCCGTTAGGGTTCTTTGAGGAAGTAACAAGTTAGACAAAGGAGAACCAGTGGATGTGATTTATTTAGATTTCCAGAAGGCCTTTGATAAGGTGTCGCTTAGGAGACTGTTAAATAGTTCAGTAAGAAATCTTACAACACCAGGTTAAAGTCCAACAGGTTTGTTTCAAATCACTAGCTTTCGGAGCACTGCTCCTTCCTCAGGTGAATGAAGAGGTAGGTTCCAGAAACATATATATATGGACAAAGTCAAAGATGCAAGACGATGCTTTGATTGCGAGCATATAGAATATACAGGTAACATTTGCAGGTAATTAAGTCTTTACAGATCCAGAGAGAGAGGTAATCCCAGGTTAAAGAAGTTGGAATTGTCTCAAATCAGACAGTTGGCAGTATTTCACAAGCGCAGACCAGGTGGTGGGGGGTGAATGTAATGCGACATGAATCCAAGGTCCCAGTTGAGGCCGTACTCATGTGTGTGGAACATGGCTATAAGTTTCTGTTTGGCGATTCTGCGTTCTTGCTCGTCCTGCCTCTTCATTCACCCGAGGAAGGAGCACTATTCCGAAAGCTAGTGATTTGAAACAAACCTGTTGGACTTTAACCTGGTGTTGTTAGACTTCTTACTGTGCTCACCCCAGCATCTCCACATCATTAAATAAGTTGAGAGCCCATGGTGTTTAGGGTAAGATGCTGGCATGGATAGAGGGTTGGCTGACTAGCAGAAGGCAGAGAGTGGGGACAAAGGGGTCTTTTTCAGAATGGCAGCTGGTGACTAATGGTGTACCTCAGGGGGTCAATGCTGGGACCACAACTTTTACAATATATATTAATGATCTGGAAGAAGGTACTGAAGGCACTGTTGCTAGGTTTGCAGATGATACAAAGATCTGTAGAGGGACAGGTAGTATTGAGGAAGCAGGCGGGCTGCAGTAGGACTTGGAAAGGCTAGGAGAGTGGGCAATGAAGCGGCAGATGGAATACAATGTGGACAAGTGTGAGTTTATGCACTTTGGAAAGAGAAATGGAGGCATAGACTATTTTCTAAATGGGGAAATGCTTAGGAAATCAGAAGCACAAAGGGACTTGGGAGTCCTTGTTCACGATTCTCTTCAGATTAACGGGCAGGTTCAGTCAGCAGTTAGGAAGGCAAATGCAATGTTAGCATTTATGTCAAGAGGGCTGGAATACAAGACCAGGAATGTACTTCTGAAGCTATACAAGGCTCTGGTCATTTGGAGTATTGTGAGCAGTTTTGGGCCCCGTATCCAAGGAAGCATGTGTTGGCCTTGGAGAGGGTCCAGAGGAGGTTCACAAGAATGATCCCTGGAATGAACGGCTTTCATATGAGGAACATTTGAGGACTCTGGGTCTGCACTCGTTGGAGTTTAGAAGGATGGGGGGGGAGATATTGAAACTTACAAGATACTGCGTGGCCTGGATAGAGTGGACGTGGAGATGAAATTTCCACTTATAGGAAAAACTAGAAGCAGAAGAATCAATCTCAGACTAAAGGGAGGACCTTTAAAACAGATATGAGGAATTACTTCAGCCAGAGGGTGGTGAATCTGTGCCGCAGAAGGCTGGGGAGGGGAGAATCAGTGTCTTTAAGACAGAGATAGATAGGGTTTTGATCAATAAGGGGATCAGGGGTTATGGGAAGAAGGCATGAGAATGGGGATGAGAAAAATATCAGCCATGATTGAATGACGGAGCAGACTCAATGGGCCAAGTGGCCTAATTCTGCTCCTTTGTCTTATGACTAAGTGAGGCTAGAATTGCTCACGTGAACTATGTCGGGGCATGGGAGATTCATAATAGCCAGGATAAAAATCACCCAAGCAGAGAAGTCAAAACCAGATAGACAGGAGACCGAAGAGACACAGCTGCACGAGTTGCTGTGTGCTTTGTCCAGAATAACACTTGAGTATATATCCTGCATTAAACTGTAAATTACTGCCTGAATAAATAGCTATTCCTCAAAACCTAATAAACTTATTCTGACTTTCTCAAGAGTGAACCTTATTGCCAATCTTCCCTTAACAATAAAAGAGCTCAGAGCCTTTCAACTACAATTCATAATTTTATATTCTGATAATTTATCATAATCGTTATTAGTGTCACAAGTAAGCTTACCTTAACACTACAATGAAGTTACTGTGAAAATCCCCTAGTTGGTACAATAAGGTATAATTCAGAATGACCAATTCACCTAACAATCACATCTTTCAGGACCTGTGGGAGGAAACTGGAGCACTCGGAGGAAACCTACACATACACGGGGGAGAACTTGCACTCTGCCCAGTGACCCATGCCGGGAATCGAACCCGGGACCTTGGAGCTGTTAAGCAACAATGCTGCCCATTTGAATTTTGGTCCCTTTTTGCATTTAGTTGTTTTTGAATCATCTCCCCAATCTCTTTTATTAATCCTACATTCCTCTGCTCTCTTATGAATTTAACACCTCTCTCCTCACCCTCAATTGTTCCCTTAATTATGTCTTTATTCATCCACAGAATCCCACTAGGCTTTAGTTGCTTTTCTTTCAGTGGAATAGATTTACCCCGCACTCTGTTCAATATCATTTTTAACAACTCCCATTGTTTGCCAATATTAAAATGGGCTGGTTTAGCACAGTGGACTAAACAGCTGGCTTGTAATGCAGAACAAGGCAGCAGCGTGGGTTCAATTTCCATACCGGCTTCCCCGAAAAAGGTGCTGGAATGTGGGGACTAGGGCCACAGTTACTTCACAGTAACTTCATTGAAGCCTACTTGTGACAATAAGCGATCATTATATTATTGCCATTTTATTGTCCTCAGCCTCCACTCTGTCCCTGAAAAAAAATCAAATGTGTAAATTCTAGCAAATGTTCTGATCATAAAGAGAAACAAGGAAGGCATTCAATCAATTATTTTAATATACATAAAGGTACCTCCAAAAATCATTTTAGAATGTTAGTGGCACTAATCTACTACGTATTTATTATAGGCTATGTACTAAATTCCACTGCAATTAGATTAAGACTTTCTAGTGAGAAGAAAAAAATGTAAATAAAATATACTAATTACAAGTCCAGTAATTTCAATACAGTACAGCTCCATCTTCATTAGTTGTATTCATAATTATTTGGATTCTATGTAAGAAACTTAATCCCTCCAGCGATGCCCACACTCTGGATTGCAGCACTTGTAAAATGTGGTCATAGGTTCATCAGCAGATCTGGTTTGTATTTGCATGAAGTATGCTCGAGGATGTTCACATTTGGGACAGGTTTCTGCATAAATACAAACATGACAAAAAGTCAACACTTACAATGTGACATAAATCGTAAATGGTGTGCATGTGCAATTTTGGATGACCTGGAGTTTATAGAGGATAGAACACGAGAGGCCAGCCAGGAGCATGTTGAACAGTCTCACTATGACATCACCTTAAAAGAAGCTAGTGGTGTAGTGGTAACGTCCCTGAATCTGGAAGCCCAGACTAATTCTCTCGGAACATGGACTCAAATGTCACCATAGCAGCTGGCGCAGATATAGTTAGGTTCTTGATTAATAAGGGGATCAGGGATTATGGGGTGAAGGCTGGAGAATGGGGATGAGAAAAATATCAGCCACGATTGAATGACAGAGCAGACTCGATGGGCCAAGTGGCCTTATTCTGCTCCTATGTCTTATGGTCTTATGAAAAGAAGGCTCAAACTACACAGCGGAGGTGAGCAAATTAATTCTATCATCAATGGCTTTTGGAAAACTCAATGACGGGCAAAACATTGAAGAAAGTTGCCCCCTGTATATTTTGATTGGAGGAGCAATGAGCGCAGGAGGCAGAATTTGTGACGTGTTCCTCCTCCAGTCACAGATTCGGTTTCTCCCATGTTATTGCTTAGTTGGAGAGATTCAAACCTGGAGTTCTGGCAAAAATGACCACAGAATTGGGAGGTGATCATTTGGCAAAACGTCAAAGGGCCTTGGAGAAAAGGATAGCTGGACAGGGGACAGTAGTTTTCAAGGGTGGTGGAGTCGGGTGTTGAGTTTTAGAGGAGAAGGATGATGATGGCAAATTTAAAGGCGAGAAAAGAGAGAGATGTTAACAATACAAGTTTTAGAGGGGAGAGAATGTTGCATTTTAGTGGGAATAGGGTTAAACGAGGTGGAGGAAATTCTCTGTCTTGTGGCGGCCAAGCATTCATAGCGAAGTTGCTTTTTGATCCTTGGATGTAAGTCAGCTCTTCCTATCATTGTGAAGCCTAATTCACGAAGCGTTGAATTGTTCACCCACAATAGGGAACGTGAGCTGGGATTAGACCGTTGTGAGACAGGTGAGCTTGGAGAGGATGCGAGGGTGGGAAACTGCAATAAGATGCGAGTTCAGGGCTAGGTCAGTGGGAGGAGGTTTAGCTAGTGGAAGGGAAGGAAACAGCAGAGGCACATATTAATGACATAGAGCAATTGCTGGGAAAGTTAAACTTAATCTCTTCATCTACTGACCATTTGGAAATTGGAAAAATGTGATTACAGAACTAGTCCAAAAACAAGAAAACTGTAAAAGTAAATATATATTTTTATTTTCCCACCCACAGAGTAAAAAACCTAACCCATACCAAAAGCAATAGGGATAACTATTGTCCAAGAAAAGTTGTCTGTTGCTTTTCAAATTGTGCTGTGTGGGTATTTTACACCCACACAGGATTTAACTTCTCAAAGGATGGCATGTCTTACAAGACAGTCACCTCTAAGTACTCTAAGAAAGTGCCAGCCTAGACTTTGTGGTCTCTCCTGAAGTGGGACTTTAAGCCTAGACCTTCTAACTGAAGGGGAGGGTGTTGCGACTGAATCAAGGCAACCTTTGTCGCTATTTAGCCTACTTTGTTCCCAACATGATTTTCAAAAGAAACTAAAACATTTACAAGCACTCCAACCCTCTCGCGTAACATAAGGTGTTTGTCCTCATCCAAAACACCAGGCATTTATGGACTAAAATTGTGTAATTTTGTGCATATTTGACAGAAGGGGCAAAAACAAAATCTACATTATAGATTTAAATGTATTCTCTTAAAATATTTTGAAGTAGAGGAAGCTGCCATAATGAGATTTCAATTTGTGTCCTTTAGATTAAAGTAACCCATTGTTATAATTGAAGATGAATAAGGTTGCTTGATTTCAGGAATGTCTCTTTAAATTTAAGGTTTAAAAAAAATTGAAGGGAATCATGCCACCTGTTCTGCAGTGTGGTGGATTCTAGAGCAGAGAGAAAACAAAATGTCTATGGTTCACTGTGCAGGAATGAGGGTGGGTACGTGCTCTTGGATGGTAAAGAGCAAATTTGTGGCAGTTAAAACGAGGTTGGAAGAGTCGCCTAGCTTTGGCTACAGGGACAATCTCTAGGAAAAGAACAAGAATAAAACCTGAGGAGTGAAGATCACTTTGGATTTATTCTGGTAAAATTGGATAGCTACATAAAAGTCAGTGTGGTGTGTTTTTTGTTTAAAATTTACCACGAGGGTGACTGCAACACAATGGCTACCACTACCAAACAACCTATGACTGTGGAATAATGCAAATTAGTGTAACCTATATTCCATCTTAACAGAACCTATGGGCAAGTTATGCCATACCTGGTGTAGAGTCAACATTTTCCCAAGCAGCAGCTCCGCCCAACACATCATCAACTTCTTTTAACTTGGGGTATTTTCTGTTTGTTACCTACAACACAAATAACACACTGTTATTTAGTACGCTAAGTCATAGAAATATTGGATTTAGGAGCACAAGTAGGTCATTCAATCCTTCTCTGCCGATTCATGGCTGATCTAGTTGTGGGCCCAACTTTAATCTGCCCCTTCCCCACCACCCCCTCCCCTCAAATAACCTTCCCTCCACACCACCCCCTCCCCTCAAATAACCTTCCCTCCCCTCAAATAACCTTCCCTCCCACCACCCCCTCCCCTCAAATAACCTTCCCTCCCACCACCCCCTCCCCTCAAATAACCTTCCCTCCCACCACCCCCTCCCCTCAAATAACCTTCCCTCCCACCACCCCCTCCCCTCAAATAACCTTCCCTCCCACCACCCCCTCCCCTCAAATAACCTTCTCTCCCTCCCTCTGTTTCTTTCTTTCTTTCTCTCTCCCTCCCTGTTTCTTTCTTTCTCCCTCCCTCCCCGCCCAAGCGCCGCCCCTCCTCCTCTCCGCCCCTCCTGCACCCAACTTCCCCGCTATTCGCCGTTTTCTCTCACTTTGCGGGTGATGTTGTGAACATAGGGACAGGTGTTACAGGCGAAGCGGTAACATTTCTGTCCCTCCTCCACGATCAGGACATTACCGCAGGTCGGACAGAAGAGCAGCATCGCCGGAAGCGGAAACGGTGGCTCTGTCCTACTCGGCCCCTTTCCCCGGCAGCACACTCCCCGGGAGATTGGTTCCGCCTCAGTGCGGGGGGCAGAAATCACAGGAGCGCCTGAGTCAGTGAACTGAGAGGCAGCTGGGCTCACTCCAGGTGTTACCCATGGAGTTCAACAGAGAGAGAGAGGAATAGGACACAGATAGAGGAGAAGGTAAATAAATTATCAACATCCTGGTGGTTACCATTGATCAGAAATTGAACTGGCCTAGCCATATAAATGCTCTGGCTACCAGGGCAGGTCAAAGGCTAGGAATCCTACTGTAAGTAACTCACCTTCTGAGTTCCCAAAGCCTGTCCACCATCTATAAAGTCAGGATGTAATGTAATAATCTGCCCTTGCCTGGATTGGCGCAGCGCCAACAACACTCAAGACATTCGGCACCATCCAGAACAAATGTCCCCCTTCCACAAATATTCACTCCTTCCACCACCTGTCGGCTCCCCTCCAAGTCACTCAACACCCCGACTGGCAAATATATTACCGTTCCTTCACTGTCGCTGGGTGAAAACAAGGGACCAAACAGAAGGCGTGAGACACAAGAATTGAAGGAGAGAGTGCAATAACACGTGTAGGGATTAACATTAGAGTGAGACTGGAATTCTCAGGCCGTTGGGACTCTCTTTTCCTGCTGCCAGTGCACCCCTGCCCACGGGTTTTCCAGCGGTGTGGGGTGACTTCAATGGGAAATCCCATTGACAAGCGGTGAGAAGAGAGAATCCCGCCGTCAGTGAAAGCGAGCCGCCGAGGAACACGCAGCTGGGGGACCGGAGAATCCCGACAGAATGTTTGATGGAGAAAGCAGAGAAAGCAACAGGAACAAAGTGAGAGAGAGAGAGTTCAGATCTACACCCACAGTCTGCAGAGTCAGTGAGTGAATGAGTGAATCCAAGACTGCAGAACATGAACATAACTTAAGTTCAGGACTGCAGAGACAAAGTAGGAGCAAATACTTTGTCAGGTACTGCATATTTTCAAAAAGACGTGGTTCCTGATATTGAATGCTCTGTTAGTTAATATTTTCCAGTATTCCTTCCTTTGGTTGTGAAGCGCTACAAGCAGTGGAATGCACCTAAACTGATTGTGATAGATGCTGATTGTCTGCTGAATTTAAAGGAAGAATATATTTTGCTGTTTTATGTGATGCACTGATCACAAGCAGTCGCATTAGTTCTACAATCTGTAATATATGCATGGAACAAGTTGGCTCAACAGGAAAATATGCACAGAGGCAGAGTTCTGCTGGAGAATGACATGAAGGGGCAGCACGATTCCTGGCTTGGGTCACTGTCTGTGCGGAGTCTGCACGTTCTCCCTGTGTCTGCATGGGTTTCCTCCGGGTGCTCCGGTTTCCTCCCATAGTTCAAAGATGTGCAGGTTAGGTGGATTGGCTATGATAAATTGCCCTTAGTGTCTAAAAAGGTGAGGTGGGGTTACTGGATTACGGGGATAGGGTGGAGCCGTGGGGCTTAAATAGGGTGCTCTTTCCAAGAGCCAGTGCTGACTCGATGGGCCGAATGGTCTACTTCTGCACTGTAAATGCTACGATTCTATGATATGGGAATAGCATGGAGAAATGGCATTAAGTTAGGAGATGATCCTCCATGATCTAATTGAATGCTGGAGCATGCTCGTTGGGTTGAATAAGCTTACTCCCATTCCTATGAATGAAGCAATGATTATTAAAGGCAAGAGGAGAAGGTTGCAACAGCGTTGAGGCATTTACTAAGTGGGGAAGTGTAGTTTACTTATTTAATGTAATTTCATTTATTCAGGCCATGCTTGTCTGACCTTTTCCTGCAAGTGGCCACTTTCGCCTTTTTCTCACTTAAGGGTCCAATGAGAACATTTTGGAAAGATAAGATTTGACGCAACATTAAGCACGAATTTCAACAAAAAGTCAAGGTATACAGAAAAGAAATGACTTGCAATATTAAAGCAATAAGTGGATCATGTAAAATTTAGTAATGAATAAAGATGACCATGCCTGGGATGAGATGGTTGTCCTATCAAGAGAGACTAAATAGTCTGTGTCCCTTGGAGTTTAGAAGAGTGAAAGGTGGCCTTATTCAAACATATAAGATCCTGAGCAGGCTTGACAGGGCAGATGTTTTCACTGTGGGAGACAAGATAAAGGGCCAGTCATTTAAAACTGAGATGCGGAGAAATGCCTTCTCGCAGATGATGGTGAATCTTTGGAACTCTCTTCCCCGGAGGGTGGTGCTGGCTGGATCATTAGAAGTATTTAAAATGGAGATTTGACAGATTGAGGAATAGAGGGCTATGAGGAAATGGCACAGAGAAGGAGTTGAGGCCGGCATAAATGAGCCATGATCATGTTGAATGGCGGGGCAGGCTTGAAGGGCCTGGAGGCTTAACCCTGCTTCTAATTCTTGTGGCTGTTAAAGAGTGTGAGGATCATATTGTCTGTATCTGGCTAACTCCCAGTTCCAGGGTGTTCACTCACTCACCCACTGTGTGAGTATGTGGGGGGGGGGGGAGTGAGTGAGTGAGGAGCCTGAGCCTAGGCGTGGGCCTGGCATATACAGACAGCCTTTTACATAGCACAGACTCTCTTACAAATACACAGTCTCGCTCAGACACACTCTCCCTCTGACAGACATTCACGGAAGCACAATGGTTAGCACCGTTGCTTTACAGTACCAGGGACCGCGTTCAATTCCCATCTTGGGTTACTGTCTGTGCGGAGTCTGCACGTTCTCCCCATGTCTGCGTGGGTTTCCTCCGGGTACTCCAGTTTCCTCCCACAAGTCCCGAAAGACGTACTGTTAGGATAATTGGACATTCGGAATTTTCCCTGTGTGTACCTGAACAGGTGCCAGAGTGTGGCGACTGGGGGCTTTTCACAGTAACTTCATTGCAGTGTTAATGTAAGCCTACTTGTGACACTGATGAAGATTATTATTATTACATTCTTTCTCTCAAGCATATTCAATTTTTTACATCCACACTCTCACACCCATGCTCTCACACACTTTCCTTCCCCCACACACTCTCTCTCTCACTCTCTCACACGCTCCCTCACACACTCTCTCCCTCACACACACTCTGTCCCTCCCACACACTCTGTCCCTCACACACACCCTCTCCCTCACACACACCCTCTCCCTTGCACACACCCTCTCCCTCAAACACACTCTCTCCCTCACACACACCCTCTCCCTCACACACACTATCTCCCTCACACACACCCTCTCCCTCACACACACCCTCTCCCTCACACACACCCTCTCCCTCACACTCACTCCCTCACACACACCCTCTCCCTCACACACACCCTCTCCCCCACACACGCCCTCTCCCTCACACACCCTCGCCCTCTCCCTCACACACACCCTCTCCCTCACACACTCTCTCCCTCGCACACATCCTCTCTCTCGCACACACCCTCTCCCTCACACACACCCTCTCCCTCGCACACACCCTCTCCCTCACACATACTCTCTCCCTCACACACACTCTCTCCCTCACACACACCCTCTCCCTCAAACACCCTCTCCCTCAAACACTCCCTCTCCCTCACACACACCCTCTCCCTCGCGCACACCCTCTCCCTCAAATACACTCTCTCCCTCACACACACCCTCTCCCTCACACACACTATCTCCCTCACACACACCCTCTCCCTCACACACACCCTCTCTCTCACACTCACTCCCTCACACACACTCTCTTCCTCACACACACACTCTCTCCCTCACACGCACACTCTCTCCCTCACATACACTCTCTCCCTCACACACACTCTCTCCCTCACACACTCTGTCCCTCAAACATGCATATAAAACATCCCATGGGTTAGATACGGGGCCTCAGCAGGGAGCACGCAGCCGAGGCCGCATATAGTTCCGTTTTATGCACTGATGAGCTCCGCTCGCAGGAACTCCTCAGTGTAGCAAGAGATTGGGATGCCATTTCTAAATGGCACCCCAATATCCCGAGCCCCCGATGCAACATCCGACCCCCCCCCCTCCAAGCCCCAACTGACTATGGGGATTCCGGGGCCCCGCACCCTTTCAACACCTGCTGTTCTACCGCATCCACTTTCTCCCACACACACTCTCTCTCTCACACTCTCTCTCACACACACTTGCTCTGAAAATCTCTCTAATTTCTCTCAAAATCTCTCTCTCACACACTCTTTCTCACCCAGTCTCTTTCTCACACTCTTTCTCATACACACGCAGTGGCATTACGATTTCTTAGAGGAAATACCTCCAGTGACTCAGGAACAGGGATAGATGTGGCATGTCCTGCAATATGAAGAGCTGATTTTGCCATCTGATGTCATGTGGGGTGCTTTTGTATTAGCTGTTATTATACACAGTTTCATTAAACTGGGTGTCTTCTGCAAGAGCCACACCATGCTATCATTAACACAGGACAAGCCCGAGCATCGGTGGCTCCGTGCTGGCTCCCCATTTTGAATCAGCTGGTTGGCTGATCAGGTTGTTATTGCCTTAATTTCAATGAGACCTTGGGATTACGTTCACCAAAGTAATGATAGGGTTAGTTGTAATGCCCACATATTCTGACTTAGGGTCTTGGTCCAGCTGGCATCCAAGAAGATTTTAGTTAGCTTTTGTATGATGGTTTTGATGTAAAAAGCTGTCAGTTGAGCAGCTGGTTTAAGTTTCAACCATTTTTGATTAAACTAAACTATTTTCCACATTGCTGTGTCAATCCAAGTACTAGCCTGGTTAGTTCTGGAGCACAAGTCTGCAACTGGGGCATCATTGAAGTCTGTAGACTTTATTGCACTCCACTATTTTCTGGTATAATGTGTGAACCAAATTGGCTAAAGGCGGTAAGTGGTTATACGAGGAAACAGTTCAACCTAATCTCTTCTTTGATTAATGTTTATAGAGGTCATAGAATCCCTACAGTGCAAAAGGAAGCTATTTCACCCATCGAGTCTGCACCCACCAGGATATCCCTGGACACTAAGGGGCAATTTAGTATGGCCAATCCACCTAACCTGCATAATCTTTGGACTGAGGGAGGAAACGGGAGCACCCAGAGGAAACCCATGCAGACAAGGGGAGAAAGTGCAAACTCCAGGGGCAGCACGGTAGCATGGTGGTTAGCATAAATGCTTCATAGCTCCAGGGTCCCAGGTTCGGTTCCCGGCTGGGTCACTGTCTGTGCGGAGTCTGCACGTCCTCCCCGTGTGTGCGTGGGTTTCCTCCGGGTGCTCCGGTTTCCTCCCACAGTCCAAAGATGTGCGGGTTAGGTGGATTGGCCATGATAAATTGCCCATAGTGTCCTAAAAAGTAAGGTTAAGGGGGGGGTTGTTGGGTTACGGGTATAGGGTGGATACGTGGGTTTGAGTAGGGTGATCATTGCTCGGCACAACATCGAGGGCCGAAGGGCCTGTTCTGTGCTGTACTGTTCTATGTTCTATGTTCCACACAGTCACCCAATGCCGGAATCCAACACGGGCCCCTGCTGCTGTGAGGCAGCAGTGCTAACTACGGTCCCACCATGCAGTATGAAATTAAAAGGAACGTGGCTTGTATGAATACATGTAAGAATCAAATTGTATTATGTGGTTAATTGGAAAATGTCATTTGAAGGTTATATCCAATGTGTTGAATTTGGCTACATTATTCTAATTCACAGAATCACAGAATGGCTGAGCACAGAGGAAGGCCGTTCAGCCTGCCCTGGCTGTGCTGGCTCTGCGAATGAACAACTTGTCCAGTGCCACTCCCCTGCCTTCCCTCCATAACCCTGCACCTTCTTCTGTTTCAGAAAATAATCCAATTCCCTCTTAAATTCCAGTTAAAGATTCAAAGATGACTGAAGACATGAAAACGGAATCGCCATCCATCAGCATTAAGGAAGAAGAAAATTTTGCAATTGACAATCAGGAAAAAGCTGCAGAAGAGGAGGAAGAGTTATCCCACGCGGATATTTTGGACCTGTTTCAGGAAGGCCTGGCCATGATAGTCCAGGATCCTTTGCTGTGCGATCTGCCTGTTCAGGTGCGGTAGGATTTGTTTTTATTTAATTTTAATCTCAACAGGGTGGCATGGTGGAGGGCGGCATGGTGGTGCAGTGGTTAACACTACTGCCTCACGGTGCAGAGGGCCCAGGTTTGATCCTGGCCCCAGGCCACAGTCTGTGTGGCGTTTGCACATTCTCCCTGTGTCTGTGTGGGTCTCACCCCAACAACCCAAAGATGTGCAGGGTAGGGGATTGGCCACGCTAAATTGCCGCTTAATTAGAAACATTTTTTAAAAATTGATCTTATCATTTGTACATACGCAATACTGTAATCACATTTTATTGGTGATAGTGTTTAATATAAATGAAGGTAAACAGCGCTAGATCAGTGGAAATGTTACTTTGGTACATTAGAATAGCAGCAAAGTATCTTTGTGCCTGAATTCTTTGTTAAGGATATAAACATCTGGTCAAATCCAGTCCGAATAATTTTAACGAACGTAAAAAAAATGTTGTTTCGTAGACCTTCAGTAGGGACTTATTCATATTAAAATTAAAGATATACCAAGGAGATGATTTATAATATGTATATAATTTCTAAAAGTTAAACATCAAAACAAAGAACAAAGTAAAGTACAGCATAGGAACAGGCCCTTCGGCCCTCCAAGCCTGCGCCGACCATGCTGCCCATCTAAACTAAAATCTTCTACACTTCCGGGGTCCGTATCCCTCTACTCCCATCCTATTCATGTATTTGTCAGGATGCCCCTTAAACGTCACTATCGTCCCTGCTTCCACCATCTCCTCCGGCAGCGAGTTCCAGGCACCGACTACACTCTGTGTAAAAAAAACTTGCCTCGTACATCTCCTCTAAACCTTGCCCCTCGCACCTTAAACCTATGCCCCCTAGTAATTGACCCCTCTACCCTGGGAAAAAGTCTCTAACTATCCACTCTGTCTATGCCCCTCATAATTTTGTAGACCTCTATCAGGTCACCCCTCAACCTCCGTCGTTCCAGTGAGAACAAACTGAGTTTATTCAACCGCCCCTCATAGGTAATGCCCTCCATACCAGGCAACATCCTGGTAAATCGCTTCTGCACCCTCTCTAAAGCCTCCACATCATTCTGGTAGTGTGGCGACCAGAATTGAACATTAAGGTTCTAAACAGCTGCAACAGTTGCCAATTTTAATACTCAATGCCCCGGCTAATGAAGGAAAGCATGCCATATGCCTTCTTGACTACCTTCTCCACCTGTGTTGACTCTTTCAGTGTCCTGTGGACCTGTACACCAAGATCTCTCTGCCTGTCAATACTCTTGAGGGTTCTACCATTCTCTGTATATTCCCTACCTGTATTAGACCTTCCAAAATGCATGACCTCACATTTGTCCGGATTAAACTCCATCTGACATCTTGCCGCCCAAGTCTCCAAACAATCTAAATCCTTCTGTATCCTCTGACAGTCCTCATCGCTATCGGCAATTCCACCAACCTTTGTGTCGTCCACAAACTTACTAATAAGACCAGTTACATTTTCCTCCAAATCATTTATATATACTACGAACAGCAAAGGTCCCAGCACTGATCCCTTCGGAAAAACAATGAGGAAAAAACTTTTTAAAAATACAACTGGGAAATAGCACTAAGAACTATCTCAGTTTTAAAAGATAGAGCACTTTTAAACCAATAATGCTGAGCCGATTCCAAAATGGTTGAGCATGCAATAAAGGTATGAAGAATATAGAGCCTATGAGGTAAAACTTAGATTATTTTAATATTTAGGTTACTTTGGAAGAGATAAATTCTCAGGTTGCTCTCGAGTATGGCCAGGCAATGACTGTCAAAGTAAAGAAAGGAGATGGGGAAATTATGCGTAAGTGAATTTTTTTTCAGATTTTCTTCATTTCAATTGCTTCTGATAATGTTGGATTGTGCTAGTTGTACATATATTTCGTAGCGTCGGAACCACTCTGTGGATCTTATAATATGGTGAGTGGGACCTGGATGCAGAAGTCCCACCCCCATTTCCGGCCGGTACCATTTTCAACAATCGGGGAAAGGATGTGGATCACAAAGGTAGGAAACCTGAACTTGATAATATGCTGAGTTTAAACAGACTCTATTTTTTCTGTTCCAAGGGCCTTGACCCTCAATGTGGGAGTCACAAATAAATGGAGGAGACATAAATGCTCTTGAACAGTGGATAGAATTTGTTGAAGTGTCATGATCTGAAGTTATTTAAATTCCCCCGGCCTTTAAAAACAAAATAAAATTTAGGCTGCAGTTGTCAGAGTTTAAAAAACACACAGTATGACTGCTTTGATTGACAGGTCATCTGGTGCAGCTTGAAAAATACCATTGTCACCTATTCCTGCAGTTTCAATGGAGATCATTGTTGACCATTTCCTAAGGTTGTTATTGCAGCTGAGCCCATTATGAATGCTTGGCCGAGTTTCAAAAGCTTCCAAAAAGCTAATCTCCGTATGGGAGCTGCATACGTATTTTGATTGACAGTTCGAAGAGGCTACTAACGTATTATCTGTCTTTGATGTGGGTACTGAATAAAAGTTTGTTTCATTTGAGTTGACTTAAAGGTTTTTATGAATGAGAGGTTTTTCTTGTATCAAGTGTGTATGAGTGTAAGCTCTATTAGATTGTTAGAAGTTTAATTTATTGAATCTCCACGTGCCTCCTCAGATCTTCCCACACTTAATACTGGGTGAGTGGCTTTGGAGGTGCATTGCAGGGGGAGGTGGGGGTGTTGAGGGGACCGGAGATGGGAAATGAGCACTAATGGGTCCAACAGCTTTTGAAACAATTGGGACAAAGTCTGAGAACAGAGATGGGCATTCATATAAGTCCGCCTTGGCACTTGCACGCCTGCATGGCCACATCTGATCTGCCTCACAGGTCGGTGGGCCCAACTCCACTCCACCTCCTCCCACACGCTACCTGGTTGAAAACGTGCATGCAGTGGGACCTTTATATAAAGGTGGTTCTGCAAAGTAGGAAACTTTCCCATCTCAAGCTCTGGCCTCAGTCATGAAAATCCAGCCCCAAGATTCTGTTCATGAATGAAACCAAGGAACTCATTGAGACTATTAGAGAGGACAGAAAGTTAGTATCATAATAATGACTATGAAATTAGCTGATTATCAGTTCACTGATATCCTGAAGGAAAATAAACACACACTGAAACTGTGGTTGTTGGGTTAGGAGGTATTTGCTTGTAATCTGTAACTCTGTAAGTAAACATAAAAGTGTGTAAAGATTGGCTCCAGTGCTATCATTCACAAACTGGTTTTCTGGAGTATATCCACCTGAAACAGCGTAGCAATCCGTTCATTTGTGAAGTGATGGGATAATAAACGATGGCTTGCCGACACTGCCCTCATCCCGGAAATGAATGAAAAAAAGGTCTCCTTTCTATTTGCTGATTCATTCTTAACTCTAATAGTATATCTGCACAAAGAAGACTGAGATAGGCGGACTAGCTTGCTGTGAAGTCTGTCACATTGAAGCCTTATCAGTAGCTACCTAGCATCAGCACATCAAAGAGGAGTATGTATACTCGTGCTTGTCAGCAACGTACATTATAAACTGACTACCTGGTTGCCGTTATAACACCACACAAGATAGCGAATGTGCAAACAGAGGGCGAAAGAAGCCATTGTTTTTCAATGTTTTGCAACAGTAAAAGTCTGTCTTTCATGCAGCTCCATAATTAATGCTCTCTCTCCTCAGCTGTTGTTGTAATTCAAAATGACACTGTCCTGGATCTGAAAAACGCCATTCAGAGATATGTGCAACTGAAGCAAGAACGGGAAGGAGGAACACAGTATATTAGTTGGTAAATTATATTTGATGTCCATTATGTTCTTTATTTAATTATTTTAATTTGACTGGAATACACCAGTATAAAATACATTTTATTTCTTTGAACACTGAGGACACGACTGAACAGTGGCCATATTTAATGGCCCAGTGTTGTAAATATGAAGGGGTGGAGTTTCTACCTTGAGCACAATTGGTGATCCTGACGCATATTGCATCCAAAATTGTGCCTATTTTGAAGAGCACTTTCGACTCTAGGTTACCACTCAGCCATTCATGCATATCACTGAATTTAAAGTCTGCCCTGAACCTGGAAAATCCAGCAACATTTTAAAACAAATATCCCATGATATATTTAAAAATGGTAACTTGCTGCAATTTGATGAGCACAATAAAAATTGGTTGATCACAAAAAACGGTAAATATTTTTAATCAACATGCCTGCTCCATTTTAAATATTAGAAAATGACCTTCAAGAAACAACACCATTTGTTAGTTATATTAATATATGGTTATCCTTTTTGTAATAAATTGAAAAATATTTGCACAAGCTTTTAAACTATTAATAGCCTTAAGCCTAAAAAAGGCCTGCAAACAGTTGCAATTTCTGGAGAGGTGGTGACGGCGTAGTGGTCATCTAACTGGACTGGCAATCCAGAGGCCTAGGTTTGATATTCAGGGAACATTGGTTCAAATCCCATCATGGCATCTGGTGGAATTTAAATTGAATTAATTAAATCTGGAATTGAAAACTAGTCGCAGTAACGATGACCCTGAAACAGTCATTGATTGTTGTAAAAACTCAACTACTTTCGTAATGTCATTCGTGGACAGAAAGCTGCCATTCTTCAAAAGTCTACATGTATAATCTTATTGTCACAGAAGGCTTACATTAACACTGTAATGTTACTGTGAAAAGCCCCTAGTTGCCACATTCCGGCGCCTGTTCGGGTACACAAGAGGGAGAATTCAGAATGTCCAAATTACCTAACAAGCACACCTTTCATGACTTGTGGGAGGAAACTGGAGCACCGGAGGAAACCCATGCACACACGGGGAGAACGTGCAGACTCCACACAGACAGTGAACCAAGCATGGGTAAATCTTGAGACCCTGGTGCTGTGAAGCAACAGTGATAACCACTGTGCTACCATGCCGCCCAGAACTAGGCAGAGGATCATGAAAACATGGATGTTTTTTATGCTGGTGTTTCCCTTTTTTTGTGTGTTTGTTTGTTGTGTCGAATCGGGAATTTCCTTGAGTATTTGTTCTGGTATCTTTCCTCGGGATTATGTTGGTTTTTTTCTGTCTGAGGTTATAGGGCTGGACCATACAGTTATTGGGGTCAGTCCATCTGGGCGAAGGGATGTCTGGCACTCCTCTTTGGACTTCCTCTGCCAACACGGGCGACTTTAAATGGGGAGAGAGGAGGTATGGGGATCTACCGAGTTGTGTTATTGGGCTTCGTTTCCTGGGGGGGGGGGGGGGGGGGGGGGGGGCACCTAGCTAGCGAACATGCTCGTAAGCAGGAGTATGTGAGGAGGTTGGCAAGGTTTGGAGGTATGAGATCACTATTGCTGAGTATTCGGTCACTACTACCCCTGGAAGCATCGATTTCCCACTACAAAAAAGTCGATCCATGAGTAAACCCTGTGAATGTGTGAGAGGGAGAGCTCCTTCTCCCTCAGGTGGTTGAACCTACAAGGGTCTAACCCCTGCATCTGGCAAGGGTTGGAGGTATGTTAGCAGGCTGGGGCCGGCAGAGGAGGGGGGTGGACAGTTGGATCGAAGGTGGGGAGATGGGGGAGTGGGGTCTGGATAGGTTGGGGGGGTGTTGAGGTAGAATGCTGGTCACACAGGTTTCATGGCTGAATGGTTTGATTGGGGAGGTGGCAGGGGCCATCTTGGACGGACTGAGGACAACGGCAAGCATGCAGAGGCATGCCGACAAAGCGACCATGGCTGAACCTAAAAGGGGAGGGTGCAGAGAACCCCCATCAGGATAGTCACCTGGAATGAGAAGGGGCTCAACGGCCCAGTCAGATCCTGAGTCTTCTCCCACCTGAAAAACCTGAGGGCTAACGTAATCTTCCTACAAGAGACACATCTGAGGACCAAGGACCAGATGAGGGTAAGGAAGGACTGGGTGGGACAGGTGTATCAATCGAGATTTGACGCGAGGGTGAGAGGGGTAGCAATCTATTGAATAAGCAGGTGACCTCTATGGCAACCAATATCGTCATGCACTCGGGCGGACGGTACATAATGGTGAGTGAGGTTCTGGAGGGGGCTCTGGTGACACTAGTGTACATGTATGTCCTGAACTGGGACAATGCAGAGTTTATTACGAAAACACTGGCGGCAATCCCCAACCTCAATTCCCACCAGCTGATCATGCAGGGTGACCCGAGGTTGGATAGGTCAAATCACAAATCAGTTGCCAGGTCGGGAATAGCAAAGGAACTGACTGTCTTCATGGAACAGATTAAGTGGGGGGTGGGTGGGGGGGGGGGGTTAGACCCTTGTAGGTTCAACCACCTGAGGGAGAAGGAGCTCTCCTTCTCACACATTCACAGGGTTTACTCACGGATCGACTTTTTTGTAGTGGGAAATCGATGCTTCCAGGGGTAGTAGTGACCGAATACTCAGCAATAGTGATCTCAGATCACATACCATATTATGCGGATGTGAGGTTGGAGACAGGCCGGGCCCAGCGCACCTTGTGGAGGTTGAACTCGGCTCTCCCCGCCAGCAAGGGGTTTTGTGAAAAATGGCACAATCCATCAACAACTACGTGAATTGCAACCAAAATGGGAATGTCTCTCCCTCCACATTCTGGGAGGCACTGAAGGCTCTGGTCAGGGGGAGATAATAGCATAGGACACATAGAGATGAAGGGAGATGGCAACTAGACAGCAGTTGATCAACTCCCTGCTGGAGATGGATCGGCAGCACTCTGCAGCCCTGACTTTAGAGCTGCTAGTGGAGAGGAAAATACTACAAATGGAGTTCGAGCTGATCTCAATCAGTCACACGGGACCTTTTATGAATATGGGGACACGGCCAGCCTCCTGTTGGCCCACCACCTGAGGAAGCAGGCGACCACACGGGGGATAGCTTAGCTCCGGGACGAGGGGGCGGTTGGTCATGCCTCCACAAGAGATCAGTGGTGCCCTTGGAACCTTCTACTGAGGGCTGTACATACGTTAGCACATGCTTCGATCTCTGATTTTTTTTTTGTCTTTTTATTGGCATTTTCAATTTTACATAATAAAACTATGTGTCCAATATTTACAGATTATGCAGCTCTTGTGTACATACAATCATTCTTGATGTTCCTTATCCCCCCCCCCCCCCCCCCCCCCCCCTTCCCCTCCCCCTGACCCCCTCCTTGACATCCCCTCTTTCGTTCTGGGTGTTCTATCCCCGAACTCCTGTTTTCCCCTCTCTCTCTCTCTCTCCCCCCCTCCCCCATCTTTTTGTGGTTTCTGTTGCAAGCTTTGTGGGTTCGGGGGCCTTCCGTTCTGAGGTTTGATCGGTCGGCCAGCAGCTTCTGTACGCAGTTAAAGTCGCCCCCCGTAATCAGTCGGCGTGTGTCAATGTCAGGGATTTTCACCATGGTCTGCTTTAGAAAGTCTGTCTCGTCCTAGTTGGTGCGTACACATTTACAAGGACTACCGGTGCCCCTTCAAGGACACCACTGACCATGACGTACCGACCCCCTTGGTCCATTACCGTCCGAGTCTCCGTAAACCTCATCCTTTTGCTAATCAGTATGGCTACTCCTCTAGCCCTCGTCCCATAGCACAAATGGTACATCTATCCCACCCAGCTCTTTCTTACCAGCAGTCGGTCCTTCTCCCTCAGGTGTGTCCCCTGCAGGAAGATTCTGTCGGCCTTCAAGCTTCGGTGGGCAAAAACTCTGGATCTTTTCACTGGGCCGTTAAGTCCCCTTACATTCCAGGTAACTATCCTGGTGGGGGGTTTCTTTCCCCCCATTCCTGCGGGATCATCCATACTTACCTGGTGGATGTGCCCCTGTGCTCCGGGATTTCCCTTTGTCCAGGGTGCACCCAACATGGCTGCTAAATGTGTGTACAGGGTTTGCCTTTGTTTATGGATCCTCCAAAATGGCTGCTTGCAGCGCCATCTTGTTTCCTCGGCCTGCTCCTTGCCTGCCAAAGCCAATCCGATTGGCAACTCTTTTTCACCGTTCTATTCCCTTATGTATTCTCTGTTCACCTCCCCCTTCCCATGTTTTGCTAAGGCTCTCTTGAGGTCTAGGATCATTTTCTCTTGCACCTCCACTTTCTTTCCCAGACCATCAATTGTGCGTTGCAGAGATATGCCATATATCTTTGAAGTGGTCTTGCCCCGAGTATCAAATCCCAGATTGTCTCCAGTTGCTTGGCTGCATATTTTGTTTCAGAAATTGCACCAAAATGACATTATTGAAACAGACTAATCAGCCTCTTTAGTTTATATTTATATTTATCCTCCAACAGTCCTAATCCCAATCGTCTGTTCCCATGACCCTTTATCCCCTTTTCTTTCAAATATCCATCAAACCTTTCCTTAAATCTTGAACTGCTCTTGGTTTCAATCATCTGCTGTCTGCCCTAAATCTGTTACACTTAATCTTATGTCGATATACCCTTGTTCTAGACCCCATCAATCATCAGGAACAATATGTTTCTGTATATTCTGTTCCATAAGAGCAGTTTGTCAAAAGCCATACTCTTAACGGTTTTGCATAAACCTTCATGTTCTTTGTCAACCAACTTTGTTCAAAAATGATTCATGAGCTGTGCAGCTATTTGTAGGGGAGATTTCCACATTATCTGCAAGAGATTTGTTTTGGTAATCTGTTTAATTCTGACACTTGTGTTGTCTTGTCACTGCCTCACTGAGAATTGGAAAACTATTTGCTGTATCATGGCTCCACCTCAGACCTATTGAAAAGAGTCCTGATTTCTAAAGTTTCTGTAACCTCCTTATCCTGGTAAATCTTTGCTACACTCTTTCCATAACATATAAAATGGAAATAAGTTTTGCAAATCCAAAACAGTCAATAAATCTTCAAGCCTGAAGCTGCTTTTTTCAGTATTGCTAAACGCTACACTGTCAGAAGACCTGCTTTATGCTCTCACTGATTTTGGCAGTTTATTCTTCTTCAGTAAAATAAATACAAACTACTTATTTAGTACCTCAGCTATGCCTCTGCTCCAGGTCCCTGATTTCTCTCCTCCTTCTACCGCATATTTACAATTCTTATGCCGATAGAAGACTTTGGAATATCCATTTATGTGAGCCACCAGTCCATTTATGTGAGCCACCAGTCTCTTCTCAAATTCGCTCTCTGCCTCTCTGATTTCTCTCAAAATGGTTTTATATTCAGCCTGGTTCTCGCATATCATCAACCTGATATCTCCCATAGGCACCCCTTTTTGGCTTCATCTTTCTACTTCTTTCGTCATCCCTGGCTTTGTTCATCCTGACTTTCCTTATTGTGGATTGTATGTCGACTGTAACTGAACTCTCTCCTCTTTAAATGCATCATCCCGTTGTTCCATTACTGTTTTGCCTGCCAATCTTTGATTCCAACTTGTCTAGGTGAGATCACTTCTCACCATATTGAAATCAGCCCTCCTCCAATAGTTATTTTTACTCTCGATTGCATATTGTCCTTTTCCTTACCTAACTTAATTAAACCTTATGATTCCATGAACACTGAGGAGACTCTGATCACCTCCCTGCTCTTTACCCCTTATTCTAATCTTTTTTTCCCATCAAGTATTTATTTTCTATGTAATTGAATGGGATCAATTCTGTGTAATGAAATACAAGGTTTTCTTATTTCTGTGTAGGAAATATCTCTGGAGGACGTACCATCTGACATTTAACGGTGAGAAACTGACTGACGACAAAATGAAACTGAAAGAGTAAGTGTTAACACGCTTATGGCATTTGCTTTCCCTGTTTAAGATCTCCCAATCACCAATAAGTGGCTTTATATTAATCTTTTAAATGAAATGCAAAATGCGTACGGTCATTTGATAAAAACATGTAGGCTGAGGTGAAAGTCTCCGAGAATACAAAAGGGGAATATTGCAGATCCTGGAAATCTGAAATAAAAAAAAGAAATGCTGGAAATACTCAACCGGTCAGGCAGCATCTGTAGAGAGAGAGAATGAAAATGTAACTTTTCAGGTTGTGACCTTTTCATCAGAACTGGGAAAAGTTAAAGATGTAACCATGTTTAAGCAAGTACAGAGGAAGGGGAGGAGGGTAAAGAGCCAAAGGGAAGGTTGCTGATCAGCTGGAAGACAGTGGAGATTAAATGAAAATGAAAATTGCTTATTGTCACGAGTAGGCTTCAGTGAAGTTACTGTGAAAAGCCCCTAGTCACCACATTCCGCCGCCTGTTCGGGGAGGCTGGTACAGGAATTGAACCGTACTGCTGGCCTGCCTTGGTCTGCTTTAAAAGCCAGCGATTTAGCCCAGTGTGCTAAACCAGCCCAAAAGAATGATGGTACAAAGCAAAAGAAGATTGCAATGAGACAAAAGTAAAGAAAGAAAAGATGCGTCTCGAGCAGGTGCAAAGTTTCTGGAACCTTATTCTGGTTAATCCTGGTAAATCTTTGCTCCACCCTTTCCATAACATATCAAATGGAAATACGTTTTGCAAATCCAAAACAGTCAATAAAGCTTCAAGCCTTAAGCTGTTTTTTTCAGTATTGTATGGATCGATTGGTTGACTGGCAACCAGTAGGTTGGCCAAGGACAGTGTTCTGCCAGAAAACAGTCAGTGATTGGTTCCTACATGATGCCTTCTGAGAGAACTGGGCAGAAACGTTTAGAGCTTGGAAGTGAAAGACACTAACCGAGAATTATCCCAGTGCATCAAAGATTTTTATTAATATTTATTTTCCCTTTCCACCACCCATTCCCCTCTGGGTTGTTTGACTGTGTGTGTGTGTGTGTATGTGCAGTAAGGAAGGGAATGGTGTTAAAGGGGTAGTTATATTTTCTGTCCGTTTAATTCTAATACCATACCAAATAAAACTTATATTAAAGTTCCAAATTTGGTGACTGCAGTTTATTGGCTTTGAGTAATTTAAATAAAATCTTATTTCATTGTGTTATAACTCCGGGTCAAGTAGGGCTGGAATTGACCATGCAGTTTCCAGTGGCATTCCACAGGGCTCTGTGTTGGGGCCCTTACTGTTTGTTGTACATATTAATGATTGGGATTTAAACAACAGAACAATCTCAGATCCCAATACATTTTTAACCTTGGCTCCTCCCATTAACTACATCATCTTACTAATTGAACCCAATGTCCCCAATTATCTACTCTGCAGGGACCCTCTTAACCCAAACAAAAATCCATTACCCAAGCTTTTACAATGCTTTAATTGCACTAGGGGCTCAAAACCTTAGTTGCTTTTGAAATCAGGATTTTTAAAAGCATGCCTGCAGCAGCCACACACACTAACCCAGGCTTTTAACCCTTACTGCACCAAATACATATTACACAATGTATCTGAAATTCCTACAATCATCACTCACCCGAGAGCCCCACTCACTCCACGGGGCCAGACTAGAACCAGGACAAGCACAATGCTCGCCCAGATGAAGAAAGGAAAATAGAAACACTCAGGGAGTGGGCACCCAGCCAACTCACTGCAACCACCGTCATATAAAAGATACCCAAGGCCACTCTCATCACCAATCCTCAGCCACGAACACCAATCCCTCTTTAGATACACTTTAGCGAGCGGGGACGGCAGCAGGGGGGGGTTGGGGAGGGACGCTGTATGAAAAAAGCCAGCATCAAGAAAACAACAACTTGATCAATGGGGAGTAATGTTCAGGCTAACAGACGAGCTGTAGGGCAGTCTTCAGCATAAAGACATCTTGCCGTTTGCACAAAGAAAGCAAAAGCCAAGGATAAAACAGGATCAGATCCAGGACGTCTCGGGGACTCTGACAATCGAATCACGAGACATCATTACGTCCGCCATGCTGTATCACCAATCCCCAGGTGGTCTACAGCCTAGGACCTGGCTGGGAGAGGGGAAGAGAAATGGCTTGATCGGTTCAGCCACCTCCAATTCCTCACAACGAGTTTAGGGAACAAGACAACACAGGACCAGTGGGTCAGACCGACCCCTGGCCTCGAAGACTGTGTGTGCTGATACACCCAGCCTCAGATCAAGATTGGCGAAACGTGGCAGACAATTTTCAAACTCACTCGGGAGCTCTTTTACCACCTCGTCCCCAGGGGCTGACCCCGGGGGTGTACCCTGCTCGGTCTCCTTCTCCGGAACCTTTCAGGATGGATGACAAGCCTTGTCGCAGCATTTTGACAACATTGAGGTAGCCCCACATCAGGGAATTTTTTCTCTCAAGTACAAGAACCTCTTTGTGCATCTCCACAAAAGTACCCTGGAACTCTTGGAGGTGAGCTCTGATGATCTGCCCCGCAGTGCCGAGATTTTCAGCACTGACAGCATCTCTGTTAGCAGCCATCATGTGATACACACAGCACCTCCCAAGGCGAAAGCCCACTCAACAGCAACTGCACCACTGAAAACAGAGCCCTCCCAAAACCGCCACGGGCAAACTCTTTTGCTCATTCTCGCAAAGATACTTCCTGGGACATAGCACAAATCACGTAACCCAAGAAAAGACTAATGCAAAAACTAGGATGCAAAGACGGGTTAAAAATGAGCAAAGCAGGAGCTCGCGAAAACACTTGTCACCAAAGAGACTTAGTAGATAATATTTGTTTTGTGAAGAGTTATGTAGAAGTTAAGAAGAGTTTGGGCTATATGCATCTTGTTTGAGGAGATGCTTTGGCGGCAAGTGGGGGGTGGGGGGGTTTGTAGCATTTATACTGTTTCTCATTTTTGTTTTGTTATGTTTGGTCCTCTACTATCTTATAGAATCTGTTTCGGAATTGTAACATCGCTTAATGTAGGCCATATTACCCTACTGGTAACAGGGTTAGGAGGGTGCTCTTTCCAAGGGCTGGTGCTGACTCGATGGGCCGAATGGCCTCCTAATGCACTGTAGGCACCCCATGATTCTACCTGTGATAATGGCTGAAGTTGTTTTTCCCAAAGTAAATAAAAGCAATCTAAGAAGTCACAATTGCCGGAGGGATGTGCCCTTCTGTCTGCAAGCTGGAATGTTTAGGGGTTGAATCAGCCTATCAAGCGTAACAAAGTCTCACAGCATCTTGAACATCCGGGTGCACAAGTTGTTTTCCTCTAGGACGCCCACCTTAGAGTCTCAGATCACTTTAAACCAGGGTCGTGACCCGTGGGTTGGTCGCGGGTGGGTGTCAGAGGGTCGCACAGCTAAAGATCACGGTGTTCTGCATCCATAATCCACTAATGCAGAGCTTCCCAACGGCAGCATTCAAAAGCCTGTAGGAAAAGTCTTGCCTAAAATAATAATTCAGCCCTCTAGAGGGAGCAATTATTTGACAGAAGAAGGGGCAGAGAAATTATATTTTTGAAACAGATTGCATCGTGGCATCTGAGCAATCCCATCAATGAAGCTGCAATATTAAAATGGGAGATATTTTAAAATGTCACTCCCGTAAACCTCGCAGTGCCCCCACCCCGCCATGACCACCCCCTTCAGGGCGGCAGCTCC
Organism: Scyliorhinus canicula; assembly: GCF_902713615.1. NCBI lineage: Eukaryota > Metazoa > Chordata > Chondrichthyes > Carcharhiniformes > Scyliorhinidae > Scyliorhinus > Scyliorhinus canicula. The sequence goes on along the minus strand of NC_052160.1, from coordinate 71,034,728 downwards.
ACTTCGAAAACCATGTCCCGCAGACCCTTTGGCAGATTCCTTGTCCTCTCCTGACCAAAGCTGTGGTCCAAGACTTCACCCACATATGGTTCATCTGTACTTCCATCCCCCTGGACATGGATTCCATGTGCTCTGCCCCAATGCAGAGCAGTGGTCTGGTGGACAACATCAAGGGGACCATACTCCAACTCTGGGAGACCATCCTGCAGCAGAAAAAGATCGTCCTGAATCAGAGGTTTCACTGCCAAGATCAGCAGATACAAGTGTCAGAGTGAGTCAGACCCCTAGGTGACTGCACACAAACCTGGACAGAGATCTCCAGTGCGTGTGTGCGTTTGTTGTGTTCCCTTTGATGACAGCAGCAATATAACTGAGGAAATGTCAATGCAGGCAAATAGCTTGAAAGATCTCCTGCAGAACTTCTTGCCGTGTGGTTACTGCTGAGGGGCCATCAGCATGTGTGTCTGCGACATCTTGGAGGCACCTTCAGTGGGAGGGAATCGGCTGCCATTGCAGCAAGAGCTCCATTATTGGAGACATTATTCTCCATGAAGTGTCTGCAAGGGCATGTCTTCTTGTTGGGGAGACATGAGCACGTCACAATGCCACATTGAATATCTGAGAAAATCATTTAAACCTGAGAAAACTTTGTTCAATGTCCATTCTTTCTGATTAATGATAACCAGAACAGTCAGTTGTCTGTGGGGCAGTTTTAGTGTTGTCAGCATTCATCAATATTGATAAACTTGTTTCTAATCGTGTAGTTTGAAGTTGTATAAACTTTCATCAAGTAATTGAATTTAAGCCAATAATAAACAAGATTTTAATATCACTGTCTACAGATTTATGGCTGTTTTCTTTATAAGCACCACATATAGCTCTCTCAACTGTTCTTTGTTCTCCTCTCCTCAGTCTTCTTCCATTAAGGCAGTGTCCCATGATGAAGGCAGGTTCACACTTGTCGGTCGTCCTCCAGTATCTCTCATGAGTAACTATTCTTCATGTGTGACCCTGGGCAGTAAATGTTTATAGATAGGAGGACATCACGGGCATGTCTGATCCTGTCCTCACCCAATGCTGCTGACATAAATTGAATGCACCAGGGGTGGTGGATATTGATTAAGGACAGGAAAACTAGATAGTTTTATACATAGAATCCCTACAGTGCAGAAGGAGGCCATTTGGCCCATCAAGTCTGCACCGACCCTCTGAAAGAGTACTCCACCCAAGCCCACTTCCCCGCCCTATTCCTATAATCCTATAACCCTTTAACATAACCTACACATCCCTGGACGCAAAGGGGCAATTTAGCATGGCCAATCTACCTAATCTGCACATCTTTGGACTGTGGGAGGAAACCGAAGCACCCGGAGGAAACCCACGCAGACACGGGGAGAAAGTGCAAACTTCACATAATCACCCGAGGCCGGAATTGAACCTGACACTGTGAGGCAGCAGTAATCACCACTGTGCCCAGTGCCGCACCTATCTTTCCCTCCCTTTCTTCGGGCCCCTACACTTGACTCCCCTATCAATGCATTTTTTGACTCCAGTACCAACTATAAGAGGTGTTATTCTGTAAGCTAAAATTCATTTGACTTGGATGGAAGCTAAAATTCATTTGACTTGGAGGGAAGTTGTGCGCTGTTCCCCTCACCCCTTCCTACTGGATTAAAGACGTGTTCCCTTTCATTAAGTTGGAAAAAATAAGGTGCACCTTATGTGCCTCTGCTCCAAAATCCTACAAGATTTGGCTCCATTCTTAGCATATGTAGAGTGGCATAGTGTAGGTTAGATGGCCTTTAGTTTTTTTCCATGTCGGTGCAACATCGAGGGCCGAAGGGCCTGTACTGCGCTGTATCGTTCTATGTTCTGTGTAGAGAAATTACAACTCATGCCCACACCACAGTAGCTTGCCTGGTGTTTTCTTTTTTTCATTAAAAATCTTACTTTATTAGCCCAAATTTCTGTTTGTTTCGGGAAGTCCAGGATTTATGTTTTCTCTCATCTCCAGGGCATGCCTGTGTTTGGAGAGGACGTTGTAAACAAGTTGATTCTTTGTCACAAGACAATGCAACCTGGTGTTTACATTTCATATTTCTCTCTGGAAAATCTTAATGAACATAATATTTCATTAAAAAAAGAGTGCAGCTAATTCTAGGATTCAATGTTATCCATTTACCTGGATGAAATGAATCAAAAGCAAACTTTCATTACAGTATATTTTGTAATTTAATATATAGAAATTTCTCATTAATTATGTAAGTTATGCCAGGCTCAAGACCAACTCTATCGTCTTGGTTACATTGTCACGTAGGTTACCGGTACTTATGGTGATGCTGTAAACAGTGTTTCGTAGGTACAGTATATAGCATTGTTTTTGTGGCTGACTTACTGTTGACTTACAAGTTGAAATAGAAACTTATTTAATTACTAACTTGGGAAGGGAAAACCTGCTGAGCAGGAAATGATTATTTGATTCTAAAGTGTGAACTTTTCACTTACAGTTATGGTATAAGGAATCGAGATGAAGTTACCTTCATAAAGAAACTTCGGAAAAAATAAAGGTAGGTGTGATTTGAGGGCTTAACTTTCCACACACAATCTAAGCAGACAACTTTAAATGTACCATGTCTCTGCCCACTCTCCCAGGCCTTCTTGTTCACAACCAATGTTTCTCTGAACATGTCACAATCCAGTTCAGTTCAGACCCAGTAAGGTATCGTCAGCTAATAGCCACAGTTAGTTACTGTCTTCATTAAGAAAAGTCCCAGTTTGATGTCAGTATTTCCTACTAGCTGGACGTCTGTCACTACTGGTCATGGGATCAGACAGAAATCATTTAACTAATTGTGAAATGATCTCATAAACATTGAAGGGACCTGTCTCAGTAAGTTCCTGCAGTATGCAGCTAACGTGTACAGAAGATACCAGGTTCCTGGTGTGGAATCACAGTCGGTTGGTGAGGGTTATTGTGGCTCATTACTTGCTTGGAGAACATGATGCTCCTTTAAATGCCTGATCCAGATTTAGCATGAATGGCATGGCAAAATTGTAGAAGAACTAGGAATAAGCAATTCAGCCCCTCAAGCCCGCTCCGTCATTTAATACGATCAGGCTGATGTTCTTTTGGCTTCAACTCCACTTTCCTGCCCGTTGTCCATAACCTTTCAACCCATTAAAAATCTGTCTGTCTCCTCCTTAAACTTACTCAATGTCCCGGCATCCACCGCATTAAATGGAGGAAGTGATTCCTAATTCTATCAAAGTCTGTGCTTACATTGGCTTGTGTTCTACAGAAATACCCATGAAAATTGTTTACAGCCCAGCCTTGAGCTGATTGAAAGCTAATGGCAGGATGAGTCTTATCATAGTTAGCCTCTTGACTTTAGATGGAGACTCAAAAGTTTTTCAGGCAATGCAATCCAACTTCTCAATTCAATTCAAAGTATTTGAATGAATCAATTCGTAGGATCTCAATACTATGTTGTGCTTCTGTTTTCACGTTTTCTTCTGTTTTCTTTTTCTTCAGAAGATAGAAGACTTAGAAGAGGCTTTGTCAGGGTTTATGTGAAGAGAATGTTTCCACTGGTAGACGAATCAAAAACCAAGGGATATATAAATGCAACATAGTTACTAATAAATCTTAATAGGGAAATATGGAGAAATGTCTTCACCCTGGAGAGTGACTGCAATGTGGAACTCATTAACATAGGAATTGGTTGAGGCAAATAGAATAGAATTCCTACAGTGCAGAAGGAGGCCATTCAGCCCAACAAGTCTGCATCAGCCCTTGTAAAGAGCACCCTATTCCTGTAACCCAGTAACCCTACCTAACCTTTTAGACACTAAGGGGTAATTTAGTATGGCTAATCCACCTAACCTGCACATCTTTGGGCATGTAGATTAGGTATTTTCAAAAAAGGAAACTGATGTGTACATGAGAGAAAAGGAACATACTAAAAGAAACATACTAAAAGGCTTAGATAAAGCTGTTAGACTCATGCAGAGTGCAAATACTAACACGGATTTGTTGGACCAAATGGCCTGTTTTTGTCAATAACCCATGCTGGAAATATATTTGAGTGAATATTGGATGAGGAAATTTGTGGTTGAGCAGCATGTATATGACCAAGGCCCACTTGGGCAAAGTACCAGAAGGTGGAACTATGTCCCAGAAAGAGTAAATACCTTCAAAAGGATAAGAATGGCAAAAAGTTACTAACTTCATTTAAGCAAATTACTGCGGATGCTGGAATCTGAAATAAAAACAGAAAATACTGGACAATCTCAGCAGGTCTGACAGCATCTGTGGAGAGAGAAGGGAGCTAACGGTTCAAGTCTGGATGACTCTTTGTCAGGGCGACAGCGTTCATGACGACGCGAACACTTGGGCCCAATATTGGAAAATCGCCCCCAGTGTTTCCCTACCTACTCTGTCCAGCCTCCTCATGATTTTTAATGTTGCTATCAAATCCCTTCCTAGCCTTCTCCTTTCCAAAAAGAACAGTACCAATCTTCCCAATCTATCCTCATAACTGGAATCAGTCTTGAAAATATCTGCAATCTCTCCAATGCGTTCATCATCCTTCCTAGAGTGTGGTGCTCAGAAGCAGATGCAATGCTCCAGATGAGATCTAACTCCTGTTTTGGACAAGTTCAGTATAACCTTCTTGTTCTTCAACTCTCTGCCCCTGTTACCAAAACCTAGGCTACTATAAGCTTTATTAACTGCTCTTCCCACCTGTCCTGCCAGCTTCAATTATCTTTACACATAGACACCCAAGTCCCTATGTTCCTGCACCAGCTTAAGAATTCTACCCCTTGTCTGTGTTTTTCCGACCAAAATGCATCACCTCACACTTCACTGCGTTGAACTCCATCAGCCACCTATCTGCTCACTCCACCAATTTGTCTATGTCCTTTTGAAATTCTGCACTGTTTTCTTCATAGTTTGCAAAAATTCTACATCTGGTATCGTCCATAAACTTTGAAATTGTCCCCAGCAAACCAAGATTTAGATCATTAGTATATATCAGGAAAAACAAGAGCCCCAATACCGACCCATGGGGAGCACAACTGGAAACCTTCCTCCAGCCTGAAAAATAACAATTCCTTGCCGATTCCTATTATTCCAATTCTGTGTCCCAGTTGCTCCTGTTCCTCTTATTAAATAAGTAAAGAGCTACTTTAAAACAGCTGCTTCTCTATATACTTTCTTCCAGATTTGTGTTCCTGTTGCAATGGTCTGAGGGGACAATCTATTCTGGTGAGAGATATCAGTTCCTCTGCTCCTGCTCCTGACAACTCTTCACCATATCGTGGTAAAGGAAGAAAGAAGCTCACGGAGTTGAATCTTCATTAGAATTTTAAACATCAAGTAAAGAAATATGTTTAAAATTATCACTATTTGTAATTCTACATACAGTATTCCAGTGGCAGAATTGTTTTTCAGCAAAATAAAATGTAAATTGAATTGTTCAGCGTCTATTTTAGAAATTAACTTTTACTTTTGCAACCTTACTCATTGGACGTAATCTAATGGCCTTGTCGCGCCCGACTCGGTGACTCGACGAGGCCCTGATTTGCGATGCTTGGAATGTCTCATGAGATCTAACAAGATATCGGAAGGTGTCACGATCTGGGTGAGATCAAGATTAATATATTTAAGTGAAGCATTAAGCTCATTTAAATATGTATACGCCGGATTCATCTGAGGCCCGGGAATTAACACCTCACATGGGTGACCTTGCCATGGTGCCGTTTAGCACTGGCTCACATAAACGTGGACTATGCACAGCAGCACCTTGGGGGACTCCCATGCCATTGGAAGCCCTCCTAATGGTCTGGCTCTGGGCAGGTGGTACCCTGGCACTCTTGCTGGCATCACCACCTTGGCACTACCAGGGGGCCTGGGTGGTAGTGGCAGTGCCAGGTTGCCCAAACCAGAGATTGGGGTCTGGGATGCCCTGCCCTTGAGAGGTGGGGTATTGGGGGACTCGAGGGCCGCCTAAGAGGTAGGGTAGGACAGTGGGGGGGAGTAGAAGAAGGGTCGAAAGTTTGAGGTGGCATTTAAAAATGGTGACCCAATCCACGTGTCGTGGATGAGGTAGGTGCAACCTCAGCATTCCCGATCGAGTTCAAAACAAACGGTAGACTCCCGTTAGATAGCCTGGTCATAAGAGCTGAGAAACACACCGCTATATGCGGCCAGAACGGGACTTTTGTTTTTGCGTGTTAAATCATGCCCAGTATATCAAATTCCATTCTCTCTTAAGTGTGTTCGAATACAAAAATATCACATCAGTCGAGACCTGTATAGACGAAAATGACAATTGAATTTATCCACAGCTTAAGTATTGGCAGAGCACTTAAAAGGTATGCAGTACAAATTTTATTTTCGAAAAGGCTACAAAGCTAAAATATCTATTTAAAACCAATTATTCTATTAGGTTTTCTATAAGTAGTGTTCACGGTGCTATAATTCAGATTAGGTTGCGCATGCCCATGAATTCTACTCATCATCCTTCCATTTTATCTCTCTTATTCAAAAAAGAAAGATCACAAGATAATTAGGAACCAGTAAGGCCAATTGACGCATCTCCAATAAACTATCCACTGCTCATTATGTAAAAAATGATTTCTGGGTATCCTGACATTTGAATCAACGTTGTTTTCTCACAGAATATTGACGCTCCTCAAGACATTTCTCAGCCCTGGGCACAGGACATCAGGAGCTAATTTCCGTCTCAGCGGTTAACTTTACACAAACTAGGCAAGTGTGGTCAGAGCAGCAGACTGTTCACAACTTGCACTGGCATAATGGTCTAAATATTCCTTATGAAGCCTGACTTGTTCTACCTGGTGAATGAAAATGAAAATCGCTTATTGTCACGAGTAGGCTTCAAATTAAGTTACTGTGAAAAGCCCCTAGTCGCCACATTCCGGCGCCTGTTCGGGGAGGCTGTTACGGGAATCGAACCGTGCTGCTGGCTTGCCTTGGTCTGCTTTCAAAGCCAGCGATTAGCCCTGTGAGCTAAACAGCCCCTGGTGGTCTGACACATGAAGGAAAGCAGGTGAAATTAAACTGTGCACCAGAACTGGCTGTCTTGATTTTTGCCTTGATTCATCCACCGTGATCCCTCTGTGTGAATCAAATAAACAGGACGTGCTAAATGCAAGCACTCGGATACCTTTCTGGAACAGAGTTTTGACCGGGTGACTGTCGAAAGTTTAGCTTCTGAGCAGTTCGCGCCAGAGCCTGCAGCTGGAGTGGCGCGAACCGCTCCAGCGCCATGCTGGCCCCCTGTAGGGGCCAGAATTAGTCGTGGGAACGGCCCGTTCACGCCGTCGTAAAAAGTGATGGCGTTTACGACGATGTGGACACTCTGCCGCGGGATTGGAGAATCCCGTCCATGGCATCTGGAGCAACAATATTGGGAGTTTGAAGTGGAACGTAATTCTATATCTTCAATAATGCTCTTTGATTCCTTCAAAGCATTGTACTATGTTCAGCTTGTACCAAATATGATCTTTGTGCCATTTCTCGTAATACCTTAGCAGCATGTGAAAATCCACCATCAGGATTCTGTATTCTGGCATAATCTCCTTGTAACAGCGGTAAAGGTTTTGTCTGCCTATTGTAGTAAGCTTTTTGTTTTCTTTTTTGTAACCTTATTCTGTCATGTAGTACTTGTTCATCCAGATTCGGAATTGTGATTTCTGGTGGAGTCGTACACATTTTTCGTCCCATCAACATCTGGGCGGGGGACAAACCTGATGACAATGGATTAGCTCTGTATGTTAGCAGTTCCATCAAGAAATCTTTGTTGTCATCTAGTGTTTTGCTGAATAGCTTCTCAACTATTCCGATGCCTTTGTCAGCTTTTCCATTGGATTGTGAATACAATGGACTTGATGTTATGTGGTGGAAATTATAACTTTCCGCAAATTGAGACCATTCCCAGCTGGTAAAGCAAGCAAACAACATTCAATGGAATTCCATATCGAGCAAACACAAAGTTTGCTGCTCTGATTACTGATCCAAGTTGTTGAATCTGTGAGTGTAATAACCTCAGGATAATTAGACTAGTAGTCAATGATGACTAAATAATCATGTCCTTTGAAATAGAAGAGGTCCACTCCAACTTTCAACCATGGTTAAGGGAGTACTTAATTTTTTTCAAAGCTTTCTTTACATTGTGCAGATTGATGCATCTGACAAATACTGCATTGGTCATAGAACATACAGCGCAGAAGGAGGCCATTCGGCCCATCGAGTCTGCACTGACCCACTTAAGCCCGCAGATCCACCCTATCCCCATAACCCAATAACGCCTCTTAACCTTTTTAGTCACTAAGGGCAATTTATCATGGCCTATCCACCTAACCTGCACGTCTTGCACATGATTGTCCGCATCCTTGTTAATTCCAGCCAGTACACAGATTGTCTTGCTCATTTGCAACATTTTCCAATATCCCGTGCCCTTCATTTATCTGATCCAAGATATCTTTCCGTAGGTAGTAGGGAATAACTATTCTGTCTCCTTTAAATAGGAATCCGTTGATCACAGTGAGGTCACCTTTGACACTACAAAACTCGTACAACAGCCATTGGGCCATCCTTCTCTCGGGTATTGGAATACCCTTTGGAGTATCAGGTCCTTCTCCGTTTCTTCTCGTATTAAACGTGGCTTGTTGTCAGACACTGGTAGCATGTCTGCTATAAATGAAGCTTGTGCTTCCACTATGTGTACTATTTCTGAAGCCGTGGTATCAACATTATTTGTAGCTCTTGATAACGTATCAGCAATAACATTCTTTTCCTGCTATGTAGATTAGTGTGAAATCGTATCTATGTAGCTTCAGCATCAATCTCTGCAGTCGTGGGGACATCTCGTTAAGATCTTTCTTGATGTTGACCAGAGGTCTGTGATCAGTTTCAGTATAAAGTGTGGTAAACTATATGCATAATCATGAACTTTGGTTATGCCGGTTAAGAAACCAAGACATTCTTTTTCTATTTGAGCATACCATTGCTCTATTAGAATCATCGAGCGAGATGCATAAGCTGCAGGTTTCCACAGACCATGGTCATCGTTTTGAAGTAGGACTGCGCCTATGCCCTGTTTTCTGGCATCGGTGTAGATTTTCGTTTCCCTTGTTGAGTCGTAAATCATTAACACCGGAGCGGTGGTCAGAGCTGTTTTCATGTGTTGCCACTCAGCCGCGGGTTCAGGTGTCCATAGAAAGTCAACATTCTTTCTGATGAGATTGCGCAGAGCCATTGTTCAAATGGATACGTTGGGAATAAATGTACCCATAAAGCTAACAACACCTAGCATTCTCAGAGTTGCTTTTTTGGCAGTTGGCATTTCACTTACGGCATTGATTCTGTCTTCATCCGGTCGAACTTCCTGCGATATGATATCGCCTAAAGATTTCAGTTTCTGGATCACAAATTGATATTTGTCACGATTTAGTTTCAATCCATTGTGATGAACTCTGTTGAGCCTGTCGCAGTGTTCCCCTGGAGTATTAGACCAGATGATTACATCGTCAACATATACTCCGACACCAGGTATCCCTTCAGTGACGGTTTCCATCGCATGATGAAAAATTTCAGATGCAGATATGATCCTGAAAGGTAGCCTATTGAAACAATATCTACCAAAAGGCATGATGAAGGTCCATAGCTTTCTGCTTTGCCTGTCGAGCCTTAGAGGCATCTAATTTCGTGAGAATGTTGCCATTTGCCATCTCTGACATGACCTTTTCTCTCTTAATATTATTATTCTGATCTTTTGGATCTATGCGTACTCTTAGTTCTCCATTAGATTTGTGTACGCATACCATTGAACTGATCCAGTCCATGGTTTAGTCGCCTGGTAAAGATGTCTGACTGTTGCATTCGGTCAAGCTCAGTCTTGAGACAATCTCTCAATGGAGCTGGCAGTCTTCTGGGCGCTTGGCATCCTTTTTCAGTTGGATACTGTATGTAAATGACAAGGTGCCCATGTGCACCTGTATCTAATTTAAATGGAACCTCAGACCCATTAATGTTGAGTATTGCAGGACACTCTTGAGTAATCTTGGAGAGCTGATATATTGGATAGTTACCACAGTCCAACGCGTTGACCCTAGTAATCACATCGACCATGAAATTATAGACATAGAACATAGAACAGTACAGCACAGAACAGGCCCTTCGGCCCTCGATGTTGTGCTGAGCAATGATCACCATACTCAAACCCATGTATCCACCCTATACCCGTAACCCAACAACCCCCCCCCCCCTAACCCTACTTTTTGTTAGGACACTACGGGCAATTTAGCATGGCCAATCCATCCAAAGTATCTTTCAGTACATTGTGGGAGGAATCATCATTATCAGGTAAGACTTTTTATTCTTTTCCTTCACTCTTTATACTCTGAATCTTTCCTATAATTGTACAATCTTTTAAATTTATTAGCTGGTTTGGCTGTTGTGAAATGGCGCTGTGCTGCTAAGTGATTGTATTTGCAACATTTGGAACTTTGTTGGCCTTTTGCCGGACTGTTTTTTTTACGTTGGGCATGGCCACAGCTTTAGCACGTCATGATGCTAGCGACAACACTTTCAAAATGTGCGCAGTTTTCTCTGCTGCGACACAGCATTAATGGCGTCAGCCAAAGTTTTCCAACTTTGCGCCTTTTTCGTTTGCTCTGAACTCCACATGTTAAAAGGTCGCTTGTTCACTGGCTTTACACATATTAATCGCTTCATCCAGCAGCAAAATCAGTCGTCTCAACACTTTTTCTCGCCAACATTCATCATTAATTCCAAAGACAATTTGATCGCGAAGCATTGCATCAGCAACAGAGGAGAAGTTACACGACTGTGCTCTTAATTTTAAAGCAGAAATAAAAGAATCTACTGACTCCCCTTTAAGCTGCAGCCTTTTTCTAAACATATAACACTCGTATGTCTCGTTCACTTGCTTTTTGCAGTGAGCATCGAATTTTTCCAGCACCGTGTTATGCTTTTATTTTATTCTCATCTTCTGCAAATTCAAATGAGTTGAACAGCCCTAATACCTGCGGTCCAGCCAAATTAAGAAGAAGCATGATTTTTCTCGGATCGGAAGCATTTTCTAGCGCAGAGGCAAATCAGAAAACTTCAAACTGTTGTTTGACAAATGTCCAATTTTGACACAGTTTACCAGTCATTCTGAAGTGTTCTGGTTCTTTTTTTCCAAACCTTCCATCTTATGATCCATTGTTTGCATAGATTTTTCAATTGGTGTAGCAGCGTGACAGTTTTTCTAAATTTTCTTAAAGCTATACCATCTGAACTAATTGTTTTTTTAAGAAAAAATACCTGGTACCATGTGGTGTTCTTTGTGGTTCAGATCCTCGGATGGTTAGCGTGGTGTTCACAAAGACCTCAATCAGCTTTTGTATTAAACAAAGCTAAAGGTTTATTTACGCTACTTAATTGAATTCAACCTCTTACTTCTATATAATAAACAATTGACAATAAATATACAATCTACACTCATCTACCACTAATCTCTACAGTAATACAATAACTGTTCTCTGCTCTCATTCACACTAGCTTTCCTACAATCCTTCTGCTAGCCTTCTCTTCAACATTCTCCCAGAAGGCTTGACATTGATGCTTTATGTAGATCTGCATCTAGCGTCATCTAGTGGTTGATTTGGACATAACATTAACCCTTACAGTTCTGTACATTTTTCATAATGTCACAGGGATGTTTGCGGATGACTGCACAATCTTCGGCACCATTTAGGACTCCTCATAAAATGAAGCAGTCCATGTCCAAATGCAGCAAGACCTGGACAATGTCCAGGCTTGGGCTGACAAGTGACAAAAGTTACATTCGCACCACACAAGTGCCAGGCAATGACCATCTCCTACAAGAGAGGATCTAACCACTGCCGCTTGACATTTAATGGCTGAATCCCCACAATCAACATCCTGGGGGTTACCATTGATCAGAAACCGAACTTGACTAGCCGCATTAATACTGTGGCTACTAGGGCAAGTCAAAGGCTAGGAATCCTACGGCAAATAACTCACCTCCTGACCCCAAAAAGCCTATCCAAGACCTGTAAAGTACAAGTCAGGAGTGAAATGGAATACTCTCCACTTGCCTGGATGAGTGCAGCTCCAATGACACAAGAATCTCGACATCATCCAGGACAAAGCAGTCCACTTGATTGCTGCCCCTTACACAAACATTAAAACCCTCCACCACTGCCAAACAGTTGCAGCCATGTGTACCATCTGCAAGATGCACTGCAGTAACTTACCAAGGATTCTTAGGGAAAACCTTCCAAACCCATGACTACTACCATCCAGAGCACGAGCAGCGGCTACCGAGGAACCCCACCACCTGAAGGTTCCACTACATGTCATCACCATCCTGACTTGGAAATATACTGGCGTTCCTTCACTGTCACTGCAACATCCTGGAACTCACCCCCCCCCCCCCTCCCCTAACAGCACAATGGGTGTACCTACATCTCTGGGACTGCAGCGGTTCAAGAAGACAACTCACCACCACTTTCTGAAGGGCAACTAGGGATGGGCAAAAAATGCTGGCCTAACGGCAGCACGGTAGCATGGTGGTTAGCATAAATGCTTCACAGCTCCAGGGTCCCAGGTTTGATTCCCGGCTGGGTCACTGTCTGTGCGGAGTCTGCACGTCCTCCCCGTGTGTGCGTGGGTTTCCTCCGGGTGCTCCGGTTTCCTCCCACAGTCCAAAGATGTGCGGGTTAGGTGGATTGGCCATGCTAAATTGCCCTTAGTGTCCTAAAAAATAAGGTTAATATTGGGGGGGGGGGGGGGGGGGGGGGGTTAACTGGTATAGGGTGGATACGTTGGCTTGAGTGGGGTGATCATTGCTCGGCACAACATCGAGGGCCGAAGGGCCTGTCTCCTGTGCTGTACTGTTCTATGTTCTATGTCTATGTTCTCTATGTTCCATAACCAGCGATGCCCACATCCCATAAATGGATAAATGGGTGACAATAAAGATTATTATCAAAAAATATGATTATTATCCATCTTCCCCATCATGGATCTCTCCATGGTGTTATCACCCCTTAGGTCCTGCAAGCGTAAGAAGGGAGAAAGGTAAGTTTAAAGCAATTTGACGAGAATCCCTAACAGCCTGATTGCCTCCAGGTTCCATGAGCTATATAAAGTGTGGAGGAGAATACAGGTTCTGGTGATGCATGCACATGCAGCCTGTACCACTATGAAGCAGGTGTGGGGGGGGGGGGGGGGGGGGGGGGGAGCACACTTTACAATTCGATGCCTAATCCTTAACCATTCAATGCCCCTCCATTCCCCACCCACCTTTCAGTCACTTCTTGAGAATATTAAACTCAAACTCACACTTGCATTTTTACAAAGAGGGTGGTGAGTGCCTGGAACATGCTGCCGGGGAAGATGGAGGCAGCAGATACGATAGTGACGTTTAAGAGGCATCTTGACAAATACATGAATAGGATGGGAATAGAGGAATACGTTCCTTGGAAGTGCAGAAGGTTTTAGTTTAGACAGGTATCATGATCAGCGCAGGATTGGAGAGCTGAAGGGCCTGTTCCTGTGTTGTACTGTTCTTTGTTCTTTGCAGTGTAGGTTACTAATAATTTTACAGCATTGGGTCAGTTCCTTAGCTGGAGTCCATGGCTGGCTATTTACCATTCGGCTCATTGAGTCTGCATCAGCCCTCAAAAGGAGCACCCTGCCCAGACCTACTAACCCAACCTATTCATGTAACCCCGCACTCTGATCATTGCCAATATACCTGCAAGGTCCTGCAAGCATAAGAAGGGAGGAGGTTAAGTTTCGAGCAATTCAAAGAGAATCCCAATGATGCACGATCAACTGTACAAAGATTAAGGTTGGATACAACTGTGGCTTTATTGCAGTAGGATATGTGGCCTCCCACAGCAGCTGGTGAAATGGCTGCTGAATAGATGATACCAGTATTTATACTCCTCCTACTGGGCGGAGCTGTAGTACAGGTCCTACCATACATCACCTAATACAGGTGTAACAGTGGTTTCCCACACCCTAACAACCTGATTGCCTCCAGGTTCCATGAGTTAAATGAAGTGTGGAGAAGAATACAGGTTCTGGTGATGCATGCACATGCAGCCTGTGCCACTACCGAAGCAGGTGGGGGCACACTTTACAATTTGATGCATAGTCCTGAATCATTCAATGCCCCTCCATTCCCCACCCACCTTGCAGCCTCTTTTTGAGAATATTACAGCTACAACACTGACTTCTACAGGTACTCAACAACGTAGAAAATTGCCCAGATATACACTGTACACAAAAAGCAAGACAAATCCAATCCTGTAAGTTACTCCCCCATCAGTCTCCTCTTGATCATCAGTAAAGTGATGGAAGGGGTCTTCAACAGTGCAATCAAATGGCACTTGCTCAGCAATAATCTCACTGATGCTCAGTTTCGTTTCCACCACGGTCACTCAGCTCCTGACCTAATTACAGCCTTGGTTCAAACATGGACAAAGGAGCTGAATTCCAGAGGTGACGTGAGAGTGACTGCCCTTGACATCAAGGCAGCATTTGATCATATATGGCATCAAGGAGCTCTAGCTAAACTGGAGTCCATGGGAATCAGGCGGGAAACTCTCACTGGTTGAAGTCACACCGAGCACAAAGGAAGATGGTTGAGGTTGTTGGAGGTGAGTCATCTCAGTCCCGGGACATCACTGCAGGAGTTCCTCAGGGTATTGTCCTAGGCCCAACCATCTTCAGCTGTGTCATCAATGACCTTCCTCCCACCATAAGGTCAGAAGTGGGGGTGTTCGCTGACGATTGCAGAAATTCAGCACCATTAACGACCCCGCAGATACCGAAGCAGATCTTGTCCAAATGCAGCAAGACCTGGACGATATCCAGACTTGGGCTGACAAGTGGCAAGTAACGTTCACACCACAGAAGTGCCAGGCAATGACCATTTCCAACAAGAGAGAATCCAGCTTCACCCGGTGACATTCAATAACATTACCATTGCTGACTCTCCCACTATCAACATCCTTGGGATACAATTGGCCAGGAACCTAACTGGACTAGCCACATAAATACTGTGGCTACAAGAGCAGGTCAGAGGCTAACAATTCTGCAGCAAGTTTGACACGATCCAAAACAAAGCAGCCCACGTGATTGCTACCCCTTCCATAAACAGTCACTCCCTCTACCACCAATGGACAGTGGCAGCCATGTGTGCCAGCTCCAAGATGAAATTAAAAAATTAAAATCGCTTATTGTCACGAGTAGGCTTCAATGAAGTTACTGTGAAAAGCCCCTAGTCGCCACATTCCGGCGCCTGTCCGGGGAGGCTGGTCCCAGATGCACTCTGGGAAATCACCAAGGATCTTTAGCAACTTCCATTACCATCTAGAAGGACAAGAGCAGCAGATACCTGCGAACACCACCACCTGGAGGTATCCTCCAAGTCACTCACCATCCTGACATGGAAATATATTGCCGTTCCTTCACTGTCATTAAGAACTCTCTCGCTAACAGCACTGTGGGTGTACCTACACCTCAGGGACTGCGGCTGTTCAAGAAAGTAGCTCCCCACCACCTTTTCAAGTTCCACTAGGGATGGGCAATAAATGCTGACAGGGCCAGCAATGTGCACATCCATTGAAGGAATTTATAAAAGTGATCTTAATACAAAAGTTAAATTCAACAGATGGAAATCTGAAATAAGAACATAAGTGCTGGAAATTATCAGCATGTGCGGAGAAAGAAAGAGTTTACCAATGACCTTTTCATCACAACCGTCTTCTAACTTACTGTGAGCTGCATCATCGACAAGACCATAAGACAGAAGCTGAAATAGGCCACTTGACCTATTGAATCTGGTCCGCCATTCAATGAGATCATGACTGATTTGATATGATAATCCTCAACTCCATTTTCCTGCCCTATCGCCTTAATCCTTGATCCCCTTAATGGTTAAAAATCTGTCCATCTCAGCCTTGAATATACTTGACGATTCAGAATCAACAGCTCTCTGTGTAAAGAATTCCACAGATTCACTACCCTCTGAGAGAAGAAATTCCTCCTCATCTCCGTTTACAATGGACAACCCCTGCATCTGAGATTATGTCCTCTGGTCCTAGACTCTCTCACAAGGGGAAACAATCTATCAGCATCCGAGCTTCACTAGTGTGTATATCCATGATGTTTATCCTTTATAGAAGCTTAAACTGTAATACCTTTAGATGTACACATCATTGAAACTTTTTCATTGGAATTATCACTGAGTTGCTGTGCAATACAATGGTCCTTATATCAACATATATACCATTGCCATTGCCTACAATTCTCCTCAGCCTAACACCTCGTTCCCTTGACTGTGCCAGTTTTCAATTAGGGAAACAGTGCTGCATTAACATTTTTAAAAAATGAATTACGTTTTCCTACACTTGTTCCAGTTTCTTTCCACATTTACACGCAATGGCATTAATGTTTAACGTCGTGAAAGGCCTAGGTGAACAACCTGTGTCCATTTTGATCAACAATATAATTAAACTAATCCTCTATACAATTCTAAGCATTTTCACAATTCCTGAGCATCTATATCATTTCTGTGTTTAGCAGAGTAAGAATCTGGCCAATTGATCAGCTTTTCTTTTCAACACAATAACGCCAGTTAAATCCGGCCACTCCCACTCTGATACATGAAACTTACCTGGATTATTGGAGCCCATTCTTTACCGCTGGCAATTCACTGCAGACGTTCTCTTCTTTCTGGAAAGCAGGTTTGTAGTTCAGGAATCATTAACGAAACAAATGGTCTATTAATGGTCTAAATAATATCTGTGATGTTAGAAATATTTGTCACTGCTTGTAAATGTTACCTATTCTTTTTTTTTAATGTGCAGTGATTTACCAGGCTTCTGGATTTTTATGTATTTTGTTTTCTTGGAATTTCGAAGTTTTGGGTCCACCTTAAAAAAAAACAGATTTAAGTAAGAAGTCGGATAACGGGCTGGTCAATTGCCCCTTTGCAGCTAATTTGGTGAAGAATGTTCGGAGGGTTTTTATTACGATTAGATCTTTCAGGAATATTGGGTTAAGTCTGTCCAAAGCTGCGACGACTGGATGATTTCTGTACTTGGTTTTTTTGGGGGGTGTCAAAGATGTCAAAGGGGCGTGTGTAATAACTGAGATTTTAGGGACATTGATTTTTGAGGGAACAAATTGCCCTGGGGTTAGCTGGGGCAAAGCAGGCCATCTAATAGAGCTTGGATCAGTCAACACCCCGAGACACTCGCATCCATTTAGTGGCACAAACCCACAGACTATTGTATGTGTCTGAATTTTAGATAAATTAATCTCATATATTTAGCAATTTAAGTGTCATCCAAACCAAATGCACTCCTGTTTCTCAACAGAGATAATACAAAATATTCCAGGTTGTGTTTTTGTATCAAATGTGTGAAGGATTAAGAGTGATGGTTTCTGCTGGAGTTTTCAAAGCAGGCTAATATTGTCAGTGAATATATGAGCAGTCACATTAGGGGGAGAATGTTTGCTCTTTTATAAACTTAGAGTATCCAATTATGTTTTTTCCAATTAAGGAACAATTTAGCGTGGCCAATCCAACTACTCTGCACATCTTTTGGGTTGTAGGGATGAGACCCATGCAGACACGGGAAGAATGTGCAAACTCACACGGACAGTGACCCGGGGGCCAGGATCGAACCTGGGACTTCAATGCCGTGAGGCTGCAATGTTAACTACTACACCACCATTCCACCCTAGGCACTGAATGTTTAATGGAATCTTTAAACATCTTCTGCCATTGAAACTGTTCATTAAGAAGTCTTACAACACCAGGTTAAAGTCCAACATGTTTGTTTCAAACACTAGCTTTCGGAGCACTGCTCCTTCCGAGTGCTCCGAAAGCTAGTGTTTGAAACAAACGTGTTGGACTTTAACCTGGTGTTGTAAGACTTTTTACTGTGCTCACTCCAGTCCAACGCCGTCATCTCCACATCATCAAAACTGTTATAACCCCCACAAGACTCACGGGGTGAGCCGATCGATATCCCGTAGGGCTCATGGAATGCAAGCTGAGGGGCGGAGGCCCAACAGTGGGCTCCTTAATTCCCCGAGATAAAATAGGGAGCCAGCATCTCAGGATGGTCCCGGCTGGGACTTGGAGTGTGGCTTAGTCGCTGTATTTCCTAACTGTGAATCGGAAATAAACTATTTTTGACTCACCTTTTCAGGACTTGTCATAATATGCACTCATACACAGGCAGTGATAGACACCCAGGCTAGCCAATCAACACACAGGACAGAACAATCACAAGACAGAACACTAGAGGGGGGGGGGGGGCTTCCTACTATAAAACACACGAGGCATCAGCACTCCGCCTCTTTCCACTGGTGACAACTGTAGTGACAGTCAGGGTGTATATATTAGTTACAACCTTCTACACGCGGCTCAGGGCTAGCCTGATCGAGTTAATTTGAGTTAGCATAATTAGATTAGTAGAGTGTCAACCCACAGCAAGCTGTGTGCCTTGTTACAGAAGTTCAATAATGCGTATTGAACCAACGTCAAAGTTTGGTGTCTGCTTTCCAGTCTTACTGCATCCAGTTGCAGTCCGTGTTGCCCCAGGGTCAATAACACAACACAATAGAAACTAAACCCGGTGCAATTCTATCAGAAGTGGCCAGAAAAAGCCTGCAAATTTTTCTTTGCCCAAGTGATGGATCTCAGTGTCTATTCGGAACCCTGGATACCCATTATCCCTTCTCAGTTCCCAAATAACAAGTCAAGGCTGTGCTTTTTGGCAAAGTCCACTTGTACTTTAAAGATCCCAACTAGCCCTGCAGTAAGCTAGTCAGATTGATTGTCTTTAGCGAATGCAGTAGTTGAGTTTTCATTCAATTACAGATCGTATAATTCTTCAAATCATAATACACAGGATAAAATAACTAAGTAATTTAAACAAAAGAAAGATGGCGATTAGGAAAAGGGAGCAGCAAAGGAAATATATTTCAGAAATATAGATGGGGTGATCCCAGGATGAGTTTTTCCATCCCGGTAAGTGATTCTTAAGGAGATTATTATCTTAAGGTCTAGCCTTCTTGGTACTTCTGAGACATTAAGATAATTTACTCAATTCAGCCAAAATGTCTGTCCATCAATTTAAGAGATACATGTATTTAAATGTATTGGTACAAATTTCCCATTCCATTGCTTGCCAATTTTCCAAATTTTCCACACCTGCATCTAACATTAATTGGAAAAACACAAAAAAGTTTTTGTTAAGGCATTATCATCCAAGACTGGCTGTTACCATAGAAACAGGACTACTCGTACTGTACAACAATGGGGCCTTTTAGCTAGTTGACGTCACTGACCTTGTAGCCTCAAGCAACTTGCAAATGTGAAACTTAAGTTGAAGACAGAAATTAAAGTCTATGATCTGGATGAACCCTTAATGGATTCCCAGCTATTGTTCTACTCCAGTAATGCTTAATATGATTATAGTTAATTATTCTTAATGGGTTCTCATTTAACCCTTTTACCTCTATCATCTTCCCTTACTCTCATGATTATAGCTGACTAGAAAAGTCAATTTCTATCACCAAGTAGTTTGGGATTGCACAGCTCAATGATGACCTGACTG
Organism: Scyliorhinus canicula; assembly: GCF_902713615.1. Classification (NCBI taxonomy): domain Eukaryota; kingdom Metazoa; phylum Chordata; class Chondrichthyes; order Carcharhiniformes; family Scyliorhinidae; genus Scyliorhinus; species Scyliorhinus canicula. Next base: position 71,015,018 of record NC_052160.1, on the reverse strand, counting down.
GTTAGTAACATTTGAGGGTCGTTGATTGGCCATTGTGTCAGAACACTCCCGTTGGGGGATACGAGAGGCTCGCCCAGTTTGAATACAGTCGATTTTCCTGGTTGGAAGAATTGATTTATTGGTCATGGTGCTGGTGGTGGAAAGTTTTGGAGCTCAAACATGTGGCATGTGCTGAGATAAAAATTAAGTGTTCAAGAAAGGAGTGGGAAAGAGGGGAGTGTGAGAATGAGGGAGGGGAAATGGAGAGTGAAAGAGACAAAGGGAATATGGAGAAAGAGAGAGAGAAAGGGGAAAATGGAGAGAAACAGCATGAGAAAGGGGGAAGTGTGAGAGAGACAGGAAATGGAGAGAGAGTGAAAGAGACAGTGTGAGCAAAGGTGGGGAAGTGTGAGGGAGTTGGAAAATGGAGATATTGTGGGTGAAAGGGGAGGATGTGAGAGAGAGGACAGAGGGGAAATGGAAAGAGACAGACAGGTTACAGAGGAGGGGATGTATGAGGGAGACAGGGAAAATGGAGAGTGAGAGAGACAGAGGAGAAAATGGAGACAGAGCGAGACAGTGTGGGAAGGGGAAGTGTGATGCAGACAGAAAGGAAATTGGAGAGTGTGGAAAAGGGGAGAATGTGAGAGGAGACAGAGCGGAAATAGGGCGGGATTCTCCGAAATTGCGGCTAAGTGTTGACACCGGCGTAAACACGTTGGCGTCGACGGGCCCCTTGGCCCAGCGATTCTGTAGTCTACAGTGGGCCAGCAAGGCGCCGGAGTGTTCCGCGCAGCTCTGGCTGCCGATATGAGGCCCTGCACTTCCGGCTGCGGGTCCGCACATGTGCGTGGCAGCTAACTGTGGCGGCGGCCCGTGCAACATGGCGGACCCATACAGTGGACCAGCCCGTACAATATAGGCTCCCGCAGATCATGCCCGCCCTCCAATCGGTGGCCCCCCATCGCGAGCCTGGCTGGCCTTGAGGCCCCCGCGGTGACAGATCCCCCCATCCCCACCAGGGCGGCCGCGGACTGCGTCCGCAACTGCCACCCCAAGGGCCTGCTGCATGTTAGAACCACGCCGGCAGGAACTTGGCCAGCTGCCGGCTGAGAATCACCGCGGGGGCCTCTTTCAATGGCCCTCAGCGGCGCCACATCGACCGCGCACGACTGGCAGCGATTCTCTGCCATTATCCGCCCCTGCACTGAGCACAATTTTGGCGCAGAGTATCAGTGAATTGTTGCCCTGGAAAGTGACTGAGACAGTCTGGGGAAAGTGAAGAGTGTGAGGAGAGAGTGTGGGAAAGGAGAGAACATTACAGTAAACAACACAAAAATTGTTGTGTTGATAATTTTCTGTCAACTGCAGGAGGATATCAATGGTCTGGCCAGGGGTGGCACGTGGAACAGTGATTGGCACTGGGACTATGGCGCTGAGGACCCGGGTTTGAATCCCGGCGCTGGGTCACTGTCCGTGTGGAATTGCATAGAATTTACAGTGCAGAAGGCATTCGGGCCATCGAGTCAGCAACGGCCCTTGTGTAGCCACCGAAGTTGGCCGTTCCCTGAATACAAAATGGAGGAACGCAAAGCATGCAGGTTAAAATGGACAATGTTTGCAGCACCAGCAGTCTGCACCAAGCAGGTGTGCATTCTGTCTGCTAAGAGAGCAGACAGCACCGAAACGAACATTCCGCATACTAATGAGGCAATCTCCGGGATAGTTAGCATATTAATGGAACGATTCCAGAGACAATGGACACAAATGGGGAAGTAACTGCAACATTGTAAAGGATACCAGACATCCCGGCACCAGCGGGGTTCGAAAACAAAGAGCCTGAAAGCCCACCCAGTAGCTAAGGAACAGCCTCAGTATTGGGGGGATTCAAACATATTGATTGGGAAGAGACCCAATTGATTCCAAGCAGGTAAGGGAGTCCGCCCAAAGGGGCGCGGATCCCTGGGACCTATAAAAGACAGGTCCCACACTTAGTTCGTTCTTCTTGTCCAGCCCTCCTCTCTCCTTGACCAGCACTCCTCCGTGGACCAGCACCTCGACCAGCTTTTGCCAAGAAGACCTTGAAGGAGAGAGAGGAGAGGTTTGGGACAGCAGCCGCCAGCAAGTAAATGTCTCACAACGATCGCTACCAGAGATAGACACTCCTGACCCCTTTTAACATACCAACCTGACGTCAGCAGACCAGAGCAGAGCAAGAGGCCTTGTTCCCTGATCCGGCAGTTCCTTCGAGATAAGTATTAGTTTATTTAGCGATAGGAATAGTTTAATCCTCTTAGCGTGTGCATGGGTAGTTTTATAATTGTATTATAATAAACTCAGTTGTTTGAACTTACTAATTGGTGTATGGTTTTATTGCTTTGAACTTCACCTTGAAACTTGTGGCGGTATCTTAACGATACCTGGCGACTCCAGAGCTAAGTAAAGAAACAGAGCCAAATTGAGTGTTAAGCACACTCACCCAGAACGAGCAACATTTAGAAAGAGCACCCTACCCAAGCCCACACCTCCAACCTATCCCAATAACCCCACCCACCTTTTTGGACACTAAGGGCAATTTATCATGGCCAATACACCTAACCTGCTGAGATACCCTCAATTACGACACAGGAGAGAAGATAGATGATTCAAAGGCTTTAATCATCTGAGAATTGTACAGCAGCTGCGAAGTGTGCTCATCACATGCTGCCGAGTGAGCCCCATCCTAAATACCATTTCCTGGGGGCGGAGCCAGAGGCGGAGTCCCCCAGGGTTCCAAGCCCGGTCTTAAAAGGCCAACGCATTAAAGGTAAGGTACCATTATAGCAGCTACTGATAACATTCATCACACCTGCACATCTTTGGATTGTGGGAGGAACCCAGAGGAAATCCACACAGTGGGTTTGCACATTCTCCCCTTGTTGCGTGGGTTTCACCCTACAACCCAAAGACGTGCAGGTTAGGTGGATTGGCCATGCTAAATTGCTCCAAAATAGGAAAAAAATAATTGGGTACTCTAAAATAAAATTAAAAAATCAATGGACTGGCCAGATGGGCAAAGAAGTGGAAAATGCAATTAAACCTGGGGAAATGTGAAGTGATGCATTTGGTGAGGAAACAAGGCAAAGGATGACAAAATAAATGAGAAGAGACTGAGAGGTGTAGAGGAAGTGAGAGACCTTGGAGTGATTGTCCACAGATCCCTTAAGGTAACAGAACAGATTGATAACATTGTTAAGAAGCCATTTGGAATCCTTTCATTTATTAGGCAAGGTTTAGAATATTTGAGCAGGGAGATTGTGCTGGAATTATATAAAACACTAGTTAGGTCACAACTTGAGTACTAAGTGCAGTTTTGGTCTCCCCATTACAGAAAAGATGTCATTATATTAGAGAGGGTGAAAATCCAGTTAATAGTTACCACGCAATATCGCTAAGGTGACGAAGTCTGGGAAAACGCCTCTTCCTGGATCAGCGAAGCAAAAAACTGCGTCTTATAGAGGAGAATATCTGTAATCTGCTGTGCCTCTAAATGTTAGATGGAACAGGCCTCTATGGTTCGGATCATAGATGGAAGTGACCTGTCTGCCCGTTGGATGGAAACTAGCCTCCTTCAACAATGAGGGTGCGAGCAGGTATACTGTTTAATCACTTTGCTATTCTCCTCTGTGGACTCAGCTGTCTACCTCGATCAAATTCCTTGCCTTTTGAAGTTATAATTTGTATAGCCCCACTGATCTCTTGTAAGCAATATTTTTGACATAACCATTCACACCTCATTGTCTCTAGACCCCTGCTAATCTGGTTACTGGGCAAATCACATTTTATTATTCCTCTAGGTGCCTGCTAGTGTTGTTACGTTTCTGTTATTTTATTTTTATCTCAAATTTACTGTTAATCTCATTAATCTTCCACATTCCTGACAGATGATGTTGTCAGGACTGGAAGATGAGTAGAGGCCTGAAAGGATAGTGGCAGAAACCTACAGACCGAAAGCTGGAAAATATGACTAGGCTGGGTGTCTCGTTTCTCAGACAACGCAGGCGCAATGGGCCAAATGGACTCTTTCTGTGATTCTAATAGAGAATTGGGAACACATGGACTTTTGCTGTATGGCTGACCAGGAACTCTCCCAGTCTTTGCGTCAGGCTTATTAGAAGCATTTATAGGGTGCTTGGCCATCAAGTCCTGAACTGGAATTTACCTGGAGCTTGTGACCCATAGTAGCGATGCGACCCACTGCCCTACAAGACTTCTTGTTATTAGCACCACTAACTCTTTGATATATCTGTATATTAAGCTATGAAGATTAACCCAGCTGCACAGGGCAAAAGTTTGCAGGTGATCTCAAATTGGATAGTAAGTAAGCAATGAGGTGGATAGTAACAAACTTCAGGAGGATAAAGAGAGAGTGATGGGCAGGTAATTGGCTGATGAAATTTCCTCAAGAGACATGGGAAGCAAGTGCATTTTGTTGGACAGCTCGAAGAGAGGCAATTTAAAAGGTACAATTTTAAAATGGCTGCCGAATTTTGCCTCACGTCACCACTGTGTTGGGAAGGTGCAGAATGGTATAGGAATCCTACACAGTTATCAGGACTGCGCTGCCTGGACAGGAGGCAGAAGTAGATTAAATAGTAAATTTCAATAGAAAATTAGATAAATACATGGTGAGAAAAAATGACCGATGGGTTTGTTTGGATAACCCTTTCAAATGAAGAGGAATGAAGAGTAAAACGACCTCCTCATTCTGTGATTGTTAGGATTTGAAGTGGGAGGGATAGATCCCTAGAAAGAGAAATACATAAAATGAGAATGCACACGGATGTAAGAAAGGAATTAAGAGATAAATGTAGGACCAGGGAAAGAGAGATTGAGATGTAATATTTTGACTTTGCATTTTTATCTTAACTCTTTTCTGCTTTCCTCTGAATGCAATCAGCAGTAACCTGAAGTCTGCTTTTAAATAATATGGCAGCAGTCCAAGATTTTAGTCACAAATTTGTTACATAAACAAGATGAAATGGGCCATAAACTCAAGGCTATGTGGGAGCAAGATTAATATACTCACACAGTGAGGGAGTCAGCAGTGGTAACCAGGCAAGTGCTGGCTGATGTTCATGTACTGCTGATCTTCCATGTGCTGCATCACAAGTGTATATCTTAAATCATCATGGGCCACAGCACCTGGAGAACTGCATTGTCCCATTATTTGAGGAGGGATGTAATTGCATTTGAGGCAGTTCACAGGAGGTTCACTCGATTGATTCCAGAAATGAGCTCGGACGGGATTCTCTGTGGGCTGATGCTGAAATCAGGAATCGTTCGTGAAGCCGAAATCATGGCGGGAGCCAGGGGCATGCCAATTTTCAATGCTCCGGCGCCTCGACAGCGGCATCAATGCGTTCTACTCAACACGTGCAGTAAACGTCATTACTAGACATTACATCACTACATTATCATTACATCACTAGAGGACCTGCCGTGATATTCGCTCGGGCATCCGCAATGCTCCGGCTCCGCCAGGGGGAATTCCCGACGGCGAGAGTCACCTGTGTTTTTACAAATCGGGAAACAGCAGGCGTTGTGGTTGGTGAGGGACAGAGAGGAGGTAGGTTACACAGAGGCTGCCGGTCTTGCCGGTGGCAGGGCTGGTGGGGATGAGGGGTGGGGGCCAGGGCCCCTCGCCAAGCCTGGGGGTGACCAGCGGATGGGCCGTGGAGCCGAGGTGACTTCCCACGGAACTGGGCCTGCAAGGCAGCCACCTTGCCGTGCACCCCACTCACCGCCCATGGCGGCCATTGGTTGTTTAGAGTGATACCGGCCGTATGGGTGTCCCCACCCCACCGCCCCCACGCCCCGGCCCGCCCTTCACCAACTCGTCCCAACCCACCCCAACTGGCCGCCACCCACCAGCGGGCCCACCCAAGGGTAATGGCCACAGTAGCCCTGTAGGAGGGCAGTGGACAAGGGGCACAGAGCGTACCGCTGGTCTGGGTAGTGCCAGCCACTGGTACCCCTGGGTTGGCAGTAACAACGGGTCTGGTCCATGGGATGAAGGTTGATGACAACCCGTTCTGGGATGAGCTCTGGGATGAACTCTGGTGCTCCACATCATTCGGCGGCGTCTGACTCCTGCCGATAGTAGCACTTTCCACCATTCACCTCGGCGAGCTGGCCATTCCATCAGATCCCTGGGTGGTGGAGGTGGAGATGGTGGATGAGATGTTGGAGTGGGATGGGACGGGAGATACCGGAGCAGTGAGCGGTGCCTGAACTCCAGTCTCTGGGCCAACCCACCCACAAAGTCTGTCCAACTGCTCATGATTGATGGGACCGCCCTTTCCAGAAGCCCAAATCTCACCTGGATGGCAGCTAGTCCCTGAGGTTGGTCCGCCCTCTGACCGTCCGCCCCCTCTGGGGTTCCTACCTCCACCTGATGTACTGGAGCATTTGTGTGGTGCGCACCAGAGAGTGTCCAGGAGCTTCTTCACTAAGGTGTTCAACCAATGTGAGGGTCTCTGGAATGGTGGAGGGTGTTGGAGACAGCTGTGATGGGAAGTCAGTCTCGTCCCCGGACTGACGCTCCGGGTGTCTTTGTCTGCGGGTCGAGGGCTCCCGTCAGTGTCTGTATCCTCCTCCCCCTCGCTGCTTTCCTCCTGGAGTTGGGGTTGTGATTGGAGTTGAGTGACACCAGAAGAGTCCTCGTCATTGCCATGTGATCCTGTAAGACACAAGACGTGAACGCATGATTGGACTGCGGGTTGTGGTGCTGGGTAATGGTGAATAAGGCAGTGGGGGGAGATGGAGGGCAGTTTCGCAGCAACGAAGACAAAGAACAAACAAAGAACATACAGTGCAGAAGGAGACCATTCGGCCCATCGAGCCTGCACCGACCCACTTAAGACATCACTTCCACCATATCCCCGTAACCCAATAACCCCTCCTAACCTTTTTGGTCACTAGGGACAATTTATCATGGCCAATCCACCTAACCTGCAAGTCTTTGGACTGTGGGAGGAAACAGGAGCACCCGGAGGAAACCCACGCAGACACGGGGAGAACGTGCAGACTCCCAGCAGGGAATTGAACCTGGGACCCTGGCGCTGTGACGCCACAGTCCTATCCACTTGTGTTACTGTGCTGCCCCAAATGGCTGGCCATTGGCTGCTGGTGGGATCTTCAGGTCCTGTCACTGACAACGGAGTCTCCCGTTGTATGCACCCATTGCCACTGGGAAATAGGCAGCGGGTGTTCACCAATGGCAGGACCAGACTATCCAGGCAGCGGAAACAGGCTGAATGTTCTGGCCTCTGAATAATCAGGGTATCTCTGACAACAGCTTGCAGATTTCCCTTCTTAAGTGTGCATATGCAAATATTACAGTTTGTTTTACCCTAGGGCAGTGAGCACGCCCAAACTCTGCACCATTATATCTTTATTGATTGTTAGCAAAATATTGTGGTGCAGTATTTTAGCAGATTTGTTCAGCCATTTCCTTGAAAGAGTTCATGAGTGAGTTACATTGTTAGAGGAATTCCATATCAGCAGTTTCTTGGTACAATAGTCCTTTCAATTTGAAAGCTGATTGTTTGTAAGAAAATTAAAAAATTACAAATATTTATTTCTTTTTCATCTGAAACCGAACCTTGAGACGGCAAGGTAGCACACTGGTTAGCACTGCTGCCTCACAGCTCCAGGGTTCCAGGTTCAAATCCGGCCTCAGTGACTGTCTGTGTGGAGTTTGCACTTTCTCCCTGTGTCTACGTGGGTTTCCTCCGGGTGCTCCAGTTTCCTCCCACTGTCCAAAGAAGTGCAGGTTAGGTGGATTGGCTGTGTTAAATTGCCCTTAGTGTCCAAAAAGGTTAGGTGGTGTTACTGGGTTACGGGGATAGAGTGGAGGCATGGGCTTGGGTAGGGTGCTCTTTCCAAGGGCCGGTGCAGACATAATGGGCTGAATGGCCTCCTTCTGCACTGTAAATTCTATGATTCTTTGATGCAGATCCTACAGCCTGGGTGTGTGAAAATAACCACTTTAGAAAAATCCATTATTCTCTTGTGGCAAAATATATACCTGTCGATGGTTCTAACATTTTTTCATCTCCTTGACAATCATCCAGGGAATCTACAATTGCAAGCGATGAATGTCACTCCAGTACCAATGCAAGCTCAGTTCCAGCAAGGACCATGGCAGCCATCAAATGTGATCATACATCAACACAGTGCCCCAGCCCAGCCAGTGCCTATAATTGTACAACAGCCAGTACGACCTGTGTTTGTTGCTCCGTCTTTCACTGACCGTCCTGCTCGCACAGTTTGTCCAAACCCCAGCTGTGGGTATGAAATTATGACTCAGCTCACCTACAAAGTAGGTCTCCTGGGTTGGATCATTTTTGGTACAATGATATTCGTGGGGTAAGTGCTTTGAATTTTTTTCATCGCTTATGCAATTTATTATTTGTGAATGGGTTTAAAGGCTATCTTCAATTTATTCTTTATGAATGGGTTTAAAGGCTACCTTCAATCTATTCTTGTGAATGGGTTTAAAGGCTATCTTCAATTTATTCTTTATGAATGGGTTTAAAGGCTACCTTCAATCTATTCTTGTGAATGGATTTAAAGGCTATCTTCAATCTATTCTTTGTGAATGGGTTTACAGGGTATCTTCAATCTATGAATCACATTAATGATTTAGACGAGGGGAAAAAAATGTAATATCGCCAAATTTGCAGATGACACCAGGTTGGGTGGGAGGGTGACCTGCGAGGAAGATGCAGAGATCCTTCAGTGTGATTTGGACAAGTTGGGCAAGTGGATAAATGAATGGCAGATGCATTATAATTTGGATAAATGTGAAGTTATCCAATTTGGTAGCAAAAATGAGAAGGCAGACTATTATCTGATTGGCCATACATTAGGAGAGGGGAATGTGGAATGAGACCTAGGTGTCCACGTACACCAGTCACTGAAGGTAAGCATACAGGTACAGCAGGCTGTAAAGAAGGCAAATTATATGCTGGCCTTTATTGCGAGCAGATCTGAGTACAGGAGCAGGGATATCTTGCTGTAATTATACAGGGCCTCAGTGAGGTCGCACCTGGAATATTGTGTGTAGTTTTGGTCTTCTTATCTGAGGAAGGATGTTCTTGCTGTGAAGGGAGTGCGGCAAAGGTTTACCGGACTGATTCCTAGGATGGTGAGACTAATGTATGAGGAGAGATTGAATTGGTTAAGATTGTATTCACTGGAGTTCAGACGAATGAGGCGGGAATCTCATAGAAACCTATAAAATTCTGATAGAACCAGACAGCATAGATGCAGGAAGGATGTTCCTGATGGTGGGTGTGTCCAGAACCAGGGGCACAGTCTGAGAAGACAACCCTTATTCGAGGATGTGGCTTGGAACCCCACCTCAGCTGGACATGACCGGCAATGTAAGAAATGTCTGGAAAATGTTTAAACAAATGTTCGATTTGTATAATCATAGCTAATAGTGTAGCAGCAGCCTCAGACGAAATTAAAATAGCAATGCTCATCGCAGGACATGAAGCGAGGAAAGTATATAATGGATTTAAATACTCAAAAGATGAAGACAGCAACAACTTACAAATAATACTAAACAAATTTGAAGAGTACTGTATGGAATTTGAACAGCACGGTATGCTCAGAGGCCAAACTGCACAGAGACTGAGTGATGCAAAACTCAAACAATCACTAAAAGAACAGAAAGAGTTCAGTCAAGAAATCGCGAGTGAAAAGTACAGATCAAAAAGAAGAAAAAACTTGAATCTTTCACGAAGCCAAAACGCTGAAATCCAGTCCAGATCGAAAGGAAAAGGTAACTTACAACTTTCAGAAAGAAAAAAACGCTGAAATCCGCGATAAAATGGCGTCGGAGCACATTTTACAGTCTCTGGGAGACACAAAACTAAAATCTGCATCTGTGAATGCGCAGGAAACAGAAGCCGCGCATGCGCAGTTAAAAAAAGTTTGCGTTGCTGATCGTTATGCGCATGCGCAACCCGTGCATGCGCAGTCTCAAAACGTTTTGGTCGTGGATCGTTATGCACGTGCGCAAGCCGCGCATGCGCAGTGGACACAAAACCGCACAGTAAAGGAAGGCCAATTTGCGCATGCGCAATCAATTCCTACGCATGATGTCACGAGCGTCATGACGTCTGAGGATCCGGACCACGCCCACTTAAAAGGGAAATGCCAGAAAATTGAAAACAAGATATTTAAAGCTATAAAACCAAGTTTTCTTGCCTCAGAACACAGAAAAACGCCTGAACTTAAACCAGCAGTTGAAAATAACTCTCACAACACCCTGGAAAAAGCAGTCTGCACCACCCAAAGTGAAGAGAACAAAAAGAAATCCGAAACAAAAAAAGATGATTTGTTTTTCGAAGAATACTACTCAGACATGGCTGAGTTATTCGGATATGCTGATCACAGCATCAGCGACACGGTCGCAAAGCTCAACACGAATCTACTCGTGGTAGATGAATCCAACACCATGGTGCCATGGCAGATCGTCGATACATTAGATGACAGCAATACCCAAGACGACGCCACACAGAGAGCACAGGAAGACTCCACAGAGAGAGCGATGACAGGCTCCACAGTGAGAGTAATGAAAGACTCCAAAAGGGATGCAAGCAAACACTCCCTGGTGAACACCATGCATGAACAAGACCATGAAGGTCAACCCGCCGTATCTGAGCAACCGCAAGCAGACTATGAAAGTCTACCAAGCTCACATAATCAAGAAGAAGACAATGTACATCTACCCACTGCATGCAAAAACAGTGACAAGGTGATCACACTCGACATACAGGAGGTACAGGATCACAGCGAGACTGACAGTTCTCAGCTTGTCTGTACAGAAGCACAGAGTAGGGCCACCCAAGAATCCAGAGAGACCACGCCAACAGAAACCATGCAGATTTTGACTCCAGAAGAGGAGCACCAAGAGTCCAGTGAGACCACATCAACAGAAACCACGAAGATTTTGACTCCAGAAGAGGAGCGCCAAGAATCCAGAGAGACCACGTCAATTGAAATCATGAAGATTTTGATTCCGGAAGAGGAGCACCAAGAGTCCAGAGAGACCGCATCAAATGAAATCGTGAAGAATTTGCCTCCAGAAGAGGAGCACCAAGAGTCCAGAGAGACCGCGTCAAATGAAATTGTGAAGAATTTGCCTCCAGAAGAGGAGCACCAAGAAAGCAAAGACGACGAATCAAATCCACCACAAATGACTGATGTCACCAGCATCAATGCAACATCAGATCATTCTCACTATTCTCGAGACGAAACGTTCAATGTAACAGATTCCACAAAGGACACTCGCACCAATAACTGTGACAATGACTCAAATTATCCACACGGGACACTCATTGAGCATAACAAGAAAAACAAAAGCCACAAGAAGCACAGCAGAAATGAGAACAACAACAGCAAGAACAAAAGCAACATGAAGCGCGATAAGAACAACAAAAATCGCAAGAAGCACTGCAGAAACAAGAACAACAACAGCACCAACAAAAACTACAAGCACAACGACAAAAACTACAAGAAGAACAACAAAACCAACAAGTAGCATAACAAAGATAGTGACAACAACAAAGACAGAAACGACACAAACAGCAACAAGAACGGCAACGAAAACAACAAAGACAGGATCGACAGAAACAACAGCAATGAAACAATGACTTGTACAAAATGGTACAACTCTGCACATGAAGGACAATGCCACAGCACACTGCAAAGCAATGACAAGTCTACAAACATGCCATGGGATGACAAAGAATCGTACAAACTCACATCTGCTCCAGAACAAGCAAGCACACCAGCTTTCAAGGCAGATGACATACTAAATCGATACCACAAGCACAGAAAAAAGTCCATATCAGTCAACATCTGTGGTTCAACCATGTAAACACCTCGGGATGGCATATTGGTTACTTAAAATAACAAGAACACCGACAACATTCACAATGGAGTTGCAATATCAATATCACCACGTCAACAACAACAAAAGAAAAAACTCAGTGAACAAATTCATCAAGTTTGGACACATAAATGTTTTTATTAAGATTGGACTCATAAATATAAATTGGCTTTGTAAAATATGCAATAGCACCATCACTTGTATAGATACACATATCATAAGTAACTGTTTTGTACAATTTTCTTTAACGATGTACAGAAAATATTTAAAGAGAAAAGGGGGATGTGGTGATTGTGTATCAGTGTAGATGCAATACAACTGAGCAAGCACTAGAGGGAGCACAGGAGAGCTATAAATACACAGGGACAGGAAGTGAGGACACACTTCACAGAAGGCAGAACTGGGAGCAGGACACAGGACAGGCAGGCAGCATTTGAGGTAGCCGTAAGTTAAGCTCTGAAGACAGAACAAATTCACAATAAAGCGTCTTCTCCACCTTTGAGACTATGAGCTTTATTAAGACACGAGGAACAACACAACAGGGTAGACCATTTAGGACAGAGATGAGGAGAAATGTCTTCACCCAGAGCGTCGTCAGCTTGTGGAATTCATTAGGAAGTAGTTGGGGCTACTGTGCGCTAGATTCTACATTTGGGAGACTATGGGTGGGATTCTCCTTCCCGCCGCATCCGTTTTCTGGTGCAGTGGGCACCCGCCGGCAGGATCCTCTGTCCTGGAAGCCGGCCAATGGGGTTTCCCATTGTGGGCGCTACCACGCTGTCGGGAAATCCGTGGGCGTGAGTGCTCTGCCGCCGAAGCAGTTGATCCCACCGACAGAGTTCTCCCGCCGGAGCTGAGTTGCGTCAGTTTTACGTCCCCCTTTCGTTTGTAAACCGGATGCAATTCAGTATTCACGGCATGTAAATTTTCCTATGGTGTGGAATACGAGGGATTCCCAGGGAATCTCGCTATCGGGCCGCCATGCTTAACGGCAGCCAGGTTGTGGGCCTACAAGCCCCCCGCACTGTAAATCGCCTCCAATCCTCCTCGTCCACACCGCAAATCAACCCAGACCACCCCTGCACTGCACATCAACCCCCCCCCCCCCCCCCCAGCACACCACAAATCGGCCTCTACTCCCCGCACATTGGGACCCCTGTAATAGGAGGACCTCTCACAGGGCCTCCCTGCTTAATGCCACCCCCTCCACAGACACAGACTCCTCTAACCTGAATAGGGTCCCCTGTCTGGAAGCTAAAGAGCAGTCTAGACAGGGGCTGTGGGGAGCATTATAGCTGTAAAACTTATCTTGCAGCTTCACATGTCCATTCTTCGAGGGAGAGTAGCTGTGCCTGCATCTGGTTCCCACAGATCCGCTACTGCAAGCCATTCGTGGCTTTTGAGTTTTTGTCTGTGATTGACAGCTTGACAAAACCATCTGCAGCTTTGATCCATTCATATCCTTTCACAGTTCAGTGGCCTAAGTGGTGAAACCCAATGTTTGCAAACATTGACCATATCAGAGAGGTAAGTGCAGTGAAATCACACGGTTGAGGGTTTACATCTGGCAGTGGGCTACCACATCAGGACCACGATGGTAGAGGCCACAAGTGAATCTCTGCCACGTGACTGCCGGCCACGGGGAGCAGAGAATCACGGGATGGTGGAGCAGAGGGTGCCAGGCCCGCTGAATATGCAAATATGCCATGATGACACATTTGCATTTATTTACATGCTCCAACTGCCGTGCGGCGTGGGAGCCGTTCACATCGATAGCGGGTGTTGGGGTGTGGGGGGGGGGGGGGGGGGGGGGGGCGTGGAGCATCAAGTGGGCACAGATTCCAATTTTGCCCTCGCACCCAATTTTCCATCCCATTAGGAATGCATTCCAGGCACCCTGGGACAGAGAATCTAGCCCTGTGTGTTTTCAAGAAGCCATTAGATATTGGCGAAGGGGATCAGAGGAAATGGGAGGAAAGAAGGATTTGGCTATTGAGTTTGATGATCAGTCATGATCATAATGAATGGTGGAGCAGACTCAAAGGGAATGGGTTGACAGCATATCTTCAATCTATTCTTTCTGAATGGGTTTACAGAGAATCTTCCCCCAGCATCGATAGACATTCTGATTCTGGACAGAGGGCTTGTAGATTTTGACAATGTGGCTTTGTACCATATTCCAAGGTTGGATCATTTAACTCCTTTTACGAGATACTGATCTAGTTAGTGGCTGCAAACTGGAGCTTTCCGCAACGGGACAGACTCATGTGACACTTCACAGGTAAGTGGTCCAATATATGGGTAAAGGAATCAGTCTTTCCATAGAATCCATAGAATCCCTACAGTGCGGAAGGAGGCCATTTGGCCCATCAAGTCTGCACCGACTCTCCGAAAGAGCACTTCGCCTAGTCCCACACCCCACCCTATTCCCGTAACCCAAAATAACCTGCACATTTTTGAACTGTGGGAGGAAACCGGGAAAACTACACAGAAATGGGGAGAGTGTGCAAACTCCACACAGACAGTCACCCAAGGCGCTGTGAGGCAACAGTGCTAACCAGTGATTGACTATAAATTATTTCAAACTATTTATCAGCCGTTTAAAACTGCATGGGAGGAGGTGGAGCCACTGGGAGACTGAATAATAAGTTTCGTCACAGACGGAGACTATGCAACCCAGTCATGCCTGTATCGGCTCCTTTGAAAGAGCTATGGAAAGAACAAAAGTAATAGGAGCAGGGATAGACCATATGTGCCCCAGACTCTGCTCTGCTATTCAACATGATCTTGGCCTAACCTCTATGTTAGCTGCACTTTCTTGCCCGCTCTCTGTATCCCTTGAATCTTTTCCTGCTCAATATACTCATTGACTGAGTAGCCACAGCCCTCTGGGTAGAGAATTCTGAAGATTTAGAATTGTCAGAGTGAAGAGATTTCCCATCATTTCACTGAAGAATGGTGGCACCTTACACTCAGACTATGACCACTAGTTCTAGACTCTCCAACCAAAGGGGGAACAGCCAATCAGCGGCCCTCCTGGGTGCGGTCGACTCGATTGGGAACAGAGTCCTAAGCACACAATTAGCCGGGTGTTTCCCGGTACTTGTCACGCCGAGACTACACTATCGAACAGCCATTCAGGTAGATTGCATTTAGTCCCGTTATCTGCACTGAGGAGCTCCGATGACGCCTCTGGCACTTTCTTCTGCAATGCGGGTCGACCTCTGAACCCTTGGCCCATCTCCCCAGACAGACGTGCCCCCCCCCCCACCCCAGACACACCGCGTGCAGGTGATGGGTGTGAGCAAGCACTCAGCAGACAGGTAGGGTCAGACTATGGCATAAATTGAGGAGCACCGGCACCCAGTTCTCTGCGGATTATCATCACCCCATTGCTCTCGACAGTGACCCACTGACAATGCCGGCACAGTCCCAGCACCCTGGAACAAAGTGACACATACCCTGGGAGAGTTGGAAATAGCAGGGGGGGGGGGGGGGGGGGGGCGGGAGGAGGAAGCAAGCGATGATGGACCAGGACATGTCCGAAGTGAAACGGGCAAGTAGGAGGACCTCCCTGGCCCTCTAGGCGTGCCGGACTCTCAACGCTGCCGTCTGTCCTGCAATCTCTGGCTAGCCCTCCAGTTCAACCATGGCATCGTCCTCCAGCCCCATATCATCCTCATCCTCATCCACCTCAGAGGTGGGCACAAGTTCCTCATTCCCAACCTCCAGCAGGTCGCCCCCCCCTGCTGTGCCAGGTTGTGGAGGACACAGCAGACCACCACAAAGCGGGTGACCTTCCAGGCGATGTACTGCAGGTGTTATGGACCAGGGTTTAGAAACTCCAAAGTGTATTATGAAGTTCACCTGACTATAACTTTTATGTTGAATTTGGCTCAAATGAGTACAAATGCCCTAACCTCAGGTGGGATTCAACAGACTCCCTAGACACTTTAATCAAAACAAGGTTTATTCTAAGAATATAGTTATATATAAAAATATATATATATATATAAACACTCTGTAAGAATTTTTAGCAATCACAAACAGAAAGACACAGCTACAGTAATCTATGTATAATACTTAATGAATTCCCCCTTAACTGTTCCAATTCAATAACAAAATCCAATAAACCCAACACCCCTATTCAAGGGTATGGCCCAGCACATTGCATTCTAACTTGAATAGGATTGGTCTTTTCCTGAAATTATGATCCGGTCTCAACCAGAAGACTTAAACTCCTTTCCAGAAAGCAAACTATATCTTTTAAGTTACCACGGCATGCCACAACCTGTTTACTTCTGGAACAGTTTTTAAAATGAAAATATAGAAAGATAGGGAACACTTATTTTTCCTTGAGTCCACAGCAGTCAAACTGAAACTGAAACCAAAACACTGCATACAGCCCAGCTCCACCCACACAATGACATCACTGAAGCCAAGTGATAAGACAAAAACCTTTCTTAAAAGGACACACACATGACACAGGGTGCCACAGGAGCGGTCGAGATATCAGAATTGCATTTTGAGCAATCCGATATACCGCTCAATGACAGCCAGGGTGGCCACAAGTGCCTCGTTGTACCAGGTCTCTGCTTTGGTCTCCGACATCCGTACTGGCGTCATTAGCCAGGTCCTCATAGGTACCCCTTATCTCCCAAAAGCTAGCCGACCATCCTGCGGTGGTCCTTGAAGAGGCCACGAATGTGGACTGCCCCAGGATGTAGCTGTCGTGCAGGCTCCCTGGGAAGTGTGCACACATGTGTATGATGTTCATGTGCTGGTGACACACGAGCTGTATGTTCACGGAGTGGAACTCCTTCCTGTTAACATAGGGCACTCCCAGATGGCTCGGTCAGCATAAAGTAGCATAAGTGCAGCGTTCCAACCGCTGGACCTGGGCATTCCGACGATGGCAGAGAATCCTGCTGCCCGGGCACCTTGTTCAGTTTTGTCCATGTCAAAGTTTATATAGTTCTTTGTTCTCTCCCCAGACAAACAGGGCATCTGTGGGCTGTGGCCTGCGAGATGCTAAACAGGTCCTCGCTCGAGTGCTGGAATGATCCCGAGGCATCAAAGTTCAGGGCTGCAGTGACCTTGAGGGCCACAGAGAGCGGGTGTCCTCCTCCTCCACGTGCCAAGTCTGTGAGGACATGGTCTTGTTGAGGTGGAGCCTGCTGTGGCACAGGCTGTCTGTTCTTTATTCAAAGAACCAGCAACACCTGTGCACCCTGAGCTGTTGCGTTTTTAAAGTGGAGTCTTAATTGGCGCCAGTGTGACCACTTGCCGGGGAGGCTGCTGAATCATGTGAGGCTGTTGGATAAATGGTCGCTCCCATTAATTGTATGGAAATAGGGTTTAAGTGTTGATGATTGATTTCTTGCCACATGGGATCCAAATTTCACCTACGGGAGCGGGCCGGTTGAGTCACAAACTGTTTGCTGCCTGGCATGGTTCTCGTTTTCGGCCTCACCCGAAATTCACCGGCCTCGTTGCACTTGAGCGAGTGCACAACGAGGACGGGGATCCTCCCGAAGTGCGTTCGGGCGGGGGGGGGTGGGGGGGGGGGGGGGGGGGGAGGTCGGGGATTGTTCCAGCAAGCAGGGTTCCCCAATGTACAAAACAGGGCTATCTGCGGCCTCGGCCGCGCGTTCCCCGTTCGGGCCTTTTATACAATGTGAGTCGCGTTGAATAGCCATGTGTTTCCCAGCACTGCGAGCGCTGGGAAAGACATGGCTAAATGCGCTCGCTAGGAGGCTTTGCTCCCTTTTGGGAGAATAGCACCCTCTATCTCGCTCACATACAGTGGTGACTTTTCATATTGGTTGCCCCACCATTGACTTTCCAAAGGCTTTTTGGTGGCTTTCGACGGTGAAGTCACCCGCTGCTCCTGTGTATTTTCAACCCTGCTCTGAACACCCACATTTATTAGTCACCCACCTTTTATAAAAATATTCTGCTTTTAGATGCGTCCTATCTAATTGGATTATTTCCCTCTTCCCAACATTATAGTCCATCTTTCAACTTCTTGCCCAATCACTCGCCTGGTGTACATCTCTTTGCAGTCTCTTTATATCCTCCTCACAGCTTACCTCCCCACCTAGTTTTGACTCATCAGCAAACTTTACATTACACTCTGTCCCTCACTTAAGTCATTGATATAGATTGTGCATAGCTGAGGTCCCAGCACTGATCCTTGTGGTATTCCACTAGTTATAGCCTGCCATCTGGAAAATATTTGTTCCAAATCTTTGAATCCAGTCCATGAACCAATCCTTATTGCATGCAAACATGTTACCACCAATCCCATGAGTCTCAATGTCGTGTAACAGCCTCTTTTGTGCTCCTTATCAAATATCTTCTGAAAATTCAAATATACCCCACCCTCAAAAAACTCAAATAGATTTGTGATTCAAGATTTCTCTTTTATAAAACCGTTTTGATTTGCCTACTCATAATATGATTTTCCAACTGGCCGATTGTCGCATGGAAATTATATTTTTAGTATTTCCCTAATACTGATGCAGGCTAACAGGCTTATAGTTCCTTGTTTTCTTTCTCCCTCTTTGAACATGTTGCATTTGACACTTTCCAAATCACATGGGCTGAGAATTCTGGAACGTCAAAACCAAAACCAAAACATCCAACATCTCTGCAGTGGGCCGGACCAACCCGAATATGGTTGGGTGGGGAGAGAGGCCATCCTCTATTCCAATCTCTCAGTTCCTCTGTCTCCGTTGCATCTTTTCTGAATCTGCAACCTTCCACAACAGTATTTCTGAGATGTATTTTTTTCCTCAACTGTGGATTCTCACCCCACCATGGTTGAGCAGTTGACTGTGTCCACCACATTTCCCGCACTCCTGTTCTCACCCCTTCCCCTCCCAGATTTGTTGGGGGTGGTGGTTGGGAATGGTGAGGGATTGCCTCAGCGAGACTTGGAATATCCACGGCTGATTGTAAAGGATTGGAGAAAGATGGGGGCTGGAGATCGTAGGGAGCCATCTAATTGTAAGGCACACAGGTGCAAGAGTAGAGTCTGGGGGACCAGCCAGGGATATACCACCTCACCAAGGTTTGGCTACTTTTTGGTGTTCTATATCTCAGCCCCTCATTCAACCACAGGAGTTACACCGGCTGAGTTGCTCATGGGCCATCGGTTGACAAACCTAGTTGGACCTTGTATTTCCAAACTTGGCGGGAGGAGACACCACTCCTCCCAGATGAGTCAGAGGTCAGACAGGTCATTCCGGGTGGGATTCCCAATTTTGGTCTGCCATTTTGCAGGACGTTCACTGCAGTTAAAAGGATGGGTTGTGGCCCGGTTTGGGCCTGTATCATATGGTCGATGTTAACGGAAAGTCCGTTAAGAAGAACATCGGCCACCTGAGGAGTTGAGGGGTGATGAACGCAGAGTGGAGTTGATGAGTCACTGAGTTCTACAAGCACCATGAATATTCCTGTAACTTGTTCCAGCCACTTCTGTTCAACCAGCTGTGTCAGTCGATGGAGGCAGGGCGAGTTCGCACGCTGTTTAAGTGGTCCTGCCTGAGGCAGCATCAACTGTGGATCACCCAAATCACCCAAAAGAATGCTGAGCCTGTGGCTGAGCTTCAGGGTTCTGGGACGATCCAGAGGGCCCCAGACCAATTGACTTTCTGATGGACTCTTTTTCCACGGTTGTCACTGTTAACAATTGTTACTTTAGTACATAGTTATGGGGAAGTGGATTAAGGGAGTTAAGGGGGAGGGATGTGGTAGTGCGATCCCTTTAAGGAGACAAGCTTCACTGATCACGTGACCAGCTCGGAGCCAAGCGTGCAGAAGCAAGCAAACACCAGCCAATGGGGTTTTTACGCGGGGCCCTGGCAGCAGGAATCCAGGCAGGGAGCCGAAGTGTTAAGACTGTTGTGTGGTGTTTCATGTCTGTTATCTAACTGCCTTTGCCCTGCATCAATGAACCCCATAGTTAACTATTGGAAGCCTCCAGGGTATGTCGCGAGCCACTACACCTGTAAATGATAAAAGCTCTTTAATTTTACATGTACTTTTCAGGATATATGTGCTGACCCTTCTGAATTCTTGCATGGTAGTGAATCTGCACAGTTCATTAGTGGGATTCTCCGGTTCACCAGCAGGGTTTTCTTGGGCAGCATGCACTCATCGGCAGTGGGGTTCCTTGTTCCCAACACCTCCCAATGGGATTTCCCATTGTGGCCACCCCACACCGCTGGGATACCTGCGAGTGTGCGCTGCCAGCGCAACGGAGATACCCGCTGGTGGACAATCTTTTGCCTTTTAAATTCTCTCACAGAATGTGACATTTCTTGCTCATCCATAGCTTCCGCTCCCCATCTTGAATACAACTGTGTGGCTTGTGCGGCCATAGCAGAGGGCAAAGAAGAATCTATCACATTGCTGTGGGTCTGGGGTCACATATATCGTCCATAGCAGGAAATGAGGATAGATTTCCATGCCTTAAGAACTTTATTGAACAAGATGGGTTTTCAGTGCAAATCACCATTACTGAGACTAGCTTTTTATTTGAAGTTTTTATAATTGATTAAATTTCTGTGGTGAGATTTGAACTCATGTCTCTGATCATTAGTTCAGTAACATGACCACAGCGTTAGTATACCCAATCACAAAGGGAGCTAGCACCCTCCAATAATGGTTAAAGGATTGATCACTGAAATGGAGAATAACTGTAGAATTCTGAGGTGCAGAGGGTTTTAGGTGTTCTCATCCACAAAGAGCCAGCACATAATCAATAAGGCGAATGGAATACTGTCCTACAAGAGGAATTGTATATAAAAGTAAGGATATTATGATTCAGTTACACAGGGCATCGGTGAGATCATGTGCAGGATTTATCGTGTGTTTGTTAGCGATGGAAGGCGGCTCGCCAGCATGAACTACCGGTCTCGCCGCTGTCAACAGGATTTCCCCTTGACAGCACCCCTCGCCACCGGGAAACCTGTGTGCCAGCGTGGGACCGGAATTTCCCAGCAGCGTGAACAGCCGGTAAATCCCACCCCATATCTTGAATACTCTGTGCAGTTTTCATCTCTTAGTTGAGGAAGGATATAAATGGGTTGGGGATGGTTCAGAGGTTTACGAGATCGATACCTGGAATGAGCGGGTTGTCTTATGAGGAAAAGTTGGACAGACTGGGGTGGTTTCCACTGGTGTTTAGAAGAGTGAGGGGTGACTTGATTGAAGTCTATAAGATCCTGAACGGTCGTGACGAGGTGGACGTAGAAAGGATGTTTCCTCTTATGGGTAAGTCCAGAGCTAGGGGCGTAGTTAGCACTGTTGCTTCACAGCACCAGGGTCCCACGTTCAATTCCTGGCTTGGGTCACTGCCTGTGCAGAATCGTCACATCCTCCCTGTGCCTGCATGGATTTCCTCCGGGTGCTTTGGTTTCCTCCCACATGTCCTGAAAGATGTGCTGTTAGGTAATTTGGACATTCTGAATTCTCCCTCAGTGTACCCAAGCAGGCATTGGAATGTGGCGACTAGAGGATTTTCACGGTAACTTCATTGCAGTGTTAATGTATGCCTTCTTGTGACAATAAAAATAATTATTATTACAAAATTTAAAGGGTAGAATTCCAATATCCAGAAGTCAGAATTCCAATAGAAATGTCTCATTCTTGCACCTTTACCAATGCACTTTCCTACACTCTCGCCCATGTAGAGCCTGCAATAGGAGTTTTGTTGTTCTCACCAAGCGGTCTCATTGCATCTAATCCCCTCCCGCCCCAATGCTCTGTACTCCTTTAAGTACATCACACCCTTTCACCTCCAATGTGTGAGTTCATAGAATCTGCGGCCATTCGGCCCATCGAATCTGCCCCCGCCCTTGGAAAGAGCACCCTACTTAATACCATGCCTCCACCCTGTACCCGTAACCTGACCTGACCTTTTGGACACTAAGGGGCAATTTAGCTTGGCCAATCCACCTAACCTGCCCATCCTTGGACTGTGGGAGGAAACCGGAGCACCCGCAGGAAACGCATGCAGACATGGGGAGAAAGTGCAAACTCAACACAGTCACCCAAGGTCAGAATTGAACCCGGGTCCCTGGCACTGTGAGGCAGCAGTGCTAACCACTGTGCAATCTTAACTTACATTCCTAATTCCTTCACTTCATTTAAGTTCTATATTGCTGCAAAGGAAATACTGAGGTAGAGATCCTTATATACAGGAATTGATTTTGCAAACCCTTATTGAATTACTCAATTTGTAATGTTAACCTTTTCTCTGTATTGAAAGTGACACTGTGCTTTTTGACAGATGCTGGCTGGGCTGCTGTTTGATTCCCTTCTTTGTAAATGGTCTGAAGGACGTGGAACACACTTGTCCACGATGCAGTTATAACATTTACACCTACAAGCGCATGTGATAATCACTGGTCGGGGTGACTCTTGTTCTCAAGTTTGGCTGAACACAACATTTTTATGGAGGTCAAACTTTGCACGTTCTCTGAAATGACTCTACTTCGTTTACAAATCTATTTGCTTTGGGATTTATTGATCAGCAATAAGTTAATATACCATTTTCAATTAACTGTGTATTACTTTATAAATGTCCTACATCAGGCTGTTTTTATACATCAACTATTATTTCAGACCAGTATCTAAGGAGTGTGCCTCATAGTTTGTAGATCAGAGTTATACTGTTGACTGTGCGTCAATATACATGCATATCTATTTGGGCGAATGAACAACACTTTGATCAACCGTGATCAATTTATAATGTCCAACGGTTAGGCAGAGTTACGGTGATGGGGCGGAGGAGTGGGCATAGGTGCAGTGTTCTTTCAGAGGGTTGCTGCAGACTGAATGGGCCGAATGGCCTCCCTCGGCACTGTAGGGATTCTATGATTAATAATATATAGTTCCAGGAAGTCAACCTAAATCATTTTAAAGCTGTAGCTTTATGTCAAGCCAGGGTTAGACTAAAGCAAATGGAAACTCAAATGTCTGGAATGAAGCTCATAGATTATTTTAATGGGCTGTTAATTAGATTCAGATACAAAGATGAAGGACATTGTTTAATTTACCTTGTGCACTTATAAAGAGAAACTGGTGGTACACAGGGAGAGTAGGAAGGAAGCAGACATATGCTATGCGGCATTTGATCAATCAAGCTATTATCAAGAAAATTATTTGTGTCCACTTTCACCCATCACCAACTGCTTTAGGATTGTGTTAACAGATTGGGTTTCATGTTACTTGGCTTTATCATGCTGGAGATTCTGTTTGCTCAATTTGTGTCAATTAGTTACCTGGCAGGGGTGATCAAGAAGGTGGTCCGTCCAGGACGGGGCTAGCCCATTGCACTTCGGGTGTGCTGACGCTTGTGATGTCCCCAAATGCGGGATACCCGACTGCAAAATCTGTGGTCGTGGGGGACTGTGTTGGGCGGCAAGGTAGCATAGGGCTTAGCACTGTTGTTTCACAGCACCAGGGCCCCAGTTTGATTCCCGCTTGGGTCACTGTCTGTGCAGAATCTGCACGTTCTCCCTCTGTCTCCAAGTTCTCTGGTTTTCTCCCACAAGTCCCAAAACACATGCTTGTTACATGAATTGGACCTTCTGAATTCTCCTGCTGTGTACCCAAACAGGACAAGTGGAAGTTGAACCGAGCTGAAAGTCTTGAGCTGTTGTAGCCAAGGAGAAAAGCTAGTCTGAAGAATCACAAGAATGGGAGATGTACTTTTAAGGCACAAATTCTGTTACTGTGGCTGGCTACAAATCTGTTCATCCAGAATGTACTTTGCTGTAATTGTGTGGAATGAGAATTAGAATACTGGACTATCAGTGACCAGCAAACTGGAGGTTGTCGGACTGTAATGTTCGGTAATACTTACCAAAATATACACAAAACTATATATTATGTTGTGTTCATTTGCATGAATTTGACATTTGTGATTTTCAATTTCCCAAATTGACATTTTAAAATTTTATTCATCTACATGAATTATTTTCTACATGTTTACGGCTGGGTTTTATACTTTGCAAAGCAAAGTGTTAGTAATTATTTTACAAAAATATGCAAATATGTATCTTACAAAAATTGTGACAAATAAAACAACCTAACTGCAGTGTTTATCGTTGTTTGAGCTCTCACACTCTTGTGCAATGTACTTATTATGACACACATGCAGAATGCATATAATGCATAACATAGTACATAAGTACATGATATAAGAACTGTTTCATGTTTCAGGGCAGCACAGTAGCACAGTGGGTAGCTCTGTTGCTTCACAGCTCCAGGGATTCAGGTTCGATTCCCGTCTTGGGTCAATGTGTGTGTGGAGCCTGCACGTTCTTTCCATGTCTGAGTGGGTTTCTGCCGGGTGAACAAAGAACAAAGAACAGTACAGGAACAGGCCTTCGGCCCTCCAGGCCTCCACAGACCATGACACCTGCCTAAACTAAAACCGTATGCACTTACATAATCCATATCCTTCCATTCCCACCCTTTTCATATATTTGTCTAGATGCCATTTAAATGCCACTATCGTACCTGCTCCCACTGAGAATGTGAATCAAGGGTTAATAGCTAGAACAATCCAGAATTAATGGGACACATTAGTGGAAAGTTACTAATAAGGGAGTTATTATTGAATTTGTGAGCCGACTCATGACAGTAAGCCAAATAGCCTTGAGAAACAAGGAAGATGGCTGGATGACGGAATATGAAATGTGGGAGCCATTGATAAAGTGGCTGAACACCTGTTGTTTTTCTAAAATTGCTATATGCTCAAGTGCCAATAGATAACCTCAATGTCTGTAAAATCATGTATTGAAAACATGGCAATAACAAGTTAATCATGTATTAGATCTTTGGTAAAAACAATTGTAATGGGGGCAAGCTCAAGTGAATGTAAGGGACAGCCCCTTAAAAACCATATAAAGATAGGATGTTTTGAGCAAAACTTTGGCACTCTCCCACAGGTGTTTCTTTGGAATACCTAGAGGGCTGCCCAATAAAGAATATTCTAAAGTACGAACGTGTTCGAGACCGTTTCGTCCGGACTGAGAGACAAGTAAATTAGAGACACATTCACACCACCACCTCCCCAGGCAGCACATTCCACATATTTACCACTGTCTGTGCAAAACACTTGCCTCGCACATCAGTTCTAAACTTTTCCCCATGCACTTTAAACCGACGTCCCCAGCATTTGACTCTCCTACCCTAGGAAAGAGCACCTGACTATCCACTCTGTCCATGCCACACAAAATTTGGTAGATCTCTATCAGGTCACCTCTCAACCTCCGTCATTCCAGTGAGAACAGTCCAAGTTTTTCGAACGTCTCCTCATAGCTAATGCCCTCCATACCAGGCAACATCCTAGTAAACCTACGAGGGAACAAGCGATCCTCGATCTGTGTAATGAGACAGGCTTGATCAATGATCTTATCGTTAGTGATCCTCTCGGGAGGAGCAATCACAATATGGTGGAATTTAAAATACAGATGGAGGGTGAGAAGGTAAAATCAAACACTAGTGTTTAGTGCTTAAACAAAGGAGATTACAATGGGATGAGAGAAGAGCTGGCTAAGGAAGACTGGGAGCAAAGACTTTATGGTGAAACAGTTGAGGAACAGTGGAGAACTTCCAAGTGATTTTTCACAGTGCTCAGCAAAGGTTTATACCAATAAAATGGAAGGACGATAGAAAGAGGGAAAATCGACCGTGGATACCTAAGGAAATAAGGGAGAGTATCAAATTGAAGGAAAAAGCATACAAAATGGCAAAGATTAGTGGGAGACAATAGCATTGGGGAATCTTTAGGGGCAACAGAAGGCTACTATAAAGAAGATAGATTATGAGAGTAAACTTGCTCAGGATATACAAACAGACAATAAAAGTTCCGACAAATATATAAAACAAAAAGAGTATCTAAGGTAAATATTGCTCCTTTAGAGGATGAGAAGGGGGATTTAATAATGGGAGATGAGGAAATGGCTGAGGAACTGAACAGGTTTTTTGGGTCGGTCTTCACAGTGAAGACACAAATAACATGCCAGGGACTGATGGAAATGAGGCTATGACAGGTGAGGACCTTGAGACGACTGTTATCACTAATACCATAAGACCATAAGACATAGGAGCAGAATTAGGCCACTCGGCCCATCGAGTCTGCTCCGCCATTCAATCATGGCTGCTATTTTCTTATCCCCATTCTCCTGCCTTCTCCACATAACCCCTGATCCCCTTATTAATCATGAACCTATCCATCTCTGTCTTAAAGACACTTAGTGAATTGGCCTCTTTAGCCTTCTGCGGCAAAGAGTTCCATAGATTCACCACCCTCTGGCTGAAGAAATTCCTCCTCGTCTCTGTTTTAAAGATTCGTCCCTTTAGTCTGAGATGCTGTCCTCTGGTTCTAGTTTTTCCTACAAGTGGAAACATCCTCTCCACGTCCACTCTAACCAGGCCTCGCAGTATCTTGTAAGTTTCAATAAGATCCCCTCTCATCCTTCTAAACTTCGAGTACAGACCCAGAGCCCTCAAACGTTCCTCATACGACAAGTTCTTAATTCCAGGGATCATTCTTGTGAACCTCCTCTGGACCCTTTCCAAGGCCAGCACATCCTTCCTTCGATACGGCATCAAGGAGCTCTAGCTAAACTGGAGTCCATGGGAATCAGGCGGGAAATTCTCACTGGTTGAAGTCACACTGAGCACAAAGGAAGATGGTTGAGGTTGTTGGAGGTCAGTCATCTCAGTCCCAGGACATCACTGCAGGAGTTCCTCAGGGTATTGTCCTAGGCCCAACCATCTTCAGCTGTATCATCAATGACCTTCCTCCCACCATAAGGTCAGAAGTGGGAGTGTTCGCTGATGATTGCAGAAATTCAGCACAATTAACGACCCCGCAGACACCGAAGCAGCCCCTTTCCAAATGCTGCAAGACCTGGATACTATCCAAGCTTGGGCTCACAAGTTGCAAGTTACATTCACACCACAAAAGTGCCAGGCAATGACCATATCTAACAAGAGAGAATCCAGCTTCGCCCCCTAACATTGCCGACTCTCCCACTATCAACATCCTGGGAGCTACCATTGATCAGTAACCTAACTGGACTGGCCACATAAATACTGAGACTACAAGAGCAGGTCAGAGGCAAACATTTCTGCAGCGAGTTTAGAACATCAGAACATAAGAAATAGGAGCAGGAGTAGGCCATCTTGTCCTTCGAGCTTGCTCCGCCATTCAATGATATTAGGGCTCATCTTTTGTGGACTCAGCTCCACTTTCCTGCCCGTACACCAAAACCCTTTATTCCTTTATTCTTCAAAAAATTATCTATCTTTATCTTGAAAACATTTAATGAAGGAGACTCAACTGCTTCACTGGGCAGGGAATTCCATAGATTCACAACCCTTTAGGTGAAGAAGTTCCTCCTAAACTCACTCTTAAATCGACTTCCCCTTATTTTGAGGCTATGCCCCCTAGTTCTGCTTTCACCCGCCAGTGGAAACAACCTCCCCGCATCTATCTTATCTTGTCCCTTCATAATTTCAGATGTTTCAATAAGATTTCCCTGCATTCTTCAAAATTCCAACGAGTACAGTCCCAGTCCACTCAACCTCTCCTCATAATGCACGGTGGCGCAATGGTTAGCACTGCTCCCTATGCCGCTGAGGACCCGGGCTCGATCCCAGCCCTAGGTCACTGTCCTTGTGGAGTTTGCACATTCTCCCTGTGTCTGCGGTGGTTTCACTCCCACAACCCAATAATGTGTAGGGCAGGCGGATTGGCCACACTAAATTGGAAAAAAAAATAATAGGGTACTCTAAAAACTCTCCTCGTAATCCAACCCCCTCAACTCTGGGATTAACCTAGTGAATCTCCTCTGCACAACCTCCAGTGCCAATACAGCCTTTCTCAGGTAAGGAGACCAAAACTGAACACAATGCTCCAGGTGTGGCCTCA
This sequence comes from Scyliorhinus canicula, assembly GCF_902713615.1. Classification (NCBI taxonomy): domain Eukaryota; kingdom Metazoa; phylum Chordata; class Chondrichthyes; order Carcharhiniformes; family Scyliorhinidae; genus Scyliorhinus; species Scyliorhinus canicula. Next base: position 70,987,128 of record NC_052160.1, on the reverse strand, counting down.
CTAACACCTTATACAGTTGCAGCATAATCTCCCTAGTCTTAAACTCCATCCCTCTAGCAATGAAGGACAAAACTCCATTCACTTTCTTAATCACCTGTTGCACCAGCAAACCAACTTTTTGCGACTCATTTTTTTGAAGAATAAAGCAATTAAGGGTTATGGTGTTCGGGCCGGAAAGTGGAGCTGAGTCCATAAAAGATCAGCCATGATCTCATTGAATGGTGGAGCAGGCTCGAGGGGCCAGATGACCTACTCCTGCTCCTAGTTCTTATGTTCTTATGCACTAGGACACCCAGATCCCTCTGCACAGCAGCATGTTCTAATATTTTATCATTTAAATAATAATCCCTTTTGTTATTCCGACCAAAATGGATAACCTCACATTTGTCAACATTGCATTCCATCTGTCAGACCCTAGGCCATTCACTTAAACTATCCAAATCCCTCTGCAGTATCCTCTGCACCTTTCGGTTTATCACTCACCTTAGTGTCGTCTGCAAACTTGGACACATTGCACTTGGTCTCCAACTCCAAATCATCTGTGCAAATTGTGAACAATTGTGGGCCCAACACTGATCACTGAGGGACACCACTAGCTACTGATTGCCAACTAGAGAAGCACCCGTTAAAGAACAAAAAAAGTACAGCACAGGAACAGGCCCTTCAGCCCTCCAAGCCTCTGCCGACCATGTGCCCGTCTAAACTAAAATCTTCTACACTTCCGGGGTCCGTATCCCTCTATTCTCATCATTCATGCATTTGTCACGATGCCCCTTAAACTTCACTATCGTCTCTGCTTCCACCACCTCCTCCGGCAGCGAGTTCCAAGCACCTACTACCCTCTATGTAAAAAACTTGCCTCATACATCTCCTCTAAACCTTGCCCCTCACACCTTAAACCTATGTCCCCCCAGTAATTGACCCCTCTACCCTGGGAAAAAGTCTCTGACTATCCACCCTGTCTATGCCTGTAGAAGGGACTTTAGTTGGTGGATTAGTTGCATTAATACCCCATATTAATTTTAACCAGCTACTCGACTATATTTCATGGAAATATGCACTTGGCAAAGCATGATGGATATTTAGCCTTATTTTTAGTCAATAAATTCGGTATGAAACTGTCAGAAGGTCATACAATGTAAACAAGCATACAGCTGCACATTGTTTTGCTGACAGCAGACAATTATGACAATTATTATTTTTCTTAGGTGAGGAATTCAAGGCCTGTTATTAAACACTTTTCTGTCTTTTTGCTAATATAAAGAATGCATTTTGTCCTAGATATTGCATACTTTATCATATAAATTGCTTGCCTTACTTCTGTAAAGGGGGGACATTTGGAATGACTGTGGTCTCTCTAATCCCCCCACGAACTTCGTGTTAAATAAAGGACCTTTGGCGGAAACTCGAAGTGCTGACTTATAATTTCTTCAACAAATTGGCGTAGTCATTGTAGTTTCCCTAATTTAACAGGACGTGAACCCCGAAACGATTCTCTAAACAGGACTATCTCAGCTGAAAGAAAGAGAGCCATAGCGCGACCCCAGCTGAAAAGGGGAGGGGGGTCTGGGGTCTGTTCAGCCTTAATTACTGCCCATTTACTCATGCTAAGAGAGAAATAACCCCTTGCCCTATGTGCAGTGGCAATAGGTATGACAAGTTGCTTTTTAAAAAATATTTTTATTCTCCTTTTTCACAATTTTTCTCCTGAATTTACACCCAACAACAACAATGACCAACAACAAATATCTCAAACCCCATAACAGTAACAACGATCCCATCCTCCCACCATGCCCAGACATCAGCCTGCATGTTAACATAAACAAATGACAAAGAAACAAAAGAATCAGGGATTACCTATAGCCATCTTTAACATACATAGCCACCCTCGCCCCGCACCACCCCACCTTTCCCCCCCCCAACTAATGTTCGATGTTATCCAGTTCTTGAAAGTGCACAATAAATAATGCCCAAGACTTGTAGAACCCCTCCGAGCTACCCCTCAGTTCGACCTTAACCTTCTCAAGGGTAAAGTATTCCAACAGGTCCCCCCGCCACGCCAGGGCACAGGGTGGAGAGGCTGCTCTCCATCCCAACAGGATCCGCCTTCGGGCGATCAACGAGGCGAAGGCTACGATATCTGCCTCTGCACCCATTTCCAACCCTGGCTGGTCCGACACCCCGAATGTGGCCTCCCGGGGACCCGGGTCCAGCTTCACATGCACCACCTCGGAAATTACCCTAAACACCTCCTTCCAGTACTCCCCTAGCTTTGGAGAGGACCAAAACATATGAACGTGATTTGCGCCCCCCCCCCCCCCCCCCCCCCGCAACGCTCACACATCTTCTACCCCTTCAAAGAATCGGCTCATCGTCACCCTCATGAGGTGTGCTCGATATACCACCTTCAGCTGTATCAGCCCCAACCTCGCACATGAGGTGGAGGCATTCACTCTCCGGAGCACCTCACACCAGACCCCCTCCTCTATATCCTCTCCCAACTCTTCCTCCCACTTCGCTTTGATCCCCTCCAGTGGTGCCTTATTCTTTTCCAACATAGCTCCGTATACCGCTGATACTGTCCCCTTCTCCAGTCCCCTTGCAGCCAGCACCTCCTCCAACAACGTGGAGGCCGGTTCCTCCGGGAAGCTCTGTATCTCCTTCCTGGCAAAGTCCCGAACCTGCATATACCTAAACGCTTCTCCCTGCTCCAGCCCATACTTCGCTTCCAGTTCCCTCAATCCTGCAAATCGACCCCGAAGAAACAAATCTTTTAGAGTCTTAATCCCCATCTCTTCCCATTTCCGAAAGCTTCCGTCCCACCTCCCTGGCTTAAATCTGTGGTTCTCCTGGATCGGCATTTCCCTCGACCCTACGTCCAACCAGAAGTGTTGGCAAAACTGCCTCCAGATTTTCAATGAAGCTATTACTACCGGACTCCCTGAGTATTTCCCCGGAGCTATCGGGAGCGGGGCCGTTGCTAGTGCTTTCAGCCCCGACCCCCTGCACGAACTCTCCTCCATTCTGACCCACTGGGAATCAACCCCTCTGATCCAGGTCCGCACCTCTCCACATTCGCTGCCCAGTAGTAGTACATCAGGTTCGGGAGACCCAAACCCCTTGCCTGCCTTCCCCTCTGTAGCAGCACCTTCCTCACTCTGGCCACCTTCTCTCCCCATATAAATGAGGTAATCCTTCCCTCAATCTCCCTGAAAAAAGACTTTGGCAGGAAAATCGGTAGGCATTGAAAAATAAACAGAAATCGCAGGCAACCCACCAGTGACAGAGGGAGACCATCCCACCTCGCCAGGTTGGCTTTCACTCTCCCCACCAAACTAGAAATGTTGTATCTGCGAAGCCTTCCCCACTCCTGGGCAACCTGCACCCCCAGATACCTAAAGTGGGTCCCTGCCCTACGGAATGGCAGCCCCCCCCCCACCACCGCCCCGCCCCCGGCTGAGAAACCACAAAATACTCACTCTTGTCCAAGTTCAGCTTGTACCCCGAGAAAGACCCAAATACCTGCAGCAACTCCAATATTCCTCCTATCGACGCACTCGGCTCGGACACATACAGCAGCATGTCGTCGGCATACAAGGACACCCTATGCTCTATCTCCCCATCACTATTCCTTTCCATGCTCCCGAACTTCTTAATGCGATGGCCAAAGGCTCAATCGCAAGCGCAAACAGCAGGGGGGCCATAGGACATCCCTGCCTCGTCCCACGGTGGAGAGAAAAGTATCTCGAACTGATATTGTTCGTGCGGACACTCGCCTTCGGCTCCTTATATAATAACTTTACCCAGTTCACAAATCTTGGTCCAATCCCAAACCGTTCCAGCACTGCCATCAGGTACCCCCATTCCACCCGATCAAACGCCTTCTCGGCATACAGTGCCACCACCACCTCTGTTTCCTTCCCTTCCGCCGGTGCCATAATGACGTTCAAGACCCTCCTAATATTCGAAAACAGCTGCCTCCCTTTCACGAACCCTGTCTGATCCTCACCTATCATCTTCGGGAGGCACGCCTCCTGCCTACCCGCCAGTACCTTCGCCAATATCTTTGCGTCCACATTAAGAAGTGATATGGGCCTATACGACCCACACTTCGTCGGATCCTTATCCTTTTTTAGCAACAGTGAAATCGATGCCTGCCCCAAGGTTTGCGGCAGCACTCCCTGCCCTATCGCCTCTTCAAACATCCTCACCATCAGGGGTGCCAACTTATCCTTAAATTTTTTATAATATTCCACCCGAAACCCATCCGGCACTGCCATCTTCCCCGACTGCATCCTTCCAATCGCGTCTTTTATCTCCTGCTCCAGTATTGCTCCTTCTAATGTAGCCCTGTCTCCCTCCCCCAGCCTCGGGTACTCCAACCCATCTAGAAATTCCAGCATTTCACGATCTCCCCCGGGTGGCTCTGACCTGTACAACCTCTCGTCGAATTCCTCAAAAACCTTGTTAATCAGATCCGGAGCCACCACCAACTTCCCAGCCCTATCCCTTACCTGAAGAATTTCCCTTGCTGCTGCCTCCCTCCGGAGCTGACCTGCTAACATACACCCGCCTTGTCTCCATGTTCATAAACTGCACCCCTCGCTCGTCTCAGTTGGCGTACCGCCTTCCTGGTGGATAGTCGGTCGAAGCTCGCCTGTAGTTCCTTCCTCTTTTCCAGCTTCGCTGGGTCCCTATCCTCCGCATAACTCCTATCTGCCTCCAACATCTCATCTATCACCAATTTGCATACGTGCAGTGCGGTCAGCCTAATTTGAAGGTGTACCTGCGAAGAAGACCCGAGGAGTTTGAGTGAAGGGAAGCATCCAGCAGAGGGCAGCAGAGCAGAGCTACTGATCAGCTGTTCTGGGGAAATTTGCATACGTGCAGTGCGGTCAGCCTAATTTGAAGGTTGTTGCATGTTTTACTTGAGTGTATTACGTGTTTATTGGAGTGTATTAACACGCCTCCGTTTAAAGGCCGTGTGCTTAATACTACTACAGCTCTGTGTATGTAATTTCAGCTTGGAGTCGCCAGGTGCCGTATTTAGACACCTCACAAGTATATCAAGGTCAGGTTCAAAGTAATAAAACTATACACCGATTAGTAAGTTCAAACGATTAATATTTATTATACAAATATAATAAATACGCATGCATACGCTAAAGACTAATACTTATTTCTACTATTAAACGACTAAATACTTATCTAAGTAGGAACCAGCAAGGTCAGGGGACAAGGCCTTTGTTCCTTTCTAGGCTGCACCTTCTGTTCTCTAATAGTCGGATAATGTATAAGCAATGCCGGGTTCACGTAGCGAGCGTCGTTTTGGCACTTACTGAACGATGGCTGGTGCTCAACGGCCGGTGATGGAAGACAGGATCTGGAGGCTGGAGTCGGAGTCAAAACAGCAGTCCAAGCCGGAGCACAAAAACAGACAGAACCATGTGCGGGGTCTACCTTTATAGGTCCCCCAATGTCTGTGCCTCTTCGGGGCGGGCCTTTACCTGCCATGTATCGATTGGGCCATTTCCCAATCGATATCTTACAAATCCCCCGATCTGAGGGTCTCTTCTCGATG